>NC_143013.1:107054151-107654151 GCF_055824585.1 Amblyomma mixtum
AAGATTCTATTTCTCGGGCAGGCGGACTTCGGCCCGCCCATGGGCCCTCCGTTCTCCGCTATTCTCAAGGCACAAGTCGTGCCGAATACGCGCGCGCACATAGGCGGTTCCGACGTGAAATTCAGCAGTGAAGTATTTCTCTCTCTCTCGCTGTCGAGAGAGAGTGCCGGCGGCTTTACGTCTGCCCCTGCGCGGGGTCTCCCGGCCACTGCGCACAATTACTTACAAAAAGAAGTAAACTGTATGTATACATAGCCGCGCGCTCGTAGCGTCCTGTCTCGGACTAATCGCGCGCGCGGCATACTGCACTAGCGGCCGGGGTGGGGCGCTCGGCCGCGTATACCGTCGGAGGTAGCACCCACGGAGCGTTCGTGTCACGCGTGCACTACCTGGCGAAGAGCGAACAGGAAGTCAAGCCCGCCTGTTCGATGAACGCACAGAGGCTCACCACTGTTCTGTCACGGGTATAGAGGCTAGAATATCACGGGTGCGCGCAGTGCCGCGCGGCCACAGGAGCGCTTCGAGACTGTCCGGGATGATTCCCAGCGCCCTGCAGGCCGCGAGAATCTCGCGACGCGGCACTGCAGAAGCGGCACAGCGAAGGAGCATGTGCTCCAAGTGTCTCCACTGCGCCGCAGTCAGCGCACGCGTCGCTCGGGGATGGTGGCCGCTGCGGCGAGCGAGCAGTTTGCGCTCACCACGGAGCCGTCAGTGAACGCAAGCAGATGGTCGCCTAGTTGTTCGTACAGCGAGAGAGCGAAACAGAAACCGAAATCCAGCTAAGAGCTACCACTGCCTTGTCACGTGAGGGCCTATTTCCCATGATGCTTTCCATTATATTTTTTATGACTAGGCTTCAAGATTGTGACGTCATGGTCCCTCCTAGTTTTTCTTCCTCCATGGTGCTCACGGCTTGAGCCACCATCTTGCCATCATCAGGCAAGAGCTACTCGTCGTCAACGTCGCATCATGGGAATTCATTGCCGAAACGAATCTATCGCAGTCGCAAACATCACCAAACATTGGCTTCAATGCGGTGTTGAGCAGACTGCAGTGTGAATGCAATGGCGCCCTTATGCGCGCATTGCCCGGAGCAAGCTGGCATGGTTATGCACAACGGAAACTGCACATACTTGGTAAACACCGTGACCGGACGCAATAACACGCATTCTCGTCCTACAGTAGTTAGCCACGAATTCATCATTACAGTAACCGTTACGGTTGCATGATCATGTCTTCTGTTATTTCACGTCTCGCCCTATGATCAGGATAAACGTCTGCCGTTATTTATTTTGCACTAATTTCTGAAGTGCACGGGCGCATTTCTTGACGATGATTTTTGCCGATTCTTTATTTTACCTGCATACCAACAGCAGTTGCAGCTTCTTATGCCATGACTGACAGCCTGCAAACCTAAATGGTACCCAAACCTGCCTACCAATTGCAAGGCTGCGAAAAAGAATGAATTGTGCAATTAGCCATACCAAAAATAATGCAGTGAGCAGGTCATTTCGGTTGGCACACCTACCTCGAGGCCAGCGTGTCTCATCGTCTGTGACGAAGTCGACGCCCGCGTAGAGCTTTTCCTTGAACTCAGCCAAGTTGTCGGCCTGCGGGAACCGGGCGGAGAAACCCGTAATCACGATGTCCTCTTTCCTGGCCGCCATCTGCAGATGGATATGCACTCTACGCACGACCACGCGTACAGCTCTTAAACGCGCTTCAAGCGCAATGCGTGCTTGCCGGAGAACCTCGTCCGCATGTGACGCTGTAGGCAGGACGCCGCACATGTTAGAGACAGATAAAACGAGACGCGTTTTTAAAAATACTTGCTCTCTGCGGCATGCAAAGAAAATGAGAAAGACAAATGGCACTGAGCGGCTGACTTGTGCTCGGTGGTCCAGTAATTGGTATATAATGTCATATCAGCCTTGTAACCTGTACAAACTGAAAAGCGGCTCTCGGTTGCTTCGTTAATTTAATTCTTGTGTTTGCTTTTGAACTCTTGCCTTGCTTAAATTTTGAGCGAGAAATACGTGCCACCTTCTTTCCCGACGTCAAAACGCATACCTCAAACAAAACAAGCCCACGACTCGAAGCACGTGCTTGACATCAAGCTCAAACCTTGCACTGAGCGCATACCTGATGCGAAACACATACCAGAGTGATACGGAAATGTTATTCTCTTTCTTTTTCAGGAGTGAATAGTTTTTTGCATCCACGTGCGCTGAATCCCCCCAAGTAGCTTCGCAAAACGCTTCGAAGAAGTTTATATGTGTATCTGAGAAGTTTGATGAGTTTGAAGAATAGATAACCCGACAGGACAGTGAAATAAAGGCTCTTAGAAAGCTGGAGACACACCTAGAAGAGAAGCACGTAGTTCACACTAAGCGCAAGGTAAGCTCAAGCAAGAGGTAAGTGACCTAGAATGTCCCCCAGTCAGTGGATTATTTTGGAAGTGCATGGTATCCCTGTTGTCGTGGGCGAAAACCTATTGTTGTTGTAACTAAATCAGGTTGCTGACATGCTTCAGGTCCCTCGGCTCACTGACGCTGACGTTGCATCAGGTCACCGCCTACCAGCAAGGCAAGATAAAGTTACCGGAATTAGTACCCAGTTTACCAAGCAGCAGACACAGGACACATGGCTGCAGAAAAAGGACGCGCTCAAGGAGAGTGAACCGAAAGTTTTCATTCAGGAAAATCTAACTCGTTACCGCAAAGAACTTCAAGCTGCAAAAGATAAGGCAAAGGAAAACGGTTGTGGTTTTGTCTCGTATGGGAACGAAAAAGTTCTCTCTTCAAATAATAGTGGTGCAGCTGGCATTGTTATTAAGAGTAAAGATGGACTTGATAACGCTTAACTGATGCTTGGTTAATTCTTTGAAATATTGAAATATTTCAAACAAGTTGAAATATTGAGACCGCATTTGTCAGCAGAGTTTGTTTCTGAGTCCGCTGATTGCCCACAGTGCTTTTCCGGAAGATATTTAGTGGGCAGCAGAACATGGTGTTGATCACGTATTCCAAAAGCATGCAGTTTATAAAGACCTTTAGAGTTCACCCCAACTTTACTGCACGAAACATTCTACAGGTAAACACGGGCCAGACGGTACCAGTCGCGTACTGGTAGGCTTATTACATACTGCCTACGGGTGTGATACTAGTCGAGGGCATCGCTAGGGAACGAGTTTGTGGCGTCCGATAGCTGTGATGCATACGCATACAAAAAAGAGAAGACGCATCCTGCGGAATTTTCAAACATTATCTATCACACTCGTATCCTCACGGCGTGCGCACACCTATACAATAAGTTCTCAATGGCCTCCGCTTTCTCAGCTTTCCTCCAAAGTGTTTCCACGGGAATTGCACACCAAGCAAGTAACAACAACACATTCTCCATAAACGCGCCATCTTGCACAGTGTAGCTACACTTCGCAGCGCACCCTGAAGATGAGTTTGTTCGCGTAGTCACCGTGCTTCTGGAGGTATTTGGATAACTAGGCTGAAAACAGTTGTGATAAAAGTTAACGAATAATTACTCTGTAATTAGCGCTTTTCTGATGATATTTCCTCACTGAGTGATTCGAGGGAGGAATTTCATGTAAAGCATGATTCATGACCAAGAAAGGTAAAGCAGAACGGCAGGTCTTAAAGTTTATATTCTTACGAGGTGGCAAGCCTACGAAAAGGACGACATGATGACAAATTATAATATTGTTTAATGGCTGCGGGCCTAGCGCGAGCACTCCGTCCCGCGCCACTGCCCTCTTCTTCGTCTTTACAACATGACCCGGGTGCTCCCAGCGATCATCCCGGTCGATTGCTTAGATTCTGAATGGTGAGATGGCGATGACCATGATCAGAAGCGATAGAAGATGAAAGGCTTGCCACCAAGATGAACGAGATGGTCTGATGAACGGCTGTCCCTGGAGCTTCAGGTCCAGCAGTCGGTCGCCCACCACCGAAGGTCAAGAAAAGTTTAAGGACTCGCTGGACAGAATGACCAGGATCGAGAGAAAAGGATGACGATGAGGAACCCGCACCTCCACCAAATGTTACGAGGTGGCAAGCCTACAAAATGAACGACATGATGACAAATGATAATATGATTTAATGGCTGCGCGCCTAGCGCGAGCACTCCGTCCCACGCCACTACCCTCTTCTTCGTCTTCATAACAATATGAAGAACACTGCAGCAGTGTTCCGCAGTCTCGGAAGGACGACAGTAAAGTAGGAAGTGAAGGACGATAGGCAGTAAAGTATTGGAATTGGAAGTTTCCAGTGCTTACATCTACTTCGGGCAGGTAGTAAACGCTCAACCAGACCACGAAAATAAACTAACTACAAGAAAAAAATGGGGTGGAGTGCATTTGGAAAGTAATCACGGTCATGAAGGGCAATTTGCCAGTATTGCTCAAAACGAAAATATAAAACTAACTAACCGGTCCTCACATATGGGGAAGAAATTTGGAGGCTAACAAAACGACAAATTGAGGTTGAGGACAGCGCAGCGAGTAAGCGGAAGGAAAATGATACGGGTAACGTCAAGTAACAGGAAGAGGGCAGAGTGGGTGAGAGAACAAACACAGGTAAATGACACCCTGGCCGGAATCTTTTTTTTTATTGCCCAAATATGCCCTTCGGCATAAAAGGGTTATAGGTACTTGTGCAGGCCGGTGTCGGCTGTAAAAGATGGCAAGGCCCGGTAGTCGGGCCCATGGGCCCAGGTTCAAGTGTCTGGTGGTCGGCTGGTGTGGCAAACGTGAATGCTGAGGTGTCGCTTGCGTGCCTCCCGAAGCCCGGGGCAAGCTTGCATGAAGTGAGGTAACGTCGCCTCTGTAGCAGAAGCGGCGCAGAAGGGGCAGTTCAGAAGCGGGGTCTGTAATGTCTAGGAGGCCCTGACTGCAGGCGTCAGCGCAGAATCCACCCGGATTCTCCTCAACGCCACCTCCTGACGGCGAGTAAAATCGCCGGGAAGGTTGGATCCATGTGGCGGAATTAAAGCTCGCGTGGAGTGGCGCAGAAATTCCTTCTTAGGTAGTACGGCGTCTTCTGCGGGTAATTTCAGTAGAGGAAGAAGGTATGGCACTTGTATGGGGTGAACTGTCCGCTTCCCTAGGATGGTGCGTACTGCGTCGTGCCCACAGAAAGCGGACACGGAACGGATACGATTCCACGATGGTGCACACATCGACAACACATCCCAGGGGACAGGCTACGCGCCGCAGAGCCTCTACTGCTTGTCTTGAGTCGGTACATAGGAAAAGACAGTTGACTGGAGTACAGAGGAGGTTCTTTAAAGTGGACAAGCCGTCACGAATGGTAATGAGCTCTGCTATCACAGAGGGAAGCGGCGCCTCTGTGATGTAGGAACATGTCTGGCGTGCGTTAGGTAGAGCTGGGCATAGAAGGTGTGCGGCACATGATCTTTTGTGCTTGCGTCAACATAAGCTTGAAGTGTGCCTATGGAGTCTGCTGGAAGAGGAGGCTCTGTTTCTCTCACTGAACTATGAGCTTTCCGTGTGGCACGTAGGGGTCAGTTGTCGGTGACCTGAGACCAAGGAGGAGGTTCCAAAGGCGTTGCGTAAAGACCCGGATAATTAGGATCAAAGTAATTTACTAGGGCAGTTGCCACAGGGGTTGATGATGCTTTCAGGCTGCGCGCATTACGGCGCTGCTCCACGAGCTCATCAGTGGTATTCAGCTGAGCTTGCGCTTGCAGTGGGCGAATAGGGGCGATTTGAGGAAGTCCAGTGAAAACTCGCATGGCCTCTCTGTTGAATGTTTCGAATCGGTCCCATTCTCCTACGATAAGGCATTGGGGCTGTGCTTGATAAACGAGGCGAGGCTGTACCACGGACAATGTTCGAACCATATTAAAGCATGCACCATCTGTTTTCTCGGCACTTGGGCGAAATAGGCGCAGCGTACTGGCGGCCTTTTGCCGGGCAGATCGAACCCACGAAGCTGCAGATCCTGAGCTGTCCAGGTCGACACCTAGCACCCACATCGACGAGGCTGTAGTAAGGAGGTTTCCGTTCAAGGACAGCTGTATAGGTGTGAGAAAAAGGCGGCGTCTACCCTATCGGTTTGTGATAGCCGTAAAGTTTGCTTTTTCAACCGACAGCGCCAGGCCAATCTTAGAGCACCACTGAGAGGCACCACGGTTAAGGTACGTGTGCACTGACCAAACCGTTGCATCATCCGAATACATCAAATAAAAGATATCCGGAAGAGTAGCCAGATGCCATACCAAAGGAGCCAGGGCGATTATAAATAATACTGGAGCCAGGACGGATCCTTGAGGTACACCCCTCTTCATGGTAAATAAGCTAACACGTTCCTTGCCGTTGCGTATGGCGATGGAGTGGTCTTCCAAGAACGAAGTCACGAATCTGAGTACTCGAGGATGGAGATGGAGCCAATGTAGAATAGCCAAGATCGCTGTGTAGTTGCGGTCAGAGTCAAGACAAAGAAATAGAGCTGGGAAGGACCCGTAATGTGAAGGCATGGTAGCGGACTGAATCCCAAGAGAAGGCAAGCGTAGCAGAGGGCGGCAGAACGTTAGGTGGGCGGATGAGATTAGGAACTTCGAGAAGATGGTGTGGCTGCAGCTGACACAGGACAGCGTTAATTGGAGGGACGTGGAGAGGCCTTTGTGCTGCAATGGACGTCTTGAGACTGATGGCAATGATGATAAGTCCAGGGCCGGCTTGCACGAAACAAATAAGACCGGCTTATTTCCAGTCTAATCTTATTCGCGGTCTAAAAGCTCTCTCGATTTTGAGAAAAGAAAATGCGCATTGATGGTTCACTTTGTCGGTGAGTGCCTCAAGTGCGCACGACGCCGACTAAAACATTGAGTTACCGAACTTTCAGTCGGAGTTCGTGGTGCATTTGAGGTGTCCACTGACAAAATGAACCAGCTATGCGCCTTTCCTTTCTTCAAAACCGAGAGAGCTTTTAGACCGCGAATAAGATTAAACTGGAAATAAGCCGGTCTTATTTGTTTCGTACAAGCCGGCCCAGATCTGCTCTTAGTGCTCTCATAAAGCGCGTGCTGCATATTGCCGCTGTGATATTTAAAGGTGTTTTGATATGTGGCATGGTGAAATTCAATATTTCACAGAAACTGTCTAAATTTATCAATTTAAATTCGGCTTATTGATTTTTCAAAATTAAGCATCGCTGCTATTATAGGCCTGAATAGGAAAACAGAGCGGTAGTGTAACAGGGAAAAAAAGGTCAAGCAAGTGTAATTATCAGTTCTCTTTTTCTCTTCTATAAACAAAAGGGCTCCCAGTTTTCTGCGCAATACACGGTTATGTCGAACATTTTTTGTTCTGGCAACGTGGCGATTTAGCCCCAGAACCTTTTTGAAGAGAGCGCGTTTTTCGAACAAGCAGTTACCCCAGGTAAAAAGAGAAGTATCGAAAGCTGGAACGTCACCTGAACCGGCGCCTTATCTTACACAGCGGGGTATGTTTCACGTGCCACGCTGCCTTATCAAAACGAGTGCGACACACGTCGTCTTCACCGGCCCAAACGCTTTCAAATGCCGCGCCATTGACACCGGAAGGACTTTGGGGCCAGTATCACCATCATTACCCACGTTTGTTTCGAAACGACAAAACCGTATATACAAATTTTTGAATTTAATGAGGTATTTTTACAAGGAACAGATTATGTATCGGAAAGAATCCAAACCTGCTGCTGCTATTCAAGCGCGTGTCGAAACAAGACACCGCAGCTGAAAACGGCCGTGCATAGAAAAAATTCAGGGGGCACTTTGACTGTCTAAAGTGGGTAGAGGCGGAAGCGTTTTCCGCACCACCTTCGCTGTTTCTGTGGCACCGGTGGCGTCACATATAATTGAGTACTAATTACTAAGTGATGACAAATCACTAATTGATGGTTAATTACTGATTAATGTCTGAATACTAATTAACTACTAATTAATGACGCTTAAGCTTCGCCTTTAGAGTGGAACGCGACAGCGCGTTGTAGCGCTGCCAGGGAGTCCACGGAACACCACCCGTTCAGCGCGATGCCTTGACCTTTGAACGCAACTCTTTTTGAGGAAAGGAAATGGCGCAGTAATTCTCTGTCATCTCGGTGGACACCTGAACCGCACCGTAGAGGAAGGGAGGAAGTGGGAGTGAAAGAAGATAGATAAAGAGGAGCCGTAATGAAGAAAATGAAAACTGTATTTGAGGAAAGGAAATTACGCAGTAACTGTCTCACAAAATTCAGGGGGGGGGGGGGCACTTTTTTGACCTAAAGTGTGGTCACTGATGCCACTAAGAGTGGAACGCGACAGTGTCTTGCAACGCTGCCAAGGAGTCCATAGAACGCCATCGCCCATTCGGTTCTACGCCTCGCTCGTCAGTAAATTGGTTTTTGAGGAAAGGAAATGTATCTGTCTCTCATTTGTCGGTGGACACCTAAACCTCGCGGGAAGGGAATGGAGGAGGATGAGAGTGAGTGAAGACACCGTATTCACTAGACGCACCTTTGTTCATTCCAAACCATCGAGCTGGCATGGCGGAGTGGATAGCACGCTCGTCTCTCACGCCGAAGACCGGGGTTCGATTCCTGAGCTCGACCAATTTCTTAATCGGTTTTATTTATTTATATGGCCTGACTAGTAAAGCTAGTTACGCTAATTAGGTAATTAAGCAATTAACTAAGCTCGGTCCCACTTACTTGGAGCATCACTATACGATCCCTTCAATTGGTTGTATGGTTACTAGCCAAAGTGCAATTGGCCCCGTTTGAAATTCGCGCACTGTGACGTCACGACCGTTTCCACCAATTGAAAAGCGTGACATTTTCTGTCGACAACTGCTGCTTACAACGATGAGACATTAAAGGCTTCCGCCTTAAAATATACTTATGTAAGTATGTTTCTCTATGGCCCGTGTTCCAATCGTCATACCCTCAAAGCAGGTAATCATAAGCAAACCGGATGGACGCCGGCTTTCAAGTTTGTTTGATACGTGGCCGGTTCCACGATATACGGCTCTGGGGACCAGTGGCGTGAATTCAGCGCATAATAGTGATGATAGAGATGAGGCGAACATGTTGTAGATAATTTCACGTAGTCTCAGTGAAAACTGCATTTAATGGCAGGAGTGATGAGAACGTCTACAGCAATTGCTCTAGGTGTTTCCTCTTGTCTAGTATACAACACCCAGCATGCATTTTTTTTCTTGGTACATATGAATGGTCTGGTAAACAGTGTGCTTTGAATATGCTTCTTGTCCACCTTGGCTTGCCACCTTTGACCATTCGTAGACATCGCAACAGTTAGAAGTCTAATTTAATCCTTCAATTAAAGCAGAAAGTTGTGCCACTTGCTAACGATCCATCAAAACACGGCGCACAGGAAAACACGGAAAACGGACAGGACAGGAGCGCACTGTGCGTTCTCCCTGTGTTTGCCGTGTTTTTCTTGATAATCCTTTAAGCACACCGTGCCTTTCACAGGAAAGTGAAATAGCTTAGTTATGAAACCATTTAAAAATACGTGGCGTGGTGAGCCCTCTGGCAACGGTATTCAAGAAAGAAATATTTAGATGGGAGGCCGTGCTGGTCAGCTCGGACCCGGACATTCAAGCCTTGGCCACCGAGTGGGCCGCTCAGGTCGCCGCCAGCCATGGTTTCGTGGCCATCTAGCGCGGACCGTCTGCATCTGCATTTTTGACGGAATAAATGTTTTCCGATCCAATGTAGCATTCATATTCACTGCGATAGCAATAAAAACCGCTGGCCAAGATGCAGAAATGCCACGAGCGTAATAGTTTGCCCGCGACGTTGCCAGGCGCACTGCGGTTTTTTTGAAGCGAAAAGCTTCACTAGGCTAATCAACGAGGCTAGCCTGGGCCCCGTCGTCAGAAGCAGCCACAGGTGCGCATTCGCGAACTGCCTGACGTCATGGTGGACACCCGAACCGCGCCGTAAGGGAAGGAAAATGAAAAGAAAATTGGTTTAAGGAAAGGAAACGGCGCCTGTCTATCTCATATCTCGGTGGATACCTTGAACCGCGCCGTAAGGGCCTTAAGGAAAATGAAATGAAATGAAAATTGCTTTTAAGGAAAGCAAATGCCGGTCTCTAATATCTTGGTGTACACCAGAGAGGAATACACGCCACAGTACATGTCTCTAAAGCAACCTTCTAAGACAGCACCGTATTCACTACACGCGCGGCTCCTCCTCCGCCTGGCCGCAGTTTTTCGCTTCGAGTTATCCAGGCTTATCATTAGCTAAGCCACAGCCAATTGTTTTTGCTTGATAGAAACAACCGACTTGGTGTTGGCGTCGCCTCATTTAGCGTTAGGAACTTGAAAAAATCGACTGCGCTATGATGGGAAGCCCGAAACGCGTAAAAAATTGAGTGAAGTTCATTATAGGGCCGACAACCGCGGCGCCACGTCACCGCATGCTTCGAGCCCGCTTGGGCCAAGGTTACAGTGGAAGATCTCACCTCCTGTCTAAAGAATAAAAAAAAAGCACAGCGTATTCTGACACGTGTTGCGTTATCTGACTCCAGCGTTTTAGCTTCACATGCCAGACTACGTCTACCCTAACAATGGATTCTCCCGTAGAGCTGTCACGGTTGCAAAGCGACTGCAACAGCGCGAAACTACTCGTATGTGGTGCGCTGGTATTTCCGCAGTAGAAAGGAGCCCAGTACTGCGCTCTTTGTGAACGAACCACAGGGTAGATTTGCGGTTTCGGTTGCCGGATTATGAATGTTGGCGCCTTCACTGCAACTGCACCTTTGTTTAGAGCGAGATGTTTTGTCTTGTGTCGCCTTCTAGGGAACAATAATTTCATTGTTTCACTTCTCGGTGTGGGCTGCGATTTTATAACATTGATAATAATACAATGAATTTTTAAATTAACGAGACAGTAGTGTATACTCCCCGAGGGGAACTAATTGGGAGTAAAGAATGTTTCTCTATCTGCACACGTCCCCAAAATATGACGCTAAAACTTCGCAGGAAACTGTCTCTTTGTAGTACTCGCACGTTCACTTCGCATTTTCCTGAATATTATCTTGTTCTCATAACATATAACATTATTTCTGCTCACAGCCAGTCTAAAAGAGTTATTCGAATCTTCAGTGGCAAGATACCCCCATGAACATTTCGTCAAGGAATGAATGAGAACATTTAAAACAGAGGGAGATCTAGTGAGAATGAAAAGAATACTCATTGAAGAATCATTTTTGTTTAGAGTTTTGTTCAGCGAGTCTCTTGCAAATGCCTACTTGGTGCCGGTGCTGCGTGCCTTAAGTTTAAAAAATTTCATTATTAGCCCAACCGGCTTAAAAAACGCTAAATCCTCTTGAGAGACATTAATTCTGCGCACTAGATTGCTTATTTGAAACCATTTGTTTTTTTTTACGTTGCTTGCCGATGTAGATCGCATGCCGGACACGATTTTCGTGTTAATGATGTCCGTAAAGTATTGAAAGATGTGAACCAAGCCAAGGCATGTGGTGCTGATGTCATTCCTGTCGCAAATGCAAGAAATTGCGCTGATACATTGCTAGATTACTTCGGCTTGTTGTTCCAGAAGTCCCTTAATGAAATCTTCTTGCCTGCTGATTGGAAGTTAGCGCGAGGTGCTCCCATATATGAGTACCATGCGAAGCTCTGTTAACAACAACAGACCAGTGTTCTTGACTAGTATAGCCCGCATGATTATGGAGCATATAAGATATAGCTGTGTTACGATTCATTTAACCAAACATAATCTCATAAGTCTCTACCAACATGCTTACTCGTACGGTTTATTTGCTGCAGACAGTTGGGAGATTTTATCCACAATATGGCTTAGGGCACTGACAAACAAAGGGCCGTTTTTCGCGTTTTCTGAGATTTCCGCAAAATATTTGACGGAGTCACGCACAGTCTCCTGCTTGCGATATTAAAAGCTTACAACATGGATTATGAAATGATTGAGTGGTGTTGTGTGGAACGGTTTTTCGTCACATTATGCACCAGCTATCTCGGCAGCACCACAAGGTGCAATCTTGGGACCACTTTTTTGTTATATTGTCGCGAATCTTTGTAGTGTTTGTTTGTTCATACTTCAGAGCCTCCGGCACGCGGCTTTATCGCTTGGTTTGGGATGCAAGACGCGAGTAGATTTATCTCGATTGATCTCATCAAGGCGGAGCCGATTCTGCGGTATTCCAGACTTTTGTGGCAACTTTGCACGCTCTATCTCGAAGGTGCGCTGTTAGCCTCAAATTGAGTACGGCCAAGATCGGCGGGCATTCTGTTCGACGACCGCCGAGCACGCTTGTTGCTACGCCGCCGCTGAGTCACTGAGTTCTTTGTGGGTGCAAGTCAGCCGAAATAGTTTCCTTTGGAATCCATTCTCGCTGCTTTCCTGCTCGCCGAAATGCAGTCGCCACACCAGGACATATAGTGGAGGTGCTGACCTGCTATCTTGCTATGCACCCCACAATGGAACCTGGCGAGCAGTCAAGGCCCGTCGTGCTTCGCCAGCCCCGTGAGCCACCGACTTTCCATGGAGAACCACATGAAGATGTAGAAGACTCGCTGGATTTGTACAAAGCGCTGAATACCTGGGACGACTGCGCCAAGCTTCGTAACGTTTATTTTGCATTAGACGGCCCTGCCAGAATGTTGTTTGAAAACCATGAACCTTCCCTCAGGACCTGGGCTACTTTCAAGAATCAGCTACTGGGAACATTCACTAGCGTCGTACGAAAAGAGTGGAGCTTCTGCTGCGGCCACGAATTCATCACACAAACGAGTCCGTGACTGCGTATATAGAAGAAATGAAACGCTTTTCAGGCACGCCAACCCTGGCATGACTGAAGAAAAGAGCTCATTTTTCTTATTCGTGGCGTAAAGGAGACTTTGTTTGCCAGCCTGATCCGAAATCCTACAAAAACAGTTGCTGAGTTCGTAGTCGAAGCTTGTACCCTCGAAAAGACTCTTGACGCCCTGACCCGTCACTACAACAAACCCCTTCAAGTGCTGACGGCAATTGCCCCTCAGATGGTACCCCTGCAAGCGGGAATAACCTGCGAGATCTAATACGCGAAATTGTTCGAGAAGAACTATCGGACTTCAAAATGACGCCGCCACCGAGAAAAGCACCAGCGAGAAGCCCTACCCATGATTCACATACCCAACGAAGCCGTGACGATACGCCGAGGATGACGTGCAACGCAAGAGGTAGAACATCCGACTTGGAAGTGGCTATCGACAGCAGTACAGTTACCGCTCTAGTCGACACAGGAGCCGATTATTCGATGATAAACGGAACATTCGCCGTGCATTTGAGCAAGGTGATGACCGCTTGGGACAGGGGGCCACCTCATTACGCCATCAAGACGATGCACATCGCGAGTGACTCCCATGGCACACACCTATCCCGCGACCTTCGTAGTGCTACGTCAATGTGCCCGCGAAGTGATCTTGTGCATGAATTTCCTTAATGAGCATCAGGTGATCATCGACCTGCGATCCAAGCTGATCACGCTTTCCACGGACGAGGGCATCCCTTCCATGAGAACTGAGGAACATCACGTTGAACTTAGTGTCCTCGAGGAACAAGTGAGTGTACCAACATGCCCAAGCGTCATCGTCACTGTAGGCGCCATGGAAGCGAATGATACTGAAGCCAGTATGGAGGGGAACATGCAATTGTTTCTCAACCAAGGAATCTGCATCGCAAGAGGCATCTCACATTTCCGCGAAGGACAAGCCGAAGTACTGCTAACTTACTTTAGCGAAGAATGCCGGCACGTTAAAAGAGGATAAACGATTGCTTTCCTCGACGAAATATCCGACGTACGAGACTTCTTTGCCCTCTCCGACCCATCCGTAGAAGATTCGCCTGACCAAAAGAACTCGCCCACTTTCGACGTAAGCCCAGCCCTGCCCCGCAACAGACAAACCAGATCAGAATTCTCCTTCAAAGCTACAGCCAGTACTTCTCGTCATCGCCGAAGGTCCGACAAACGCCGATTGCCAAGCATCGCATTATAACCGACCAGCACGCCTAACCTCACCGCCAAAGCCCCTACCGTGAGTCGCCGCGAGAACATTCCATCCGGGACGAAGTGGAAGAAATGCTTCATGGCAACGTAGTTCACCCATCAAAGAGCCCCTGGGCAGCACCGGTTGTTCTAGTGAGCAAGGAAGACGGCGAACATCGATTCTGCATCGGCCAGCGGCGCTTGAACAACATAACGAAGAAGAACGTCTACCCCTCTTGCATCAACGGCACACTGGACTGGCTATGGAACGCCAAGTATTTCTCATAGATGGACCTCAAGAACGGTTACTGGCAAATTGAGGTCATTGAAAGAGATCGCGAGAAGACCGCATTCATTACTCCGGACAGCCTCTTCGAGTTCAAGGTGATGCCATTTGGTCTCTGTGCCGCAACAGCGACGTTTCAGTGAGTAATGTTTAGAGTGCCGGCAGGCCTGAAGTGGCAAATTTGTCTGGTATATTTAGATTACGTCGTTGTCTTCTCCAGAAACTTTTAAAAGCACCCTAGTAAGGCTGGGAACAGTACTTTCCCTTTCCCCAACCTGCATAGCTTGTGTGAAAATTTCATTGAACCTGAAGTTCTTAAGTTTCGGGGGGATGTAAATGTTTAGATTGTGTACAGGTGGGTGCTTGTGAACAAGTATACATGTCGGCGGGTTGCATTGAAATATATTGTAGTTTGTGAGTTAGGAACTGGTGCCGGGTTTCTGAAGGGCAACCACGGCGACGAGGAACTCAAGGGTCTCAAGGTAGAGGCGGAGGTGAGCCCGCTTCTTGCGGTTCTTTAGACCTCTGCAGTTCCACTGTTAGTGTAAGTGGGCGAGTTATTTTTGCTCGCGACTTAGGGTTGGGGGCCATGGTCGGAGGTGGAGGGCGGGGTTACGTTAAAACTCCCCAGTCCGCTAGTGCCCTGCGCAGACGAGCAGAAGTCTTCCGAATAGTCACACCAATCGGGAATAGCTCTATTGAATTTTGAGGGGCGGTTAGCGTCCCTGATGGGCCGCACGCGTTTAAGGATGCGTGGATTGTCAGGTATCCATTTTTTGATAATTTGTGTTACGGCTCATTTTAGCAGGCTAGTAGTCTCGTTTGTGTTTTTTTATCCGATAAGTAGTTATCAGCAACCAAACTTTGGTTCCGAATAATGGTTGTGATACCCATCTCGTCAAATTTCGGAGTTTGATTTTGCAGTCTATAATGAGGTGCTCCAGGTGGGCCTCGGTCATGTAAGCGTGTCGCTGGGCGCTATGCAAGGTTCACTGCAGCAATGTATTTCTATCGAACCAGCTTATGTTACCGCTCATTGTGCGTCCCCGAACAACCCTTTTCCCTCGAGCAGCGGGAGGCAGCCTTGACTCGCAGTCGTCTGGAGGGCGAACGCCAGCCCATCCCAATGGTCCACGCATCAGCGCAAGCTACCGGGGTCCTGAACTAAGGAGTCCGCCCACTTGGCCCGTCGAACATTTCAATAAGTTATAAAATTTTATTTCTCTCACTGGAAGACTAGAACCCAAGAAAGAGCCATGCACCGCAAGCACATAAGATATAAAATTGTCAATTCTCGCGTCCTACATTCTCTTCTCCGCGTCACTCGCAGCGAATGTGCTTACAGAAGACATGCGCAAACCGACTGCTTGTCCTGCGACACCTTCCGCCACCGCACTGTTGATGCGAAGCGCTTACTCTAAAAATACCCGTTTTTAAAGAGGCAGTCTTTAAATCTGAAGAGCTCGAAAAAAAATCCGAATGGAATGGTTGGCTTGACCCGAAAGCCAAGCTACAGTGAGACAAGCCGGCAGCATACTGCAGTGTGACTCTGGTATTGATTGCACAGTAAAAGAAAAGAACACAGCTAGCCGCGGCGCTCATTAAGCAAGCTTGCCTGGCGCCATTACAATGAGGTCACCTAGGTGATCGTCCAAGTTTGTTCCGAGACCCATTTGGCGTAAGAACTAGGACGAAAACGCATATAGATGGCTACAATCATAGCAACTTCGGTGAGGGCGGAGTGGGTGAGGGAACAAACGCGGTTTAATGACATCTTAGTTGAAATCAAGAGGAAGAAATGGGCTTGGGCAGGGCATGTAATGCGAAGGCAAGATAACCGCTGGTCCTTAAGGGTAACGGAGTGGATTCCAAGAGAAAGCAAACGTAGCAGGGGACGGCAGAAAGCTAGGTGGGCGGATGAGCTTAAGAAGTTTGCGGGGATACAGGGGCGGCAACTGACAAAGGACAGGATTAATTGGAGAGACATGGGAGAGGCCTTTGCCCTGCAGTGGGTGTAGTCAGGCTGATGATGATGATGGTGATGAAAATATCTGAGCGAAACTGAATTAAGAGTCCCGCCTGGGGCTAGTACGCCAGGAAGTCTACAGCCTCGAGGAAGGGGTCCAAGAAGATGGCGCTGGCGAAGTATGCCCCGAGGCCGAGCACCACGGAGAAGGGCAGGGCGGGCAATGGCTTCCGGAACACGAAGAGCAGCATCACGGTAAGCAGGGCGCCCACCAGCACCGCGACGTAGCAGGCGACCAAGGCCGCCACGGTGCCGTGCCGGGATGCCTTGCCCAGCAGCAGTCCGTAGAAGATGAAGTCGCCCAGGCCCAGCTTCAGCCCGCGCTCCAATGCGTTCTCCTGGCGGGGAAAAAGTGCAGCTACGTTTGAGGTGACCGTTCTATTCCATGATAAGACATAATTTTTGTTTCAATTACTTCGACTAGTACGGCAGTACGTCTACACACCACCTGGAAATTTGTTGACACTGGTAGGGGTGGTACAAAACTAAACGGCGGACTTCGTGAATGCTTTTTCAGTACAAGGTACCAGGGCCGTTTCCAATTTACGAGGCTGCTGGGTATTGTAACGTACCAGCTGTTGATAATTACAGAGCGGTCATGAAGCATGTGAGGACACGCCAATGTTCCCGGCCCGCGTCTTCCGGCTGAAGCCCAACCTGACACGCCAATCAGACTGAGAAATTGCGGAATATAAGGAAGGCTGAGTGCAACGAGGATGCTGATGCGAGATCTTTCCA
Organism: Amblyomma mixtum; assembly: GCF_055824585.1. Lineage (NCBI taxonomy): Eukaryota > Metazoa > Arthropoda > Arachnida > Ixodida > Ixodidae > Amblyomma > Amblyomma mixtum. Next base: position 107,071,233 of record NC_143013.1, read on the forward strand.
AGGAAGGGTTGGAGTGAACTACGTTTTGGGGAGAATCGCCGTGTTGAGACACTGAAGGAGTTTTTGTAATGTTTACATAAGGTATGAAAACACAGGAGTTGCTTGCAGGTGAACTGACCGTGCATTGTGCCAAATAGTCTAAATTGTAAAGTGAAACACGTTCACGAAACTAGCGGCATCACTCGAGACTAATACGGATATATCTGTTAATCTATATCTTTCGGAGAATTCCGAATATTTGACCATAAAATGCAGAACCGTTTAAATATAGCCTTCAGTATTAAGTGTAACAAAGAGGGTTCAGCTTAAGTTAAGGACAACGCAGCGAGCTATGGAAAGAAAAATGATAGGCGTAACGTTAAGAGGTCGGAAGCGGGCGGAGTGGGTGAGAGAACAAACGCGCGTTAATGATATCCTAGTTGAAGTCAAGAGGAAGAAGTGGGCTTGGGCAGGGCATGTAATGCGAAGGCAAGATAACCGCTGGTCCTTAAAGATAACGGAGTGGATTCCAAAAGAAGGCAAGCGTAGCACGGGGCGGCAGAAAATTAGGTGGACGGATGAGATTAAGAACTTTGCGGGAATATAGTGGCCGCGGCTGGCGAAGGACAGGGTTAATTGGAGAGACATGGGAGAGGCCTTTGCCCTGCAGTGGGCGTGGTCTGGCTGATGATGATGATGAGTATTAAATCTCTCTGTTGGCGTGCATAGCATCATCAGGCTCGCCTGGTTAAACTGGCGCCGCTGTTCCAAGCCCCGTTGACGAGGTGATCGAGGGGAAGCCGCTCCTCCGGACTTGGCCCGCGCTTGAGCCGAAGGTGGGGCTGGTGATCGCTGTCCACTGCGGGCCCCGAACGAATCTTCTGAGTTGCACGAAGGTGTAAGCGAGAACTGCTCGTAGCCTCGTCGCCCTGGGTAGACTGGTGACGGGGGTCCAATGGATGGGCTTCCTCCGTGTTCGTCCCCGCAGCGTTTATGGCCGGCACACATTGCGAAGGGTGGTAGCGCTTCCGTCAAGGTCGGCTTCACTTCTGGCGCTGGTGTCATATCAGCCAGGGAAACAAAATGTTGGCCTTCGCCGGCCTCAGTGCATCGCACCCTCCTGGCTCGCTCTATAAATGGCTGGCAGGTGCCTTGTGATGTGACAGGCGGCGAGCCACTGATGATGGCGGCGGACGTCGAGGCCTCATCTCCAGCTGCTGTTCCTCTCACTGAAATGTTGCTGAAGTGCTGTGGTTGTATCCATGGTCTCCTATGGTCTGTCGCTGAAGCCGGTAAAGTACATTCTGTCCCAGCAGGCACTTCCATTATTAAGGGGAGTCCTGGCGTGCCTGGTCGAGCTTCAGGTTGTTCTGGACACCACTTTGTCGTGCCTGGATCTGCTTGGCACTCTGTGTCTCCAACAGCCGATGCGATCTCATAGCACCAAGCTGACGACGTGGAGAAGACTAGAGCTGGAAAGAGGGGCTCGTTCCTCTTCTTTGCAGTCTCGTGAAGTATTCGCAGGGGACCCAGGAAGCAAAGAACGGCGAATACGTCCCATAATGACACCAGCAACAGGAAAATCCACGACGTCCAGTTCGGAAAGGCCTCCTCTAGCACCACAGCTATCAGAACTGAAGCGTAGACTAGGTAGCTCTGCTGCAGGTGGAAAGGGGCGTCGAAATACAGAGCTACGATTCCACCGATGCCCACGTTCCACGTCACCAGGGCGCAGCTGAAGTGGTCCGTTGGGGCATTGAGGAGGAACAGCAGGCGTCCCAGAAAGTAGTAGCCGGTGACGAGGAGGATTAGCGCGAATCCGGTGATGAGCCAAGCCTTGACGATTCTGTAGTGACCGGCCTTGTAGAGCAACACCAGGGTGCAGTTGGCGATCATGATAATCGCGAGGAAGCCGAATGCGTTGGCGAATGAGTTGATGAGGAGCACGGGCACTCCTCCTCCTTGATCCGGGTACCGCATGTAAGGGATCTCGAGGGCTGGGTTCCTGCTGTACGAGAACATTTTGACCAACCCTGCGACGCTGAACATGCAGAAGGTCACCGCCTTGATGAGTGTGATGATATCTTTTCCGAGATGCTGGTAACGCAGCGCCGTGAAGTCGGGGGACCTGGAGCGATTAGGAAGGCGGCCACCGCGGTCCATTCCAATTCTTCTTCTTTTGAGGTTGGCGCTCGAGCCCCCTTTAGCATGAAAGAAGCTTGGTAGTCTTTGCAAGGGCTATGTGCGCGCACAATATATTGTCTAGACAAGAAACACAGAAAAATCTATTAAAAAAAAGGGCTATTCCTTAAGTTGACTTTTAAAATGAGCACGGCAGTCTGAAGGGAAAAAGTGTTGTGGAGAAAACGAATAACGAAATGTTTCTTGCGTTTTACCCGCCTCCAGAGCGAAGAAGTAAAAGAAGTAAAGTCCTTTCGCCATACCATGACAGCGCCCACAGCACTCAGCTATCTATAGTCCTTCACTATGGCACCTTTTGCCCTTCGACTTGTTGTAGCATCCATATGTTCCTTGCGGCGTAGCAGAGGTGTCGGCCAAGAGTGAGAGTTGATTACTGCGCCATTTCTTTCTTTCTTGTGCGTTTGTACGCTTTTGCTTTTTTTTTAAGTCTAATGTTTAACGAAATCTGCTTCGTTTGTGTGTCGTTTGCCATCGTGTTGCTGTTTTCTTCAAAATCGCCCTCTCCTCTATAATGACCAATTCCGACCCTTTATGAGTAATAAAGAAATAAAAAGAACAAATTTTCTTCAATGATATGCCAGCATGTCACAGACAGGTAATGTGACCGCACAAGATTCAGACTTTCACGTTAACACTCGGAGTATATTTTCGTTGGGTAGCGACTGACGCCAAGCTAGGATCGAGGCCGACGCCTTTTCGAGCTAAACCGTTTGTGGAAAGCACTCGGACGGGTTGTCCTGCTTCAGGTTTGAAAACAAAAAAAATTGCCATTAAATAACGTCTTCCAAAGTATACGCAAGGACAAAATGCATTGCTCGGAATGGTGTTACATTTTCTAGGATTGCTCAAAGGTGGTGATATCAGCACTCCGGAATTACGCCACGTCTTTCGGCTGCCGAACTTGCCTACGACCTCACGCGCCTGTGCTCTCCGAGCTGAGCATCGCGCATGGTCTCCCTGGTTTCCCTAGTGGCTTGAGTGGGCTGCAGTTTCAGCCGCTTTTTCTCATCCGGAAAGCACTCTCGGCTTCCGTCGCCGCCTTTGCTGTCATGCCACCTGGTCTAGCCGCTTCGTTTTTTTAGTTTCGGACAGCGTCTCGGTGTCCTACTGCATTTGCCCTTTGACGAGCCGTATAGCCTGCGCTCTTTTCAGCGGCCGTGGCAAACATTCCCGGTGCATGAAATATAATCGAACCCCAGAGGATCGCAATGAGGCATGTCTGCGAGTACCTCCATAGTTATGCTACTGTCACCGGGAGATTAATTTTATAACCTCCTATTTTTCTTCAAAATTGTCTCTTTCTTTTCTCAATTTCCATTTACTGATACTTCACTGTCTGCATCAATATTATTGCAATGCTTCCAGTTTTAGTCCCACATTTGTACATTGCCGTTATACCTAATTGAGCTCCTGCATTCCGTCTCCAGTTTCGGTATGCACGGAACCCTGGCCAATGCTCCGCCGTGAGTATGCGTCTTTTCAGCAGAGGCCAGCAAGCGCAACTACAGAAACTACAGCAACATCATCATCATCATCACCATCGACAAAAACAGCAAACATGACCCGTTGGAAAGCGCGTTACGACGGCATATCAAGGTGCCCTAATACGGTGTAGATCATCTAGGTTTCTTGATGAGCAACCATCCCGTTGTGCGCTGAGTGACGAAAGGCAGCCTGCTATTGCGAAGGAAGTATAAAAAATTAAGTACGCCGGCACTGGTCACGTTGGCGTGCCTGGAATATTAGGCGCTTTATTTGACTATTATATGCCCCTTTTTGGGGTTTATGAGGGCTAAAATTCGGGAAGGAGAAATCCTTTTCTCGCCTCTGCGATGAGGAGCGTGCTGTAACTGATCAGCCTGTCAGTTTGGACGAAGTTAAATCTTTCATTTCAGATCTTGAGGGCCAGGAAGCTCCTGAAGTAGGTGGTGTTAAGAACGAGTTTTAGAAAACATTTTCACCTCACCTCGTGCTTGCCTTGGTGGAAGTGTGCAAAACATCTTATTATGTATTATTTTTTCCTGTCACTTTTTTTTGGACACACTACATAATGTCCACCAAGCAGAGACACCCACCGGCTGAAAACTGCTGAAGAATTTGTCGAACTTCACTGTGTAATGGAGTTGACAGAATATTGCTAAGGTTTTTTGTTGCCGTCTGTAGTTTGTTGTAATGCATTTGACTGGCTCGAATCAGGCCTCTTGTATTCGATGCCAAAAAAATCCATACACATATCACGTTCGGTGCCGGAGACAGCAGCAGTTCAGATTGGCCAAATAATTCTTAGAATTACCTTGCTTAGGCGTTTGCCATGAACTTGGATTCGTGATGATTTCTTTTTTAAGTCGAAAGACTTTAATGGCTCATCGTTGTCCGTCCGTCTGCGAAAACTGTCACACTATAGTTGTCAATCATCTTGATAACGTCATCAGTAGTATAATACGCCGTAACCAAAAATCATCCAAATCAGCGTACATTAAACATAAAAACAAATAAAATATAAATAGCAATACAAATAATATTAGTAAATAACAATAAATAAAATCTAAAAAAATGACATTTAAAAAATGTAAAAATAACAATAAATAAAATAAAATACATAGAAATCCGAACGTTGCCGTCTTGTGAACGAACAGACTGCAACCTGCTTCTCTTTGATCGATTTCGGTGTTTTATCGTCGTGCATTTGCTTCAAGAATAGCAAAGTACAGCTAACGAAGCTGCCATGCAGGCCACACTACTTTTATAAACCGCAATTTTTGAAAAAATATTTTCAGCATTTTTATTTTAAAGAGTGTGATATGCGGCGGTGCGGGCTGTTGAGTTACATCGCTCAGTAAGGTGTGCTTTATGTAGTACCTCACATGGATCGATATTTCGAATTTAGATTGACTAATTAAGTTTTTATGCCGGTTTTTGAGGGGCAAGGTGCTATTTCGAGATTGGTGGCTTCAATATCGAAGGTGAGCCATGTTTCTAAACTCCTAATCGGCAGTCTGGTTCGAACTGATATTGTTGTATTATGCTTTGTAACCCACCCCTGCTATCTCTCTAACAAGAGACAGCAGTGTTTGTAAATAAATAAATAAATACAGAACACGGAACAAATACAGAAATACAGAATAAATACAGAATAAATAAATACACTTGGCTTTTCTGCATTACCGAATTATAAAAAATTCGCTGTGGCTTAGCTTGGTTAAGCCCGGTAATTGCGAAAGCAATATCCGTACCTACGCCATGGTTGAGCTGTTAGTGTAGCTGGTGGTGGTGCTTGTGGTTAGACTTGTGATGATGCATCGGTTATACAATCCAATCCAATCCAATCCAATCCAATCCAATCCAATCCAATCCAATCCAATCAAATCCAATCTAATCTAATCTAATCTAATCTAATCTAATCTAATGTTAGGCCGCCGTTCATGTGCACCGCCGTCGCACACGGACGGCGCGAGATGGTCGCCCAGCTCTTCGGCCTGACGTCACACAGATGTCATGCAAAAGTGATTTCATGTGCACCGTCGTCGCACCGCAAAGGCTTGAAAGTGAAAGTAGTATTGCTTTCCCAATAAAACGGTGCCGCCGCGCCTGGTATCGTCGCCGAAATCAGGTCAACATCTCCTACATTATCGAATACAACAGCTGCACCTGTAGCTGAAGCATAAGAAGTGCGAGAGGCGCCATTTTATAAACATGCAATGCGAGAAAGCCAACTCAACGTGCTTTCAAACGCGTATTTTTGACGCTCGATATTTTGAAATACATTGCAGATTAAGAAAAATTTAGACACACAGCTGCCCTCCAGTGTTGATAGCTATCAATTTAGAAATACAGCCTTGGCTCATAATACCAAAAAATAAAAAGTTTATCAGTGATTTCGTGGTAATTAATTGTCTAAATATTGATCAATATGAAGTACACCCCCCATCAAAATTATACAGCCCAAGGGGTTTGTTTGTGAGGCCGGCAGTCAGCCTCGTTATGCATCCTCAGCGACCGTAATCCCTCGAAAGTGGAATTACTATGCGTGCTTAATTTTCCCAAGCTTTGGACTGTTAGACGTGCTAGGGGACCCGCTAAGGAGCTTAGAAGCAAACCCCTGGGGCTGTATATTTTTGACGGGGGCTGTACATACTGTCCGCCTTGTTGTACAGGCTAGTTCAACACACTACATCGGCGTGTCTCTCAGAGGTTTTAAAATGAAAAGCTGTAAAAGTTTTAAAAAGGCACCCTGCATAGATATTCCTGCATGTATGTCACAACTCACAGCATGAACCTGTTAGCCACGCAATGACGTGCCTCATTCTTTAGGCTTCGAGTAATCCGGCCCCGGCAGCAGACATGAGCTAATGGCCGAAGAGGAAGAAGAATGTTTAGTCGTGGGTTGGTCCTAACTGCTGCGTGGTCTCATAAATGCTGCTGAGCGTCAAAGAATCGGTAAGCTTACCTCTACTGACGCAGCCAGTCTGTGTCTCTGTGAAATTAATGCATTATGCTTGGGACACTGGAAGCGATAACTGGCGTGGGAAACTGTGGTTGATCAGGCTGCTAAGCATGCCTCGAGTTCTGGATTTTATGGGGCGGAGTGATTTAGGCCATGAGCGAGTTCAAGTCGGCCCTGGTTCGAACGTTAGTAGGTGAGGTTGTGGCCGAACGTGGCGCCCGTTATAAAAATATAAACAGTCGCGATATCCAATCAGGTGCATTGTGCAATAGTTTTTGTCAACCGCTTGCTAGCGCCTATTACACGGCAAAAGCTTGTGTGCGGTGGTTAACACCTGGGGGTTATCATAGGGTTGTTCAGTTAGCATCCATGCCTCATTCTTCTAGCTCTAATCGTAGCAGCTACCCGTGGCCTGAGCGATCAGCTTCGTCAGGGCGCACTTAACAATGCCTAACAATACCTACCAACATGATAGTAACTGCGTAACAACAACTCAGAGACCACTGTGAAAAAGGCTACTTTTTTACGCGCGGTTCTGGGAAAAGAATGTTGCTGTGGTGACACATGCCCATCGTTCAGAACTTCCGGAAATAGTTGAGTTCCTTATTACTCCTGCTTGTTCTACAGCCTTTTACCAATATCTGTTTTAGGAAAGCCTGCTTTACAGAGGCGAGCTTTTTGGAATTAAAGCAGGCCACAAGGCATATAGTACGGAGATGGAAGGAAACGGGGTTGTGGACGAGTGGAGATGAAAGGAAGCAAGAGAAAATGCAAGAATTAGACATCGGCCTGCAAGGAAGGTTGGTGCAGGCAGCCCGCAAAGCGTAATAATAGGCGTTCCTTGTTACACTCATGCAGAATGGCGAACCGGCACATGCACAAATAGTTTATGAACGCACATTTTTGTATATCACAAGATTTCGTTATAACAATCAACCTATCCGCATATTTTCCCTCGGCATTTTTTTTTTTGGTGTTAACTTTTATGCTATTGTAAGAAACATTTCCCGCTGCTTTTTAAAGCAGTATTAAGTGCTCAATACGAGCGACTGTCAAACTTTAAGACCGATATTGCTACGCAACGAAACCATTACCACGGTTGGTTTATGGAGGTTTAACGTCCCAAGGCGACTCAGGATGAGGGGCGCCGGAGTAAAGGACTTCGGAAATTTCGACCACCTGGGGTTATTTAATGTGCACTGACATTGCACAGTGCACAGGCTTCTAGAATTTCACCTCGATCGAAATTAGACCGTCGCAGCCGGGATCGAACTGGTGTCTTTCAGCTCAGCTGCCGAGCACCATAACTACTGAGCCAACGCGGCGGTAATTACCTTCGATATTTCTATAACAGTACGTTACAATATTTCCACGTATCATTGTAGTGTCCGTTCGTTCGCGCTCAAGGCTGCAGGAACGGGGCGTTATCATTTTTGATTGTGACGGAAGAAGCGACCGGACTAATCTAGATTGATCACAGCCATGAAGAACTGCATCTACGTTTTTCCAGATTACTGTAGTCGATTTTTCAATGTTATCTCGAAGTTTCCATGCCGGCTTTAAATTGAGCGATGACGCGAGTGGCGGGCATTCGTAGTTTGACGACTGACGAGCATGTTTGTTGCTTACACCGCTGCCGTGCTGTTTAGTTTTTTTACGGGCGCAAGTCAGCTCAAATAAAGGGCTCAGTTTGCAAGTCTTCTTGGTGTCTTCCTGCCCGCTGGACTGCCGTCACTATAAGTGACAATATTCTACTGCTGCCTCAAAATTAAAATGGATGTCCAAAAATCCAGGACTTGGTCCCAGAGCAGGCCAGTCTTCAGGAAAAAGTTCGCCCCCCCCCCCCCCCCCCCCAGCCCGCAGACACGCATAGTGAACAAGGGAGCCGTAGTGCTCCCGAAACGTCAAAGTTTCAATCTTTATTGGCCTTGACCAGTGACTAGTACTCCTCATCAGACACGCGTTGTTCGCATCCCAACTCGTATGACTCCCACAGCGGTGCCCGCTTTTCCAGGAACAGAGGCAGTGGGCCAAAAGAAGGTTAAAAGTGCGTCGCTCATTCCCACCAACTCAACCGCGAAGGAGATGCCGAGTTAGCCCAGGAAGGTCAGTTTTCTTATGAGACTTTGATCGGAGTGTCACAGTCTTTACTCTCTATTTCGCCTTCCGCTAAGGCAGATCTCTGCCGAAATGTTCGCGTTCAAAAAAGGCCCTTGTGCCTCGTATTCTTGGTTCAAAGTTTATAATCCGAAGCCGGTATGAAACGTAGGGCTATGAACGAAAGACCGCATTGCGCTTCAAATAAGGCTTTCAGAGACTCTTAAAGGTAGCGGTATCAACTAAGGGTTTTCACGATTGCCGCCGCATCATAATGCAGTACAACACAATCTTCACTGTTGATCCCGAAGACAGTGTTAGAAGCCCTGTATATAATGTGCGTGTGTGTGACGGCCTTCTCCACCTGCAGAAATGGAGTCTGGCAGTGTCAGAGGATCGCCGGGAAGCTGTGGAAACGGGGGCGATGACCTCATCCGCCAGGTCCCCAGGCTGTCGCCACCTTCGGTAAGCCCTGACACGTTGCTGTGGCAGAGCGTGAGTGGTGAGAATTTGGCCTTCTAGCAGAAACTAGTTAATCCGGCTGCACCAAAAAAGCAGCACATAGATTTCTGCCAGCTTCCTCGGTATTTGTGCTCTCTGGGGAGACTATTATGATGCAGTTGTCACATTTTCGTCGCTATGTGAGAATCTGCCGAACTTTGAGAAAAGTGATCGTGGATACATTTATCATACACATGACTCCCGCCAGCCGCTATTGGTCTCGAGTGACGAAAACTACAGAGCACTATCTTCATGCCAAACAAGTGATATTTCATCTCTATTTTTCTGTGCTCTGTAAGGACCATTGACATGCCTTTGTACGAAGTTTATGAAGTACCTTTACACTTCCTTATGACATATTTACCGTTTTAATTTCCAACCTAGGCTTCGAGAATGTCAGCTCATTGCATTCATCGATTTCGAGGTAATTTGATTCCAAAGGTCTAGAAAGTACTGTCACACCCTTGTGGATATCACTTAGAATGCTGGAAACAGTGGCAAAGAGCTCTCAGCTCAGTGATATTTAGAAGCTTGCTGCCCTGAACGCACTAGTGCAATGCCGAAACCGCAAGTCAATGGTGAAATGGTGAGTGAAACAGGCTAGGCGATTGGCGACTGAGTGACCGCCCAATCCCTGAAAGCCCTTAGTGCAACGCTGGCCGCGTGCACCAAAGCGTTATCATGAGTGCGCAAATTTTCTGTGGATATCTTTCTTACCGCTTTTGTTCGATTGCTTTATACAACCGAACCAAATCTTCAACGTAAAAACCCCTTGTCATGGTTGTTTCTCTGGCAGAGAACCGATAAGCAGAACAGCTTTGCTTTCCCTTGGTTTTCTCATGATTGCAGATCCCGAGATTCCCGCTGAAGCTGTATAGGATTTCAAAGGCAGATAATTCTAGCGCTTCTAAGCTACGATTCGGTGTTCCCTCTCGAGCTTCAAGTAGCAGATCCAGATTTTATCTCCACTGAACAGGGGCCGTAAAATGGATCTTAGCGGTGTTTCCAGGTTAACGATTCATTCCACTCGGTATGCGTTTTTCCACGTGTCAACATTTTCAGCACCCAACACAGTAACTCCATGTCGTACCGAAATGTCCGCGCAAAGCAGTTTACACTCTGAACCAATGCCCATTTACCCACAAGCTAAGGAAAGTGTTCGCGTTGATATAGGTCACAACGGTGTCTTGCAGTCTCAAGCACATTTCTTCAGTGGCGACTTTTGCTGGCTGACTGGGGCCTCTGGTCAGCTTCCAGAGGCTCTTTACATTGCCTAAACGAAGCGGCCCATCGCTTGACTACGGCAAATGACGCCGTATGGGTTCCGTCCATATTTTTCTTATCTCACAAGTAGTTTCCGCTATTACCTATGTGAAAATTGTCATGACATCCCGTTTCGCGGGTTTATTCGCTGCTTCCGAGCGGCCGTCAAAGCTGGAAGACGGATAAATCTATGATAAACGTACTGTTTATCACCACATGAAATGTTGGTGCAATATCCAGCAGCACTGAGATTCGCATGTGTACATCGTGTAGTAACTGTTAAGAGCAATAGATTGCATTCTGCCAAAAGTCTAGGCGTCTTAGGGCACTTCGAGTTAGGCTCATGTTGGTCGGTTATTGCCACTCGTGACCACTATTACTGTAAGTAATATATGGTGGATCACAGTGAAGTCAAAAAAGCATGTTTTATAAATCCAAGCCACCAACAAGAATGCATAAAGTCGTCGTAGATTCAGATATACATCCCTGACTCCTGACGTCAGCAGGCGACTAAGGCGAATTTCACAATCACATTGTGTTTGGCGCTAATTGCCGCCTCAACAAGGGTCGTCCATTCGATGACATAGAATTTGACGAGGGCTAAACACAAATTAGATATTAGCATCTGCCAGGTCGCGTCTCTAGAGCCACTTGAAAGCGCCCTAATGCAAATGGCTGAAGTTGGTTGGTTAGTTTTTAGGGTTTAGCTTCTCAAAGCCACGCAGGCTTTGAGGGACGCCTTAGTGCAGATCTCCAAGTTAAAATCGACCAGACGAGGTTCTAATAGTGGTGAAATAACATACTGTACGAGCCTCTAGCATTTCGTTCCCCGAAATGCTAGAGCCGCGGGCCGGGATCCAACCCACGTATTTCGGGTCAGCAGCCGAGTACCATAACCACACAGCCAGCACGGCAGCTGGCTGAAGTTAGTTCCCTTTGAAGACAACTTCCAGCTGATATGCCGCATGGTGAAAAAAATGCCGTGACAAAAATTTCAGCTAACAGCGGGTTAGATCCATTGAAGCTTTGGTTATAGGATGAGTGCGTGAATGAGAGAAGGAATCTATGCTTCTAATTTATAGTGTTGATTTCATTTAACTTGCCTCTTTGTAAGGCCCTCACTAGGCCAATTAAAATGACGCGAAGGTGCTATTTTGCACTGAAATGTGCCTTCACGGAACATAAACTTTTTTTAGCTTTTATTTGCGACTGCAGAACAGCGGATAGTGACTGGACGCTACAGGAGGGGTGCAATGAGCTTGTTTATTTGCATTTCATGCCTGCCGCAGCGCATTTCTTTTTTCATTTTGTCATAAATTTTTTGCCGACTTACCCAAAAATATGCAGTCGTCAAATATTTTAACGCAAACGAGAGATGCGTTTATTTCAGAATCACCGGCAGCCTTCATAGAAGGCTTTAGACAGGAGTGGGACGTACATGATGAAAGAGAAAAACTAGATAGCCAAAGAAAAAGCTTAACAAGAGGCGCATCGAGCAGTACGTTACTCATGATCAGTCTGCTTGGCCAGATGACCTCTAACAAAAAAAAAATGTGTTGAATGATCTGCACGTTCGTACACTATGCAGGAGCAAAGCTTGTTTGATCTTACCCATTCTGAAAGGGTGTATTTTCACCTCCCTATATTGGCACATCGTACTAGAAGGCCCCAGTTAATTTGACGTCCTGGTGTTATTTCACGCCCACTGACAACTCGATTCATTCAAGCACCAATCAAAATGCACCCCCATACTGGAGATATAACACGTCAACTTGGCATGAGCGTTCGAGTGGAATAGCGACTGAGCCACCGTGTTGGTTTCACTCAATAGGAAAAGCAGTCGCGTGTGCCCCATTAAGCTGATCCCGAGGTCAGTATCATTAAGCGCAGGTTTTATGAGGTTGGCCGTATTCCAATTTCGATTAGATTATTTCTGTGAACTACCGGATTTAATTATGATGCTTTTTTTGCGAGAGTGCTAAGATGTAGTGCGAGTCTTAAAACCTGAACCCTGAGCACTCATGAGGTCAAGACAAAAATTTTAAAGGGGCCAATGCAACGAGGCACCGATGACAGAAAGAAAAAAATTCAAAGAACGATTACTATTGTTCCTAATGTGAAATTTGAGCGCCGCTCTGCCGGTGTCTCCGGCGCTGTAGGCTCATTGTTATGCTTTGCTGGGTCGTCAGCACGTCTGGCGACGATATTACTTCGATAGTCGTATTTGTCGAAGAAGACGATGTCCAATGCACAGCGCGAGAGTGTGCTTCAGTTTAACACGAGGCCTAATCGGCTGCTGCGTTAGCCAAATGCTGTCATACGATGTAGACTCATTTTTTTGCTTTGCTGGGTCCCCGTAACGTCTGGGGACGATATTAGTTCGATTGTAGTATTAGTTGACGAAGGCGACGATGTGGAGCGCATAGCTCGCGATAATATATGCATTAGTCCGGCTGAAGAAGATGATGATGTGCAGTGCACAGTGCGAGAGTGTTGCTGCTTAATACGAAGGGTGACGGCTGCATTGTAATAAAAACCATGCTGAAAAAAAAAAAAGCGGTGATAGCTTAGTGCTGTCGTGGTGTGGCCAACATAGCTGATCTGTTCGCGGCGGCGTGGGTTCCAACCCCGGTCGCGGCAATGTTTTATTTATGGTGTCGCGCTTGCTTACACCGACGGCGGGGACGCAGCTCCGATCTATGGACGGGCGCTTAAGGGCTGCACTCTAATAAATGGTCGATTCGTGAGCTCTTAATGCGCGATGCATGCTCCAAGCAGACTGCGCGACGAGCGTGGGCGACAGGTCCTGTTATTTTGCAGACTCAGTTCTAGATTGATAAAAGCTACTTTTATCGAAGCCTTTTGGACTTTTATCGAAGGTGCACCGAAGAGGAATCTGAACTCGTCTTTTCCCCGTGGGAATCGATCTACACGTTCCTAGCCTGCTTAGAAACTTCGAATTATTGTCCTGTGTGGCCTATTTCCCTATTTTAAATCGGATTAGATGTCCCGTCTCCCGCCTTTATTTGAACTCGCCGCAGAAGGTAGGTGGGGACAACAAACACGTGGAGTGCCTTTCAGGCAGTCGCATGGCTTGTTCGCTTTCACTTTTGTTTTGTTTTTTAGATTTCCGTGAATAAATAGATCCAGTCAGAGGCTACATAGCCGCAAATTAGGCCCACGGAAATAAAAATACGCGTGGACTCTTTGCTTTCGCCGACCGCTACTTATCATTCCGCCGATGGCCGAGCGGCAAGCCGCCACGGGACTGGCTGAAAGGTTGGTCGGCTCCTCCTAACGTCTGCGGCGAGTTCAGAAAAAAAGGCCGGAGCCGGGGTATTTAATCCGACTTAAATCACGGAAATCGGCCGCACTGGACAATAATTCGAAGTTTCTAAGAATGCTCGGATCGTGCAGATTGAGTTCCTGCGGTAAAAAGATTAGTTCCGATTCCTCTTCATTGCACCTTTAAGGTGCTGCGACCACGGAGAGGAGCAGAAGGAGCGAGGAGAAGAGGAAGCGTCCAAATACACGGAGAACCTGTGTGGGCTTCTGCTCACGACCGAGCCTAACGTTGCGGTGCAATTGTTCAAGCCATTGCCTGAAGCGGTGCTGTTCATTCGACCACGACATGTCCTCCCCCCGTAGGTGTCAGCCCGAGCCAAGGTGCTCATTGGCGATCGACCTCATCGCCGGGACCACCCGCTCGTGTCGGACGAACAGTTCGCCGTGGACCTGGCGCTGGGCATGGCGTTCGTTTTCGTCTTCGTCTTCGGCGTCGTCGTCACCGTCGGCCTCTGGCTGTCCAGTCGCCTCCAGAATGGCGGGCTACCAAGACTGTTTCAGCGCCAAGCGCCCACGGCGAGCGAGAGCGATGATGTGTGCGTCTCTCGCGGCTGCCTCGAGCATGCACACCTGCTCAACGGGAGTCTGGCCACGACCTTTGACCCCTGTCAGAACATGGACGAGTTCGTGTGCTCCTCCGTTACGGCAGGACAGTCGCCGCGCAGGTATGCACTCCCGCCAGGCACGTTTTGCCTCCTTATCCGCTAGTTTCAGGCTTAATCTTCTAAGTTGTTTCCCAATCCTTTGAAAACCATACATTTGTTGAAGCCTCAATACTATATTGTTACGTGCTTAGCACGCACGGGGGTTTATTTACAGAGGGGGATCGATAGAAGCAGTGCGGCGACGAAGCCTACGAGAGTCCTTCTGCCCTTTCTCTTCCTTTTTCTCTACCGGTCAGTCCTACCGTTCATATTCTGCTTCTTCCGTCGATGTTCTGTGGAAGCACGTGACAATGTATAAGCGCCCGCCTGCAGTGAATTCCGATCATAGCCGCAGTTTTCTTTTAACAAAAAATTTTCTCACACGGTAACCTAGTGGTCAAGACTCGAATTCCCACGCAGCGCAAGTCTCGCTTGATTGTTGATTTTGCTACAATAGACCGCAGTGGTGGTCAAGTAGTTTGAGCATTCGCCTCCCATGTGAGAAGGGCTTGGTTCGATCTCTAAAGCCGCTGTCTCCACACAAGTGATGCGATTGGTACACACTTTCCTCTGGCCTCGTGCCCAGATTCTGTGGGGTGAATTTCTTGGGAAATGGGTCTATGACCGCACTTTGCATAGGCGGAAAAATACCGTGTGCCAAGGCACTCTTTGCCCAAATCTGCCCTTGAACTATTAAAATTCTACGTCATCATCGTCATCAGTTTGCTCGAATGCGTGAAGTTGGGTCAGCGGAGTGTTGCCATAGCAGGAAATGTAGGCTTTAAGCGCCGCTTTTTAACGTCGCGTTGTATAAATAGCATATACCAGATGTCTGGTGTGCATTGAGAGTACACTGCATTAATCCGAACTCGCTAACCGCTTTTCGATTGTCCACGTGAGCCTCGTAGCGCGAAAGGTGAAAATTCACGCCAATACGCGTGTAATGTTAAAGACGAGACAATTTTATGACTCTATATTTAAACTAAATACACTGTAATGAAGAAGACCGCTCCAACTCCACTTCAGTGAAACTCTAACCACCAAGCTCTGACGTCCACGTAAAAAGTGGTGTACTGTACATAATAAGTTTAATTCACTTCTACAATGTTCTTCAATCACAGCCAAGTAAAATTAATGCGGTTCTTGTCTCCGGAAAAGTCGCAGAACGCACGAAATTCTAAGTGAACCGAAGAAAGTAGTTTGAAAATAAAAACAATGGGGCGTGTATCTTCCGTAGGAGTGAGTGAGTGAGTGAAGAAACTTTATTTCCGCCAGAAGAAGACCCGTGCCCCTCCGGGTCCGCACGCAGGCGTCCGGGGAGGGGCAGCGTCGCAGCTGGAAGACTAGCAACGGTATAGTCGCGCAGCTTCTGCTGCCAGGCGGGTAGCGTATCGTTGTATGCTAAGGTCGGCACTTCTGAGTATGGTCTCCCATTCCTCTGCATTATTGATTCTGCCATATCCTTGGGCACTGGGGCATCTCCATAGTACAGTCTAGCCCGTTTATAACGAAGCCACTTATAGCGAAATAGCGGTTATAACGAAGGGATTTGAATTTCCCATTCCCATCTTTGCATTTTCAATACATTTTGGGTCATGTTTTAACGAAGTAAATAAGAGCGCGTCAGCGGATATAACGAAGAGATTTAATACCAACCGAAAAATAATCTGCCAATCAACACATTTTTGCGTCCTTGAGGCGATTTTTTCCGCGAAAATAAGAGCAAAATTCGGCTGACGGCGTCCTTCCGTGGCGTCGTCTGCTCTCCTGTGGAGCGAAAGGTTGCTTCACTGCATCGCATGGCACGCCGGTCCAGCGCCTCCTCTATAATGTAGAATAGAATAGTAAACTTCCCCAGAACGTTCCTTCAGTTCAAAGGCGAGCAGGAATTGATAAAATTTTGTTATTTGTTTTTCCTTATATTTTTAGTATACAGGAGGCGCTGGCCGGTCTCGTGTTGCGCCGTCCTTGAACGGCGTCACGGCGTAGAGCGGTAGAGCACGCCGCGCAGGGGAAAAATGTAAAAAAGAACAGAGACGATTTTTTTTTTTCGATGACGTCGCAGAGAGCGGCCGTCTTGGCCAATCGCGGTTCTCTATTTCTCCCAGGCAGTTGGCGCCACGGCTGGACTGCAGTCTGCAGGAGGTGTGGCAGCGCGCGCTTTGTTTTATGTCGGTGCCGCGGTGCGCAAGGCAGGAGAAAGCGCGGCAGCATTGTGCATGTTGGAAGCGTGGCTCATTTTTATCGTTATCGCGGATCGTTGTATGCTGTTTATAAGGACAGAGTTATTCGGCTTGATCTAGCTGGTGAACGGACAACTGAGCGCAGTGTCGCACTGTTCCAGGCTGGGAGCACGGCGAACGCTACTGAGATCGCGCGTGACGCCATTGTCACTTGTTTTCTGCCCGCATTGACGCCCGCATTGACGCCATCACGGTTTCCTGTCTTGTTCCGCTTCTTTTTATATTTCGTGACCGCTTCGCCTCAGCGGACCTACTTAGCTGTCCCCTTTCTCGGAACTGACTCAATTTCTCTGCAATGTCGAGCCTCGCGAGCCCCAGCACTTCGACGGGGAAGAGAAAGGTGCTGTCTTTGAAGACGAAGCGCGCCACGATGCTAGTTGTGCCCCTAAGCCGGTCACCTCCGCAGCGGCCATCGCAGCTGTTGACACGCTACGGATGTACCTCGGGAGTCCGGAGTTCGACCAGATCTTTGGTTCGCAGTTGGATGGTATGGAAGCCGCAATCCTGAAGTCCGCATTCGCGAGACGTGTTCAGGGGACGCTGGACGACTTCTTTCAGCGGCAATACATCGGTATGCCGATGTTTGCATTTTTTTTTCGTAGTTCGCATATTACGAAATAGCGGATATAGCGAAGTGATTTCCGATTCCCGCCGACTTCGTTATAACCGGGCTAGACTGTATGTGTTCGAGTGTAGCGGTATGGCCGCAGAACTCGCACACCTCCGCATCCTCCCTCGTGTCACCTCCTGTCCAGCTCCTCCAGAGCGGGGATGCGAAGTTTCTAGCTTGGAGTATTCTCCAGTCATAGGCCTCAGCCGAGCTAAGCGATCTATCCGGATTAGGATAGATCCTTTTGTTCTTTTTCTGAATGTCTGTGATGCTATTAAAGGTATTGGTTTCCTCTTTAGTGCTGAATTCGTGTGAGGTGTCCACGGCTCCCCGGGGTAAAGAGGAGCGGGCGAGCCTGTGGGCGGCCTCGTTTCCAACCAGACCCGAGTGGGCTGAGGTCCAGATAATTAGAATATTGTGGGCTGGGATAAAGTCTTTTAGATATTTAGCCGCCATTTCGTGGATGCGTCCCTTGCTGTAATTTCTAATTTAATGTAAAATCCGAACAGTGTGCCTGATTATTGCAGTTGTTATCAGCGAGTTTTTACAACATAGGTCATCAAAAAAATTATGAGGACACCTAAGCAATTCTTATGTGTATATGCGAGAGTAAGTGCAGCTGGCTCACTGGGTCAGTGGACACCTGAATCGCGCTGTGAGTAGGCGGTAGTGTCCGCCCACAAACTGCGGCAGTTACGCACCTTTCCTTTTCTCAAAACCAGCGCAAGGCTTGATATGGAGGAAAGAAAAGATGCATAACTAGCTCCTTCGGTCAGTGCACTCCTCAATTGCGCTTTGAGGTACTTACCTGACGGTGGGGACATCGGCGCCCTATTGCTCCAGGTGGGGAATCAATGCATTTGCGTGGCGCATTCTTTTCACGGGCTTCTGATGAGGGGGATTTTTCGTGAATGAGCCAAGTAATGCTCACATTAAAATGTTATTTGTCCTCGGTCCAGCTCGCCAAAGCCTAAAGGCTTAAAGCAAGCCTACTTTCCTGGAACACAAAACCAGCCTTCATTGCTCCGCACCTGCTTGCATCGGCGCACCTCACCTAAGAACTCGGGCGAAGATCAGGTTACGCTGGCGAATTACGCACAGTTTGATGCGATGGATACCCAGTTATAAGTTTTTGAGGCTTTGGATAAAATATCTGTTATCACTACCTTTCAGAGTTGGTCAGGGAACGACGTCGGTTAACCACACACTTATCGAAATTCAGCAGGAGGAGTGGGCGTGGGTAGGGCATTTAATGCGAAGGCAAGAAAACCGATGGTCCTTAAGCGCTATGTGGACTGGATTCCAAGAGAAGGCAACCTTAGCAAGGGATGGCAGAAAGTTATACGGGCGGATGAGATTAAGACGTTTGCGGTGATACGGTGGTCGTGGCTGGCAATAGACAGAGTAATTGCAGATACATGGAAGAGGTATCTGTCGCGCTGTGGGCGTAGTCAGGATGATGGATATGATGACTATTCTTCATGACGAACAAGAATGATGATACAAATTCTTAAAAACAATCGCACCTTACACCTCGAGACAGACTTATAGAGCAATGCAGTCTCACGTGTGTACGTTGTATGTTTTTAACACATTGGCTGCGCTATTTCAACCGCGAACATTTTCACATAAGTAGCTGCTGTCAAATCTAGGGACCTATTATGGGCATTCACGGCAAAGTCAGTCGCCACAAAAATAAACAGACGCTTGTGGAACACGCAGACCTGCCGAAAGCCGGCTATCGAATGATGTAGTAAACTACAGGTGCGCCGAGTCATGGAGACGGAATAAATCGCATCACTTGGCTATGTTTTACTGCTAGCAACAATGGAATACTTATTTCTGCAAGGTTCATTTCATGAGAGGCATTAAAAGGAACACAATCCGAAGCTGATGGGACTTCATTACTGCATCGAGTCCGGTAACTTTGCACGCAGAACTTCGGAACACCACAGCGGCACTTGGCTGCAACGTCTTAGTTTCGATTGTATTTGAAGGGCAAATGGGGTTGCAGGTTCCATGATATAGTAACCGCTGTTTTATTGCACTAGCACTACTAGGCGAATTTTTCGATTTCGGGCATACATATATACGTACATCCCTGAAGTCCCTTTTGTGGTAGGCGGCCCACCTGATCAATGGGCAGACCTTCACCTGTCTCAATGTCTTCAAGGTAAATGCCTGCAGGGTAAAGGACTTTAGGTAAAAGCCTCTGTATTTAAGGCCTTTAGACAAAAGGCCTTTACGCCAAGGTCTGTAGGGTGAAAGCTTAATGGTGAATGCCTTCTGTGGAACTAAATTTACGTAGAAGGCCTTTAGGCCAAGGTCTGTAGGGTGAAGGCTTAATGGTGAATGCCTTCTGTGGAACTAACTTTACGTAGAAGGCCTTTAGGCCAAATGTCTTTATGGTAAATGCCTTTAGGTGAAATGCCTTTAGTATGTAAGGGCCTTAAGTTCCCATCGTAATTAGTGCTACTGCACCATATTCTCCTTTAGCCATGCTAAACCGTCTGGAATGTTTTAAACTCACCATGCCGCTTTGCAGGGCCAACCGCCTGGACACACTGGTATCTTGGATACTGGACTTGTTCGGCCGTAGGCCCGGCTCCCCCGCCGGCGTGCTGTACTCCATGTCTACGCTTCTCCGCTCCTGTCTGTACCGTAGCGTCGACGACGAAGGCCGCGTAGCTGCCGACTTCGTGGAATTCATGCGACAGCGTGGCCTGTTTGTACCGAGTGGTGACGGAGCATGGCCTGACCACCCCAGCGACGCCAAGCACCCGTTGGACGTTCTAATTGATCTGGAGGTCAGTGCACCTCACGCATTATGCAAAAGTCGATCTCTTATATAAAGAAAAATGATTTTTGCGGCACTCTCCTTTGTTTATTGACAGGAAGATGTATAGACCGGCCCTTTTGCGCTTCACGACTATTTCATATCACCCCCAGAATACATTTCACGTCGCATCGATCACCGCCACAAGGTTGGCATCCCAACATGCCACACCAAATCTTCTTTTCAGTCATATCTTCCTCGCACATCTGTGGAATGGAACCGCCTTCCCCCCGATACTGCAGCGATTGCAGACAACAAAACGTTTCACGACGCAATAGCTAACATTGTTTATTCAGAAGGAAGTTGATCATGTGTTATATCTGTTTCCACTGTGTTGTGTACATTGATTTTATGTTATTTACGCTTTGTGAATGTTGTTTGTTTTATTCTGGAGAAAATTTATTTTGTACTACCTGTTTTCACTGTATTGTATTCGTTGTTCTTTATCCTAATTAACCCACTCCCCTCTGTAATGCCTTTGGCCGTGGGGGTACAATAAATAAATAAATAAATAAATAAATAAATAAATAAATAAATAAATAAATAAATAAATAAATAAATAAATAAATAAATTATTGGGCCGAACTGTCACTGACTGCACTAACGTTGCGGCAAAATTCTATTTAAATTTAGTTTCTCTATTCACACGCGTTTTTGTTTCGTCACATAGTGGAAACACGAGCACCTCTTATTGCCAGCCATTACTCTTGTGAACAGGAAAAACCGTGATCGCATATAAATTCATTAAAAGAAAAGCGAAAAAAGTGTGTTGTGAAACAGCAATGTGCTTCTTATGATGAGTATTGTTTAGAAGTTGCATGATCGACTTATGTGCATTTGTGACGGTAAAGTAACGCACCAAGGACGGTCGCGAAGACAGGGTGTAGAAGGTTCCGCGAAAAGCAAACTGAAAAACTTAAGCGCAGGACGCATCCCCAAAAAAATGTGCAACTCCGATAAGCGGTGTACTGCACCTTGCTTTTGCAGGTCAACTGGAAAGTTCACCTTTGGTTCAAGCTGCGCCTGTTCCACACGTCAGTAAGCGGTGATAGGCCAAACGTCGTGATCGCACCCAGCCGTGCTGTCCTTCAGCCGCAGATTCAGAGCACATCCGTTGCAAAGACCCGGACCCTAGCAGCGACGAGGGCCATCATACACCAGCGGCTGCGTATTTACCTGTCGATTCTCGGTGCTTCGACAGCTCCGTCACAATATCCAGGTGTCTGGGTCGACGTCCATGAATCCTTGGTTGCCAGCATGACGGAGGCTCTCAAAGCACCCAGTGACCTTGTTCGACCACCGAACGGGACGTATTCATTCCTGTACGCAAGAGAGTGGGCGCTTTACATAAAAAAGCACTTCGGCAGTGTAGTAGGCGATGTGCAGGCAGAACAGGACTTGCTTGTCGAGAACAGGGCCGTTGCTGCCGCCATCGAGTCTATTCTGTCCGCCTACCATCGCCCCATGGACAGCCGGAAGCAGACAAAGAGGAAGCGCGAGGACGACATCGTTCTTCTGGCGACCATTAGCTGGTGGTTCATAGAGTTGTACATTAATATCGTCTCTCCGAGAGCTCTGGCCGCTGTGCTGAAGGCAGGCTCGGTGAGCCTGGGAAACTTCGAAAAGGAACTGACTCTGGAGCGACTCTGCGTGGTCCAGTTCCACCAGGCTTACGCCGCGGCTGTCACGGCGGCGCTGGCCAACTACTACTTCCGGTCGCCGATTTGCCGTCGAAACGTGGTGGCGCTCCTGGAGGACGTGCGGCGGCTGGTAGCACAGGCCGCAGCCCAAACATCCGCCACTGGCGTCGCGGACCAGTTGAGATCGGCCGGCATACGCATCTGGCCCCGCATGGAAACGCTGAGAGCGGCGCAGCGTCTGAAGCTCGAACATGAAGGCGCCGCTGCGACGGTGATGCCGAATGATTCAGCCAATGGTGAGCGCTAAATATTGAGAAGGCGATAGCTGTGAATTCTATTTTGGTAAGGGGCCTTAGTTACGGAGTTGAACGCATACGATTGCAAGTAAAAACTGCGGTAAACCTCATGATTCAATTCGATCCAGACTTTCTGGCTCTACCGTTGCCCAGTGGCGATCTTTCACACATTGGATGATGAGCGGCTGCTGTAGAGAATGTACCTTTAGAGAATGTTCGTTTCATACAAGTGTGGGTTACCGATTCGACCCTTAGAGTGGGCGGACTCAAGATTTAAGGGAACAAGAGGAGAGAGGCTAAAACTTCCAGTGGCGCCTCTTCTGCCAGTAGAAGGAGACACGTCCAGGAGCTTTTTCTGTTTGTCTGGCATGGAGCATGGTCTAAGCGCTGACACAATTCAATCGCGATGCCGCGCATGGGTACGTCAGAGAAGACAGAAGTTACATTGAGACCCGTAAGGTTAACGCCTATCTTGTTTATTGCGGGGCACCCATCTGGAAAAACAAAAACGTGCCAGGAGAACTGTCGACTGTTTGCCATTTGTTTTCTGTTATTGTCCTAATTGTAAAAGTGTTTACCCCGTGCATCCACGACTCTGTCCACCATCCACTCCTTTTTTTTTATAGCGGAAACATTTAACATTCAGGCACGCACGCAAGTGCAATGGTGCACGCCACGCGTATACTGCTGAGGGGTTATTTAATGACGGGGAATTCACTTTTCGTGGCCGGGAATACAACTGCGTTCAACGTTATCCCCGCATGCAAAACAATAAAACTTTATATCTCGGCATCCGCAGTCTTCGGTTCCCACTAATACCATGACTAGTCGTTGTCGCAGGCCAAAGCGCATAATTCGCAACCCGGCTGCCGACGCGCTTCCTGTATAAAGCAGTAAAAACTCACTTATCACTGACGCGCGCGTTGAAGCATGTATTTGGCAGTCTGCCATATGGCGATATTGCCTCTTTCTGCTTCTCTTCCTTTATCCGCTTCCAGTTTTCGTAGGTATGTTTGATTCAAGTTAGAGATAATATCTGCAAATAAAAACCTGGGATTGAATTTTGAGTAAGCAAAACGTGTAACGTAATGCTCACTCAACTTCATGTGTCGGCTCTCAAGTCTTCAACAATCGTAGCCATAATAACACGCTGCATGCGGCGGCATTCTGACTATTCTCACGAGTTACGTAGAGGAAATAGAATAGTTTCTTCTCTTTAAGCGCGAGAACTACAGCGGATATTAGCAGCCTACGAAATGGTGGTCGTGGTAGAAATGCTCTAATGACACTTTTAGGAGATATTGACGGGCGAGGTCCTTATTCTGAAGCTTCGTTGGCGAAGGAAGCCTTGTCTCTTGTGACGAGGGCCTTCTCGTCCGTACCGCCGGAGCTGGCAGAGCTGCCTCCCATCCCTCCTGCGCTGGCTTTTCCATGACATCTATGCACCTGTTTTACTGATACGCCCATACCATGTGATATATCTGCCTTCTCCCCGTAGAGCTTACATTCCGAGTCGAACGATGTCGGGTCTATGGCGTTATCTTATATGGAGTATTAAAGGTGTTTGTCTAAATTTTACGAATTGATATCTCTTCGACTTTATGTAACGCTTTGTCTGGCGGGGGCATATGCTGTAGGACAGCCTGATTTGCTGTAGTGCGTATGTCTGTGAAGGTTGGCAGTGGGGTAGGGGTTGCCGAATGATTCCTGCAGGGTGCCCGGGTGGGAAATACTTGGCCTGGGGTCTGTGCTCTACCGTCCCCTGTGATGCCCTGGTGGTTTGGTGGCCATACTAAATGTTTGTGTTGTGGTTTGTAGCCTCTATCGTGGGTCTTAATTAGGATACTAGCGGCGAGCAGCATTATCCTGCCGTTGATGTAGTTCCATACGCGTTTTGCGAATTTGTTAGGATGTATTGTGATGCAGGCTGCGTAGCCGCCTAGGCTATCGCAACTTCTTCCTCTGTTGTCGCATCCTGACTAACGAACGTTATTCCATCTACAACCTGATTTTGGTGCACTAAGAGAACCGACGCTATGGCCCGCTCCGATCCCGTAGCATCGACGTAAAATACGCCTTCTTCCGCTCTGTAGTGCTTCTCCCTGGCTTTACCTCTAGCTTGTCTCCTCTCCTGGTGAAACTCGAGATGCATGTATCTTGGCACCGGAGTGGTCTACAGTTGTCTCCGCCACGCAGCTGGCATTTCTTCTCTGAGATCGAGTTGGAAGGGGCACCTGATGTGCTCGTCTTCAAGCACTTTCCGTCCCGCCCTTGTGGTGGACAACGTCTCGATCTGAGCCATCAGGTATGCCCAGACGAGCTCGTCGACTGAGTTGTGGATACCCAGTCGTCGCAACAGCCTTTCAGTTGAGGTCGTCAGTGGAAGTCACATGGCCTTCTTCTATGGCATTCTTAATATGGCGTCGAAATTCTTAGTCTCTGGTTTCGTGAGTTTTTGGTATGGCGTCGTATAAACCACTCGGCTGATGCCAAAGGCTTGCACTAGTTGAAGGGTCTCCTTCTACTTCATACCTATCTTCTTTGCCGTAAACCTGGCTGGCATCCTGTTCACTTGTTCGTATATGGAGCGCAGTTTCTGTATTTTTGGGAGAGTTAATCCCCTTGTTGTTGCTCTATCATCAACAGCGAATGAAACGCCAACATAAAAGCTGAGGTGGCAAACACAACAAAATATTATCTCCTGGTGAGCAAATACAAGCGAGGTTGGTTGAAAGTTCGGAAGAAGTGTTCGCGCTTTTGAAGTAAAGTTACTCCACTCTAGTATTGAGTTTTCCCAGGCTGAGCTTCTTATTTTGCTGTTCGTGGGTGGATTATCTTGTTCGCGTTTCATTTCTTGCTGATAGTACATGCCCAACACGGTGAGAGTGCAAAGTTCTTCTATGAGAGTGGTGACCACGTGCACATTCAGAGCCTCTTCACTGCCTTTCCCACGGAATACGTCGAGCTCTGATTTTTCGGGCGAACACAACAATCCGCATTTAAGGGCGTACATTTTGGCCACAATAGCTGCTTCTTGGAATAGGTTGCTGTCTGCCACGTAACTGAAAATACGCCTATGAACTGCCTTCTCCATGAGTTTGCCCACGCACAATGTCAGGGATATTGGACGAAGGTTCCTTACGTTGATTTCTTTCTGTGGCTTCGGGATGGAGTGTGCATTGGCAGTGTTCCACGCCTTTGGGAAGGAGCCTGTATGCCAGTATTCGTTGATGCAGTCCGTGAGTTGTATGACTTCGGTGGTGAGCTTAGCCATCAGTCCCACAGTGATTTGGTCTTGTCCGGAGGTTGTGTCACGCCGCATTTCCGGCAGCGCCGCAGTTATATCTTCAAGGGCGTATTCCTTGTCTAGGATAGGATTTAGTGTTCCCGTGTATGCTGTGTTGCTCAATTGCAAGTCTTGTTTAGTGCAGATATAGCGCTCGACGAGTTCGTCAGCCAGCTTTTTGTATGTGCCTTCGTAGCTGTATAGGGTGCTCAGTAGATTTCTGCACTGTTCTCCCTTTGCTCTGGGTGGGTCGATAATGCAGCTGAGTAGGTTAAACGCTGCCTTGCCGCCCAGTCTGCCTTTCAGCGATTCGCATCTGACTGGGCAGACGGTCTTGGCCAGATACGAGGTGTAATTTTCTGCCTGGGTGGTGAGTTCTGCTATTCGGAGTCAGTTCACAGCTGTGTCTCGTTTCCTCCTGGTTTACCATGGGTGAAGTAGGTGATTGTCTATCGCTGGATAGTCCTCCGTGGTTTTTAGCGTCCTTGTAAGCTGGTTCTTAACATTTAGGATTGAGTCTGCCCATTCTTTGAATTTGACGATTTTGTCAGTCGCTATCGTTTTCATGCCCTCTCTGAACTTCTCCCAGTTCGTTATCCTGGCGTGCCCTCTCGGTTTCCTCTGCCTGCTGTGTAGCCAGCAGCAAGTGATGGTCGCATCCGAAAGTGTATCCTGTATTGAGCCATTCGTAGTGTCTTGCATTGAGTATTAGCGTCAGATCGGGAGATGTATGTCTCGTTGAGCTCGTGCCTACCCGTGTCGGATCCTGCTGACCCGTGCGCTCGATTAGTGTAATTTTGGTTATAGCGGAAGCTAGTTTCCTACTATTTATATGATCCTTGCATCGAAGTCGCATTAGAGTTGCATTAAAGTCACTATGATTAAAGGTGCCTTCTCGACTCTGCTTTAAGAAAGATGGCTTCGAGTGTTGCTTTATCTGGTCGGGGTTTACTGTATATGTTGAGTACGACCTGGCCCTGGTACTTCTGCATTGACCGATGGCAGCACCTGTCTTGAAGGTCAGAGGTACATACATCTCTTGACAGCTGCACCAATAATCCAGGGGTAGCAGGAAGACGACAAGTGATCATGAGGGTAAAGAATGACCAGTTTCACATATATGAACATTAACACAATATCGCTAACTGAACAACTGACATTCGTGAACACTGGATCTGAACACCGGAACTGAAGTGGAAATCAAACTGTTAGCGCATCTTATTCGCACTTGGCCTAAGTACGGAAATTGACAATCACTTTTATTCATTTCCTTTCCAGCCACAGGCAGTCTTGCATCGTCCTCTGGCACCCAGGTGCCACCGTCTTACTGGCAACGATGGCTCGGCACGCTCAACAAGTCACGGCAGCTGCTGGGAACACCCGAGTAGGAATCATGTTTATTCGTCTCATTTGTCAGTATGTGGGGCAGAAACTGCGGCCGAAAACCACAACAATGTCCATGCTGCACATAATGGCAGTTAGTATGGAGATTATTCGGGATGTAGGGGCGTAACAGGAATTAGGGTGGATACTTAAAGTCGTTTTAAACGCCATTGCTCTATGAGGCGGTAATAAATGCAGGTGGTCTAAATTAACCCATCCCTCACAGCCCATGTACCGCTTCGAGACACCAGAACTTACATGCGAATTCCTGTCCTAAAGCGTTCTTACGCATACAGGTCAGCACATTTGAAGCCCAATGAAGGGTTTATCCTTGCAAAATACGCACCCAAACGCAGCAGGCGACGATTGTGACAAAATTTTCACTGTTAATTTCGCATGCTTGGCCTGAGGGGATTTTACTCCGCTTCTCGCAAAGCGATCCAAGTATAATATCCAGCCATTCGTCCCCATTAAATCTCAGCAGTGCCCATTACTCGCAATAAAGTTATTTGCCGGCATGGAGACACTCTGGAATTGAACGTTTGCAGTCAGTTGCCGTATGATGCCCAACGCTAACTAAGCCTTTTTTGGGAAAGGCCGTTTCTCCTTCTACGATATTTAGAAGGATGTATAGCAGACAGTTCTCGCTTGAAAGATAGTTCCAGACCGTATCAGTAATTTAGTAACGTCAGATTTCTAGTTTGCTGTCCCTCATAGTTATTTTTTACGGAATACAGCTGTGTGTAGCACGGTGTAAGAAATATTTCACGTGAGCCACCGCCTCCCCCACCACGGTTCAAATCTGGGCCCTTTATCAAACCTTGCCGGCAGATGGTGCGGCTGTGCCCCGGGCTCGTTAGACGTTCCCCGTGCATGCGTGCCATCAGCAGTTCCAGCGGTGCCGGCGCTACTCCTTACATGCGAAACGCAATTTTATGATTGTCGACGGCCCCATTAGGCGAAACCGGTCTTCAAGAGTTGCGGGCCGGATATAACTGATGTAAGGCGTGAAGTTAAGCTAGTAGGTTCTTAAGTTCAGTCGTTTTAAAACTTCGCAAAAAAGGCTGGATGACAAAATGAGGCCCAAACAGGACCACGCAAAGCGCAGACTTCCAACTAGTTTATTACGTGAAAGCAGGAGCCTTATAAGGGCCTTAACAAAACAAAAACAAGGAGCAATCGTAGATGAAGTGCGCACGATGCCGCAACAAACAAGGAAACAACAATGCCACGTGTGCATTAAGACCGATAAAGAGGACGGACGTGCCCATCGAGGAATCCCATCTATGTTCTCGACAATGATAAAGATTGGGAGCTGACGCAGTTATCACCCATTTTGGCGATGTGGGAAGCCTCGATTACTTCTCTTTCCATTTAAGTTTTTGCCTTCGACAGGAATTTTGCTCTTTCCAACGAAGGTGAACAGCCATTGCTGTCTCAGCTCTCACAGCGCAGGGGAAGTTTGCTGCCCGTATCGGTGCGCATGGAACATTGATGTTCTAGAGAGCGCTCATTAATATAGCGGCCCAGTTTGTCTTATGTCATACCGGCCGCACGACGGGGGTATCTCGTAGATAACGTCAGAAATGCATTTTCTGAATTTGCACTGATGGTTTTTCTGAACTTGCCATCCCGTTTTTCTTTATTCAGTATGGGGCACAGCTTCTTCAGTTTAAAACACGACGTGAATCCCATACCTTCTTCCAACCTTCTTAATGTTGTGGGATAGACAATGACAATATGGCATAACAAAAGGTATTTTTTGGTCCGAGCGTTTATCTTTCCATTCTGATGTCTTATGGTTCTGAAGCACGATTTCACATTTTCTGCGAATTAGGTGGTACGGATAAACGGGAGAGAGCACTGAAAACTTGAAGAAAAAATGGCAGTGGTTTAGCTCTGGTTAAACCTGGAGGATTGCGAAAGCAACGAGGAGAGAGAGAGGCGATGGAGAGCGCGCAGCAGCGGCGGCGGCCCCGGCACGCTAGCTATACGCCGCTACTGCGCATGCGCAACTGGCGAGCGCGGCGGCGGCATTTTTGATGGCGGGTGCATACAGAGCCATCAAAGGTGCCATCAAACATGGCCCGCCGACGTTCTCGGCGGGCGCAAGCGTGGCGGTTGTGGTCGGATACGTCACGTTGGCGATGCTGCGCCGGGCTGAAATAAAAACCAGACACTGTTCTAGCTCACGTAATCAAACTTTATCAAGCTGTAAAGTTCTATTGCAACCTCAGCTATATAAGGCAGAGTGGAGATGCAGGGATCCCTAGGTAACATATTTTGCCTTGCAACTTTTTCGTTCCGCCCTTAATGTAATGAAGAGGCAATGGTTTTTCTACAACGCGAAAATAATGAAAAATTGAATGTAAACTTAGCAGGCAAAAACAACCAAGTAGGCGCACGTGTGTTGCTAATATTTTTTTCGGGCACTAAAACGGCTAATCACTGCAGGTGGCTATTTAATAGGATTGGGTTACAAAAGAAGAAACCAATGGTGAAAATTTATTACATTCATCGGGCCCTACGCTAATAGCTTTGAATTCCTTTTATGATGTTCGGAATGTAAAAATCAGGGAAATTTTCTTTAGTCGAAATTCTGGTCGACGCCATGGCATTCTGAAAACGTTTCCAGACTTGGGGTTTTCTAAGCTCATTTTGTGCCCCAAAAGACATTTTGAAAATACTTGCGCTCTCCTTCGTGCGGGAAGAGAAATGTTTAGGTCTTTGTTTTAGTAAACAATATCAAGTTGAAAGGTGGACTAAAAGTATGTTTATCGGTTCACAAATTTCTTTATTTTCTCATTTATGGCAGCTGCTTTATGGCATGCAGTCCGCGTCATGCTTGTGTAGACCGCTCGAGCGGTCTACATCACGCAGTTAAAAGTGAAATTAAAAACAGTCCTTGGTGTGCGGGCAGATTTCTTGCGCCTACCTTGATTGCACGTCCATGTGGGTCCACTTCCGCGCAAGCGGGGCCTTTAAAAGTCGGAAGCTGCGACGAGAAGTCGATTTTATGCAGGGCAGGGCATCGCTCGAGCGCTCTGCACAAGGGTGACACAGAGTGTATACGTTGCAACTTCGTGCGCAAATACTTGATATCCTTGCAAGACCTGCTTGCATGTGTGCACTGTGAAAACATTAATTCCATCATAGCAAACATTTCTAAGGCTACAGAGTCTTACATAAGGCCTTCGTTAGCGCGTGTAGCGCTTGATGCTTCTCTACCATTTATGGTCCCTCACTTTTAAAAATACTTTTCGCACTCATCCCCAAATTATGCGGCGTCATGAATAACAAGCCTCAAAAAAAGTTTACAGGTTTAAACTCATGAACGCTTAAAATACATTTTTGCGATGAGCAGAAGTTATGCGCTAATTTCTGTTGCTGTCTTCATATTTCTGCTCTGGAGAACTGCTTTGGGTAGAAAGTGCGTTTTAGCAAACAGGCCAGTTTAACGCGATTAACTGAACAATTTTCGGTGTGAAAGAATCAGGCAAAATGAGACTTCGCCCGACACGCAGGAGGCCTACATAAACAAAACACATTTATTTAGTGCTACGCGAAAGAGGTAGTAGCGGCGCGGCAGTTCCGCTAGGAATTTGATCGAAGAACAATGCACCTGAAACAGCCGGAAAGTCGTCGTCAACGCAGAGAAGCTCCTGCAGTAAGAGAAAGCACGACACACTTGAAACAGCCTGAAAGTCAACGTAGAGAAGCCCCTGCAGCGAGGGAAAGCAATAACTAAAGGTCCCAAAATACCGAATCTCTTTACTGTACATACTCAGCACGGTACAGCACGCCTCTACTTAATTTGGCTTTGTTAAACTGTACCGGTTTTGCACTATGTAACCGAAAAAAAAAGGCGGCACAGCTGAGGTCGCAGTTCATAGGCACTTGCGGGAAATAATGCGCTAAGCAACGAAGCCTTGAACCGCCTGTTTTTTTTCCCTTCTTCGTAACTTGTGGAGCGAAAGTGACACGGACCACAACGCCCGCAGGTACGATGCCCTCTACGAGCTGGTCGACTACGACGAGCAGGCAGAGGACTTCGTCTACCGTCCGTCCGAGAACACGCTGTTGTTGCCGCTGGGCGTGCTGGCCATCCCTCTGTACAGCTGCGACGCCACCGACGCCGTCAACGTCGGAGGCCTCGGGGGCGCGTTCGCTCGGTACCTGGTGAAGGCGTTCCGTCTGGCAAGCAACGCGTCGGACAGCTGCACGGAGTTGCCCCTACAGGTTCGTGAGCACCGACGGAGAAATTTATCATAGCGAGTTGAACTTTTGTTTGGTTTGGTTTATTGGTGTTTAACGTCCCGAAGCAACTCAGGCTATGAGTGACACCGTAGTGAAGGGCTCCGGAAATTTCGACCACCTGGGGATCTTTAACGTGCACTGACATCGCACAGCACACGGGCCTCTAGAATTTCGCCTTCATCGAAATTCGGCCACCGCGGCCGGGATCGAACCCGCGTCTTTCGGGTCAGCAGCCGAGCGCGGTAACCACTGAGCCACCGCGGCGGGGCTGAACTTTTGTTCTTGCTAAGAAGTACTACTGACTGGCTCGTTGTTCTACAGCCAGGTACATTACCTCCAACCGTGCTTTAATGACATTTGTTGGTCGAACGGCAATGAACGGGAATTCAGCTGTGCCATGCTTTGAGCGTGGTTAATGTGGACCCTTAACTTTAATATTCGATGTGCGGCCATTTCGTTATCTCTAGTGCAGGCACATTGCATTTGTTAGAGCCACTGCTGACACTTAATAGTAGATACATGACTAGAACTTGGGTCCCTGACCATGAGTCAATTCATGCATTTCTCTTCTGGAGCATTTAGTGCATGCAGCACTGAAGTGCTTCTCTCTGAAGTATTTTCCACAGAGGGAACAGATTAACGGGCATACCGTATAAACTGCGAGCACTCTTACGTCCTCGCGGCCTGACTGCAACTAATATCGATAGAAGAATTAACGCTAGAAATGAGCATGATGTGAACTGCATGAAATTGAACTGCACCGCGCATTGTGGCCGGAATACAAATATTTAGTTCATCTTGGTGGACAGTAGGCCTAAGCGTGACATGTACTGCCGGAAAAGTTTAGCACATTGTAGAAAGATGCTGATGATTTTTTTTTAAGGGAAAGGCCAGCTTTCACCAAAAAGTGTCGCAGTTCGAGGAATTGTTTTTTGCACAAGATGCGGGTCCGAGACATTGTTTCCAAGCATTTCACCCCAGTTAATCCGAGTACCAGGCCGGTGGATAGGTTATACTAAGTGTATCCCCGGTGGGTACCTGGCGGCAGTGGGGACTGAACCCCGCTCCTCCGGCGTGCCCATATATGGGGGTAGCTGTACTCGGGCATGAACTCGTTCCTGGTCTCAATGGCTGCGTTCAAGATTTGCAGAGGCGCCGTCATGACCTGCTTCTCGTCCAGCTGTACAGAACGCCGTCGGCTTTGGAGTTTCGAATCGCAGAAAGAGCATAGGAAAGATGACGAAGAAGACATAGTAGTACAATAGGCAACAGCTTTGAAAGCTTTTCTCTTCTTCAATGCATTAAAGAGGAAAAAAAGTGCGGTGATGTGCGCGGTCAAGGGATCGTGAAACGAAGTTAGTCCGTCTGCGCCGGAGGGTTTTGATTGCATTTCATGGCTAGTGTCTTGAAGCGCAGTGGTTATGCGCCCATTGCTGGATTGATCGGCGTCTTGCGTTTTCTCCTCTAAGAGAGTGAGGAGTAAGCTCTCCAGTTCATCCCTCCTGTATATTGCCACGTATCATTGTAGTGTTCGTTCACGCTCAAGGCTGCAGGAAAGGGCTGTTATCATTTTTGTTCCTGACGCGAGAAGCGACCGGACTAATCTCGATTGTTCACAGCCATGAACAGCTTCGCCTACGTGTTTCTAGATTACTCTAGATGATCTCGACCTGTTATCTCGAAGTTTCCTAGCCGGCTTTAAATTGAACGATGCCACGAGCAGCGGGCATTCATAGTTCGACGATTGACGAGCACGGTTGTTGCTTGCGCCGCCGCCGAGTGATTCAGTTCTTTTGAGGGCGCAAGTCAGCCCAAATAAAGAGCTTCGTTTCCAAGTCTTGTTGGTGTATTCCTGACCGCTGGACTGCCGTCACTACAACGTGACAATATGATATGCCCTCCATAATCATTCCAAGTCAACCAGCTGGTAGTCGATCTTTAATGAGTACATGGGCATGGTTTGAGGCAGTGAGCGTGAAGCACTGCCGATGGCGATGGTTGCCGCGTCTCCTCCTGGGGAATCCCCGCTATCTCCTCTCGCTCGTGTCTAGAAACAGTTGCATCGATCGTGCCTACGAAAACAGATAAATAGTCAAAGCAATCAAACGCGCAAACAATCAATAAGCATTCACAAGGCCATTGCACTAAAGGAAAAATCCGCGATCTACCCATTTGTGCCTCTCACACTCTGGCCAGGCGAGAAGGGTAGCGAAAAGGGGCATAGGAAAGCATGAAGTTTGGCGCCTTGGAGGCCAGGCGCATCTCGGTAACCTACAGCTCCGCTGTAAAGTCGCCTTACAGTAAGCAAAGCCGTCCCGGAAGTGTATTTTTTTTTCCGCGAAAGGTCATTCGAATAGAAAACTAGGAAGTTTTGAAGTAAGTTCGCGTTCATGTTCGGCATCAGGTTCGGATTAATGTTCGACTGCTGGTTGACCGCAGTCTATGGACGGTATTCGCGATATGTAACACTTCAGGAATTTATCCCACAGTTTTGACTCTTGGAGGCCCTATTACCAACGTGTGTTTTAGAAGCGGCGAGCATTCGCATTATCTGCATTAACTGACTCCGCATGCTTAAGTGGGCGTTCACTATTGGAACCTTTCGTTCGGCATATATACCCATTTCAGCAGGTAAACAATGTCTTGGACGCCAGAGCCGTTTTGCTGGCAAACACCTATTTTTTAGGATGGAAATGAAATCAGCTTCCTGCTTAGTTGTAGTTCGCTGGGAGACGCAAATGAGACGACGAGAAATACTATCAATGTCACTCAACAGCAGAAGGCATGTATGAGATAAAGAATTATGTATCATCGGCTCCTGTGTCGACTACAGCGGCAACTTTCCGGCGACCGATAACCACTTCGAAGTCGGATGTCCTGGCTCTTGCGTTGCACTTCGTCTTGGGCATCGGGTCACGGCTTTGTCGGGTATGTGAATCGTGGGTAGGGCGTGTTGTAGAAGCTTTTCTAGGTGATGGAGTCGTTTTGAAGGCGGCTCACGTCGTGGTCGAGGTTGTCAATGCATGCGGCGCGGTCGTTGGAGGATCTCCGGAGTTTCGCTCCTGAGCTACCTCACCTCCACAGGTTGCTGTCTTGAGTTTCCCCTACGGGGGCTCGGAGATCTTCCGCGCGGCTGCGTAGCTGCAGTGTGGCGACACAAAACGCGAGGCTGACGGCGATGGTGAGCGCGAAAGGCGGTTCGGCGCATACTTCTGTCGATGCAGGTATACGTTGATTTCTTGCGGACGTTGGCCGAAGCGGGGCAGTGGTGCGCCAACGGCAAAGCCACGAAGTCCGATACGACGGTACGGGCAGTGGCGCAGAATATGGCCGGCTTCACCGCAATGGAAGCACAGCGGGCGGTTGTCTGAAGTTCTTCAGGCGTACCATTTCCTGGGGCTTGAGCGTCGTTCGTAATCTGGGTGGGTGGGGGCAAGGGGGCGGTGTTCGGGAACAGTTGTTTCACGTTGAAGAGGTGGCCTTAGAGTGTGTCGCTGGGGCTGATGACTGCGTACTGCAGCGGCGTAGGTTAAGGCTGGAGCTTCAGCAGGAGGCGGAGATGACGGGGTGCCAAGCGCATGCTGCACTTCTTTGCGGAACATTTCCTCAAGGATCTCTACTTGAGGCTGGTTGGAAGATGGTAACACGCGACGCAGCTCTTCCTGCACATTTTCGCGGATGACATCCCGCAGGTTTGCCTCCGAATGCTGTGACATTCAAGGGGGTAGTCCACGTCACTTGGAACTGTCGAGGGATATGGCGGGCTCGTGCTTCCAAGGTGTTCTGAGTGGCGGCTGCTTCACAGGTGAATTCCGCGATCGTCTTCGGTGGAGTGCGAGTCAGACCAAGGAAAAATGCCTCTTTAGCACCACACACCAAAGCTCCATCTTCTTCTCCCTCATTTCAGGATCAACACGTCGAAAAAGGCGCTCCATGTCTTCTACGTACGCGGTCACTGTCTCATTCGGGTGCTGGACGCGTGACTGTACAAGCAGCTGAGCTCTTTTTTTTCCTGTCGATGCTGGTGAATGCCTTCAGGAACTTTCGCTTGAATGATTCCCACGCCGCCAGAGAAGTTTTTTGGTTTTCTAATCAAATCCTGGCAGGTCCTTCCAGGGCGAAGAAAACGTGGCTCACTTTAGTCTGGTCATTGCAGCTGTGGAATACAGCGACATGGTCATACTGTTCCAGCCATTTTTCAGGATCCTCGCCCCGTTAATTGTTGAGCGTGGGAGGCTGTCGGGGCTGGTGCAAAATAATGGGGCTAGTGGCGTAGCCATGGTTGAGGTCGGAATTGTTGAGGAGTCCTTCTTAGCTCGCGTGCAGTCTGTTAGCAGCCCGTATTCAGGTGAGCACCTCTGGAGACGACGGCTACTTCGCACTTCGTCTTCGTTTGGGATTTTTTCTGCGGTTTTCTCGGGATCTGCTTCTTTGAGACGGCTCGAGCTGCTTTGGCGGCTTCCAGGGGGTGAGGGCGACAGGGACATCCTTTAGCACCTCACGACCTCTTGCAACGGCCCACAAATTCGCAAAGTGGAGGACATCTTATTGCACCATCAGGACGATGCGCAGCCCGAGTGACTGTCAAGGAACATACCTATCCTGCGACCTTCGTTGTGCTACGGCAATGTTCCCACGAAGTGATCTTAGGCATGGATTTCCTTAATGATCATCAGGTGACCGTCGTCCTGCGATCCAAACTAATCACGCTTTCGACGGGCGAGGCCATCTCTTTGATGAGTACTCTGGAACATCACGTTGCCCTGAGTGTCTTGGAGGGACAACTGAGCGTCCCACCCCGCTCAAGAGTCATCGTCACCGTAGGCACCACGGAAGCCAATAACACTGAAGCCGTCATCCAGGGGAGCATGCCATTGCATTTAAATCGAGGAATTGGCAGCACAAAAGGCATCGCGCATTTTCGGAACGGCCAGGAAGAAGTAATGCTCACTAACACCAGCGAAGAATACCGGCACGTTAGGAGCGGAACCACGATTGCTCTCTTCTACGAAAAAATGCAGAGGACACTTTGTTGACCTAAAGAGCGGTGAGGCAGAAGCCTTAAGCGCGGTGTTGCTGCTTGTGTCACTGATGTGTTGTTAAGATGTTAAGCTTCGCCTCTAAGAGTGAAACGCGACAGCGTCTTGCAACGCTGCCAGGGAGTCTATGGAACGCCATCGCCCGATCGGATCTATGCCTTGCTCGTCAGTAAATTGGTTTTTGAGGAAAGGAAATGTATCTGTCTCGCATATTTCGGTGGGCACCTGAACATCACCGTAACGGGAAGGGAGGAAGATGGGAGTGAATGAAACCTATTCACTTGACGCGCCTTTGTTTATTCCAAACCAATGAGCTGGCATGGCGGAGTGGTTAGCATGCTCGTCTCGCACTCCGGAGACCGGGGTTCGATTCACGAACTCGACGAATTTCCTACTCGGTTTTATTTATTTATCTGACCAGACTATAAAGGGTAATTAGGCTAATTGGGTAATTAAGCAATGAACTAAACTCATTTCCACTCCGAGAATCACTATACGATCCCTTTAATTCGTTACATGGTTACTAGCCGAATTACAATTGGCCTCGTTTGAAATTCACGCACTCTGACGTCACGACAATTTCGACCAATTGAAAAGCGTGACATTTCGGTCGACAACTCCTGCTTACAACGATGAGGCATTAAAGGCTTCTGGCTTAATATCTGACGTACAGGACTTTTTCGCACTCTCCGACCTATCCGTAGGAGATTCGCCTGACCAAGAGAACTCGCCCACTTTCGACGTCAACTCAGCCCTGCCCCGGAACAGACAAGACCATATCCGCAATCTGCTTCGAAGCTACAGAGAGTGCTTCTCGTAATTGCCGAGGGTCCGACAAGCCCGACCTCCCCGCCGAAGCCCCTACCGAGTGTCGCCGCGAGAACGACAAGTCATCCGGGACCAAATGGAAGAAATGCTTCGCGACGACGTCATCCAAGCTTCAAAGAGTCCCTGGGCGGCACCGGTTGTGGTAGTGAGAAAGAAAGACGGGGTACTTCGATTCTGCATTTATTACTGCCGCTTGAACAACCTAACAAAGCACGTCTACCTCCTCTCCCGCATCGACAGCCTACTGGACCGGCTCTAAAACGCCTTGTATTTCTCATCGATGGACCTCAAGAGCAGCTACTGGCAAATCAAGGTCGATTAAGAAGATCGCGAAAAGGCCGCATTCATCACTCCGGATGGCCTCTTCGAGTTCAGAGTGATGCCATTTGGTGTCTGTTCCGCACGAGCGATACCGTGCTGCCAGGAATGAAGTAGCAAAGTTGTCTGCTATTCATAGTGAAGGTTCAACAGCGCAAACACACACAGACCAAGAAGGAGACAAGACACACACAGCGCTGTTTGCGCTGTTGAACCTTCACTATGAATCTACACCAACTAGCCCAATCTGCAGTTCTTCTACAGTTTGTCTGCTATATTTAGATAACGTCGTTGTCTTCGCCTCGAACTTTAAAGAGCGACTAAAAGAGCTTCGAACGGTACTAGACGCAATCAAGTCGTCCAGCCTAACCATGAAAGCAGAAAGGTGCCACTTTGCCTATGAAAAGCTGCTGTTTCTAGGTCACATCGTTAGCAAGGAGGGAGTACGCCCAGGCCCGCAGAAAACAGTTGCTATCGTAATGTTTCCACCGCCAGCCGATGAGAAAGCTGTGCGCAGATTACTCGACTGTACGCGTATTACCGGTGATTTGTCAAGAACTGTTCGCGCATCGCCTAGCCACCTACCCACCTGAGAAAGGCATACGTGCCATTTAAATGGGAAGTGCCGCATGTGGAAACCTTCAAGGAAGTTTAGCGTCATTTACAGTCCCCACCGATCCTCGCGAACTTTGTTGAAAACGCCGAGACTGAAATTCATACCGACGCAAGTAGTGTGGGCCTAGGCGCTGTCCTCGTTCGGAAACTGACGGAGTGGAGAAAGTCATCGCATACGCTAGCCGCTCCCTGTTCAAAGCCGAGGCTAATTATTCGGCAACCGAGGATTGCCTTGCCATCATCTGGGCTATGTCGAAATTCCGCCCCTACCTGTAAGGACGACCGTTCAAGGTGGTCAGCAATCACCACGTACAACCGCCCACAGACTTAACACGAATGACGGAAAGCGTGGCCTGGACTGCCGTCAGCGCCACGAAGCGATAGTCATTGGTGCGAGACAATGCTCTCGGTATGTTGAGGTGGCTGACGATAGCTGGTGCGCAGCTGGCTTTTACTGCTTTTCCGCCTGTGCCTGATCGCCGCATAGGCAGCACTCTCGTCACGGGGCGTTTCAGAGCTTTTTGCTCGCCGCGGCGGCCTCCACGGCCCCGGCAACGCTCTTTGCATTTTTCTTATCGCGGCAGAGAGGAACTGCCCGCTAAGCTGCCGCGGTTCGCACCTTCTATCGTCAGACACCGCAAACATTCCGAGAGCATTATCTCGCACCCGATGACTATCGCTCCATGGAGCTGACGGCAGTCCAGGCCACGCATTCCGTCATTCGTGTTAAGTCTGTGGGCGGCTGTACTGTGCTGGCTTGCCAGTTTGAAGGATCCCTCCGGCCGCCTCGCTCGAAATGTTGCGCCTACAGGAGTTCGAAGTCACCGTCGTCTACAGGTCCAGACGGAAGCACCCCGACGCCGACTGCCGGTCACGAGCCCCTATAGTTGAACCCCTGCCGGACAACGATAAGGATGCCTTCCTGGGACCCGTCAGCTCCAACTCTTTTGCACAACAAAAACGCTTGCACACCGACTTGGAAGGCAAGGTTTCTTCACCCCCCGCCTCGTAGAAGCGAGGATTGTCTTTTTTTTCGTGTCCAGAATGATGTCGTCATGAAGAAGAGCTTCGCAGCGAACAAGGCAGCCTGCTTCCTTGTTGTACCTGGAAGTATGCACGAAGTTCTTCAGGCTTGCCGGGACGAGGCGTCAGCTTGATATCTCAGGTCACCCTCCGCCGTATTCAAGACAAGTATTACTGGCCACGACTGTTGTCTGCCGACGTCGCACAGTATGTGAACCCCCCCCCCCCCCCCCCCCACGCACACACACTCACACCCGACCAGCAGCACTTCTGAACTGCATTCAATCCCCCTCGTGGCCATTTCAGCAGATCGGCATGGACCTACTATGCACTTGCCCGTATGGAGGTAACTGGAGGATCATAGCGAACGACTACCTGACCGGCTACGCCAAGGCAAAAGCCCTACCGAATGGAAATGCAGCAGAACTTGCCAAATTTTTCGTGGACTGCAGCGGTGGCTCAGCGCTTATGGCGCTCGGCTGCTGACCAGAAAGACGCGGGTTCGAATCCGACCGCAGCGGTGGAATTTCAATGGAGGCGAAACTTTAGAGGCCCGTGTAGTGTGCGATGTTAGTGCACATTAGGGAACCACAAAGAACCCCAGTGCACGTTAAAGAAAGCCCCTCAATACGGCATCCCTCATAGCCCGAGTCGCTTTGGAACGTTAAAACTTCCTTAAATTTTTTTTTCCTGGAGAGCATTATTCTGCGACACGGTGCCCCCAATGTGCTCATAACGAACAGAGGAACAGCATTCACGGCGGAACTGACCGAAGCCATCCTACGTTACAGCCAACCAGCCGCCGGCAGACAACTGCATACCATCCGCAGACCAAGAGGCTCACTGAACGCCTGAAAAAAACCATCGCCGATAAGCTCGCCATGTGTGTCGGTGCCGAACACACACCTGGGACGTCATCCTGCCTTACATCCTCTTCGCCTACAACATCGCAGTGAAGGATACCACCCAGATGACGCCATTTAGTCTCGTCCAAGGCAGGGAGGCCACGATCACACTAGACGGAGTGCTGCCCAACTTTACCGAAGAATATAACGTCCACATCGCAGCCTACAACGCGAAGAAGAACCCCCAAAGACTTGCCAGATTACGGATCAAAGACCAGTAGCGGACCGACGCCAGACGCTACAATCTACGAAGACTGAGTGCGGAATAGAAGCCAGGAGACCGAGTCTGGGTTTCGGCGCCCATCGACGACGCGGTTTGAGTGAAAAACATTTGCGCCGCTATTTCAGGCCGTACAAGTTTCTTCGTCGACTAGATGAACTAAAATAAGAAGTCGTCCCTTATAAATGACTGCTTCCTAGCGACGCCGCGTGCGGCCATAAGTTGTCCATGTCGTCCGTGTAAAGCCCTATTTTGCGCGCTAAAGGACGCTTTATTTCCACACTCGGGGTTTATTTTTGCGCAATCCGTTTGTAGTTACCTCATGTTTTATAACATGGGGTAAATGCTTCTTTGAGAGGTGAGTAATGCCGCAAATCTTTGTAGTGTTTGTTCATTCTTCAAAGCCGCCGGCATGCCGCTTTATCGCGTCGTCTGTGATGCAAGATTCGACCAGATTTATCTCGATTGGTTGCATCAGTCAGAGCCAGTTCTAAGTTGTTCTAGAATGTTCGAGTAACTTTCGACGTTTTATCTAGAAAGTTGGCTATCAGCTTTAAATTGAGAGCGGCCGGGAGCAGCGTCCATTCGGTTTGAAGACCGCCTAGTGCGCTTGTTGCTACGTCGCCGCCGACGCATCCAGTTCTTTGCGGGCGCAAGTCAGCCGAAATAAACAGTTTTGCTTAGAAGCAATTTTTGCTGTCTTCCTTTTCTCCGAACTGCCGTCGCCACTACGCTACAATATTGACAACAGAAAGCTGCTGACTTTTTATTGTCAGTATGTGCAGTTATGCGTTTGCACTATGCGTATGCTGGATGTGACAGAGTGATTTGTCTGGGCGCCACTGCTTGCATCTCTTTTTTCATGTTCTTTGTCTGTTTTTCGCTAAGGCTGATCAGAAAATGGACGAACGCACTCAAAAAACATTTTTAATGAAGGAGGAGCAGTTGGAGGTAGCCTAAGTGATGATCATGGGTACTCAGGTTTCAGGAACATGCGCAAGCTCAACTGTGTCGGAATAGTGTTCAAAGCCTTAGCGTAGAGCTATCATCACCAAAATCCATCACCAATCACCAAGATGCCAAAATCCCGCAGGATGACTGAAAAGTTTCTGATTGGGACTCGCGGTATCCCATCCCCAAAATTTAGTACCCCGAAATAAAGATGGCGGGAAAACGGGTCTCATGTTGACCCACCCAAAATTTAGAAGCCTGAAATTTAAGATGACAAAAAAATATGACTAGACTAGATTCTGGCGGAAAGATGTTATATACAGCTGCAGT
Source organism: Amblyomma mixtum (assembly GCF_055824585.1). Taxonomy (NCBI): domain Eukaryota; kingdom Metazoa; phylum Arthropoda; class Arachnida; order Ixodida; family Ixodidae; genus Amblyomma; species Amblyomma mixtum. Next base: position 107,112,488 of record NC_143013.1, read on the forward strand.
CGCAAGCTGCTCTTGGTCTAGGGAAGAATTATCACAGCGAGCTGCGGAAAAGCTCCTTAACAGGGCTGGTCGTTTCGCCTACAAAAAAAAAGTAATAGAAGAAGAGTCGCCTGCAAGTGGGACCACGACTGCGGAGAACATGCGGACACTTAGTGAAGATGTACTGGACATAGGCGGGCCACCCAAACGTCGGGGGCAGCTTAGGAAGCACGCTGTGGTGAAAGGGGTAAGTCATAGAAGACGCTCCAAAGGTATCGCATTTCCTGTTAAGGTTTGCTTCAGTGGACCCGTAGTTCTGGGGGTTCGGTGTGTTGTAGAATTCAACAAGAATATTCTTTATGAAATCACGATATGAGACCTCTACTTTACTGTTGAGAATGGGTTTCCCTCCAGCCATGGTTTGTTGCGTTGTGCCTTGAGTAGCTTACCGATCTATATGCGAAGGAATGACATTAGGGCAGTGGGCAAAACGTTAACGTTTCGAGGCATGCGGCGCTGCTTCGCAGGTGGCCTACAGCCTCTTCGCACGGACTACTCTGGCCGGGCCCTCGTCACTGAAGCGGCCCAAGCCCCTGGCGCTGCGCAAGCGCTACAGCGCTGAGCAAGTCTTCTTCCTGACGTTCTGCCTCAACGCCTGCGGCCTCCTGGCCACAAACTGCACGGCACTGACCAGTGCATTCCAGCCATTTAGCTTGGCCTTCGAGTGCCCAGCTAATACTGACAACACGAAGTCGAACTGGAGGTCGCGCTGTCCCCACAGGAGTCTGGACGTTATTGCTACCTAGACTGGAACCATAAGTGTGCTATGGTATAAGATTCGTACCCACAATAAGGCGTGCGCTTCCCACGCTGTTTCTTGGCGCTTCTAATAACTTTGAGATTTTACTGCTATGTAATCCTTTTCTGTCACAAAAACTGTCCGTTTGCCATTTTTTGCCGATGATTCTTTGATAAAGAAGCCGTAGGGTAATCACTGTCATCGTAGTTCATCTGACGTCTGCACTGTTTCCGGGCACAACACGTAAACATGGAGTAGCATGTCAGTGTAAACGCTACGCCGTGTCCCTCAACAAGCTTGACATAGCAGATAATGTGTTCCATAGAAATGAATAAATTACTTTTAAGGAATGAGTGAAGCTTACTGATAAATTCATTATCGCGTTTGGTGTGACCCGCAACATTCAATTGGTAGTAACTGGGACCTCATTTCATGAAGCAGTGTAAACACGGAGGTGCAGTGAAGTGATTAATCTAGCTCTGAATCCAAACGGCGTTCTTGCGTGCACATCTATTCCCGTGTTCAACGCTACGCATGGCGGAGCGCTTATCGTTCCAAAACATGCAGCAATCAATGCATGGCTAATATTTCTTACAGAATCTTCTCTCTGTTTGTTAACAGACCTGCTGTTACCTGATCTCAACGCTGTATACGCAATGCCTTATGCCCTGGAGTGTACCAGAAGCTTGGAAAAACGCTAAGATTATCTTAATTCATAAGAAAGGAGACATCAAAGACTTGAAAATTGCAGACAGATAAGCTTACTGTCCGTTGCCTACAAGGTATTTGCTAAGGTAATCGGTAGTAGAGCATTAGACTTCAACAAAATGATCAGGCAGGCTTTTGTAAAGGATACTCAATAATAAGCCTTCACGCTATCTTTTAGGTGATAGAGAAATGCGCAGAATATAACCATATATAGCCTTCATTGATTACGAGAAAGCATTTCACTCAGTGGAATCCTCAGCAGTCATGCAACCATTGCCGAGTCAGGGTGTAGAAGAATCTGATGTAAAAATGCTGAGATATCTATAGCGAGTGCACAGCTACCATCGCCATCGTCAGCTGCCTGACTGCACCCATTGCAGAGCAAAGGCCTCTCACAAGTCTCTCCCATCAAGCCTCTCCTTTGCCCACTGCGGCTGCCGTATCCCCGAAAACTCATTAATCTCATCCGCCCACATAACTTTCCGCCGCCCCCTACTAAGCTTGCCTTCTCTTGGACTCCCCATGTTACCCTTAAGGATCAGCGGTCACTGTGGTCACTTCCGGTCTCTTGACATCACACCTCTCATTTTTCTATCCATAGCTCGAGGCATTGTCCTTAACATAAGCTAAACTCTTTTTGGTGGCCTCCGCGTTTTGTTAGCCTCCAGGAGAGACTTGGGAGAGGCTTCTGCCCTGCAGTGGGCGTAGTCAGTTTCCCAAGCCTCTCTTCTGACCTTGCTACATAATGGGTGAACATTCGAAGAAAATGAGGAACAATGAATTTTAGAAAATTCAAAAGACGGTTACAATTCCTTGACGAGACAGTTAAGCACTGGCATGCGCAGGAAAGTGGACGAATTTCAGAAAACTAGCCGCCACGGTGGCTCAGTGGTTATGGTGATCGGCTGCTGAACCGAAAGACGCGGGTTCGATCCCGGCCGCGGCGGTTGAATTTCTTTGGAGGAGAAATTCTAGAGGCCCGTGTACTGTGCGATGTCAGTGCACGTTAAAGAACCCCAGGTGGTCAAAATTTCCGGAGCCCTCCACTACGGCGTCTCTCATAGCCTCAGTCGCTTTGGGACGTTAAACCCCATAAAACCAAAACCAACCGAATTTCAGAAAACTGGGTTTGGCATCAAAGCTCTCGTGTGTTCTGCGCATGGGCAAAGGTACAGAACACCAACCTCAGGTTTCGCTTCCCGGCTCATCTCAAACCTTTTTAAACGGTAATTTTGCCTGTAGAAGATTTCAGAAATGCAACCGAAAAAAAAGACGAGTGGTGATTTCCAGAGCGATTTCGTCGCAAAGGCATCTCGGAATGGAAACTGGAAGTGAACACACGCCAAAGATAAATGGCAAATAATCCGCATGCTGATACTGCTTTGAAATAGACGTGGCAGTCATCAGCAAAAGTGAATCTGAACTGCTTTCTTACGCGTTAAAGAACTCAGCGCTACTTCATTTTGCCACAGGAACAACAGTCATAGCGGCCTTTAGTTGTGCTGTCCCCTGTCCTCAGAAATTATCTCGTTTTTCGAGCATATGCAGAACAGACGATCGCGGGCAGGGAAATGTCTGGTTGTGAGGGAGTGACAGCTTTCATTTTCTTCTTATTGTTGTTGACGTTCCACTCCACTGGTCGTTGCCTTCGAGTTCCTAAGACATCGAAGTGATGCCATACGTCATTATGCGTGCTAACCAACCAGCAGGACGGCTGCCCTGTGCTTGCGGCGCGGAGAGCTAGTAATTGCTGCATCGAATTTAGCGCCTGCGTAAGGCTATATTTTGTTACACGAATTAGTACACACACAGTAATAAATATTGCCCTTCACAATGCGGACCTCACCTGTACTTATACGTTACTTGCATATTTGTTTTTTCTGTGCAGATTTGTGTTTTTGTGCACAATTCACTCCCATCTGTAATGTTTCTACCTCGAGGGTAGAAACCCTCTTATGCTTCCTATGGCGTCAAGCCTTGACGCCATAGGAAGCATAAGAGGGTTCTCACGCAGCTTCCACCCTCTTCGTTCGATGACGTTCTACGTCACACCTGCGGTAACTCAGGACGTTCCACGTCCGCCGCTTATGAACGTGGGTGGCGCTGATGAACACTCTCAAGGTTAGGTTACTTGTAAACATAAATACCCCCGAAAGCAGAAGATTTGACAGCCGTCACCGTAGCTCAGAGGTAGAGCACCGGACGCGTAATTCGGAGGTCGTGGGTTCGGATCCCACCGGCGGCATGTGGTTGTTTTTTCTTCTGCTTTTCTAATCAATTAGTATTAAGCGATAACATATTCAGTAATAATCTGAATTGATCAACGCCACAAATTAAATAAATAAATTAAAAAAAAATCCCCTGTGCCCCTTGGTTTCTGTGGCTGTTGGCTTCTGTCCTACAGAAGAGTGGGAGAAATAACGCGATAATTCATTAAGTGCCCACAGTATGTCTCCCCTCATCCGCAGAATTACTAACAAACACAGAGGGATGGTTGAACTGCACACACGGCGACTAGTGCAGGCCTTTCTGCTCAGCCGTATAACATATACTATCCGCTACTTTAATCTTTCTCGAACTGAGAAAGAGTTCTTAGACCTAATCATTCGCGCAGCATATAAAAAGCCCTCCACCTACGCAAATATACCCCGAAAGACTGCTCCAGCTAGGGGTACATAATACGGTCAATGAACTGGCTGAGGCGCATCTTGAAGCTCACTGCAAACTCCTCTCTCAAACGACCACAGGAAGGACTATCATAAAAAAACATAAATTTGGGTGCACCACTATGGCTACCACCGAACTTTCGCTCTCTAAAGAAATTATCAGCCGTGTATTCATTCCTCCCCTTCCCAAAAACATGCACCCAGTGCATGACCAAGGCAGACTCGCCGCCAGAACCAAGGCATTGCATAAACACTACTCCCCCTTGCCGGGAACGGTTCACATCGATGCGGCAGAATACCGCGACAAGGCAGTATTTCCACTCGCGGTCTGCAGACAACCACGCACAACCCCTGTTGGCGGCCACCTCCCTCAGGACCTGGCTTTCGATAGAGGCTGAGGAAGCGGCCATAGCGCTCGCCATAGGCGGTACCAAGGCCGGATGCATCCTCAGAGGTTCGAAGGCAGCAGTCAGAAGCTTCTCTGAGCTCTCGCCATCCTGGCAAGAACCAAATTAAATTATCCACAGAATGGTTCCAGCTCATCGGTGCCAGCACATACCTCTCACCCAGGGAACATGGCAGCTTATGAATGTGCCCGAGGATTCGTGAACCGGGCACAGAGCGATCAGTGGCATGGTTCAGGAGGAAGTGCCTGGCAACCTACCATGAAATCACCCTCCATTATAGAAACAATCGACTGAAATACCCACCCCCGCACAAATCCCTCTCCACAGATGAGCAGGTTGCCTGGCGGCAACTTCAAACGGGCACATTCTCAAATCTTTATATCTACTCCCTGGTGTATCCCGCGGAATACAGTTCCCGCTTCACTCTCTGAAATCATTCTAAAACAAACCTCAATCACATCCTACTCGAATGTCCTGAAGATCAACCACCTCCGAGCTTCGAAATCTCAAACCAAAATCAGTGGTAGACTCCGTTGCTCAGCCCTGACCCGGAGGTGCAACTCGAAGTAGTGGGTTGGGCCCTGGAGGTGGTGGTGGTGAAAAACATTTATAAGTAATTAAATTTTTTTACAGAAAGGTGATTGGGGTAGGACCCTATTGGCCCTTTCCCCTCACAGTACTAGGTGGAGCCCCTATTCCGGGGCCCCATTGGCAAGCAACGCCGCCCGCGTCCGTTGAACCAAGGCCTTTTGGCTCTTCAGGTCTTGACAGCCGAGCAGGGCCGCCTCCCAGTCCTCTCTGGTGGGGTTTGGGGTTGGGGGGGATAGATGGGTTAGATTGACACGCCCAAACCATGTGGAAGGTGTCAGACACCTCCCCACAGAACTGGCACGTGCCATCAAAGGATGTATTGCAATGTTTAAGCACCGCCGGGCACAGTACAGTGTTAGTGAGAATTTTGATGAGGAGGCGCTCGTCAGCGCGATCCAGACCCTTACAAGGGGCCGGGTAGCGCCGGTGCTCCTCCTTGTAGTAATCGGTGATTTGTTTGAATGTAATGGCCAGATTGTCTGATTGGGAGTACCCTTCCAAGGACAGGGAGATAGCCCGGGGAGAGAGTGCGCGGGCGGCCTGATCGGCCTGTTCGTTTCCCTGGAGTCCCTGGTGACCGGGGGCCCAAATCAGGTTGCGTGGAGTTGGATCTTCAGATCGACAGCTATATTCCAGTATGCGCCAGGCAAGCGGGGGAGCCCAGCCCAACTCGTAGTTCCGACAGGCCCCTCGCGACTCGTGATGATGTGTTTCGACTTGGGATTCGTGAGAGCCAGAGCAATGGCATTCTCCTCCGCGTGTGTTGCGCTGTAGGCTTTGAAAGTGAGCCCGTTAACTGTGTTTGTGTTGTGTACGACTGCAGCCGTGTACCACCCCCCGTGGTGTGGCCCGGCAACGTCTACGTAATACACATGTTCTTGGTTACCATAGTATCGCGCCAACGCTTCCGCGCGCACCTGGCGACGACCGCTATGGTCTTCTCTGGACATGTTGCGGGGAAGGGGTCGGACCCGGAGGGCGCGTCTCCAGGGTTCTGGCACTCTCTCCCTTTCCTCAATGTGGTAGTCGTGTTTGATGTGTAGCCGGTCCAAGAGGCGGCGACCGGACGTGGTCTGTGCAAGACGCGTGTATTGGTTGACTAAGTGGGCCTCTCGAAGCTCCCGAAATGTGTTCACCACGCCCAAGGCCAGAAGCCTCTGGTTGGACGTGGTGACCGGAAGATCGAGAGCCCTCTTGATGACTTTCCGCAGGATGACCTCCAGTTGGTCATCATCGTGTTTGCGCAGGTGCAAGTAAGGATTTGAGTAGAGGATTCTACTCGTTACGAAAGCATGGGCAAGCCGCAGTGCATCCTTGCTTCGTAATCCGCCCCGCTTGTTGGAGACCCGGCGGACCATTCGGCCCACCCGGCTCCCACCGTGCGAAGTTTGGCTAGGGTGGTGTCGACTCTGCGTTGGTGGTGTATGAAGAGGCCAAGGACGCGGATCTCCTCCCGGAGCGGTCCCGAGGGGAGACTGTTGCGAAGCGGAGTTGTGTCCCGAGGGGAGGGACGTAAGTGCACAAATTCTGATTTAGCTGGGGCGCACTGGAGTCCGCAGTAGGCCGCGTAGTCGTCGAATAGGGTCGCCGCTGCTTGCAGGCAGGACTCCATGTGGCCCAGGTTGCCTTGCGTGGCCCAGATTGTAATGTCATCCGCATATCCTTGTTGCATCAACTATTTGCTTCTCTATGTATATGAATATTCTTTTAATGTGTGCTGTTATGCCTTGTAACGGCTGGCTGGGGCCTCGTCAAGCTGTTTACGCACAGATTTTAGCCCAGTCAGCCGACCAGAACCTTCTGGGAAATAAATTGAAATTGAATTGAAATATAGAGCGTGATGTATCCCGGGCAGAGAAGACAATTTGGAGGGAAGGCGAAGCATTGCCAAATTGAAGAGGAGGGGAGACAGGACCGCGCCTTGAGGTGTTCCCCTCGAGCCGATGGTGTATGGCCCGTGTTCCGCATCTTGTATGCGTATATAGGCTTGACGGTCTCTAAGAAATTGACTTATGTAATGGAATGTTTTGTGGCCACAGTTTGTGTTACTGAGGTGGTCCAGGATTACTTCATGTTTGACGTTGTCGAATGCGCCTTTAAGATCCAAGGCCAGGACCACCTTGTCGTTGTGGGGACATACGACAGGATCTAAAATGTCGTGGTGGAGCTGCAGAAGTATATCCTGTGCTGACTTGTGAGGACGAAAACCGAACATGGTGTCCGCGAAAATGTGCTGTGTTTCGAGATAATCGGAGAGTCTGTCGCGCACCATCGTCTCCATCAGCTTGCCGACACAAGACGTCAGAGAGATGGGGCGAAGGTTCTCCACATCGATAGGTTTGCCGGCCTTCGGAATGAAGGTCACGAGAGCCGATTTCCAATCGAGAGGGAGAGGAGTCTCTCCGTCCCAAATGCTATTGATGTATTTGAGGAGCGCGGGGTAGGCTGCGTCGGGAAGGTTGGCCATAAGCTTGACCGTAACCTTATCGCGCCCAGGTGCAGTGCCCCGCTTCATCTTGCTTAAGGCCGCCCGGAGGTCGTGGAGCAGGAACGGCTTGTCCAGCTCCGTGTTCTCTTCGCCTGCATACGAGTACGCCGCCTGCCGGGGGTTCTTAGTGGTGCAAAGGTATCGATCCCTGAGCGTGTGCGCTAGCTGTGTTGTCGTTCCTGTAAAGTTGTGCAATGCCCTATGTAAGTGGCGTTGGGTTTCCGTGCGTGTTTGTATTGGATCGATGAGAGCGCGGAATAGGCGCCACGTGTTGCGGCCAGACATCTGGCGCGCAGCCGCGTTGCACCGGTCCACCCAGTTAGTGTCGGCTAGCTGAGTAGCATATTCCGCTGCCTGTTGTGTGAGTTCGAGGATGCGTTTCTTTAGGCGTCTGTTATGTTTCTGTTTCTTCCATCGTTTGGTGAGGCTGCGGCGGGCCTCCAAAAGGTGAAGCAAGTGGTTGTCCATGTCTGTTTATGTTTCTGTGAGCTGTATCTGCATTTCGTGTTGCGTGAGTGTAGACGTGAGCGATTTGGACCATGCGTCGTATCCCGACTGGAGGGGATCTACGATAGGTAGAGATGTGCGGAAAGTCGTCCAGTCCGGTACACGAGCTTGTGTTAGTGGGCGTTTCAGGGGACGCATGTAAATGGTGGTGTTGATTATACAGTGATCACTACCCAGAGTGTCCTCTGTATTCAGCCAGTCGGCATGGCGTATGTTGCGTGTAAATGTGAGGTCCGGGCAAGTATCTCGTTGAATCGAATTGCCGACACATGTTGGGTTGGCGGGATCAGTGTGTAAAGTAAGTCCAAGTGTGGAAAGAAGTTCCGCAAACTTCCGCCCACGTCTGTCCTCCCGGGGGTACCCCCATAGCCTGCTCGGGGCGTTGAAGTCGCCGACGATCAGAAGGGGATCCCTTCCCGCGACCTGCATTGCTTGGGTGAAAATTTCATTGAACGTGACGTTCTTAAGTTTAGGTGGGCAGTAAATGTTTAGAATGTGTACAGGTGGGTCAGACCGCTTTAGGGGCAGCACGGACACCATCGTGTATGGACAAGGCGATGTTGTGGGGAGCGTGACCTCCTGTGCAGTATACTGCTTGTGAACAAGTATACATGTCTGCGGGTTGTGTTGAAATGTAGTGTAGTTTGTGAGTTTGGCACCGGCGCCGGGTTCCTGAAGGGCAACCACGGCGACGAGAAACTCAAAGGTCTCAAGATAGAGGCGGAGATGAGTCCGCTTCGTGCGATTCTTGAGACCTCGGCAGTTCCACTGCGTTATTGTAAGCGGCTGAGTTGCTCTTGCTCGCGACTTAGGGTTGGGGGCCATGGTCGGAGGCAGAGGGTGGGGTTACGTTGTTAAGACTCCCCAGTCCGCTAGTGCCCGGCGCAGATGTGGAGGAGTCTTCCGAGAAGTCAAACTCATCGGGAATAACTCTGTTGAATTTGGAGGGGCGGTTAGCGTCCCTGATGGGCCCTACGCGTTTAAGGACGCGCGGATTGTCTTTTATCCATTTTTGGATAATGTGAGTTACGGCTTGTGTCACCTGTGCGATGACACTCTCCACCTGACGCGCAATGGTATCGTGGATAATTTTGGGGTGGTCAGCCAATTGTGTTTCAATTGCGGTCACCCGGCTCTCCAGGGCCGCGGCGCGACTCTCCACAGGAGTAGGAATCTCCCTGTCTGTGATATTTTCTTCCTCGTCGCTCGACGCGGGCGGAGTAGGGAATTTGGCATTGAGCGAGTTAAGCTCGCTGGCTAGTTTTTCGATTTGAGCTCGCAAGAGGGCGAGCTCGCGCTTGAGTTCCTGCGTCTCGGCGGTGCTGGTGGGGGAGGAGGGAGGAGGGGAAGGAGAGGAGGCGACCCTCGCCCAGCTGCCTACCTTGGGTTGGTTGCAGGCGGCGCCGCCAGGTGAAGCGCTGAGAGCTGGGAACTCCGCTGCTCCGGGTGGTGGCGTTACCGTTGCTGTCTTGCCTGGGGGAGGCATCACGCCACGTCGTGGCGTCTTCTGGTTGTTTTGTTGCCGCCCTCCCCGTGTAGTGCCGGAATTGGCTCCCTTGGATGGCGTCCTGGGCCCTGGCTGCGGCAGCTTGATCAATTTGGCGGTGCATTCGCGGGAGCTGGTGAGGTGCGGGCCCCGCAGATTAAGCACATAGGATTGCAGACGTGGGGGGCCATCCCGGCTCCGGCGGATATCCTCGACAGAGAGCAGGCCACCACGCTCAGACGACTACAAACAGACACCTACCCAAGCAGAGCCATGTATCACAAAATGTGGCCGAACAGATACGCGAAAGAGTGCGTGTGGTGTGGGGGCTACGCCACAACGTACCACGCCACCTGGGGCTGCGAAAAAAGCCCTTTACTACCAAAGGTAAATAGCCCTAGTCTAGAGCAGTGGGAGGCCCTCCTGGCTGACTCCGACCCGAGCACACAGCTTATGCTGGTGACGAGGGCCAAGGCAGCGGCGGAGGCCAACGGGATCCTGGACTAGGGAATACCGACCACTGAAGCTCCACATCTATCTATCCCCATCCCCCTACTCCGTAACTCTTCCTTTAAAAAAAAAAAAAAGAAAATAAATGTTTTCACTACTACTACTACCAAGCCCCACGTTTTGACCACAAAGGCCGCATCTTTCCTTGACCGGGGTGGGACAGTTGTACACCCGGTGCCCCAGTGTGTCGCAACGGCAGCACGCTGGCACCGTTTTTTTATACTCCTTGACGGGAGTCAGTTCTGCATTATAATGGACGTAACGCAGAACGCTGCGTCCCTCGAAAGTCAGCACAGCTACATTCGATTTTCCCAGCTTGCGCACATGGACTAATTCACCACCGCGCCACTGCACACTATGTTTCAAGGAATCCCTGGTTTCTAGGTTATGCACAGAAATCACACCACGACACACATCACCGGTGAGCTTGAGGTGTCCGTGAAGCGGGAGCGATCCTTTGCTGGTTGTAATTTGGATGTCCGTCAGAAGCTTTTGAGCTACCTCGGGGTTCTGCGTGCCACAGACGATAATGTTTTGCTCCCAATTGGGAGAAATTGTAATCGCATTCATATGCTGTCTGCCGATGAGTTCCGAAATGGCAGCGCCGAGCTCACCTTGCTGGAATGCTGTCTTGAGGGCAACCGTACTGCGTGGCCGCAGCACGATCACGTAATCGTCAGGGTTCATCCTGACCGTCGGCTTCGGCGTCCACTTGGAGACTGGTGAAAATGACTTTTGTGGACATTTAGAAGACGGAGCGCGAGCGTCTCCCGTTGCTGATTTGTCGAGAGGATTCTTGGGCGTTGCAGCTCCTCGTGCGTTCTGTTGGCGGCGGCGCCGGCTTTCAACGACTTGAAAAAGGGCAGCTTGCTGCGCCGAAATGGTGGATGGGCCATCCTCTGGCTGGCTTGCAGGGACAGACGACCACGACAAAGTCGTGGGGTTGTATCCGCGTTGTTCAGGCAGAGCCATGTTGAGCGGTTGACCGGCGGGCGTCTCCGCAGCCAGCGGCGGGGGAGCCGAAGCCGTTAGGCTCAGCTCGACCGCTACGTGGTGATGCGGAGGGTTGCTCGAAATGGCCGAAAATTGGGCGTACCTGGGTCAGATCGGTGTCTCCAGGATCCTGCTGACTTCACAGATGCAGTCGCACAGGTTTGAAAGGTGTTACATCAGATTGCCGCGGTTCCAGTCGAAAATCGACGGAGCCGATGTGCCACGCGTCCGATCGCTCCGCGCTCAAACCATCGCCCTGGAGGTCGCAATGAAGCATGCACTTCAAGCCACCTATCGCGGCAGAGAGGGCCCACGCGTTGTCTAAGCCTATGCTTAACCCCTGCCCTCTTTGTCTTATGACAAATAAAAGTTTTTTCCTCTTCCGTCTTTTTCTTGATACCGTTCAGTAGTTGTGACCCATGTGAAGTGCGTTTGCGTCATTACATACGCTATTAGCCTGTTTAACGCCCATGAGGGAGCCGAATTACGAAGTCGCACCTTTGGACCCCGAATCCTCATCCTTTGCATCATCCAAGGCCGATTCACACGACGGACCGTTCGCCCGCGGCCCGCGCGCTACGTATTCATGCGTCAGCACTTTGAGAGGAGCGCTGCCGGCCGTGAGAGGCCGCGGCCGGCAGCGCGCCTCTCAATGTGATGACGCATGAATACGTAGTGCGCGGGCCGCGGGCGAACGGTCCGTCGTGTGAATCGGCCTTAACAGGACTATTGCAGGCTATGAAGACTGAGGAGATCTGCTACATCTACTTTTGTTTCCATGGGTATCCTCTCTTCCTTTCCTTTCAATTTTAAACATATTGCCGCGGATCTTTGTAGCGTTCGTTTGTAGTATTTGTTTGTTCATGCTTCAAGGCTGCCGACGCGCCGCTTTATCGCTTCGTTTCTGACGCAAGACGCGCCTAGATTTATTGGTCGCATGCAGACGGAGCCGGTTCTAGTTTGTGCCAGAAGGTTCTAGTAACTTCCTAAGCTTTATCTCGAATGCTCGCTATCAGCTTTAAAAAGAGCACGGCCGACAGCGGCGGGCATTCTGTCCGACGACCGCCGAGCACGCTTGTTGCTACGCCACCGAAGAGTGATTTAGTTCTTTGCGGGCGCAAGTCAGCCCGAATAAAGAGTTTCGTTTCGAAGACATTCTCACTGTGATCCTGTTCTCCGGACTGCAGTCACCACTACGTGACATCTGGTGGAGGTGCTGATCTGCTATGCCCCTCAATTTGGAACCTGTTGCACAGCCAACGCCCGTCGTGCTTCGCCAGCCCCGTGAGCCATCGACTTTTCGTGGAGAACCACACGAAGATGGGGAAGACTGGCTGGACATGTGCGACCGTGTAGCAGCGCTGAACGCCTGGGTCGACAGCGATATGCTTCGTAACGTTTATTTTGCATTGGACGGCTCCGCCAGAACGTGGTTTGAAAACCACGAATCTTCCCTCACGACCTGGGCGACCTTCAAGAAGCAACTGCTGGCTACGTTCACTAGCGTCGTACGCGAGGAAAGAACGGAGATCCTGCTGCAGTTGCGATTTCAACGTCCAAACGAGACCGTGATTGCGTATGTGGAAGATATGAAACGCCTTTTCAAGCGCGCAAACCCTGACATGAAGGAAGAAAAGAAACTTTCTTTCCTAATGCGAGGCGTCAAGGAGCAACTCTTCACTGGACTGATCCGGGATCCTCCAACAACCGTCGCCGAGTTTGAAGCTGAAGCTTCAACCATCGAAAAGACCCTGAACGCCCGGACCCGGCACTACAACCGACCACTTGAAGTGCTGTCGGCGAGCACCCCAGAAGATACCCCTGCAAGTGGAGGTAACCTTCGTGATCTCATACGCGAAATTGTTCGCGAAGAACTTCGCCGACTGCTGCCATCGCCAACACAGCCGACGCAGCAGACTCAGGTGGCGTCGTTCACGGACATCATCCGCGAAGAAGTACAGCATGCACTTGGCTCCCCGTCACAGACGACAGCAACGGAAGTTGTAGCCATGAACTACGCCGCCGCACTACGCAGTCCTGCGCCTCGACGAGACCCCCCAAGCCCTCTTCGACGCGCACCAGCTGTACAAGCGCCCAGATTACGACCGACACAACAGCTTTAGGAAATGCGACGAGTGGCGGACTCCCGACAACCGCCCACTGTGTTTCCATTGTAGCCACGCCGGGCACATACTTCGCCACTGCCCGTACAGACGCATCGGGCTGCGAGGTTTCGCCATCGACGCCTCTCGACCGCTCCCCGGCCAGCGAACACCGGAAATTGACGACTACCTACGTAGAGGGGAGTACGTGTCTTCAACCCGTTTTTCCAGCGCCCCGTCGCCGTCCACCGCACGATTTGCATCACCGGGCCGAAGCTACACCGCGGCTGTCCGAGGAAGGTCCCCTAGCCCTCGTAGGGGAAACTAAATAAAGCAACCTGTGGAGGTCAGGTTGCTTGCCGAGGAAACGACGAAGATCCTCCAGCGACCACGCCGTATGAAGACGCCTCACAAACTACGCCGACGACGCATACAACAAGCTCGACTACGGCGCTAACCGCCTTCAAAACTACGCCGCCATCAAGAAAAGCTCCGACCACACGCCCCACCCACGATTCACATACCCGACGAAGCCGTAACTCGACGCCGCGGACGTCGTGCAACTCCAGAGCCAGGACATCCGATTTAGAAGTGGTTATTGGCGGCCGCAAAGCCACCGCTCTAGTCGACACAGGAGCGGATTATTCGGTGTTGAGCGGACGATTCGCTGCGCAGCTGACGAAAGTAACGACCGCATGGGACGGCCCACAAATTCGCACTGCAGGGAGCCACCTCATTACGCCATCAGGACGATGCACAGCGCGAGTGACTCTCAAGGGACATACCTATCCCGCGACCTTTGTAGTGCTACGGCAATGTTCCCGCGAAGTGATCTTGGGCATGGATTTCCTTAATGAGCATGAAGCGATCATCGACCTGCGATCCAAGATGATCACACTTTTCACGGATGAGGCCATCCCGTCGATGAGAACTCCGGAACATCACGTTGCGCTCAGTGTCCTGGAGGAACAAGTGAGTGTCCCACCCCGCTCAAGCGTCATCGTCACCGTAGGCGCCATGGAAGCAAATAACACTGAAGCCGTTATCGAGGGGAACATGCTGTTGCTTTTCGACCGAGGAATCGGCATCGAAAGAGGCATCGCACATTTCCGCAAAGGACAAGCCGAGGTACTGCTGACTAACTTCAGCGAAGAATACCGGCACGTTAACAGAGGAACGACGATTGCGTTCCTCAACGAAATATCCGACGTAAGAGACTTCTTCGAGCTCTCCGACCCATCCGTAGAAGATTCTTCTGACCAAGAGAACTCGCCCACTTTCGACGTAAACCCAGCCCTGCCCCGGAACAGACAAGACCAGTTCCGCAATCTCCTTCGAAGCTACAGCGAGTGCTTCTCGTCATCTCCGAAGGTCCGACAAACGCCGATTGCAAAACATGGCATTATAACCGACCAGCAGGCCCGACCTCTCCGCCAGAGCCCCTACCGAGTGTCGGCGCGAAAACGACAAGCCATCCGGGACCAAGTGGAAGAAATGCTGCGCGACGACGTTATTCAGCCTTCAAAGAGCCCCTGGGCGGCTCCTGTTGTTCTAGTGAGAAAGAAAGACGGTGCACTTCGATCCTGCGTTGATTACCGCCGCTTGAACATCATCACAAAGAAGGACGTCTACCCCCTCCCCCGCATCGACGACACACTGGATCGGCTCTGCAACACAGAGTATTTCTCATCGATGGACCTCAAGAGCGGCTACTGGCAAATAGAAGTCGACGAGAGAGATCGCGAGAAGACCGCATTCATCACTCCAGATGGCCTCTTCGAGTTCAAGGTGGTGCCGTTTGGTCTCTGTTCCGCACCAGCGACATTTCAGCGAGTAATGGATAAAGTGCTGGCAGGCCTGAAGTGGCAGATTTGTCTGGTATATTTAGATGACGTCGTTGTTTTCGCTTCGAACTTTGAGGAGCACCTGAAAAGGGTTCGAACAGTACTAGACGCAATCAAATCGTCCGGGCTAACCTTGAATGCAGAGAAGTGCCACTTTGCCTATGAAGAGCTGCTGTTTCTAGGCCACATTGTTAGCAAGGAGGGAGTACGCCCAGACCCGCAGAAAATAGCTGCTATCGCAATGTTTCCGCCACCAGCTGATAAGAAAGCTGTGCGCAGATTCCTCGGACTGTGCGCGTACTACCGACGATTTGTGAAGAACTTTTACCGCATCGCCGAGCCACTCACCCACCTGACAAAAACAGACGTGCCATTTAAATGGGGAGCCCCGCCGCAAGTGGAAGCCTTCAACGAACTTCAGCGTCGTTTACAGTCCCCACCGATCTTCGCGCACTTCGATGAAAACGCCGAGACTGAAATTCATCGATGCGAGTAGTGTGGGCCTAGGCGCTGTGCTCGTTCAGAAAACTGACGGAGTGGAGAAGGTCATCGCGTACGCTAGCCGTTCGCTGTCCAAAGCCGAAGCTAATTATTCAACAACTGCGAAGGAGTGCCTTGCCATCATCTGGGCTACGTCGAAATTCCGTCCCTCCCTGTACGGACGACCGTTCAAGGTGGTCAGCGATCACCACGCACTGTGCTGGATCGTCAGCTTGAAGGACCCCTCCGGCCGCTTCGCTCGATGGAGCCTGCGGCTCCAGGAGTTTGATGTAACCGGCGTTTACAAGTCCGGAGGCAAGCACTCTGACGCCGACTGCCTGTCACGAGCCCCTGTAGATGTATCGCCGCCGGACGGCGATGAGGACGCCTTCCTGGGACCCATCAGCTCGAGCTCTCTTGCACGACAGCAACGCTCGGACCCCGACATAAAATGCCTGATCGAATACTTGGAAGGCAAAGTTTCTTCACCCCCCGCCTCTTTCAAGCGAGGATTGTCTTCGTTCTGTTTACAGAACGATGTCCTCGTGAAGAAAAACTTTGCAGCGAACAAGACAGCCTACCTCCTTGTTGTACCTGTCAGTCTGCGCGGAGAAGTTCTTTAGGCCTCACACGACGAGCCGACAGCTGGACATCTCGGATTTTCTCGCACTCTCAGCCGCACTCAGGACAAGTATTACTGGCCCCGACTGTCTGCCGATGTCGCACATAATGCGAAAACCTGCCGAGATTGTCAGCGACGAAAGACCCCTCCAACCCGACCAGTAGGATTTCTGAACTCCATTGAACCCCCCTCAAGGCCCTTTCAGCAGATCGGCATGTACTTGCTTGGCGCTTTCCCGAAATCAACATCTGGAAATAAGTGGATCATCATAGCGACCGACTACCTGACCCGCTACGCCGAGGCAAAAGCTCTACCGAACGGAACAGCAGCAGAAGTCGCCAAATTTTTCGTGGGGAACATTCTTCTGCGACACGGCGCCCCCGATGTGCTCATCACTGACAGAGGAACAGCATTCACGGTGGAACTCACGCAAGGCATTCTCCATTACAGCCAAACCAGCCACCGGAGAACAGCTGCATACCACCCGCAGACCAACGGACTGACCGAGCGCCTCAACAAAATCATCGCCGATATGCTCGCGTAGTCCCTCGTCGTTTTGAGCGGTTACAATATGCACTCCAATGCTGGCCATGTATGTCGACGCAGAACACAAGAGCTGGGACGTCATCTTGCCTTACGTAGTCTTCGCCGACAACACCGCAGTGCAGGAGAGCACCCAGATGACTCCTTTTAGGCTCGTCCATGGCAGGGAGGCCATGACCACGCTGGACGCCATGCTGCCGAACGTTACCGAGGAAGATAACGTCGACGTCGCCGCCTACCTTCAACGCGCAGAAGAAGCCCGAAGACTTGCCCGATTAAGGATCAAAGACCAGCAGCGGACCGATGCCAGACGCTACAATCTACGAAGACGCAACGCGGAATTCAAGCCAGGAGACCGAGTGTGGATTTGGACGCCCATCCGCCGCCGAGGATTGAGTGAAAAGCTTTTGCGCCGCTATTTCGGCCCGTACAAGGTTCTTCGTTGGCTAGGTGAATTGGACTATGAAGTCGTTCCTGACCAAATGACTGCATCCCAGCGACGCCGCGTACGACCAGAAGTAGTCCATGTCGTACGCCTAAAGCCCTATCATGCACGCTAGAGGACGCCGTGTTTCCACATTCGGTGTTTATTTTTGCACAATCCGTTTTTGATTGTTTATAGCCGCTTTATGTTCTAAAGCATCGAGTCGATGCTTCTTTGAGAGGGGAGTAATGCCGCGGATCTTTGTAGCGTTCGTTTGTAGTATTTGTTTGTTCATGCTTCAAGGCTGCCGACGCGCCACTTTATCGCTTCGTTTCTGACGCAAGACGCGCCTAGATTTATCTCGATTGATCGCATGTAGACGGAGCCGGTTCTGGTTTGTGCCAGAAGGTTCTAGTAACTTCCTGAGTTTTATCTCTAATGTCTAATGCTCGCTATCAGCTTTAAAAAGAGTACGGCCGACAGCGGCGGGCATTCTGTCCGACGACCGCCGAGCACGCTTGTTGCTACGCCGCCGCCGAGTGATTCAGTTCTTTGCGGGCGCAAGTCAGCCCGAATAAAGAGTTTCGTTTCGAAGACATTCTCACTGTGATCCTGTTCTCCGGACTGCAGTCACCACTACGTGACAATATTGAGAAGAATTGCTGCAGTACTAACGCTTGCGTGCTGCACCAGCGTTGGTGTGCATTTTTGCGCCACCTGGAGAGAGGATTTGTTACAGCCAACGCCATCTGCTAAGTACACGTGAACAGAAGAAGAAGAAAGGGCTACACTGGAAGCTGCTCGTCGTTTTTCATGAATACATTTTTCAAATTTCACGTTTAATCCTATGAAAATTTTCTTGTGTATACCACTACACCTTGGCCAATCCCCCCACGTGGGTATGTGCCATTATAAAGAGGTGAAGAAGAAGAAGAAGAAGGAAGCTGCTGTCTTGAGCCTTCACTCGTAGGGCAGCCTGTGATAGCATAGATGAAGGATTTGTGCGACGACCGCACAAAAGGCTCTTCAGTGACACGATACAGACCTGCAGGCGTGGAGGCGGGACTTCCTGAAAATAATGGCAAGTCTTTCATATTGGCCTTCGCTTACACCTGGTTCGCCCTGGGCGTCATGGCGGCAGTGTCGTTCCTCACGTTTTACTTCCTGTCCATGTCCGTCCACTTCGCCATGCATCGCGACCCGTACTGGCAGCTCTCTCACCGGTGCCACCTCAACGCTAGCGAGTGCCCACAGGAGCGCCGGAAGAGCCCCTTCGGCGTCGCACCCGAACGAACGCTGGTGTGCACGCTTGGGCCTTACGCGCTGCAGCGGGCCGCCTACCCCATTGACGGCGTCTGTAGCGTCATAATCTTCACCCACGCGCGCTACGACTCCAAGGCCAACTCCCTCGTTCCAGTCCCCAGTGACTCCGCAGCGAAGAAGAGCTGGCGGATCTTCCAGAGGCGTGCACTTCTCTACAACGTCACTTCTTTCATGCCGTCCTTTGAGTGGAAAACACTTCTCTCCACCCTTACAGAGCGTCGAGCACGCGAGATTAACGCTACTCTGGTGCAGACCAACATGCTGGGGCTGGCGCTGCTGGGCGTGCGTGTTCCGGTCGACGTCCTGCCGCACCTGACGTCGGCACTTGTCCTTATGGAAAGCGCCAACCCAGGCATGTTTCTGGCCCTGGGTGCGTCCTTTGAAGGTGTGACCGACGTCAACTCCGCGTCACGGATACCTACGGAAGCGCTGGACGCTTTGATTACGCCACTGAGACTCTTCGTGCTGGAGACGCACATTCCGGTGCCGGGAAACGCGTGCGTAGCGGGATACGCGACGCCCGTTGAGCCGTACGACACCGTGCCACGACTCACGTTACGTGGAGCTGGGTCGCTGCTCTCACACCCCGCCTTCACGCTGGTGCAACCAGGCGCGCTCACCCGCTGTTTCTCGGTGTTTGCCGGAGCCATAGTATTCAGGGCGGAGAAGGTGGCCTCGAAGCTGCGGCCCGGTGACCCATGCTCTTCGTGGCACTTGGCGAGACTCGGCCACTTCTGCAACAGCAGCCGCGTTCGAGTAGACGTCGGGGTTCGCGCTGCCTACGGAGACATCCCCGGATGGTTTGTCACTTTCGAGAGCGTGTACGAAGTTGACCGCAAGGCAATCCCAATGATGCAAAGGTTCCTGGACGCTGACATGCCTATCTGCCTGGCCGTCTACGGTCTCGACCTAGACACCATGCGCCCGACTAATCTCGACAAAATGTCGTGCAGTGAACGATTCTCGTGGTGCACTCTCGCCGAGTGCCTACGCGAAGCCATGAAGGTCGTCAGGAAAGCAGACCTTCAGCCAAACGTGGCATAAGAAAACAGCTTCACTATTGCACTGAGCTGAATTCTACAGAGCGACATCTGGTCTTCTGCAATCCCCACCTCGAACAGACGCATTTATGAGTAAGATGGCTTAAACCATTCTGGGTACCGACGCCTCGTGTATCGTGGCTAAAGCAAAGTGCATACGATTACATCATGCGACCTTGTTTGACGCAGGACGGAGTGACTAGAAGGCATTACTGTACTGATCTTCTGAATGGGCTCAATTTAACTGATTCTTTCATTCGTCTTGAGAACTATAATTTCTCGCGTCGCTATATTATAGGCCTCATATCACCTGTAGTCCCTATTTGTTGTGTTCTCGTTTGTCTTAAGATATAATTCATGCATGACTGACCCTGTGAATGCTGTGAATTGTGTATTTAATGCAACAGAACCCTTCTTAAATTACAGCAGAGGATTCAGTGAATGATTTCACATGTAACATTTTACTTCAAGAGACTCTATCATGCTTAATGTTTGCCGTCAGTGCGCCTTTAAGCCTCTCTAACTTTTGAAATGAAGGTTACGTGATACGAAATAATTTAGCCACGCGGAATAAAATTCAGCAGAAACACTTAAGACTGCTTACGTGTGGGTGGTGTTGTTTCTTTTCAGTGCACGTTAAAGAACCCCAGGCGGTCGAAATTTGCGGATCCCTCCACTGCTGAGTCTCTCATAGCCTTAGTCGCTTTGGGACGTTAAACCCCATAAACCAAACCAAACCAAACTTTCCGTCCGTTTTTTTTTGTGCCCCGCCGCGGTGGCTCAGTGGTTACGGCGCTCGGTTGCTGACTCGGAAGACGCGGGTTCCATCACAACCACGGCGGCCGAATTTCGATGGAGGCGAAATTCTAGAGGCCCGTGTACTGTGCGATGTCAGAGCACGTTAATGAACCCCAGGTGGTACAAATTTCCGGAGTCCTTCACTACGGCGTCCCTCATAGCCTGAGTCGCTTTAGGATGTTAAACCTCAATAAACAAACTCGTTCTTTTGCGCTAATTTGTTTATGTATCTCCTACTCGCTCGTTTCACCGCTGTGTTCACTGTTCATATGACGAGCACACAAACGACCGGCCGCAAAGAAATCCAGAGACGAAATGTAAGCGTATGACACCACCGAGGACGCTGTAACACAAGGTTGCATAACAGTTTTCATACAAAAGTCTGGAACGCATAAGATTGAAGTGCATATGTCGTCGGTTCGAATTCCTCTCGTAAGCTAGCCTCCAACTTATCACGTGTAAGCTATGTGCAACAAGACATCGTAGGACTCCACCCGGGGCACTATACGACAAACGGCTGCGCCACAATTTTGTTACGAATGGCGCCACATGGAGGTCGGGGAGTGGCGAGTATATATGAGAGAATTACATGCAATTACATGTGCCATCTGAAGGGGCGGTACACGGCTTGGTGTGTGTCACCATCATCATCATCATCACCACCAGCCTGACTACGCCCACTGCAGGGTAAAGGCCTCTCCCACGTCTCTTCAATTAACCCTGTCCTTGCCAGTTGGGGCCACCGTATCTCCGGAAAATCTTTATCTCACCCATCCACTCAACTTTCTGCCGCCCCCTGCTACGTTTGCCTTCTCTTGGAATCCACTACGTTACCCTTAAGGACCAGCGGTTATC
The DNA here is from genome assembly GCF_055824585.1 of Amblyomma mixtum. Lineage (NCBI taxonomy): Eukaryota > Metazoa > Arthropoda > Arachnida > Ixodida > Ixodidae > Amblyomma > Amblyomma mixtum. Next base: position 107,133,653 of record NC_143013.1, read on the forward strand.
TTGCCTTCGCATTACATGCCCTGCCCAAGCACATTTCTGCTTCTTGATTTCGACTACGCCACTAACCCGCCTTTGTTCCCTCACCCACTCCTCCCACTTCCGATCTGTTTACGTTATACCTATCATTTTTCTTTCCATAGCTCTCTGCGTTCTCCATAACTTAAGCGGAACCGTTTTTGTTAGCCTCCACGTTTCTGCTATATAGATGAGTGCCGGTAAGATACAGCTGTTGTACGCTTTCCTCTTGAGCGATATTGGTAAACTGCCATTCATGATCTGAGAGAACCTGCCATATGCGCTCTACCCCATTCTTACTCTTCTAGTTATTTGTTATTTCCCCCTCATGATTCGGATCAACAGTCACTACCTGCCCTAAGTAGACATATTCTCTTACTACTTCCAACCCATCGCTACCTGATTCCAAGCTTTGGTATCACCTGGTTAAGCTCCGGTTACCTGTGATTAGGCCTGGCTAGATATGAAGACCTATGCCTTGGCTGGCTGTTAGACGCAGACTAACCCACATTTAGGAGACATTGTCAGCGCGGACGCATGCACCCCACATCTCTCTCTCATCAGCGCCACGTACCTCAATGCGCGATTGAGGCTTCCAGTGACCCATGGAGCCAGTTATGCGCCCTTCCTTTCCTCAATATCTAGACCGTTGTCAGAACCAAAGCTAATAACACAATGAACGCCGATGGCCTATGGCTTCAGCGCCGCGTTTCTGCCATAGCGTTGTCATTGCAAACGCATGCAGCGCCCATCTGTCACTACCGCCAGGTAGCTTAAAGCGCGACAGGTGTCCACAGTCTCAGGGGTCCAGTTATGCGTCTTTCCTTTCCTTTCAAAGCTCCTCTACAACCCACTACCGAACATTTTAAGCCGCCCTCCCGACCACGCTCCCCGCGACGCTTTCATGAAGTGGAGAGGAGGCTCCGATTCTACTTGTGCACTGTACTCCGTCACTGTGCGATGACGGAAGCTGCGAAAACACGCTGGCACTCGCTTGTCCACGTTGAATTGGTGTTTTACAGTTTTTTGCGCCTTTCCTCGTGCTGCCTTGATCAATCCACGATCGAAGATGGCATCGCCTTCCATGCGTACGTCCAGTGCAATTATGGTGGAACCCTATCGTGCTTGTCTCAGTGATGAATGACATCGCTCCAAAAGACGTGAGTGGTGAACAGTGACATTTACTAACATTTGAGCGGTGGAGGCCACGGCGGTGAAGGCGCATTTTATGACGGCGTCGTCGTGCTGCTAGGACGTAAGTACACATTTCAAATCCCTCTGTTCTCTATGTACTGCAGAAGAACTTGCTTTGGGGCTAGTTGGTTCATGATTGTAGTTCAGAATGGCGCAAAAGAATGGCGCAATGTGTCTTTTGCGCCATTCTGAACTACAACTATGTACTGCCTCCGTCTCGGTTATATTCTAGGCGTCACCAGAAACATTACAACTGTTAAGTGTATTTTTAACTACCAATTTGTAGACTGCACAGCGTAGACGGATGAAATATAGCTCAATATAGAACTCACAGGAATAAAGCCCTTGCGTTGATGCGTCGACAGAAAAGACATTATTATCACTTAAAAATTAATGCTAATGCTAGCAATACCAAGAAACTATGGGAAATTCTGAATTCTATCATTCAGCCAGCAGGAGTAAAAAGGGTACTACCCTCAAAAGACTTGTCCCCGAGTGCATCACACATGACAGATGAATTTAACAGGCATTTTTGCTCCATAGCTCAGAATGTGATCCCCAAAGCGCAAAGCGGGGAGCCCCTTTTTCTTCCTCCATGGCAGGAATCCAGCTTCAGATATGATGACATAACCTGTCATGAACTTATATCAGTGGGTACTGGGTAGGCAACTGGAGACCGGAAAAGCGCGCGGACTAGATGGTATTCCTGTGTCGTTATTGAAAAACAATATTGAAGTTCTAGCGCCTACTTTGGTTTCTTTGTTTAATAAGTCCTTTTATAGCGCCACATATCCGGATGCACTGAAGGTAGCAAAAGTAGTCCCGGTATACAAAAATGGAAACCCTGATAATCTAAGCAATTACCGACAAATTTCTGTCTTAAGTTGTTTTAATGCACTTTTTGAGAAACTGCTTGCCAAACGTATTAAGAACTTTTTGAAGAAGTATGCCATTCTTAGCACTGATCAACATGGCTTTCAAGAGTCAAGATCTACTACTACTGCAATATTATCCCTATCCGAAGTCGTAAATGACGCACTTAACAGAAATTTTGTAGCAGTAGGCGAGTTCCTAGACATAAAAAAAAGCTTTCGATACCGTGGATTATGATATTCTGTCCAAAAAACTTGAAAGACTTGGTTTTAGAGGTTTGGCGTTGCAGTTCCTTAGAAGTTATCCGATCGTTCCCAACGGGTCCAAATTGACGACAATGTTTCAGATTTGCTAACAGTGCCCATGGGTATTCCACAAGGTTCGGTTCTGGGACCTATTCTTTTTTCTCTTTACGTGAATGACCTTCCTGTATATGCAGAGAAATCACATGTCATTATGTATGCAGACGACACCGCTATGGTAGTTACTGCCAGATCTATAGAGGATGGTATAACCGTGCTTAATAAAAAACTTCAATGCATTAAAACCTGGTTCCAATCTAACCGTCTATCCCTGAACACTGAAAAAACGAAATATATTACTTTCAAATCACCGCATAAGTCTGCGTGCATGTCACCCTGCAGCTTGCATATTGGAGCTGATGAGTTGCAGCAAGTTGACGCAATCACATACTTGGGAGTGATTGTGGATAAAGATTTCAACTGGCATCAGCACATTGATGCCCTGTGTAAAAAGCTGTCGTACTCTTGTTATACATTAGCGAAAGCATCTAAATATTTCCAGACTAATACGCTAAAAACATTATATTTCAGTTTGTTTCAGTCGCAGCTAACATACTGTATTGAGGCCTGGGGCCTTACGTATCCATCGTATATTGAACCCGTGGTAAGGCTGCAAAAAAGGGCTCTTAGAATGATCAATTTTGTTGCACCTAGAACTCCATCACTGCCTTTATTTAAACAAAATAACATTATGCCACTAACTAACCTAAGAAACTATCGTTTAGCAATTTTTGTAAAAAAATGTTATCTGCAACCCTAGCACCTTTCCTTTAGTTTCATACAAGGCTCCACCGTCCAGTTCTCGCTCAGCCGCTCATGGAAAGTTCTTGCTTCCAATATCTTGACAGTGAAAGCGCTCAAAAGGACAAGGACGACAGAAAAGGAAAGACATACAAAGCGCTTACTTTCAACTGATTTTATTGCATGCGAAAAACAACTTTATACTCATAGTAATCACTTGCGCATGCTTACAAGAACATTACCAACGCGTGATAGCTGGCACGTTCTTTCAGATAACCGGCATGCCCGATGTAAGATAGGACATCTCTTTATCCGACAACAAAATTGACGGAGCGCTTACGCAATCATCGCCCGCTCGTGCTATCTCAAGAGCCTCCACAATCTCTCGGATAAAGAGATTGTTGTCGGATAAAGAGATGTCCTTTCTTACATCGGGTATGCCGGTAATCTGAAAGAACGTGCCAGCTATCACTCGTTGGTAATGTTCTTGTAAGCATGCGCAAGTGATTACTATGAGTATAAAGTTGTTTTTCGCATGAAATAAAATCAGTTGAAAGTAAGCGCTTTGTATGTCTTTCCTTTTCTGTCGTCCTTGTCCTTTTGAGCGCTTTCACTGTCAAGATGGAAAACCAACTCGCCCACTCAATTCCATTATTCCAATATCTAACAATCATTATGGTCATCGATGTCTCCGTTTTTCTGGTGTCAAAATTTGGAATGCTATCCCATGGCCAGTCATATCTTCACCTAATACATATAGAGCACTGAAGAATTTTTTCCTTCAAACAGAAGCGTCTCAGTGAAGCGACACTATATGCGTCGGTGGCGTGGCATAATACTACAAATCTATTGAACGTGGCAATCTTAATGTAGAATGACATTTATTTTTTATTTGGTTATATGAATGTCATACGATAGTGTTTCAGTCTGTATTTTGTATTGTATTTTGTATTGTATTTTGTATTGTATTTTATATTGTATTTTGCATTGCAATTGTTTCATTCTACACCGACAAATGTGTGTGTGTGTTTTTGTCCTCCTGAATCGTCAGTAGACTTATTTGTATTCATTTTGGGATCCACGACTAGCCTCTGGCTAAGGATCCTTGAGTGTCTTCATGTAATTACATGTGTACTTTGAAATAAAAAGAAAGAAAGAAAAAAAAAATACCGCGGAATTTTCTTCCAGTTACATACCGAAATTGCTTGTTCTTAATGATAACATGACTAAAATTAGTTTTGTGGTTTGTCTTCTTTCTTTACAGAGGCATATGGTGTATACGTGCGAGAGCAATCAGCGATAGCGTCCTGAGGGGGAGCTGCTCAAGGTCTTGAACAAACATCACGCATTGCCTCGATGCTGCGGAATGTGCCGTAAATAAAGGAGGATGACCACGCAAGCATTGAAATTGTTCGAGCAACCTGTTTACACACCAACAATGTTACGACGAAGATTTGCAAAACATTATTGATCCAAATACGAAAGGCGTGAGGTGCATTCATGATGTTGAGCATTGCCAATACTCAGGGCAGGTGTCATGAGACGCCTGGCTTGCCTGTGCTTGTATGGCCCACGAGGGCCCGCAATTCAAAGCCCCGTTTGTGCTACTGGGTTGTGCATTTGTGATTATTGCATACAGGTCCACCTCGGGAATGGAATTTTTACTCGTTCGGCAAAGTGGGCTGCAGTTATGGTGGCACCCAAAGATTCGCGTTTCTGCAACGACGCAGCCCGCAGCCTTTGGACGACTCCACAACTCCTGAAAATGAGCGTGGCAGGGCAAGCTTGCCGTCGGTACCTGAAGTCAGAAGCCTCCACAGTGGGCAGAAAGCCAATTACGCCTGAAAAGCTACAAGGCATTTACCGGAAGTTGCATGTCACAGTGCTCCATGCATTATGCTGTGTGTCAGTGCGCAATTAAATGATCAGCTGGGGGCATTATGTACTAGCAACCATATTTTTTTCTGCATTTACTTTTGACTACTTCATTGGCCAGCACCCTGTAGAGACCCAAGCGCTAGCAGATCGTCGCAAAAAGTTAAATTATTACCTCAGTGAGCTGGTTCAAGACATGCGAAAAAATAAACATCTTTTGGAGTTTTTGATGCATTATAATACTCACCAAGCTACCAATACTTGGTCACATCGACACAATTGGACATACTTGGTCACATCGACACAAATAATACAATTGCACATCGACTGCAGTGCGAGTCGCTGATAATCACAGATTACTATTTTCTGAAGCTCTGTATATTGCAGCATTTGGCTGTACACTTAAGGCACTTGTTGGAAAAATGCCCCAGTTTTTGTGCAGATTTAGTGCAAGTGGGATATATTTGAAGAATTTTATTCATGCCTTTGTCCTGTGATACCGGGCCCTCCTGTATAATACCGGTCTAGCCTGTACAATACAGAACTGTCCTGTACAATACAGGACTATCCTGTACAATAACCCGGTATGCGGTTCCGGTTTAAAATTCATACTGGATTTTTTAGTAGGGCTCCTCGGTCCGACACACGTTCATTGAGGATCTGCACCATTTCGTCCGAGCACTGATCAATGACGTCGAGTGTCAGCTTCATCTTTGCCGTGGTGAAGCTCGGATTCAGCAAGCTCCGCACGGTCTTCCACTCGTCTCCTGCGAACAATGGGTGGTTGCGCTCTCGTAGTCACATCGTGGAAAGGGAAAACACTGGGGCGCCTAATTTCATAATGTTCTGCAATCTGGCATCCTTCGAAGCTGTGGATGCGTTTGACTCAAGTGACTGATGAAGCTTGAGACGCACGTCGCTGTTACCGAGCTCTTCTCGTGCACCACCCGACATCTGCCATGGTTGGCAGGTGGAAATATCACACACATTAACCGACTCTGCTGACGTCACTTTCCTCCAGCCAATCAAGATTCTTGTAGACGACGCCAGACTGCGCCGGATTTTGCTCCGGTGACGTTCTCTGCTATCGCATAAGAGTTGTCCCTGTTATGCGCATTGTGTGGAGAGGTCTGTACGATCACCGCTGTCCGTGTGTTATCTACGAATCTACGAATTTTCACTTTACATTGTTGCTTTATTTGTGGAAAGAAATGTACACAAGTGATCAAGGGAATGTTATGTTTTTGATATATCTGAATGAGTTCACAATAATTCCGAACTGAAATACTTGCCCACTTTCCTGAGCACTTATTCATGCCGTCTTCTGTCCGAAGGATTTGCTGAGACCCATATACGAATGCAGCCCTTGCCGCCGCGGCGGTTGAATTTCTTTGGAGGAGAAATTCTAGAGGCCCGTGTACTGTGCGATGTCAGTGCACGTTAAAGAACCCCAGGTGGTCGAAATTTCCGGAGCCCTCCACTACGGCGTCTCTCATAGCCTTAGTCGCTTTGGTACGTTAAACCCCATAAACCAAACCAAACCAAACCAAACCCAAATATACGGTATTTGCCTTCAGTTGTTTTTTTTTCGTCCTTTTGTGGTCTCTACCCGTTGTATTCATTTTCATTCTGTTCTAATATACTTTTCACCTACTGGAATTTTGAAGTGAGATATTCTGCAGTTGCGTGTATTACTGCCTATTTTTTAACAGCAATGACCGAAGCGTAATGTGTCGTAGCTGCAGCAGTACTGTTCAGATGGCAGTTATCTACGGCCACAACTGCGGTATTCGCAGTCCACTGCTTGGCGACAATGAAAGAGATGTAGGTTTAAAACAGTTTTGGTTTTTCTATGGTCAAAAGGACGCTCCATATAGGCCAACGAAATTTTCGACAAATACATGGTTCAGGGGAGCCGTAAAGACTCTGGACTGATTGGGCTCATACAAAGAATTGACCATGGTACCACACTACCGTGGCTTTATAGGCTGTGAGACGTAAGTGAACTGTGCTCAAATCATCAGCTGAAGCCCAGCGTAGAAGTCGCAAATCAGTTGAGAGAATTGGACTGCCAGAATGAGGCAGGCAAGCTAACACTTGCTGTGGACAGGTGACCAGTGGAATACATTGATTTCAGTTGACGAATAGAATGCATTGCAGTGTTTGCGCGATGGAATTAGGTGCGTAAGTCCCCCTGAAAGCACTTGATACTGGTCACGTTATCGTCCCAAATTAAGCCATGGAAGCGGGAACATATTGGAGCTGGGCTGATTCGACGTTCGTGTAGTACATCTCCTTCACCGAACTTGAGCTACCGTGTGCAGAGAGGTTTATAGAGAATTCCTTAAACTGTATTGTATTGCCTCCTTAGAGATGCAATAATAATGGGTTTGAATAAGTGTTTCGATAAAAGGCAACCCGAAGCACTTTATGTTTGTGAGAAAATGGTTGGAGAAGGGGAGGGTAGACCTTATGGAGTGATAAAGCAAGTTTGTTTATATGAGTTCAATTTAAAATTTTGTAGCGAGAGCTACATTAACCCTATTCTCGCCGTTTCGCTGTGGCCGGTGGCCACAGCACGAGCGGAGCTGTTGCCTAACAACAACCGCAGCTGGCAGCACCCCTCGCCGCGCCATCTAGCATGACGTCAGAGGAGGAGCAGGTGAAACCGCCCTGCAACAACAGAGGAAGAGCCGGCGTTGCATCGTATACATAGAAGGGGCAGCTCGGCGGCAGATATGGAAAGTCAGTAAGAGAGACTGACAGATGCCAGGCTTCGTCGTCGGAGCGAAACCAAGAGGAGGCAGCGAGCCGAGGAGACGTAGGAAGAACGAGCATACAAACAAAAACAAGAACTAGAACAAACAAGAGCAAACAAAAAACGAAAAACAACAAGATCAAACCTTGGCCTCGAAGTACTGTGTCGGAGCCATTGAGACGACTGCTTGCTACTTCACCGACAATCGGGCCGTCTTTGTGGCAATTGAGAAAAAAACAAGATGAAGGCTGGAAATAAATGGTTTGGTTTATGGGGTTTAACGTCCCAAAGCGACTAAGGCTATGAGAGACGCCGTAGTGGAGGGCTCCGGAAATTTCGACCACCTGGGGTTCTTTAACGTGCACTGACATCGCACAGTACACGGGCCTCTAGAATTTCTCCTCCAAAGAAATTCTAGCCGCCGCGGCCGGGATCGAACCCGCGTCTTTCGGGACAGCAGCCGAGCACCATAACCGCTCAGCCACCCCGGCGGCGGCTGGAAATAAATGCGTTACACTTTAAAAATGTCTAGTCTTTAATGTAACCATAACTTAACTTAACACTGAGTCGTACCAAGCTAAACGATAAACATATAACCGTAGAGATAACCAGGCTAGAAAATAAGATTAACCGTACCTCTCGCTGCGCACATCCAGGCATAACTGAGTTAAGCCACAGCCAATTTCTTCGATTGGCTTCGAGTGTTCCCTGAGGGACAAAAATGCCTGCATAGCCCACAAAAATTTCCACCATCTCTCGATGGAGTGGTGCAATATAAAGTAGACGTTAATTCGGAGCTTCCTGGACTCCAAATTTTTTTGTTTTATGGCGGCTGTCAATAATCATTTTGAACGCCTCTGCTTATGTGGGCGTATTTCTGACCACGCCGCGATGAAATTAATTTCAGATTGTACTTTGACTTCCATAAATAGCCTCACTCTCGAAGTGCTGCGGTATTTTTTAGGTTTCACGGTTTCAAGCTCAGTATCTGACTCGCTGCAGACGCTTCAGCAGTGAAAAAAAATGCGTCACAGTGCATAAGATTTACAGTCAGCTAGGTTGTAATAAAGATGTATAGGTTCATTAGAGGATATGCAAAGGTTAAGGCAGCTTACCCCGAAATACTCGGGCTGCCCGGTACAAGAGTTGACCTTCAACACTTTCCTTACTTAGTGAGCTCGTAGCAAGCTACTCGTGATCGCTGTCACGTCATGATTAAGTACAGAAGGAGCGGCCACCCTGAACTTTGAAATTATTTTTAGCTTGCAACAACGAAACTTTACAGCCCCTAAAAACCAGCACCTGAAAGCGTAATACGAAACGTTGGCATGTTGACACGTCGACAAAAAAAAAAAAAAACCACGTCAAAGAGACCGGGACAAGAAGATCGCCGTGATTTTTTACGCACACGGGATTTCACATTCCCTGAGAAAGATCGGGAAAAAAGTAGGAATAGACGTAGTATTTTCAGCCCCAGATCGTCTATCAAGAATGTGCAAGAGTGTCAATCAGATGGGTCGCAGATACGTTGGCTCCACCACGAATCATCGCGATCGGTTTGCTTCCTGTGCTCAAGGCGTAGTTAACTCAATCCCCTTATCTTGTGGTCATGATTACGTAGGCCAAACCGGCAGATGCCTTAACAAAAGACTGTCAGAGCACAATTACAATGTAAGCACACGAATCTCAGGCCATCTGGGCGTTCATTGCCGCGACTGTAAATGCACTCCTCACTGGAGTGACACGAGCGTGCTGAGCAGGTGCAGTGACCAAATCACGCGAGAGATAATTGAAGCCAAAAAAATCGCGAGCCTACAAGACCGCTGTGTCAGCACCCCATCCGTGGCCCTTCTGGATTAGGGATTTCGTTTCCTTTCGACAGCTCAGCAGTCTTGACTTCCTGCTCGTTTCCTGCTGCGATTTTTTACGATTAATGTCTCATCCTTCTTGTTGTTTTTGATGCCTTGAGTATAATTACCGATGTGTCAGAGCAATAAAATTTCAGTTGTTAGTCAGCACCTGTGTCTCGTCTCCCCTTTCTGCGTCCTTCGTGAAGATTGCGCTGTTTTCGTTGTGATGGAAAACCAACTAGCTCGTGATGTGTTCTAGAAAATGGCGCTCTGTCTGACAGGCGCACCCTGAAGACAAAAGAGTCATTTCTAGCGATGCAACACTCACAGAGGAAGCCCCACAAGAAGGATCAATAGGCGGGAGGCGCACAAATTAAAACATAGAGGTGCGAATATGGTTCGCTGTTTAAATAAGAGAGGCAACGAACAACAGGGATTTTGGAGCCGCCTGTATCGAACGCTGGTTAAACCAGTAATGGAACTGAAAACGTCATTGGGAGGACGATAGCAGCGAAATAGCTACAGAAATGTTCATGATGTAAAAATAGCGCACAAGGAACACAAGCTTGTGTTCCTCCTTGTGCGTTTTTTTTACGTTATGAACGTTACCCAACTTGCCCAACTTTCGGCTTAGCTATAGAAAGCTTGCAATCTTATAAAAGGAATGCCTGTCCGGCCACTGCCATTTGACTCGGATACTAAAGGGCTCACCCGAGAAGGTTTTATTTTGGTTGCTGAGGTAACTAAATGTTAGTCCTTTGACCCACGTGCGTGCTATGTGCCGTTAAAAAATATTAGTTTTTCGATAAAAAAAATTCGCGATGACAAATATGATCGCACCTAATGTCCCGGTGGTCGTATTACTTTAGTGCAAACCCGGCTTTCGTGCGCAGTGCTCATCGTGTCTTTCAAAAAATCATGATAGCCTAATTTAAAACACCCAAGGCATCTTCCCGTTGTACGGTATCCTTTCTTGATATCTACTGATTCCTCACCTAATAAATGCCCACGCTTTTTCTAGATGTTCTGTTGGTTGGCTATCTGACTGAGAGGATATACCGCCAAGAGGTTGCATGTGAAACATATTTAGTGACCCGGAGAGGACACAGGCTGGTGAATATGATGAATGCCTGGAGAAAAAGTATCGTTTCTCATTCGAGCTTCGGTCAGATTTCGTTGCAGCTCCACTTTCCGCGCGCAGCCAGCCATCGCGGCAGGCGAGGACTTTCTTGTTGCGGGACTCTAGGGCCCCTTTTTAGCCATTTAAACTGCGCGCGAACGCTCTTCCCGCCGTCTAAAGTGCGTGCGCGCGCAGCACAACTGCGCATAAGCGAGCTGTTGCTCGCGGCATGTGGCGTGCGGTCGCCGCAGTTATGACCTGAGAGGGACGGCGATAGCAGCGCGGAATGGGATGGGAGAGGGGGAATAACCGCTAACATAGAAGAGACTGAAGAGCGAGAAGAGGACAGGACGAGCGATATCGGTACGAGCGGACGAGCGGACGACGAGCGGACGAGCGGACGACGAGCGGACCAGCGGACGAGCGGTATCGCTCGTCCTGTAGTCTTCTCGTTCTTCAGTCTCGTGTAAGTTCGCGGTTATTCCCCCTCTCCAACATGTCAGACCAACTGTCCCAAAGCTTCCCCTTGATGGAATGGGATTCCGGCAGGAGCGCTGCTGGGGCGCCGTCACGTGGTCGGCGGCCAGCGCGAGCCGTCTGACGACAAGGCGGCTCCTGACTGAAGATGAAAGATGGGCGGCAGCCAAGCCGCTGGCTCAGGCCGATCGTTTAACTGGGCTGGAGCCTATTTTAGAGAATTGTTTAACTTCTACTTTTTGTTCCCAGGTTTTGAAGATTAGTGTTCTCTAGAGAAAATCACGTTTCCGACAATTATTTTTTTGCGCTGAATGAAGAAGTCCAACAGCAGTCTAGTTCAACAGAATGGAAAGCTGGACTAGTTGTACGTTGTTCATGATAGAATTTGTGGGAACAAACAAACACATAGAAGATACCATGTCCTGTGGTATCTTCTCTGTGTTTTGTTTGTTCGCGCCCACAAATTCCATCAGGAGTCTAGTTGAATTTACTGCCGAAAATAGGTAGTAATACAATTAATCTAGAACTTCCCAGGTATCTGGCATCACGTTTCATTTAGATCATCATTTTATTCCAACATCAACATTACAGATGCTGAGGACCGTGAACAAAAAGCCTCTAGCTGGGCTTGACGGGGTTCACGGCCCCTAAAAATCATGGCATTGGCAACAAAACTAGGATACAAACACAACGCATCAGACATGGGAGGATGTGGCACAAATTCAGGACATAAGCAAAACAATTACAAGATTAGTAGAGTGTTTAATGAATTATACAATGTACGGTGTAATACAGAAAAAGGTAGAAAGTGCAATTATTGTGGCTATGATATATTTACAAAAAAAAAAAAAAACAGTATTGTGGCTATGAAGCAACTCGTTTGTTTAGAAGCGACGGGAGCATATTATGTAGCATCTGGTATTCATAGTTAGTGCGTGCTCGAGGTATTTCCCACAGTTCAGTACTGCGGGTATTCCGTGTTTTTCGTTTAGGTGTCAGGTTTGCTATGCCGCCTAAAATGTTTTTATTCTGTTTAATTCCGTTAGAATAATGCTTAAGGAGCATTGTTTTATAAATGTCAGGAAGTGTGATAATGTTTAGTTCCCTGAAGAGAGGTGCAGTATGACTATCGTATGCAGCGTTTGCAACTATACGAATTGCCTTTTTTTTGTAGGAGGTGAAGTTTAGTAATATTTGACAAAGTAGTTGTACCCCACACTAGGTGACAGTAGTTAATTATTGAAGTAAAAAGGGCACTGAAAATAAGGCGTTTAATGCAAACAGGAGCAAAATATCGCAATTTGCACAGGATCCCTGTAATGCGACAAATTTTAGTTGCAACTGCATCTATGTGAGCATTCCAGGACATATTTTTTTCGAACAGAACACCAAGACATTTAACTTGCGACGCTATCTGAATATTTGCAGTGCCGAGATGGAGTATGGCCTGCGTGTCTATGTTTCGGTTTTTCGGCCTGAAAAAAACAGCTTTTGTCTTACTGTTGTTTATGGCAAGCGAATTAACGATACTCCAGGAATGTAGTTTATTTAGAAGTACATTTGCGCGTGAGATAAGAAGCTCGGCATCAGACCCTATTAAAAGTGTGATGGTATCATCAGCGTATATGATGAATTTTGCTGTGTTGTCAATGTTTACCAGATCATTGATGTAAAAAGAAAACAGCAGAGGCCCCAAAATACTTCCCTGAGGTACTCCTGCGTGAACTGCTCGTACATCAGACAGATGATTATTGATAACAACTTGCTGGCGGCGGTATTGAAGATAGGATTTTAGCAACTGAAGAAAAACGCCACGGAAGCCATAATGTTGCAACTTTAATAACAGGGTATCGTGGTTAATGGTGTCGAAGGCCTTAGAATAATCTATAAATATGCCTAATGCGCACATTTCTCGCTCGAAAGCGTCTAATATTATTTCCTTCTGTGTCAAAAGTGCCGTCTCGTAAGACAGGCCTTTCATAAACCCAAATTGCGCATCTGTGATTAGTTTATGTTTTGTTGCGAATGACATTACGCGGGAATGGATTATTTTTTCCAGACCTTTTGAAAAAACTGGTAAAATTGAAATAGGCCTGTAATTTGTGAGTTCGTTTTTGTCACCGCCTTTGTGCAAAACTGTTACCTTTCCAAGCTGCAACTGTTTCGGAAAAATGCCATGCTGAAAAACGAGGTTAAAAATATGTTCGAGTATAGGAGAGATTAGGTCTAAGACATGTTTGACCGGTCGTATTTGAAGCCCGTCAATATCGCAGCAGTTGCTGTTTTTGACTGACATGAAAGTGCTGAAAACTTCATTTGTATCAGTTGGCGCTAAAAACGCACTGTCGCTCGTCCCTGCACCTAAATATTGCACGCAGCTTGAATCATGAGTACTGCTTGATAGCGATACAAAATATTCATTGAATGAGTTTGCCAAACGTGCGTTTGATATTACTTCGCCTTCTAAAGTAATCGAGTGTGTTTTGTTTGCACATTCAGGGCTACGATTGAGAACGCGATTAAGGTGCTGCCAAACGAGGTCAGGTTTTTTCATTACTTCACTATTGAATAAGTTGTGGAAATACCTTCTTTTTTCGTAGCGCAGTAGGCTGTTTACTTTGTTTCTTTGTGCTTTGAACTGTTTGAGCGTGTTATCGTTTTTATTCTTTAAAAACACTTGGTACAATTTACTTTTCCTGCGCATTTCTTTTATGCAGTTCCTTGTGATCCACGGTTTTTTTGCTCTGCGTGACGGCTTGAATGATTTATACAAAAAATGCTCATCATAAATACTGACAAATTTTCTGTGAAAGCAGCTGTAAGCAGCTTCAGGGTCCTTCATGCTCAAAATTTCTGACCAGTCGGCCTTTGCTATATTGCAACGAAAAGTATCTAGAGTGAAATCATTTATGTCTCTTACTCTTACAAGAATATTTTCTTGTACTTCTAGCGTGTGAGTCGAGTGAGTGGTCATTAAGAATATCGGCAAGTGATCACTTATATGTGCGCCTACAACACCCGATATAAGCTTTGAGTCATGAATGTTTGTTATGAAGACATCAATTAACGTCGAGGAAAGGTCCTGAATGCGCGTTGGGTTATGTATAACATTGGAAAATCCATTTGCGTCTAGCAATCTGCGAAGTTCAACCTGTGGCACAGAAGTTCTGCTCAAATCAATGTTCAAATCTCCTGCTAGTATTAGTTCATAACCATTGTCCTTTATCCATCCCAAGTAACCATCGATAAAGCTAATGAAATTTGTTGTGCTGCCTGCAGGGGGTCTGTACAAAGTGCAGAATACAGTTTTATTGGAACGGATAGTGAGTATTTCATAATCGGAACTAATGGAGCTGTAACTCGATACAAGATGACATGTTATCTCTTTTCTTGCCATCACCATAATGCCACCTCCCCTCCGGCAGGTTCTATTGAGAAAGTACGTTGTATAGCCAGGAGGCCTAAGAACATCAGACTCATCCCGGTACCACGTTTCGGTGATCATAATCACATCGGGTTCAAAACCGAAGGTGGAAATAAGTGCAAGAATCTGATCTGCCTTGTTGCGTGCCGACTGCGCGTTGATGTGTATGAAAGAAAGACTGGCATGATTATTCTTGCGCAAAGCGCCTACTTCGGCTGGAGTTCGATAGGCGTTGTTCATTTCCGAGGAAGCACAAGGCATCATCTGATACCAGAAATCAGTTTATTTTATCGAGGTCACTTAAGCACGTGACGTGCAGTACGCCTGAACTGTCAGTCTTTCTTGCAAAAATTTTGCCGCCAGTCGTCCACGCATATTTCCACTTCATTTCTTTCTTTTTCGCGACAGTCATCCCCAAAAGCTTTTTTAGTTCCGGGCACAAGTGGTCATTGATAAACACAGGAGACGATTCTTGAAAGCCAAGATCAGTTGTGCAAATGCGTTTTTTCCGTGCTTTTTCAAAAACAGCGTCCCGTTTTGAGCGGTTGCAGAACTGAACAATGATGTTAGTCTCAGTGGAATTTTTCTTAGGCACTCTGTGGCAAACTTCCACATCACAGCTGTTGATCGGCTCTCCTATCAGAGTACCTATGGTTTCCAAGACGGTAGGAAAATTCTCATTTTCGGTTGCTAGAACGCCTTTAATTTCCAGGTTCCTGTTCCTTGAGTATTGTTCAAGATTTGTTATTTTCTTTTCATGCTCAGTCATCTGCTTCCTTAGGACTGCGCACTCAGAAGACAGTGAAGCGTTCTCTGCCCTGAGTTCTGCATTGTCATTTTCGATCACTTTCATCTTATCGGTCATGTCCTCAAAGGTTTTGCTAAAGAATTCAAGGCTAGCTTTCACCTCCCTGTACTCTTTTCTGAATTCTCTCTCGAGAGCTGCTCGCATATCTTGTATATCTTTTCGAACATCTTTTATGAGCTTAATCACATCAGGTGCCATAGCAAGAAAGCAACAAAAAACGCAGTTTGATAGCACAAATGCAACGTCAGTCTCTGGCAGCAGCAACAGCAAAAAACAGCAGCAACAGCTGGTAACTATGCCGAAAACAAAGTGCTAACCTGCAAGTTGATGGAAAGACGCGCTGTCGCCGCTGCCAGTGAAAACGCTGGCTTGCTCGTGGCTTGCTTAAGTAGAGACCGCACCTAGCGGACCGCTTTGGCTTGTCGGTGAGGCAGGTCGTGACGTCCAAATGGAACCGCTCAGTCGTTGGTCCGGCGATCAGCTGTTATCCTGATGACGTGGCCAGCGCTTGATATGCTCTGCAAGTTGATGGAAAGACGCGTTTGAGCCGAGGTAGCTTGGTCGCTGTCGCCGCTGCCAGTGAAAACGCTGGCTTGCTCGTGGCTTGCTTAAGTAGAGACCGCACCTAGCGGACCGCTTTGGCTTGTCGGTGACGCAGGTCGTGACGTCCAAATGGAACCGCTCAGTCGTTGGTCCGGCGATCAGCTGTTATCCTGATGACGTGGCCAGCGCTTGATATGCTCTGCAAGTTGATGGAAAGACGCGTTTGAGCCGAGGTAGCTTGGTCGCTGTCGCCGCTGCCAGTGAAAACGCTGGCTTGCTCGTGGCTTGCTTAAGTAGAGACCGCACCTAGCGGACCGCTTTGGCTGGTCGGTGACGCAGGTCGTGACGTCCAAATGGAACCGCTCAGTCGTTGGTCCGGCGATCAGCTGTTATCCTGATGACGTGGCCAGCGCTTGATATGCTCTGCAAGTTGATGGAAAGACGCGTTTGAGCCGAGGTAGCTTGGTCGCTGTCGCCGCTGCCAGTGAAAACGCTGGCTTGCTCGTGGCTTGCTTAAGTAGAGACCGCACCTAGCGGACCGCTTTGGCTTGTCGGTGACGCAGGTCGTGACGTCCAAATGGAACCGCTCAGTCGTTGGTCCGGCGATCAGCTGTTATCCTGATGACGTGGCCAGCGCTTGATATGCTCTGCAAGTTGATGGAAAGACGCGTTTGAGCCGAGGTAGCTTGGTCGCTGTCGCCGCTGCCAGTGAAAACGCTGGCTTGCTCGTGGCTTGCTTAAGTTGAGACCGCACCTAGCGGACCGCTTTGGCTTGTCGGTGACGCAGGTCGTGACGTCCAAATGGAACCGCTCAGTCGTTGGTCCGGCGATCAGCTGTTATCCTGATGACGTGGCCAGCGCTTGATATGCTCTGCAAGTTGATGGAAAGACGCGTTTGAGCCGAGGTAGCTTGGTCGCTGTCGCCGCTGCCAGTGGAAACGCTGGGTTGCTCGTGGCTTGCTTAAGTAGAGACCGCACCTAGCGGACCGCTTTGGCTTGTCGGTGACGCAGGTCGTGACGTCCAAATGGAACCGCTCAGTCGTTGGTCCGGCGATCAGCTGTTATCCTGATGACGTGGCCAGCGCTTGATATGCTCTGCAAGTTGATGGAAAGACGCGTTTGAGCCGAGGTAGCTTGGTCGCTGTCGCCGCTGCCAGTGAAAACGCTGGCTTACTCGTGGCTTGCTCACGTAGAGACCGCACCTAGCGGATCGCTTTGGCTTGTCGGTGACGCAGGTCGTGACGTCCAAATGGAACCGCTCAGTCGTTGGTCCGGCGATCAGCTGTTATCCTGATGACGTGGCCAGCGCTTGATATGCTCTGCAAGTTGATGGAAAGACGCGTTTGAGCCGAGGTAGCTTGGTCGCTGTCGCCGCTGCCAGTGAAAACGCTGGCTTGCTCGTGGCTTGCTTAAGTAGAGACCGCACCTAGCGGACCGCTTTGGCTTGTCGGTGACGCAGGTCGTGACGTCCAAATGGAACCGCTCAGTCGTTGGTCCGGCGATCAGCTGTTATCCTGATGACGTGGCCAGCTCTTGATATGCTCTGCAAGTTGATGGAAAGACGCGTTTGAGCCGAGGTAGCTTGGTCGCTGTCGCCGCTGCCAGTGAAAACGCTGGCTTGCTCGTGGCTTGCTTAAGTAGAGACCGCACCTAGCGGACCGCTTTGGCTTGTCGGTGACGCAGGTTGTGACGTCCAAATGGAACCGCTCAGTCGTTGGTCCGGCGATCAGCTGTTATCCTGATGACGTGGCCAGCGCTTGATATGCTCTGCAAGTTGATGGAAAGACGCGTTTGAGCCGAGGTAGCTTGGTCGCTGTCGCCGCTGCCAGTGAAAACGCTGGCTTACTCGTGGCTTGCTCACGTAGAGACCGCACCTAGCGGATCGCTTTGGCTTGTCGGTGACGCAGGTCGTGACGTCCAAATGGAACCGCTCAGTCGTTGGTCCGGCGATCAGCTGTTATCCTGATGACGTGGCCAGCGCTTGATATGCTCTGCAAGTTGATGGAAAGACGCGTTTGAGCCGAGGTAGCTTGGTCGCTGTCGCCGCTGCCAGTGAAAACGCTGGCTTGCTTGTGGCTTGCTTAAGTAGAGACCGCACCTAGCGGACCGCTTTGGCTTGTCGGTGACGCAGGTCGTGACGTCCAAATGGAACCGCTCAGTCGTTGGTCCGGCGATCAGCTGTTATCCTGATGACGTGGCCAGCGCTTGATATGCTCTGCAAGTTGATGGAAAGACGCGTTTGAGCCGAGGTAGCTTGGTCGCTGTCGCCGCTGCCAGTGAAAACGCTGGCTTGCTCGTGGCTTGCTTAAGTAGAGACCGCACCTAGCGGACCGCTTTGGCTTGTCGGTGACGCAGGTCGTGACGTCCAAATGGAACCGCTCAGTCGTTGGTTCGGCGATCAGCTGTTATCCTGATGACGTGGCCAGCGCTTGATATGCTCTGCAAGTTGATGGAAAGACGCGTTTGAGCCGAGGTAGCTTGGTCGCTGTCGCCGCTGCCAGTGAAAACGGTGGCTTGCTTGTGGCTTGCTTAAGTAGAGACCGCACCTAGCGGACCGCTTTGGCTTGTCGGTGACGCAGGTCGTGACGTCCAAATGGAACCGCTCAGTCGTTGTTCCGGCGATCAGCTGTTATCCTGATGACGTGGCCAGCGCTTGATATGCTCTGCAAGTTGATGGAAAGACGCGTTTGAGCCGAGGTAGCTTGGTCGCTGTCGCCGCTGCCAGTGAAAACGCTGGCTTGCTCGTGGCTTGCTTACGTAGAGACCGCACCTAGCGGACCGCTTTGGCTTGTTGGTGACGCAGGTCGTGACGTCCAAATCGAACCGCTCAGTCGTTGGTCCGGCGATCAGCTGTTATCCTGATGACGTGGCCAGCGCTTGATATGCTCTGCAAGTTGATGGAAAGACGCGTTTGAGCCGAGGTAGCTTGGTCGCTGTCGCCGCTGCCAGTGAAAACGCTGGCTTGCTCGTGGCTTGCTTACGTAGAGACCGCACCTAGCGGACCGCTTTGGCTTGTCGGTGACGCAGGTCGTGACGTCCAAATGGAACCGCTCAGTCGTTGGTCCGGCGATCAGCTGTTATCCTGATGACGTGGCCAGCGCTTGATATGCTCTGCAAGTTGATGGAAAGACGCGTTTGAGCCGAGGTAGCTTGGTCGCTGTCGCCGCTGCCAGTGAAAACGCTGGCTTGCTCGTGGCTTGCTTAAGTAGAGACCGCACCTAGCGGACCGCTTTGGCTTGTCGGTGACGCAGGTCGTGACGTCCAAATGGAACCGCTCAGTCGTTGGTCCGGCGATCAGCTGTTATCCTGATGACGTGGCCAGCGCTTGATATGCTCTGCAAGTTGATGGAAAGACGCGTTTGAGCCGAGGTAGCTTGGTCGCTGTCGCCGCTGCCAGTGAAAACGGTGGCTTGCTTGTGGCTTGCTTAAGTAGAGACCGCACCTAGCGGACCGCTTTGGCTTGTCGGTGACGCAGGTCGTGACGTCCAAATGGAACCGCTCAGTCGTTGGTCCGGCGATCAGCTGTTATCCTGATGACGTGGCCAGTGCTTGATATGCTCTGCAAGTTGGGATTTCGAGGTTCGTTTTTGGAACTGCTTACTAACTTTTTACAAGATAGGCGCCAATATGTGTCGATTTCAAGATTCCATAGCGATTTCACGGCAATTGCCTCTGGAGTCCCGCAAGGTTCTATATTAAGTCCTTTATTATTCAATCTATACGTTAACGACCTTGCTAACAGTGTGCCATCTTTGCTGTTTCAGTATGCTGATGACACTGTTATTGTTGCATGTGCAAAGAAATACACTGATGCTGTTACAGCATTACAGATAGCTGCTATTAAAGCCATGGACTGGTTTAAGTTTAATCTTATTAATGTTAATACTTCTAAAACAAAACTGATCTGTTTTCATAACCCATTAAAACAAGTTGAATTAACTGACCTTGTTTATTTGCATACTTCCTCTTGTCTTAATTGCAACTGTGTACCAGTTGAATATGCGCATTCGGTCAAATATCTTGGCCTGACCTTCGACAGTGATCTCTCTTGGAAATCGCACCTTTCTTTTGTTTGCCAAAGGCTTCGTGCTGTATCGTGTGTCCTGTATAACATTAGATATTTTATGCCTTTTTCTGTCCGTAAATGTGTTGTACATGCTCTAGCCTATAGTGTACTTAGGTACGGAATTACTGTTTATGGTCACTGCACGGTTCGCTGGCAACATAGGGTGAATTCGCTTTTGCGTTTGCTTCTAAAGAATATTGCTTACGACCTGTCCATTGGTAATGACATTGATATTTTTAGAAGACTAAAGCTTCCAAGTTTTAACTCTTTATTAACAGAAACTATTGTGCTAAAACACTTCTGGTACAGTCAGTTCACCGTTCCATATGTCCCTGCTCGGGATTTAAGACCAAAATACCGCTACTGCATTCCTCGCTCCTCAACCCGGTACGGTAAGCGCACACGTCATTACTATGTACCTGCCTGTTTCAATAGCTTGCCTCCTACTGTACTCCGCATGAAAACTAAATACACCCTGAAAAAAACTTTGCGGTATGTCTCCGTGTTGCTTCCTGCCCCGTAGTTATTTCAGCTATTTACTGTATTAATTTCAAATCACTGTAATCTTTCTTGATGTTGTAATAGTTATATATTTGTTTCATTCTGTTTGGTGACCATTTTCTTTTTTTGCAAAGTTCATTGCACCGTCTCTATTTTCCTTTGTTTTGCCAATGTTAGCTGTCTGCCAGGCGCTGCCACTCAAGCCCTTTGAGGCTTTGGTAGGCCTGATTTATGTTGTCTGGCAATTGACGTGAATAAAAGTTCTATCTATCTATCTATCTATCTATCTATCTATCAAGTTGATGGAAAGACGCGTTTGAGCCGAGGTAGCTTGGTCGCTGTCGCCGCTGCCAGTGAAAACGCTGGCTTGCTCGTGGCTTGCTTACGTAGAGACCGCACCTAGCGGACCGCTTTGGCTTGTCGGTGACGCAGGTCGTGACGTCCAAATCGAACCGCTCAGTCGTTGGTCCGGCGATCAGCTGTTATCCTGATGACGTGGCCAGCGCTTGATATGCTCTGCAAGTTGATGGAAAGACGCGTTTGAGCCGAGGTAGCTTGGTCGCTGTCGCCGCTGCCAGTGAAAACGCTGGCTTGCTCGTGGCTTGCTTACGTAGAGACCGCACCTAGCGGACCGCTTTGGCTTGTCGGTGACGCAGGTCGTGACGTCCAAATGGAACCGCTCAGTCGTTGGTCCGGCGATCAGCTGTTATCCTGATGACGTGGCCAGCGCTTGATATGCTCTGCAAGTTGATGGAAAGACGCGTTTGAGCCGAGGTAGCTTGGTCGCTGTCGCCGCTGCCAGTGAAAACGCTGGCTTGCTCGTGGCTTGCTTAAGTAGAGACCGCAGCTAGCGGACCGCTTTGGCTTGTCGGTGACGCAGGTCGTGACGTCCAAATGGAACCGCTCAGTCGTTGGTCCGGCGATCAGCTGTTATCCTGATGACGTGGCCAGCGCTTGATATGCTCTGCAAGTTGATGGAAAGACGCGTTTGAGCCGAGGTAGCTTGGTCGCTGTCGCCGCTGCCAGTGAAAACGCTGGCTTGCTCGTGGCTTGCTTAAGTAGAGACCGCACCTAGCGGACCGCTTTGGCTTGTCGGTGACGCAGGTCGTGACGTCCAAATGGAACCGCTCAGTCGTTGGTCCGGCGATCAGCTGTTATCCTGATGACGTGGCCAGCGCTTGATATGCTCTGCAAGTTGATGGAAAGACGCGTTTGAGCCGAGGTAGCTTGGTCGCTGTCGCCGCTGCCAGTGAAAACGCTGGCTTGCTCGTGGCTTGCTTAAGTAGAGACCGCACCTAGCGGACCGCTTTGGCTTGTCGGTGACGCAGGTCGTGACGTCCAAATGGAACCGCTCAGTCGTTGGTCCGGCGATCAGCTGTTATCCTGATGACGTGGCCAGCGCTTGATATGCTCTGCAAGTTGATGGAAAGACGCGTTTGAGCCGAGGTAGCTTGGTCGCTGTCGCCGCTGCCAGTGAAAACGCTGGCTTGCTCGTGGCTTGCTTACGTAGAGACCGCACCTAGCGGACCGCTTTGGCTTGTCGGTGACGCAGGTCGTGACGTCCAAATGGAACCGCTCAGTCGTTGGTCCGGCGATCAGCTGTTATCCTGATGACGTGGCCAGCGCTTGATATGCTCTGCAAGTTGATGGAAAGACGCGTTTGAGCCGAGGTAGCTTGGTCGCTGTCGCCGCTGCCAGTGAAAACGCTGGCTTGCTCGTGGCTTGCATAAGTAGAGACCGCACCTAGCGGACCGCTTTGGCTTGTCGGAGACGCAGGTCGTGACGTTCAAATGGAACCGCTCAGTCGTTGGTCCGGCGATCAGCTGTTATCCTGATGACGTGGCCAGCGCTTGATATGCTCTGCAAGTTGATGGAAAGACGCGTTTGAGCCGAGGTAGCTTGGTCGCTGTCGCCGCTGCCAGTGAAAACGCTGGCTTGCTCGTGGCTTGCTCACGTAGAGACCGCACCTAGCGGACCGCTTTGGCTTGTCGGTGACGCAGGTCGTGACGTCCAAATGGAACCGCTCAGTCGTTGGTCCGGCGATCAGCTGTTATCCTGATGACGTGGCCAGCGCTTGATATGCTCTGCAAGTTGATGGAAAGACGCGTTTGAGCCGAGGTAGCTTGGTCGCTGTCGCCGCTGCCAGTGAAAACGCTGGCTTGCTCGTGGCTTGCTCACGTAGAGACCGCACCTAGCGGACCGCTTTGGCTTGTCGGTGACGCAGGTCGTGACGTCCAAATGGAACCGCTCAGTCGTTGGTCCGGCGATCAGCTGTTATCCTGATGACGTGGCCAGCGCTTGATATGCTCTGCAAGTTGATGGAAAGACGCGTTTGAGCCGAGGTAGCTTGGTCGCTGTCGCCGCTGCCAGTGAAAACGCTGGCTTGCTCGTGGCTTGCTCACGTAGAGACCGCACCTAGCGGACCGCTTTGGCTTGTCGGTGACGCAGGTCGTGACGTCCAAATGGAACCGCTCAGTCGTTGGTCCGGCGATCAGCTGTTATCCTGATGACGTGACCAGCGCTTGATGTGCTCTGCAAGTTGATGGAAAGCCGCGTTTGAGCCGAGGTAGCTTGGTCGCTGTCGCCGCTGCCAGTGGAAACGCTGGCTTGCTCGTGGCTTGCTTAAGTAGAGACCGCACCTAGCGGACCGCTTTGGCTTGTCGGTGACGCAGGTCGTGACGTCCAAATGGAACCGCTCAGTCGTTGGTCCGGCGATCAGCTGTTATCCTGATGACGTGGCCAGCGCTTGATATGCTCTGCAAGTTGATGGAAAGACGCGTTTGAGCCGAGGTAGCTTGGTCGCTGTCGCCGCTGCCAGTGAAAACGCTGGCTTGCTCGTGGCTTGCTTAAGTAGAGACCGCACCTAGCGGACCGCTTTGGCTTGTCGGTGACGCAGGTCGTGACGTCCAAATGGAACCGCTCAGTCGTTGGTCCGGCGATCAGCTGTTATCCTGATGACGTGGCCAGCGCTTGATATGCTCTGCAAGTTGATGGAAAGACGCGTTTGAGCCGAGGTAGCTTGGTCGCTGTCGCCGCTGCCAGTGAAAACGCTGGCTTGCTCGTGGCTTGCTTAAGTAGAGACCGCACCTAGCGGACCGCTTTGGCTTGTCGGTGACGCAGGTCGTGACGTCCAAATGGAACCGCTCAGTCGTTGGTCCGGCGATCAGCTGTTATCCTGATGACGTGGCCAGCGCTTGATATGCTCTGCAAGTTGATGGAAAGACGCGTTTGAGCCGAGGTAGCTTGGTCGCTGTCGCCGCTGCCAGTGAAAACGCTGGCTTGCTTGTGGCTTGCTTAAGTAGAGACCGCACCTAGCGGACCGCTTTGGCTTGTCGGTGACGCAGGTCGTGACGTCCAAATGGAACCGCTCAGTCGTTGTTCCGGCGATCAGCTGTTATCCTGATGACGTGGCCAGCGCTTGATAGGCTCTGCAAGTTGATGGAAAGACGCGTTTGAGCCGAGGTAGCTTGGTCGCTGTCGCCGCTGCCAGTGAAAACGCTGGCTTGCTCGTGGCTTGCTTAAGTAGAGACCGCACCTAGCGGACCGCTTTGGCTTGTCGGTGACGCAGGTCGTGACGTCCAAATCGAACCGCTCAGTCGTTGGTCCGGCGATCAGCTGTTATCCTGATGACGTGGCCAGCGCTTGATATGCTCTGCAAGTTGATGGAAAGACGCGTTTGAGCCGAGGTAGCTTGGTCGCTGTCGCCGCTGCCAGTGGAAACGCTGGCTTGCTCGTGGCTTGCTTAAGTAGAGACCGCACCTAGCGGACCGCTTTGGCTTGTCGGTGACGCAGGTCGTGACGTCCAAATGGAACCGCTCAGTCGTTGGTCCGGCGATCAGCTGTTATCCTGATGACGTGGCCAGCGCTTGATATGCTCTGCAAGTTGATGGAAAGACGCGTTTGAGCCGAGGTAGCTTGGTCGCTGTCGCCGCTGCCAGTGAAAACGCTGGCTTGCTCGTGGCTTGCTTAAGTAGAGACCGCACCTAGCGGACCGCTTTGGTTGTCGGTGACGCAGGTCGTGACGTCCAAATGGAACCGCTCAGTCGTTGGTCCGGCGATCAGCTGTTATCCTGATGACGTGGCCAGCGCTTGATATGCTCTGCAAGTTGATGGAAAGACGCGTTTGAGCCGAGGTAGCTTGGTCGCTGTCGCCGCTGCCAGTGAAAACGCTGGCTTGCTTGTGGCTTGCTTAAGTAGAGACCGCACCTAGCGGACCGCTTTGGCTTGTCGGTGACGCAGGTCGTGACGTCCAAATGGAACCGCTCAGTCGTTGTTCCGGCGATCAGCTGTTATCCTGATGACGTGGCCAGCGCTTGATAGGCTCTGCAAGTTGATGGAAAGACGCGTTTGAGCCGAGGTAGCTTGGTCGCTGTCGCCGCTGCCAGTGAAAACGCTGGCTTGCTCGTGGCTTGCTTAAGTAGAGACCGCACCTAGCGGACCGCTTTGGCTTGTCGGTGACGCAGGTCGTGACGTCCAAATCGAACCGCTCAGTCGTTGGTCCGGCGATCAGCTGTTATCCTGATGACGTGGCCAGCGCTTGATATGCTCTGCAAGTTGATGGAAAGACGCGTTTGAGCCGAGGTAGCTTGGTCGCTGTCGCCGCTGCCAGTGGAAACGCTGGCTTGCTCGTGGCTTGCTTAAGTAGAGACCGCACCTAGCGGACCGCTTTGGCTTGTCGGTGACGCAGGTCGTGACGTCCAAATGGAACCGCTCAGTCGTTGGTCCGGCGATCAGCTGTTATCATGATGACGTGGCCAGCGCTTGATATGCTCTGCAAGTTGATGGAAAGACGCGTTTGAGCCGAGGTAGCTTGGTCGCTGTCGCCGCTGCCAGTGAAAACGCTGGCTTGCTCGCGGCTTGCTTAAGTAGAGACCGCACCTAGCGGACCGCTTTGGCTTGTCGGTGACGCAGGTCGTGACGTCCAAATGGAACCGCTCAGTCGTTGGTCCGGCGATCAGCTGTTATCCTGATGACGTGGCGAGCGCTTGATATGCTCTGCAAGTTGATGGAAAGACGCGTTTGAGCCGAGGTAGCTTGGTCGCTGTCGCCGCTGCCAGTGAAAACGCTGGCTTGCTTGTGGCTTGCTTAAGTAGAGACCGCACCTAGCGGACCGCTTTGGCTTGTCGGTGACGCAGGTCGTGACGTCCAAATGGACCCGCTCAGTCGTTGTTCCGGCGATCAGCTGTTATCCTGATGACGTGGCCAGCGCTTGATATGCTCTGCAAGTTGATGGAAAGACGCGTTTGAGCCGAGGTAGCTTGGTCGCTGTCGCCGCTGCCAGTGAAAACGCTGGCTTGCTCGTGGCTTGCTTAAGTAGAGACCGCACCTAGCGGACCGCTTTGGCTTGTCGGTGACGCAGTTCGTGACGTCCAAATCGAACCGCTCAGTCGTTGGTCCGGCGATCAGCTGTTATCCTGATGACGTGGCCAGCGCTTGATATGCTCTGCAAGTTGATGGAAAGACGCGTTTGAGCCGAGGTAGCTTGGTCGCTGTCGCCGCTGCCAGTGAAAACGCTGGCTTGCTCGTGGCTTGCTTACGTAGAGACCGCACCTAGCGGACCGCTTTGGCTTGTCGGTGACGCAGGTCGTGACGTCCAAATGGAACCGCTCAGTCGTTGGTCCGGCGATCAGCTGTTATCCTGATGACGTGGCCAGCGCTTGATATGCTCTGCAAGTTGATGGAAAGACGCGTTTGAGCCGAGGTAGCTTGGTCGCTGTCGCCGCTGCCAGTGAAAACGCTGGCTTGCTCGTGGCTTGCTTAAGTAGAGACCGCACCTAGCGGACCGCTTTGGCTTGTCGGTGACGCAGGTCGTGACGTCCAAATGGAACCGCTCAGTCGTTGTTCCGGCGATCAGCTGTTATCCTGATGACGTGGCCAGCGCTTGATATGCTCTGCAAGTTGATGGAAAGACGCGTTTGAGCCGAGGTAGCTTGGTCGCTGTCGCCGCTGCCAGTGAAAACGCTGGCTTGCTCGTGGCTTGCTTACGTAGAGACCGCACCTAGCGGACCGCTTTGGCTTGTCGGTGACGCAGGTCGTGACGTCCAAATGGAACCGCTCAGTCGTTGGTCCGGCGATCAGCTGTTATCCTGATGACGTGGCCAGCGCTTGATATGCTCTGCAAGTTGATGGAAAGACGCGTTTGAGCCGAGGTAGCTTGGTCGCTGTCGCCGCTGCCAGTGAAAACGCTGGCTTGCTCGTGGCTTGCTTAAGTAGAGACCGCACCTAGCGGACCGCTTTGGCTTGTCGGTGACGCAGGTCGTGACGTCCAAATGGAACCGCTCAGTCGTTGGTCCGGCGATCAGCTGTTATCCTGATGACGTGGCCAGCGCTTGATATGCTCTGCAAGTTGATGGAAAGACGCGTTTGAGCCGAGGTAGCTTGGTCGCTGTCGCCGCTGCCAGTGAAAACGCTGGCTTGCTCGTGGCTTGCTTAAGTAGAGACCGCACCTAGCGGACCGCTTTGGCTTGTCGGTGACGCAGGTCGTGACGTCCAAATGGAACCGCTCAGTCGTTGGTCCGGCGATCAGCTGTTATCCTGATGACGTGGCCAGCGCTTGATATGCTCTGCAAGTTGATGGAAAGACGCGTTTGAGCCGAGGTAGCTTGGTCGCTGTCGCCGCTGCCAGTGAAAACGCTGGCTTGCTCGTGGCTTGCTTAAGTAGAGACCGCACCTAGCGGACCGCTTTGGCTTGTCGGTGACGCAGGTCGTGACGTCCAAATGGAACCGCTCAGTCGTTGGTCCGGCGATCAGCTGTTATCCTGATGACGTGGCCAGCGCTTGATATGCTCTGCAAGTTGATGGAAAGACGCGTTTGAGCCGAGGTACCTTGGTCGCTGTCGCCGCTGCCAGTGAAAACGCTGGCTTGCTCGTGGCTTGCTTACGTAGAGACCGCACCTAGCGGACCGCTTTGGCTTGTCGGTGACGCAGGTCGTGACGTCCAAATGGAACCGCTCAGTCGTTGGTCCGGCGATCAGCTGTTATCCTGATGACGTGGCCAGCGCTTGATATGCTCTGCAAGTTGATGGAAAGACGCGTTTGAGCCGAGGTAGCTTGGTCGCTGTCGCCGCTGCCAGTGAAAACGCTGGCTTGCTCGTGGCTTGCATAAGTAGAGACCGCACCTAGCGGACCGCTTTGGCTTGTCGGTGACGCAGGTTGTGACGTCCAAATGGAACCGCTCAGTCGTTGGTCCGGCGATCAGCTGTTATCCTGATGACGTGGCCAGCGCTTGATATGCTCTGCAAGTTGATGGAAAGACGCGTTTGAGCCGAGGTAGCTTGGTCGCTGTCGCCGCTGCCAGTGAAAACGCTGGCTTGCTCGTGGCTGGCTCACGTAGAGACCGCACCTAGCGGACCGCTTTGGCTTGTCGGTGACGCAGGTCGTGACGTCCAAATGGAACCGCTCAGTCGTTGGTCCGGCGATCAGCTGTTATCCTGATGACGTGGCCAGCGCTTGATATGCTCTGCAAGTTGATGGAAAGACGCGTTTGAGCCGAGGTAGCTTGGTCGCTGTCGCCGCTGCCAGTGAAAACGCTGGCTTGCTCGTGGCTTGCTTAAGTAGAGACCGCACCTAGCGGACCGCTTTGGCTTGTCGGTGACGCAGGTCGTGACGTACAAATGGAACCGCTCAGTCGTTGGTCCGGCGATCAGCTGTTATCCTGATGACGTGGCCAGCGCTTGATATGCTCTGCAAGTTGATGGAAAGACGCGTTTGAGCCGAGGTAGCTTGGTCGCTGTCGCCGCTGCCAGTGAAAACGCTGGCTTGCTCGTGGCTTGCTTAAGTAGAGACCGCACCTAGCGGACCGCTTTGGCTTGTCGGTGACGCAGGTCGTGACGTCCAAATGGAACCGCTCAGTCGTTGGTCCGGCGATCAGCTGTTATCCTGATGACGTGGCCAGCGCTTGATATGCTCTGCAAGTTGATGGAAAGACGCGTTTGAGCCGAGGTAGCTTGGTCGCTGTCGCCGCTGCCAGTGAAAACGCTGGCTTGCTTGTGGCTTGCTTAAGTAGAGACCGCACCTAGCGGACCGCTTTGGCTTGTCGGTGACGCAGGTCGTGACGTCCAAATGGAACCGCTCAGTCGTTGTTCCGGCGATCAGCTGTTATCCTGATGACGTGGCCAGCGCTTGATATGCTCTGCAAGTTGATGGAAAGACGCGTTTGAGCCGAGGTAGCTTGGTCGCTGTCGCCGCTGCCAGTGAAAACGCTGGCTTGCTCGTGGCTTGCTTAAGTAGAGACCGCACCTAGCGGACCGCTTTGGCTTGTCGGTGACGCAGGTCGTGACGTCCAAATCGAACCGCTCAGTCGTTGGTCCGGCGATCAGCTGTTATCCTGATGACGTGGCCAGCGCTTGATATGCTCTGCAAGTTGATGGAAAGACGCGTTTGAGCCGAGGTAGCTTGGTCGCTGTCGCCGCTGCCAGTGAAAACGCTGGCTTGCTCGTGGCTTGCTTACGTAGAGACCGCACCTAGTGGACCGCTTTGGCTTGTCGGTGACGCAGGTCGTGACGTCCAAATGGAACCGCTCAGTCGTTGGTCCGGCGATCAGCTGTTATCCTGATGACGTGGCCAGCGCTTGATATGCTCTGCAAGTTGATGGAAAGACGCGTTTGAGCCGAGGTAGCTTGGTCGCTGTCGCCGCTGCCAGTGAAAACGCTGGCTTGCTCGTGGCTTGCTTAAGTAGAGACCGCACCTAGCGGACCGCTTTGGCTTGTCGGTGACGCAGGTCGTGACGTCCAAATGGAACCGCTCAGTCGTTGGTCCGGCGATCAGCTGTTATCCTGATGACGTGGACAGCGCTTGATATGCTCTGCAAGTTGATGGAAAGACGCGTTTGAGCCGAGGTAGCTTGGTCGCTGTCGCCGCTGCCAGTGAAAACGCTGGCTTGCTCGTGGTTTGCTTAAGTAGAGACCGCACCTAGCGGACCGCTTTGGCTTGTCGGTGACGCAGGTCGTGACGTCCAAATGGAACCGCTCAGTCGTTGGTCCGGCGATCAGCTGTTATCCTGATGACGTGGCCAGCGCTTGATATGCTCTGCAAGTTGATGGAAAGACGCGTTTGAGCCGAGGTAGCTTGGTCGCTGTCGCCGCTGCCAGTGAAAACGCTGGCTTGCTCGTGGCTTGCTTAAGTAGAGACCGCACCTAGCGGACCGCTTTGGCTTGTCGGTGACGCAGGTCGTGACGTCCAAATCGAACCGCTCAGTCGTTGGTCCGGCGATCAGCTGTTATCCTGATGACGTGGCCAGCGCTTGATATGCTCTGCAAGTTGATGGAAAGACGCGTTTGAGCCGAGGTAGCTTGGTCGCTGTCGCCGCTGCCAGTGAAAACGCTGGCTTGCTCGTGGCTTGCTTACGTAGAGACCGCACCTAGCGGACCGCTTTGGCTTGTCGGTGACGCAGGTCGTGACGTCCAAATGGAACCGCTCAGTCGTTGGTCCGGCGATCAGCTGTTATCCTGATGACGTGGCCAGCGCTTGATATGCTCTGCAAGTTGATGGAAAGACGCGTTTGAGCCGAGGTAGCTTGGTCGCTGTCGCCGCTGCCAGTGTAAACGCTGGCTTGCTCGTGGCTTGCTTAAGTAGAGACCGCACCTAGCGGACCGCTTTGGCTTGTCGGTGACGCAGGTCGTGACGTCCAAATGGAACCGCTCAGTCGTTGGTCCGGCGATCAGCTGTTATCCTGATGACGTGGCCAGCGCTTGATATGCTCTGCAAGTTGATGGAAAGACGCGTTTGAGCCGAGGTAGCTTGGTCGCTGTCGCCGCTGCCAGTGAAAACGCTGGCTTGCTCGTGGCTTGCTTAAGTAGAGACCGCACCTAGCGGACCGCTTTGGCTTGTCGGTGACGCAGGTCGTGACGTCCAAATGGAACCGCTCAGTCGTTGGTCCGGCGATCAGCTGTTATCCTGATGACGTGGCCAGCGCTTGATATGCTCTGCAAGTTGATGGAAAGACGCGTTTGAGCCGAGGTAGCTTGGTCGCTGTCGCCGCTGCCAGTGAAAACGCTGGCTTGCTCGTGGCTTGCTTAAGTAGAGACCGCACCTAGCGGACCGCTTTGGCTTGTCGGTGACGCAGGTCGTGACGTCCAAATGGAACCGCTCAGTCGTTGGTCCGGCGATCAGCTGTTATCCTGATGACGTGGCCAGCGCTTGATATGCTCTGCAAGTTGATGGAAAGACGCGTTTGAGCCGAGGTAGCTTGGTCGCTGTCGCCGCTGCCAGTGAAAAAACTTAGATCTTAGCATTGTCTTATGTTGCCGGTACAACCCTGGCTGGTGATTTATGAGCCTAGAGCTGGTGAGATATTGACCGCAATGAGTGAAGTAAGGGGTACAGGGAGGCAGACTGGATGGCCTGATATGTGCACGAGTGAGGAACACACGCCATTTCCTTCTTTCGCAATAAGTGGGTAACTGTGCCGCCAAAGAAATGATACACCTGGCAACGGCCCAGTAAAACAATCGACACGAGCTGGCAGCTGGGTAACGGGGGTAACGCCGGCTGCTTCGCGCTGTCGCTTCCTAGGCTCTCTCCTCTCGCTCTGCCGCTGCCCTCCTGGCAAAAACCTCCTCCAAGACGGCAGTTCCAGCAGTCGATGGTTGGCCCGCTACGCTAGCGCTGCTGTCGCTGCTGCGACATCTTCGTCGCTGGTGGTTCCTCGGTCTGGCTGGGCCGCCCATCAGCTTCTGGCTCCGCGGCGTGCACAAATGGGTCTCGGTTACGGCGGCCCTCGCAAGCACGTGCGCTACAAGCGTCCCTTTCACTTCAGTATCGGTTTTAAGCACAGCAAAGCTCTTTTTTTTACAACAGAAACTTTATTGCAAGAACAGGTGATACACACAAACACTGTTTGGACGGATAGCTACAAAGCTAGTGGCCGGTCCAATACAAAAATTACTTGCAGTTCAGCCGCAAAGCGCAGAACACTAAAAACATAATCATGTTATATAAACAATAGTGCAGGTTATAAAAACACGCATCAAAAAACAAGAATAAGATAGGAGACTGCAAGAAGAATACAACGAATACCAAGAATACAAAGTACAAAAAAACACAAAAATAAGAAAATAATACAAAGAATACAATGAAAAAACATACCAAAACCAAGCACCAAGAAAATTCAGTGTCAAGAATTCACAAAACAAGAGTTTCAGGCAAAATTTGATTACACTTGAAATGCAGTTTACAAGTCATTTTAAAGTTTCTGGGTACTTTTACCTCGATGGGCAATCCGTTCGATATTTTTGCTCCATTGAACTCTGTCCGGCGTTCACCATATACATTGCTACATTTTGGAAGGTTAAATGTACAAATAGGATGCTTGTCTTGTATTACGGGAAGGTAGGGCAAAAAGGAAGAGGAGAGCTAGTGTTTATTATGCTGTTTATCAAGAGCGAGATTTTAAAGTTAAGCATGGATGGGAACGATAGTACTTGATTAGCATCAAAAATGTTGCTCCTAGAGTGATCTGAATCAGATCTTATCGCGTTCAGTGCCAGTTTTTGGAGACGAAATAAAGGTGACAAGTAGGTTTTATATGTTTGGCCCTAAGATTCACAACAGTAACTTATATGTGAATGGCAGAAGGAATAGTATAGGGAGCGTAATACATCGTACGGAAAATAATGTTTTGCCTTAATGAGCATGTGGCATCCGAAAGCTAATTTTTACATACGTTGTTAATTTGTTCTTTCCAATGTAAATGTCAATAAAAAATAACGAGACTGGTTGTATGAACGAGCTACCTAGAGTAAGTGTAATTGAGTTGTTGGTTGCCTTGTACCTTGAATGAAAAATGACGTACTTAGTTTTGGCTACATTCGGGGTTAAGCGATTTTCTAAGAACCAGGAAGACAGGATTTGCAGTTCACTCACTATTGTTTGAATTTCCGGAAGAGATTCACCAGTAACTATCAGGGCGGCGTCATCTCCGTTCATTATTAATTGGGAAGTGTGAAGTGCTTGTGGAAGATCATTTATATAAAGTGAAAGCAAAATGGGACCGATAACACAGCCCTGTGGTACACCGCAAGATATATTTTTAATATCTGACATAAAATCATTAATAATTACTCTTTGTTTCCGTGAAGATAAGTAGCTATGAAAAAATTTGAGCGAACTCTCTGAAAGAAGAAGAAGAAGAAGAAGAAGAAGAAGACTTTATTTCCACCATGTGCAGTACACAGATGGAGGACGACGAAAAAAAAAAGCCGTCAATAGGCGGCTTGACGAGTCCGTCGCCCCACTTAATGAGCAGCGTTTGGTCAATAGCAATCAATTCACACAGTCAAACAAAAGAAAATGAAAACACTTGATCAGTGCAGAACAGAAGCAAAACAGAGTGGTCCGAAAAATGAAATCCCAGGATAAGTAAAATCAGTTATTCATCATCAGTAAACATAGAGCGAAGCTTAGCAGTGGAGCAAATAAATAAATCAAAGTTAGTAGACAGATAATGGTTTAACAGTGATGGTAAAGAATAACGTAGGCGTTCCATGCCAGAGTTCAAACGGGGTGCAACGATTTTCCAACATTCTCCATGTCTTGTAGCATAATATTGTTCATTCTTTTCTAAATATGCCAGAGTACCAAGGTTATGTATGTTATATCTTACTTCATATTTAAATCTAGTACTCAGACGGTAGAGATATAGTTTATGAGCCGTAATGACATGCGCTCTATGAAAAAAATCTGCAGTTGTTGCATGATAACCAGCGTTGTACACATGACGTAGGTATCGCTTCTGCATGACATAAATTTTTTGTAGATTAGAGAATGTAGTTGTACCCCAAACAAGTTGGCAATAGTTAACATGTAAATAAAAGAGTGAATTATAAACCAATAGTTTAAGTTTTGTAGAAAGAATGTATCTGAGACGACCAATTACTCCAGTTATCCGAGCTAAATTCGTCACTAGTAAGTTCACATGAGTTTCCCAGGACATGTGAGCAGTAAATGTCACACCAAGGCTTTTGAAATGGTCAACAATGTCAACAGGACGAGAGTTAAGAATAATGTCGGCATGAGGAAGGAGTGGCTTATTCTTTGCCCGAAAGATAACAGCTTTTGTTTTATTTGCGTTAATTGTCATAGAATTATAGGACGACCATTGTTGTAGTTTAACTATTGTGTCATTGCAACTAGAGATAAGTTGATCGATATTATTACCAGAGAAAAATATGCTGGTATAGTCTGCGTATATGATAAATTTGGCATCCTGGTTAATATTAACAATGTCATTTATATAAAGGTTAAAGAGCAAAGGCCCCAATATGCTGCCTTGTGGGACACCACAAGCCAGTGGTAGGACTTGTGATCGAGAGTTATTAATTTGGACTACTTGTTGCCGGTGGTACAAATATGACCGTAGTAAATGTAACGCACATCCACGTACACCATAAATATCCAACTTATTCAATAAAACTTCATGATTGACCAAGTCAAAAGCCTTGGAGAAGTCAACAAATAAGCCAACCACGATTTTCTTGTTCTCAAATTGTGTTAAAATATATTCTTTTTGGTGAAGTAAGGCTAATTCAGTTGACATATTCTTCCGGAAACCAAATTGGTAAGGTGTTAATACACTGGAGGTTTCGATGAAATTCAAATCCCTGCAATGAATTATTTTCTCGAAAGCCTTTGAAAAAATCGGCAATATAGATACAGGCCGATAATTGCTCAATTCGTTTCGATTCCCCTTTTTAAAGAGCACTACTACTTTGGCAACCTGCAACTTTACTGGGAATATAGACGTAGTTAAACACATATTAAAAATATTCGCTAGAACTGGTGCAATTACATCTGCAACGTATTTGACGGGTTTTATTTGAATTTCATCGATATCCCTACTGCTGCTGTTGTTTAAACTTCTAATAGTTGAAATCACTTCCTGCACTGTGACTGGCTGTAAAAATAAAGTTCTATCATTCCTCCTGTTCATATACTGACATGCGTTGTGGGAACTACCTGGTGTACTCATATTTGTAAAAAAAGTGTTGAAAGCATCAGCCAGTTCCTCCCCTTGCAAGTCCTTGCCCTTAATAGTAAGTTTGGATATGCAGCTCCTGCTATTACCACGGCGTAGTAACATATTTAGTTTGTCCCAAAGCAGTGCGCTCGGTGAATTTTTGACATCCACAAAAGATGCGAAGTAATCTTTGCGCGCAATGCACAATTTCTTGGTTAGTTTGTTTCGATATTGTTTGAAAATCGTCAAGTCATCAAGATTACGCGTGCGAAGAAATTTTCTGAACAGCCTGTCTTTTGTTCTCATTTTTTGGTAGAGTTCGTATGTTACCCATGGTTTCCGAATTTTCCTATTTCTTTGGCGCTTTTTTACAGGAAAGTGAACTTGGTAAAAACCTTTAAAGATATCTAAAAATGCATCATAAGCATTGTCAGCATCGACCAAAGTCAGGACCTTTCGCCAGTCTACTTGAATCAATTCTTTTCTGAATGCATCGAGAGCCGCGTCAGTTACTGGCTGGTAAAGGTTTTCAGCAGGCGGATGTTTAGGAATGCTGGCAACATCTAGGCAAAAACCATAGCTTTCTAATTTCTGCAACAAAATGGGATGACAGACCGTGCCAAATGCCTTTTTAATGTCTAGGAAAACAACTACAGCTATGTGATTTTTATGCATGGCGGAATTAGGGGTTTGTGACAATGTTAGTACAGCTTTGGAAGTTGATCTGTTTTCAACAAAACCGTGTTGCTGAGCTGCAATAATATTATTTTCTTTAAGATAATTTTGACCTGTTGCGCAATTAGCTTTTCGAAGACAGTGTTTAGCACACTCAGTACAGATATTGGTCCTTAACTACCTGGTTGATTTGGATCTCCATCTTTATATATAGGTACTAGTTTAGCAACTTTGAGTATGTCCAGGTAACAATTATTTTTTATGGAGTGATTGAACAAATGGAATAGGTAAGGACTAAGGATATCGATGTTTTCTTTGATTACCCGTGTCTGTATGCTATCAAGACCAACTGCTTTGTTTACTGCCATGTTACTGACGATAGATCTTATGTCGTCAGTGGAAACGTCATGAAGATAGAAGTTATTACACAAAGCTCTAGGTATACATGAGGTAGATTACTACAACGGGAATTGACTAGTAAGACTAGAACCAACATTAATGAAGTAATCGTTCAAATTATTAGGAACGTGCGGGGAGATATTTCTGGGGGTGACATTATTTTGTTGGTATATCCCAATTACGTTTCTGACTATCTTCCATAGTTGTTTCGTGTCCTGCTTGTTTTGAATAACCAGTCTTTCATAATACAGTTTTCTTGATTTTATAATCATTGCTACTGACTTATTTCTGTAATACTAAAACTGCTTGCGGTAATATTCATTCGTCTTACTTTTCTTCCATCTCTGGTAGTATGAATCCTTACTCTTCAAAACAAGTATGTCCTGTGGTCCATGGTAGAGAGAGGGTGTGGTAGATGGTCCTTGGCGATCACAAAATGAACAAGGGAGGGGAAAACCTCAGGTTGCTTGAGCCAACGTTTCGACAAGGGGACTTGTCTTCGTCTGGGCGCATCCCATCAGAAGTATGTCCTGTGTTATCCATGGGCATATGGGATCCTCATAATTACGTTTAAGGTTTTCACGCGTAGATTGGGTTACTACATTGGTAACGTAAGAAACAAAGTTTTCAAATTCAACATTTACGTCGTCATTAATCATATTTTCAAATATGATTAATGACTAAACTAAACTAAAGTAACTTTCTAACTCTCACGTAGGCAATACGGGAAGATCGCCTTGGTTATCTTCGATCCACGCATCCCATCTGTAATTTTTTTTTTGCTGTTTTCATTGAGACGGCGAAAAAGAGGGTAACAAAAGGTCGGCTGCTGCGCCTTCTACGCTGCCGAGCTTTCGGTTTGTTGATTATCCGGCCACGGGCGTACGGAAACTTGTCTGAGCTCCTTCTCAGCGATGTCGTCACTTCTGTGCTGCATCTTCTCGTAGGGAGAGAGAAAGACACAAACGATTAGACTGGTTCTAATGCCCGACGGCCTTTTTCTTGACACTTTTTTTTTATTTCGATTTTTGTTACGTTTGACAGTAATTTTGTTTCCCTCCTAGTACGTGAAATCCTCTGGTAATTTCTCTCTAAACGGTACGATACACTAGGAGTCAGGCCCACACTTTTTTGTGCCGTGCCTTTTCTAATGAGAGCAGAAAGTGAGAGCAGCCCCGTTCGTTCCTTGTGCCAGGGGAGTTGCGTATAAGTTGCCGCTATCCTGTAGTGCAGTGTACATCGGCCAAACAGGGCGATGCGTCAATGAAAGATTAGGAGAACACTGAAGACTACTCAGGGCAGATTCCCTTGACAACCTCCCAAAACATTGTCGCACTTTTGGTGCGAGCGATAAGAAGATGTAAACCGCTCTTTGACAAAACAACAATTCTGTTTATGCATATGTATCAACTTGTGCGGGAGCTTATGGAAGCGTTTCATATGCGTATCAGTGATAATAAATGCATCAGGCAGTTCTCCGTCCGCTTCTCGGATAGGGAATTCCGCTTTTTGGCCAAATCACTCGAGTATACAGGGGCTCACACGTGATGTTCTTGATTACAGCTTGGTGTGGTTTGTTTTGTTTTTTACTATTTACATGTGCATGTTTTTTGGAACAATCTTCCGGTGTGAGTAGCGCTCGTCCTTGTGTTTGTCTCGGCTTAGTCCTCGTGTTTCTGTGCAATTTTTTTTTCAGTATGCTTTACTAACGAACCCGCGCTGTTAGTTGCCGCCCGTACTTCTCCGCCACTGACTACTGAATCAATTCGCGGTGCATTTTCATCTCCAGTGTCTTGTTATTATAAATGACACTTTATGAAAGTTCATGCACAAAACATACGAAATTAGAGCTCACCTAAACTATTGCGCTCTGGCAAAATCAGGTTTCCTCAAGTGTGTATATTCCGCAGACATACCTGTATAATAACTTATTAAACAGCCGAAGTAAGTACCTGTTCAGGAAATAAATCACGACGAGTTTATTTTGTAAACCTCGGTACTTCTCCTCCTCCGCTAAGAATAAATAGAGTACGCTTGAAGCCCTCAGGTTAAAGCGTAATTAATGTCCACGAGAATGAAGCCCACCACAACAGCTGGTTATTGTGGTCAATTTTTGTGGCTTCAGACATATCTGTAGTGAGTTCGTGACAAAAATCTCGGTTGCATACCGTTGGCTAAGCTAAGCATAAGTACAGTAAGGTGGGCAAGTTGGTTATTACTATCCATGGTAAAACAGCGCGGAAAAAACACGAGGGCAGAACAAAAAACAAAACAAAAAACATCATCATCACTGAAAATATTAAATCTACATATCTACAAATGCATGCTCCAAAAAGGTGATTTCGCGGTTAGCCAGTGATAATGAGGGCTTACTAATGCATGCTGTACCCCCTTTGTCAATGTGATATGCCTCTACTATTTCTCTTACTATCTGATCCTTATGTTTGAAGATGACGGATGTCTGATGAAGCAATGGGGCGCACGTGTGCTCAGGTTGCCTGCACTGAAGCGCCAAATTCGAACCGGCTGCCTTGTCCAAAGAATTATGGTGCTCCCTCAGGCGTTAGTTTAGACATCTCCCAGTCTGGCCAACATACCACCCACCGCAAGAAAGGGGAATCTTATAAACAACACCCTCGATGCCGATTTTTTTTTTGGTCTGTTTAGTGTTTGGCGGGAATGCTATATATGTACACATGTGCGTAATAAATCGTCAGTTGAAAGTCAGCGCTCGTGTTGTCGTGTTTGTTCCGTCC
Organism: Amblyomma mixtum; assembly: GCF_055824585.1. Lineage (NCBI taxonomy): Eukaryota > Metazoa > Arthropoda > Arachnida > Ixodida > Ixodidae > Amblyomma > Amblyomma mixtum. The sequence goes on from NC_143013.1 coordinate 107,171,984, forward strand.
TCGTGTTTTTTCCACGCTGTTTTACCATGGATAAGCATAAGTATTTGTCAATTTCTGTAGTTTTCATTCCGGTTTGCAAACCTTCACGGAGTGCATACCTTGAGTCGATCCTTCTACAGCTCTTTGTAGTTGCCGCAGGAGAGGCTGGGTGAAGGTCCGGGAATAACGTATCTCTTAAACAGGCCTTGCTTATGTCGCCCCTTGGAAGCCCACGTGAGAAACGCCGCCAGGGCGACCTCCGCCGGAAAAAGGAAGACCTCTAGAGGAAAAGGGCTCGTCGTCATGGCTGGTGTCCTACCTGCGCCTGAGAACCGAAACAAAACGTATTGTTAGATGCTAGTATCAGCTCGCAAATCATTCGCAAAATACCTCCGGAAAGCTGATGGATATGTTAGAACTCCACTGACGCCGGCCTTAGCCTCCGTTAGCTGGGACAATTTCCACCGATTCCGGTTCACCTACAGCCTGGAATGGATAAAATGAGAGAGATAGTGAGGTATTTTTGGTTTGGTTTGGTTTGGTTTATGGGGTTTAACGTCCCAAAGAGACTAAGGCTATCAGAGACGCCGTACTGGAGGGCTCCGGAAATTTCGACCACCTGGGGTTCTTTAACGGGCACTGACACGGGCCTCTAAAATTTCTCCTCCAAAGAAATTCAACCGCCGCGGCCGGTATCGAACCCGCGGTAAGGTAATTTTTAAGGCATCGGCTGGAAGCTGCTTGTAAGTTTTGAAGATTACAGCATCACGAAATCTTTAGAAAGTTTTTGAGAAGTGCTGTTACAGGTGTTCTTAAGTGTGGAAAACGTCACCTCACAAGGATTGAGAGAAGTGTAGCAAAAAATGACGAAGTACTTTTCTTTTTGCGCCATAATCATCGTAATCATCATCATTATCAGCCTACTACGTCCACTGCAGGGCAAAGCCCTCACCCATCGCTCTCGAATTAACCCTCTCCTTTGCCGGTTGCGGTCCCCGCATCCGCGCAAACTTCTTAATCTCTTCCGCTCCCCTATCTTTTTGCCGCCCCTTTTACGCTTGTGTACTCTTGGAATCCACTCGGTTACGCTTAAGGACCAGCGGTTATCTAGCCATCGCATTATATGCCCTGCCCAAGCCTACTTCCTTCTCTCGATTTCGACTAGGATGCCGTTAACCCACGTTTGCTCCCTCACCCACTCCGCCCGCTTCCGATCGCTTAACGTTACACCCATTTTTTTCTTTCCATAGCTCGCTCCGTTGTCCTTAACTTAAGCGGAACTCCCTTTGTTAGCCTCCATATTTCTGCCTTATAGGTGCGTACCGCTAAGATACACTGTTGTGTACTTTCCTCATGAGAGATATTGGTAAACAGCCATTCGTGATTTGAGAGAATCCGCAATATGCGCTCTATCGCATTCTTATCCTCCTAGTTATTTGCCTCTCGTGATCGGTATCAGCGGTCACTACCTGACCTAAGTAGACGTATTCCCTTACCGCTTCCAGCACCTCGCTGCCGCTTGTTAACTGCTGTTCCATTGCGAGACTGTTGAAAATTACTTTCCTTTATGCATGTTATTTCAGACCTACCATTCTGCTCTGTCTAATTCATTGATCATGGTTTGGATTCAATCTCCTGAGTTACTTGGCAAGGCAATGTCATCAGCGAATGGCAGATTAGTTAGGCATTCTCCGTTAACCCTGATATTTCCAACTGTTCCGAATCCAGGCTTCCGAGCACATCTTGTAAACAGGCAGTGAACAGCATTGGCGAGATTGTCCACGTGAGTAATTTGTAACACCTGTACCTGTTTAGATATTCGAGTTTAGACCCCGCGTACTTTTCTGGAGCGCGTTCAAAATTGGACAGTGTGGTTTGTGACTAACAACCATTGTTTATATGCTCGTAGCAACTGTATAAATCGGGAGCAGAAGTGGGACTTCACAGAGGAGCGTCGAGAGCCAATTATGTCAGCATTTCATTACCGCATCTATTTCAGTAAAACTGCTATTAGCCATTTTTTTTACATCCGGAAGATGCGATCAGGACTGCAAAATACACGAGATGAAATGCCACACTGATATTTCCTATAGTCCTCTTTCTTTCCGCATGCCATCAGTGAAAAGAATAAACTGCCTCATTGTGTTGTCGAATGCCGGTCGGAGGCACTCTTCCGGGCACATTTCAATTGCTGCTCTTGCCTTCTTTTTTTTTTAAAGCGAAAGCATTACTAGTTCAATTACGAGAAAAGCCGGCGGCGCGCGCGTATGTGTGTGTGTGTGTGCGTGTGCGTGCGTGTGTGTGCGTGCGTGCGTGTGCGTCTGCGTGCGTGCGTGTGCGTGCGTGCGTGTGCGTGCGTGTGCGTGTGAGTGTGTGCGCGTGCGTGTGTGCGCGCGCGTGTGTGTGCGCGTGTGTGTGTGTGTGTGTGCGTGTGTGTGCGCGCGTGTGTGTGTGCGTATGCGTGCGGGCGTGTGAGTGTCCTCGTAAATCGTACAGGAAATCCCAGTGGTGTGGCAAGAAAAAATACGGTTATGTCATCAAGCTGACTTATGATGCACACAACAAGCCGAACACCACCACTTCAGCCAATCCTATACATGTCGTTCGTCTAAATATACTTGCCACTGGCCTACCGCCATATGGCGCCAGTTTTCCTGACATTCGTAACAAAATTTGGCGCAATCGTTAGTCGTACATCGTTCCGAGTTGTGTCATGAGGTTTCTCGTTGCATATGGCTTACACGCGGAAGTCAAGTTGGAGGCTAGCTTGAGACAGGGAGAACTGACAACATGTGCACCTTCTATTTTATGCCTTCCAGACTTTCATATCAAAATTGTGATGCAACCGTTCGTTGCGGGGCGTTCCAGGTGGTATCACGCACATAAAATCGTAAAAGGAACTTTAATACATGTACAAACCTACAAACATTGCGCGTAAGCAATGCGCGTAGGGACAGCAATTATTTCTCATTCCCGCACGTAAGCTGTCCTAAACGCCTATGCCGATTTTTTTTCTCTCGTTTCTCTGCGTTTGCATCTTTATAATTTTCGTGCAGGTGAGCGCACAGTTGCTGCCCCTGGTTTTTTTCTTTCCTTTTCCTTCTGTACCATTCATAGACTTTTTATCTCGCAAGAATGGTCAGATAATGTTGATGTTTGTACCACTTATGTACGTATCCCCCTCTCCAAGTATATACTCACGGTGCTGCAGCAATTGTAGATGAATAAATTCGTGATTCGAGGTACCGAAACGCGAACGTTCAAGCACCAAAGGCTACACTTAAATGGAACGCAAGAGCCCGTTTTGTTCGCAATTTTTTTTTACTGTTATGATGGCAGGCTATTCTCACCATCCAATTGTATTGCATTTTTACATACCTCTCGGACCAGAGTACTTTCTCGCCGTTGTTCAAACTACGCTTGTTACGTTACAAAGGTGTATTTCGACGCACCAGCACTGCCATTCAGCCGTTCCAATTCAGACTGCAGGAGCGTATCTACTCGTTCTGATATTTTTGCAATTAGCGCGCATCGCGATAACTAAAAAAGGTGAGCGTAGTGAGTAGATAAGATGCGGTCTAAGTTGGTTGTCCTTTCACCAAGTGGGTCTATGAGTGCTGGCTGAAATGCAAATCATGGGGTCAAGCGCTTGACAAAGCGTCGCGCTCCGCTCACCAAGAGCGCCTTTCACACGGAAATGCAGTAGGCTAGATTCGATATCAGGACTGAGTTTATCGGAAAGATGGGGACTCGTGCCCATTGAAGCGACCTAGAGTAGAGGAAGTACAAATTTGCACTTGATGCAAATGTTTGAAAGCTGAAATTTTGAGTTTTTGTACTAACTGTAGGTGCGGACTGTACAGCACGTTTCAATATCTCCGAATAGGACATGAAATACTCTACACCTGTTTTTTATGCGCTGGACGCATAAGTTTGTCCTGCTGGAAATATATATCTGGCGCGGGCATGTTAATTCTCAATTTTTTCAATTTGTCCATTTTTCTCAATTTTTTCAGAAAACAATTGAGCCCTGCTGGCTGTGCATCGTGTGCGGACAGGATATCATGAAAACAGCAATTAGCCACGTTCGACACTAATGCACCGCTTTAACTTCACCCTCTCCATAAAACTTGTCAAAGGGATAACGAGTGTAAACATACAGGACGTTTCGCGAAACACTACTGTGCACAGGAGTCCGCTACAATTAAATATTTCATGAGCACCGCGGTCGAAATGTCTTCAACTCTTCACATTCCAACCACACTTCCAAAGGACAATTCCTCAACCTGCCTGGCAGACTTGTGCCTTGATTTTGTTTTTCATCATTAGGGACGGGACAGTGCCGGCCTTCAGCCGTGGTCGCCCATGGTTAGGATCCTTAACTGAACGAATACTAAGTCACGTCATAGAACTCCGGACGAGGAACGCCATAAGCGGTCAGGCTATGGCGCTAACCAACCAAGATAACACCAGAAGAAATCATGTTTCTACACGTGTACGACCTCTGCGTACGACTCAGTCACTTTACTCCAGATCCAAACTCCAGACTCCGAAGTCCTATTCGTTTTTTGTACTTAGGGAAATTGTGCAGGCGCATTTCACCTCACACGGCACGATTTATCTACTCAATAGAGTACAGTCAGGCCGGAATGAAACGCGAACACGCATATGTCATACATTTCTGCTTTGCAGCGAGATATTCCTTTACAACCTATTTTCGATTATGCATTTCAGTAGGCCCTTTACCCAGACACATGAATCAGGCTAGTTGTACACTTCAGCTGAAAGTAGGCAGGTAAAATATTTTGTTTTCTTGACATGCTCTGTTCGCGTTTCATTCCGGCCTGACTGTAGATACGATTGCTTTTAACTTTTTTGCGCCGGTACATCCAATGCGCGAAGAGCTGCCTCTTGCACTGGGAAGGCTGATCACTTGTCGACCGCTTCACAAAAAAAAAATAAATAAATAAACGCCTCTTTGCTCTACCGTAGCTGTAAAGCGCGAATAGCCGCGAACGGAGCCCGCGGCATGCTACGTGATTTTTTTTTTCGATTCACTTCGGCTAGCCGAAACAAATGCCGCGCTGCAAAGACTTATCTCCATCGCTGTCGAATTAGCTTTAACGGACAAGGCCACATGCATTGCAGCACCCGGTGAGAAGGGGAAAAGTCATCGGCGATCTTCGTGTAGAACACGTCTCAAGCTAGTAGCTTGTTTACCACCAAGCGATAGCACGCCAAGGACGCGGAAAGGAAAGAGGAGACATTGGCGCTGTGCCATTGTCCCGTCCTTGCTCAAGTTTACGCTGTTTTCGCTTCGTGTCCTTTCCGGCATTCGATGTAGCATAGCGCGCAGCATTTTCTGTTCTATGTTGCTCATAGGGGCAGCCCGGTACTTGGCTACAGTGTGCCTACTTGCTCTGATGCTGTTGACTGCTGCCCGCACCACTCCAATGTTAGTAGTGGTGCCTGGACCCGCTTCTTCAGAGGTCCGTGTGAACGACCAAGTCGGTGCAGGAGCATGTAGTGACCCGTGCTTTGGTCGGGACTATTCAATTTAAACCCGTAGTGAAAACTTCCTGAGGACAGCAGAGCAAAATGATAGTTGTTCTACGGAGCGCCACCAAATGGCGTTGGACTCCAGAGCAGCCAAGCTTTGAAACCAGCACAGCTCTCGAACTTGGTGGTAGAAAGCCTACAGGATGCCTTTTGTGCACTCGAACTGCTCTTGAGAGCACGCACACCAGCATGTCAGGAAGGCAATTACTTGTTCAAGTCAGTGGAATGGCGTCAAGAGGGCGCACAAGTTAACAGCTCTGATGAGAGACTGATAATCGTCCGCCAGCTGCTCAAACCTCACAAAAATGGCCCACAGACTGTCTGTAGACTTCTTATAGACTCCATTGCTTTCCTAAAGATGTTTCTTTTTGTCCATCCATAGTCTATAGACTGTCTATAGAAAAAAGTCTACTAAAAGTGTATGGTCATAAATCTGTAGATTGTCTAAGACTGTCTATAGCATTTGTATTGCCTATTGACTGTTCTCTTGATTTTGTCTTTAGAGAGTCAAAGGCTTTATAGACCGAAATGTATGGATAGTCTATAGACTGCCTAAAACACTTTTTGCAAGGGATTGACTTCGCACAGTTCACTCCTCGACGCCGATGTTGCTTGCTCGGCGACACAGCTGACAACGGTGAGCGAACTCTCGCGATCAGCCGTTAACTGCCACCGGCAAGGTTGGCAGGGTGGGGGGGGGGGGGGGGAGGGGGGGGGAGGATTAATTTAGATATAAAGAAAAACAGGAATTTCTTGCCACTTATGCGGGAGAATATCCCGTTCCTCTCGCTCGTAACGCCTCCCACGGCTGTGACAACCTCGCGTAATACTTGCACAGACCTCGGCTTTAAAAGCCAGGGTGTGGTGCAGCAAGTCGAGCATATATCCATTTCTCCGACCACAACGCTTCCCTCATGACAATCAAGAACTGTTAGTGTTTCTTGAAGAAGGAATATGTGCGAAAAATAGCAAGTTTTGTGTAATTGTACCTACACGTCTTGCTCGAATTCTTTGCCTCAATCTATCGAAAAGCTGAAGCAACTGATGAGCTGCGCTCAAATTTCGCATTAGGAAGTAACGTAATCGTCCGCAGTTTTCTTTACAAAGTATATACTAAGGCAATCGCTAACAGATATATCCAATTTTAGACTTCAGTCTGTGTTTTGTAAAACCTACCTGACAACAGGCCATATTCTCACTACGACTATCACGAGTGGAATGCAGGATCATATAAAAAAACAAACACACAAAATTCTGTTCAAAACACCACAAAACACCGCGAGTGGACAAAACGTTACAGCGCTACGGAAACAAACAAAAACGCACACAAGGTCGTAGAACTGATGTGTGTTTCTCTTTCTCAACTTCGTCCCGTGAAGCTTCTGAAGCTCCTGATTGAAGCATGTTCAATTATTTCTCCATCTCAAACCAGCGACTCCTCAGCTCTTCACTTTGGAAGGATAGCAAAGTAATGTGTGGTCCACTGTTAAAGGGAACATGCGATCGCGTGGCCGCCGAGCTTTCCGAAGCACAAGCTGCATGCGCAGTAAGCACGCAGGCTGCTCTTCCCGCGCGTGCGCCAGTGCCGCCAATTGTCGCGGACTGCGATGAACGTAGGTCACGTGATTGCATGTTCCCTTTAACAGTGAACCGTAATGCACTTTTCAGGTTTGAAGACAGACATCACACATACGCTACAGCTTTCACAGCGACGCGCAGTCTTGCGTATACGTAAGATTTTACCAGCGTACATTTACATATGTCATTTTGAATTACTTGTGGAATTTATTTTTTTATTTGAATGAACATGCCAGTCATCATGAACTGAACAGAACTTTAGAGTAGATTTTCCCCAATGAAATGTTATGCCTTTGTACGACTATTCTGCAAACTGTAAATGTGTGCAAAAATGTATACACTAGCTACTTTGCGCAGATAGAATCCCTGAACTCAGGTTGGAGTCGTGAATGGTGCCCTTCGACTTACCGGACATAAAACAGCCCTTTCGTCACAGCGATGCAAAACTAAATTAACGCACAGTAGCAGAGCGTGATTTGAACAACGCATATAGAATACTAAAAAGAACAATATGTGTCATATTCCAAGCCCGCATTTCTTTCAAATTATTTGTAGCCGTGAAGTAACATGGCATCCTATTTTCGCAAGCTGGTTGTGTACGAATACAAACATGCTCTGTTTGGCAACTTATTCCATAAAGGCACAGGAACAAAAGAAAATAACTACTCACCGTAGTGTCTTCAGATGTCGGGCCCAGGCAGAGTTGCAGCCAATCTTGTTCTCTACTTGCTCTTCATCATGATTATTTCAAACTTTTTTAACCCTCAAACGCCCCTGTACGATATAATTAATAAAAAGGGAGGAAAAATATCAAGACCATAGTCGACTGACAGCAAAACCAACATTAATTCTTACTAAGGGACAAACAATAGAGTCATTGATTAGGTAATGGAGTATTAATACGAATAGCTTATAGAGCCCAAAACGGAGTTTAAATGGCTAGCGCACATGAGGCGAAGACGTTGAGGGCGTTATGAATTTTGGCAAAGCAAAGGACACTCTCCTGTTGCAAGCTCTCATCACTGATTCGCGCTTTTTCTCTGGTCGCGCGCGTGCGTACATCCCTAGCACTGCCTTGAATCAGCGTGAGCGCGATCTGAAGCAACCAGCGTGCCGTGCGCAACCCCCCTCCCCCAGTGACCTAATGACTTATCAGCGACAGCAGCAGCAGCGCAGCGGTAGGAAGAGGGTAGTAAGTGAATCTGGTTGAGAGGAAAAGAGGGGAGAGTGCGGCGGAGAATAGCGCCCCCAGGTGGCCATGGCAATGTTACTAGACAAGCTTCAGTTGTCAAACTCCCCGTCCGCGCCCTTAATAACCGTGTCTCCAATCCTTTCCCGCCCGCTAGATGGCGGTGCTGCTCCATCCAGCTCCATAGCAGACGCCTCGCCGCAGCCTACAGTTCGCGCGGACGGGTAGTTTTAGCGCGTTTCACCCTGGCGGACGCTCTGTTTCTTGGAATTGGGGATACTACGACAATGCGGCATCCACATACAGCAGCCTGGTGTGTTTTCTCGCTTCTTTTGCTTGAATACTGGATGCATAGCCTAACAATGCCGGCGTGTCGGTAAATAAAATTGATTGACGCATGCATATGCCGAGTTCCAGCAGCGATCACCAAGCTTCGAACGGTGTGCGAACAAGTCATCCGTATGATATCTCGGATCACAAGCAAGAAAAACGGAATGCAAGAACAGGACACCCTTAGACTAATACAGGCCTTTGTCATCTGCAGGATAGTGTACGTGACCCCGTACCTTCGTATAAGGACGACTGATCTAAACCACCTGGACGTTATCATTCGAACGGCTTATAAGAAGGCACTCGGCCTACCCATGAAAGCATCTACGGAGCGTCTGCTAAAACTAGGGGTACACAACACGGCTGATGAGTTGATTAGCGCCCATCTTACAAGCCAGGCAATGCGACTGGCCACAACTACGACCGGCCGCAGGCTCTTAGAAGATTTAAACATTAGTTTTCCGCAGCAAGTGGCTGGGAGACAAGATATACCTAAAAAGTGGAAGAGCAAATTCCTTACGCTTCCGCTTCCCAAAAACATGCACCCGGAGCATCATCACGCTAGACCAGTGGCGAGGAGCAAGAAGATGAACGAGTGCTATTCAACAGAAGAAGGAGCCTTCTTCGTGGACGCTGCGGGTCCTGTACAAGGAATATCAACAATCTCAGTGGCGCACCAAATGCAAGTCGTGGACGGGCTTTCAGTTCGTAACGGGGATACACAGACTATGGAGGAAGTAGAGATAGCCCTAGCCGCAACGCACTCCGCATCGAAATACATAGTTACAGATTCCCAGGCGGCTTATAGAAACTATATGCGTGGCAGAATCACGCCGCTAGCCTGCAAAATTCTTAGTAAATGTAGGACTTCCGCTGAACGGAAGGAATTAATATGGGTACCAGGTCATCAGGGAGTTGAAGGAAACGAGCGCGCACACGCTTCGGCCCGAGCTTTTCTTCCCCGGAATCCTTCTACGTCCTCCCGTACTGATTCAGGCTCCCCTTCTCCATTAACAACATATTCAGAAATATTACAACATTTGCGCCTTGAAAGGCAGACACTCCCGAGGCCCGCTAAGGGTCTCAGTAAATCAGAAGAATGTCACCTTCGCAGGCTACAAACTATGTCTTTCAATAATCCAGCTACGCTTCACGCCATTCCCCAGTCGTTTTCGGCACAGTGCAAATTTTGTGGCCAGAAGCCAAACCTATAATGGTATGGGCTTGTCACAAAAATGACAGCATTGACATCATAAATCAGCCAACGCGGGAGGGCTGGGAGGCGGCCCTGTCCAGCTCGGACCTCGAGGAACAACGAGCCTTCGTCGCCAGAGCACGGGCAGCGGCTTTTACCAACAGCGTCCCGGACTAGGGACGCGATCAGCCTTGCCTTCAACTAAGGCATTGTGGCTTTAAAAAATTCAGGGGGCACTTAGGCTCTCTAAAGTGCTGCAAGGCGAAAGGGTTTCCTGGCGCACTGTTTGTTTTTATTTACTTTTTATTTTTCATATTTTTTATTTTTGCTTCTTTTCATGTTTTTATTGTTCTTTAATTTTATTTTCATATCTTATCCTATTTTTATTTTGTTTTTATTTTTGTTTATTTTCTTATTTTTATTTTTTCATTTTCCTTTTCTTGACTTTATTCATTTTATTTTATTTATGAAACCTATGCATTCACTAGATGCGCCTTTATTCATGCTGGAACCTTGAGCCTTCGTGGCGGAGTGGTAGCGTCTCTTCAAATGCCAAAGGCCCTGGTTCGATTCCCACCCTCGGCGCAGTTTCTTTTTAAGCAGTGACGCCGAAAGGCGGACAAATCTGCGGACGCGTCTGTCGACATTCCTGCGGACGCGTCTGTCGACATTCGTGCCGACGCGACTGTCGACATTCCTGCCGACGCGTCTGTCGACACGGCTGCCGACGCGTCTGCTAACGACAGTATGAGGCATTAAAGGCTTTCGCCTTAATAAATGTTTTCATCATCATCTGAAAGTGCAAAGTGCACCGAAACGACTGCGTACTCGCTGACAACTTTCAAGCTCTCCTGTAGTCAAGTCATGGTTTAAGGTCCATTCTGACGTCCTCATGTGACTGAAGCAGATGCGTTCCTAGCGGTCGTTTGCCTGTTCTCGCCGCTACCAGTTAGGAGCAAATGCAGGCCTGTGAATTCGCAGCAGGATTTTAGTCTTGTGCTGCGACTTAATGACTTTAATCTGTGCAAATTCTGAACTAGATAGGTCAAATTTATGATGAAAAAATTAACGACACAACTTTGTTGTGAACCAATGCATGTTTCATTGAAGAAAATAAAATAAATAACTGCATTCAAGACATTTAATGCTATGACCAAAAAAACCACAAGATAATTAAAACCAAATGATTTGGGCTCATGTGGCTCCTCCAGGAATCGAGAATAAAAATGCTTTCGTGTGACCAAATAAAATTTAATTACGCGAGCACTGAGTTCCTGAAAGTGCAAAGGGCACCCAACCGGACTGGGCGTATTTTCAGACAGATCTTCGAGAATGGTCCAGAATAACTCCCCAAATACCTTGGTCGATTTTGTGTTGTGCTCTATTACACTTTTAATGCTTGAAAGCATAGATGTTAGGGCCCAAGAAGGATGCTTTAGAGCACCAGACACAAAGTACCTCAGTTCGGTTAGCATGGCCGCAGGGGAAACACCATCTGCCAATGCAACTAAAGTTGCATGGCAGTCACTGCAGCCCTTCATTTGGCAGCCTTCTTAACAATGTAGCCTCCAAGGTAGTGTGGAACAGCTTTAGATGTAGCAGGGCCGCTGTAGCTGTGTTGGAGTGAGCCACCTCGTTCTCCCTGCAGGCCAATTTGCCCGATTATTGCAGCCGGCTTCAGCTGACGGTTTCGTTTTAGGGACAAAGCCTCCAACTTTTTTGTGCTTAGGCACTCCTCCCCAGCAGCAAGAACAGAGTCGACTTCACCGAAGCAATCATTTAACCGGAGCAACTAACAGAAGAAGTGGCGAGCCGAGCTGTTCACATCGCTCCGATAGCCGCTCGTGCAGCCAGGAACGCAGCACGTCGGTATAGTATGATGATGGCGTTTACAGACACAACGAAGGCTGCAGCTTCGGTGATGACATGCTCGTTCAAATCCGCCCCGCCGTTACACGCCAACGCTGCAGCGCGTGTCCGTCCCTTCGCTCCGACCACCCATGCTGCCGGTGAGTTGGGCGAGTTGGGCGAGTGAAGTGGAGCTGGGTGCGACTGCAGCGCCAGGAAGGAGCGAGTGGGTGGCGGTTCCGCGCAACACCGCGGAGTTTTACAACCGAAGCTAGTCTAGTACGTTGGCCATGGCGTCGTCGCTCATACCGCTGCACCGGATGAAATTGCGATACAGGAGATCTCGCGCGGGCGAACAGTCGGTCTTCTCGGCGGAAAAGAGCCCGCGCGATTACGCCGCCTGAATCTCAAGGTCCACGTGGAAGACGAGGAAAATTGAAACGAAGAAAAGAGCCTCCGCTAAGATTGTACTCGGAGAGTCAAGAAAGAGACGTGCTGTTTCAGTTTTATCGCTATTGCAACTCGTCATTTTGCCTCCTCTGTGGCTGCCCTCGCTTTGAGCGAGAGCGCGGTTTCCTGACTGCTACTCTCTACCACTTGGACTCGCGCCCCCTAACAGAGTCCAAGTTTCTTTTGCCTTCGACACAACCTTCCACACAAAGGAAAGTGGTCAAAGCACTCCTAAGAGTCTTGAAGGACTCGGGGTGGTATTCCCGTTTATAATATTTAAGTTTTTAGGGCGCCCCCTCTGCCACCTTGACATAGTTGTCGATGGACACTTGAAAAACTCATTTCATTGCCGCTCTTTTTCTTTTTTCCACTTTGTTCCCCTCCCTAAGTGTAGGGAAGCCTACTGGACATCGCCTGGTTAACCTCCCTGCCCTTCCGTCCACTTCTTTCTCTGTCTTTGTTTCTTTCTCGTTTCTTTTGTTTGGTCGTGCATGCCGCTAGTTCGGATACTTTAACCTGAGAATTCTGCCGTGTAATGCCGCAGGCGTGCGTCTCTAGGCGTAAGAAACTTCGAGCCGGATGACGGCTGGCGTGACAAAAAAATTCAGGGGCCACTTTGTTGACCTAAAGTGCAGTGAGGCGAAAGCCTTTAGCGCGGTGTTGCTGCTTGTGCCACTGATGTGTGGTTAAGATGTTAATTAAGTACACAATTTTTCATGAATCTTAAATGCTGGAGACACTGGAGGGGGTTTGGGAGGCATCCGTCTGATTCGACGCCTGTCTACAAGCACTCTCCAGCGTCCTAGACAAGGAGAACTACATATGCGTTGGCAGGAAGTAGAGTGACAACCGGCGCACCGGTTGTTCCCCAAAGTGCTGCCGCGGAGTGTAAAGAACCCGCGGATGACCATGCAGCGCCGTCTCGATATGAGGCGCCGAGTTCTGCTGCTGGTGGAGAACCAGTCGCCGTCCTTGAAGCCCCTAGATACCACGGCGGACACTTCACCTCCTCCTGTCATTGCTGCCCAGCAGCCTTCGGATCAGGGCCTTCTTCCAGCGGATGATGAACCTGGTTCCGCAGACGAACCACTTCAGAAGCGCCGTGCGTCCTGCGCTTCCGAAATGAGTGACGATGAGGACCCAGTGCGCAGCACGCATCGCTGTCGGCATCGAGCATGGCATCGAGCGTCGGCGCACAAGGGGAAGTGCCGACATTCGCGGTCCAAGAGGCCTGGCGGTGGTTCTAAGGCGGCTTCGCCATCTACCGACAGGCACATGAAACTGTAGGCATAATTTGTTACAGTCATCATGGCTGCTTCCGCAGAGTTAGCATTCGCAACACTGAATGTACGCGGCCTTAGGTCTCGCCAGAGGCAGGCGCAACTCCACCGACTCTTCTGCAGCATGCACCTTGACGTTATCGCAGTCCAGGAGGCGAAAATTGAAAGTGAGGAGGATACCGAGGTGGCCCTGCAGCCCTTTTTATCAGAATATAATGTCCTCGTGACGCATGCTGGGGGCTTGTCGGCAGGTTGCTGTTTGTTTCTGCGCAAGCCCTGTTCGGGCTTGACCTATAATGTCGCTAATAAGAGCCGGTCGATATGCTGTGATTTTCTGCTCTATGGAAAGCCATGGCGACTAATTAATGTCTATGCATATAATACTGTACCACAGCTCATTAGTCTTTTGAAGGTATAGTCAGCTTACTGGACTGTGACCGGCACGTTGTGCTAATGGGTGACTAACTGTGTGTGCGACCGAGTTGATCGTGCCGGTCCTCATACACTTGTCCTCAAGGCTTGTTTAGTGCCTCACCTGATGCGCATGATTCGGAAATTTTGGCGCATTTCAGCACCTTAGTGAGCCTTTTATCAGAAGACGATTGTTCTGTTATTAGCGGCTCTTTCACGGAGGAAGAGGTGCAACATGCAATTGATCACTTACCTATCTCGAAAACGCCTGGTTCTGACGGAATTTCAAGCGGATTTTACAAGGCGTTTAAATATATTTTCTTTCCTGTCCTGCTGCGGGTCTTCACGGTGGGGTTCGATATAGGAGCCCTTCCTCATGTCTTTTACAAAAAGCCACAAAGTGCTAATTCCGAAAACTTCTCATGAAGGAAAACTGCACTCCGTAGAAGGTTATAGGCCCATTACATTGGCAAATGTGGATTACAAAATTTTTGCTACAGTCTTGTCAAATCGGCTGCAATCCGCAATGTCGGTACTCATTAGATCTCACCAGACGTGCGGTTTGAGAGGCCGCTCCATTCAAAGTAATGTTCCCACTGCGCGTACAATTCTTGAGTATTCCTCCAGCTGCAATGAGAAGCTTGCTTTGCTTCAGATCGACCTTGCGAAAGCATTTGACTGCGTTCGCCATTCATTCCTGTTTTCACTTCTAGAGCGAGCGAACGTGGGTTCTACTGTACTTAAGGGGGTGCAACTTTGCTACAGCAACTGTTCAACACGATTAATCATTAATGGCCAGCTTTCCAACCCTGTGCCAATCCGCTCTTCCGAGGAGCAAGGCTGTTTGATGTCTCCTCTGCTTTTTGCTCTTTACCTGCAACCGCTTTGCTTGAGTGTTTTACGTAGCAGAAACATCCATGGGTTCCCTGTTTTGGGTAACGAAGTCAAATTGCTATACATATGCTGACAATCTTGTTTATTTTTCTGCATTGACAAGCCCAGCATTGATGATGTGTTGTCCACGATAGATCGATTTGGTGTCGTTTCTGGTGCTCAAATGAATTGCTCTAAAAGTTCTGACCTATGGTTTGAGTGAAGTTCGCGGTGCTGTATTTTGTTTGCCGCATCCGGTCGCGTTATTGGAATGCCCATTACGTTCTCTCTTGGGCCCTCCGCACAACCGCACACTGGGCGTTTACATGAGCCCGACAAAAGTCGGGTTAAGGGGGCTGTCGGGCCGAGAACCGGTTGTCGGGCTCATGTATACGCTAGGGGGTAGAGCTAAGGGACCGTCGAGTCGAGCTGGGCCAGCCCGACTGCAGGGGGTGGGTTGACTCTGCCCGACCCGGCTGGAAGGAGCATGTATACGCTGCCGCATAGGTTTAGCGCCGCCTCTCCTGCCTCCTCTCTGGTCTGGCTGGCGCTGATCAGGAACTCGGAGATATTTTTTCCAGATGTGCGCCGAACACCGCCATGTTGCTTTCCTCCTCTCTAGCTGGTTCGGAAAGGCGGTATCCGTGCGTCCCGTGCGTTCTCTGCGGTTCTCCGTGTTTATTGTATGCGGTTGCTTAGCTGTAGTAGCCCGATTTGGGTGTATGTGCGATTAAAGCTGAAACGAGGTCTTAGGGAAACCACTGCGCAGTCGTCTGCTGTTCTAAGAACTACAGGAAGCGAAGGCGGCTTGAAGCGGAGCAGTGTGAAGAACACAGAGAGCCACGGCGGCAGTGCGGTTGCGGGCTGTTTCAGCTACACATACCTTACACGCGAGCACCTACTGCTGATGTCGCTAAGATATGTGTCGTCTGTGACCCTTGCAAAATCAAAACATAATAATTTGGGTAAATGATGCAGCAGCATTGCGGGTTACGTGAAACATTTCTGTTATAACTGCCGACACTGGCGACTGATTATTAGCGACACTGTAAACTTAGCTACTTGACAGTACTTCAAAGCCATGATGCATTGCACAAATGCCACAGCTGTTTGCTTGCAGTAAATATCCGATAAACCAGCAGGACTTAAAAAACTGAGGGCCGCAGCTTTGACGTGTCCACCTTGCATCGTGACACCTCATCGACCAAATACTATTTTCAACTGACGCCATAATGCAAAGCGCCGATTGTTTAAAAAAAAATGTGCCTATTAGGGACGTGCAATCAACAGGCACGCAGTGCCCACCCGACCACACGCATGCACTTTTTCGCTCTTTCGGCATTAATCAGAGGCCGCACCCGAGACGGACCAAACAGATACACTCCTCAGGAACTGTCACAACATGTGCACCAGTTTCGAGTGTGTAAATTACATCGCGTTCGAAGGCCAGATGCCTCTCTACTACATCCTTTTCCGAGTTTAGCGAAATGTCAGACGACGCGAAGCTCCACATCCAGTTTCCTCTGTTCCTGCGACACTTTGCTTCGACGCGCGGCGCCGACGGATGCACTGACGCTCCGAAGAGCGCTGCCACACACTCGCATGTTCACGCTAAGAGTGGACCACCCTAAATTTGCAAGCTTCACCAGTTATTTTACCGTTAGTACGAAGTAATCAAGAAATTTATGCAAAGCCAAAAGCCGCAACAGAATTCTGTGCGCTTATGCGCTCCAGCGGTGCCTTCTCCATGTAGCACTACAGAAAGTACCGTTTTTCAGGACAGTGCAGAGGGAAAATGTAGTGAAAGACTTGGTCGAACGCAGTTTCAATCTGTTCGTGTCACCGGCGCAACGCAGGGCAGACCGCTTGAGCGCTTGACAGCAACACTGCTGTTAGCCCGGAACGGAGCGGTTTTTCTATTATAATTATAACTACAACATAGAAGCGCTCAGCAAGTTTCGTGCTCGCATTGATAAATGTCTCCTTTATAGATACCAGAAAGCCGTTAAATGAATTTCGCACATTTGAGTAGAAGCGCACCTCCATTGTCGATTTTCGGCACAACTTGCAGGGAAACATCTGCGTTGCCGCTCGCCGAAGCACGAACCATTTTGTTCACAGTTGCTGAGTGCATACAGTGCAACACTTTGCAGGTCAAAATCATGCAAAAATTAACACTCGGATAAGGCTGAACAGCGCGGTGAGTACTCGCTGCCTGTATGGCCACCCAAGCCAACATGGCGGCGAAATCAGCCAGACGCAAGATGGCGCTGCTGTCGAAAGATGGAGCGCGCACCTGAGCGAAGCACTCGACAGCAAGCGACAGCGAAATCAAGACGTATATAAAGAATTGGAGCGGGAAATGCGCGGTATGGGTAATAATTTTACATGGGAACAGCTGCGCACCTGCTGGAAGAACATGAAGAAAAGGTTTACGCTTGTAAATATTGAAAAAGTCGTCCTTGTGTGACCTCCCGGGTAATTTATTCGCGGATTTTAGGAGCTGTTCGGATCGGACCAGTTGTCGCTCAGTCTTGAACGAGACCATTTTGACGTGAGGCTTCGGAAGCGGCGGAAGCGAACGTTTTGACGTTACATAATGTACCATGTTGTGCACATTCGTCCATGAAACTAAAATCTCCATGAAATAGAGCTGATTCAAACATAACACAAACCGAGCCGCGGCCGGCTTCGAAGAGAGCGCGCACGCGAACGTGCAAACCAACCGACGGGAAAGAGCAGCAGTCGGGAAAGGGAACTTTTCGTCCGCGCGTTCCTCCTCCTCTAGCATGCGTGTGGTTTGCTTGCTCGACGCTAGGGGTAGCGACGATCTCTGCCCGACCGGAAACCGGTTCATGTAAACGCGGTGGGGTCGGGCTGGTTAGCCCGACATCTGGCGCACCCCGACCCGACCCGCAACGTCGGGCTCCATGTATACGAGGCTACAGAAAGGGGTCAGTCAACCCAACGGGAGAAAGGGGGGGGGGCGCCGAATGGCGGGGGATTACGGGAGACGTCAAACTCCCCTCATGGACGGAGTCGTTAGGTCGTATCCTGTGTGCACGTATTTACGGCGAGGCGAACCCGCGTCACAGTGCGTGGCTTTTGTGCCATGTCTGCAGCGGCGTGCTTTGACATATTGTCACGCTAGCTGCAGGCATGAGGAGCGACGATGAGAAACAGATGGGTTGAAGTGGCTTTCCTGGAACTTGGGTCAACCGGACGTTGGGAAAGTGAGTGTCCGCGAAGCTCGCAGCAGGAAAGCGTAATTCTCAAATCGTGAAGAGAGAAATTGTACATATGTGTACAGTGTCGCGATGAGTTACCTTCTTTCCCCAATTGCTGATTGGTGGTGTTTTCCTTTCCCCAATAAGTCACTGGGTGGATGTTTGTACAGTACCTGATTGGTTATTCTCCCCACCGAGGGCGGGGACATAGGATTTAAAACCCGCTGTTTCGGCAGGATCGTGGGCTGGTTTCGTCACCTAGAAGTACGAGCCAGTCAAGTGTAAATATGTTTTCTCCTTGCTTGTATCTTCCTTCGTGCTTTTAATTGTTATAAAAGTTTAACCTCTCCAGAAGTGTCCTCTTGCAATGTGATTGAGCAATTCGAATCTGCAAGACGTCAAGCATCCTACAACAATCATCTTCAACAGCAATTCCCCTCTACGAAATCTTAAGAGAGGATTTCAACTGGCGCAACCGTAAAGGGGACATTTCAACTGTGGTTCATGGGGCACAACTCCGCCCCTGTACGCCGGAATAGAATGGTCTTGCGTGCCTCCTAAATATCTTGGCGTTCCATTTCATGCCTACAAATCAAGTGCGCTTTACTGGAGAGAGCGAGTTCCGGCCGTTGTGTGTTATGCTCAGACGTTTGTACCACATCGGCTTCCAATTTTTGGTTGAGCCCAGGCTTGCAAAACTTTTCTGGCAACAAGAATTTATTACGTACTCCAGGTCCTTCACTGCGCCAGACATTACATACAGCGTTTCCATTGTATATTTGCGATGTTTATTTGGTCTTCCAAATTTGAGGCCATGCGGCGTGATAGCCTTTTCAGGCCTGTTTGTGCCGGAGGACTGGGCATAGAGCAACGGTATGTGAGACAGTTGGTCGCCCGTTTCTTATTTTTTCTTGATTGTTCCCATCCGATTATTAGAGCATTCTTGCAGGTTAACTTCATGACTCTACTTCTGAACTTAGTAGTTTCTTTCAATTTTACTGAACGCCCCTGATTACTAAGGCTTTAAGCAGAACGTTTATGCCTCCGTGCGTTTTTTGACAGTTTGGTTTTCAAATGAGTACTTATATTCTGTTTCGCGCAAAACTCTGTACAGTGATTTCATAGCGACGCTCTTCCCGCCCCCACTGTATCGTTCTGTCTACTTAGGGCTCATCGGTCATGATGTTTTAAAGCGAGTGCGGAAAATTCCAAGTTTCCTTCTACCAAAATATATTTTTTTATGAATTACACACCGAAACTTATACCTGTCAACACGTGGCTCGATAGGAAGAACATTTTTGTGTCTTCTGTGAACTGTCGCTTGTGCAATGTGCCTGAAACAATTGAACATTGTTTTATAGACAGCAAAGACGCGATTTTATTTCGGGATGTGTTGCATAGGACGCTACAGAAAGATTTTCTCCTATATTCCTACAGTGTGCGCTAGCATGTTGTTTTCCAAGTTGACTCGAAACCCTATGATATTGTGACGAAGACGAAGCTGGTAGTGGCGCGGGACGGAGCGCCCGCGCTAGGCCAGCGGCCATTAAATCATCTCATAGCCATCGTTCACCACGCCTCATCCTTCGGCTGGCCGCCGCGTTACATTTGGTGTGAGGTGCTGGGGTCCCTTCATCGCCATCCTGGTCACGGAGCTTCGGCGTCCTGGGCCTGCCGTGGACGTCGGCCGTGAGTACCTGGTCAGCGCCGCACGGCCGTGCCCCAGCCCGCTCGACCTGAACCGACCTCGACGCTCACCCCAGCCCCGTCCCCCGCCCAGACCACACGACACGACGACCCAAGACCCGACGGACCCAAGACCCCACCGACCCAAGACCCCACCGACCCAAGACCCCATCGACCCAAGACCCCACCGACCCAAGACCCCACTGACCCAAGACCCAAACATGAAGACGCCGCCCCCCTTCCCCTGCCGTTCGGTGCGTCCAGAGACCTCGGCCGTCAGCTCCTGGCACCCTACGGCGCGGATGCTTCGTGGACCGGGAATCATTCTCTCATCTTTCTCATCGTGGCGGCCAGCACTGCACCATCTTCTACATATCGTTCGATCCTTCACTCAAGACCATCGCCATTTCGCCGTCTGTTCGTCACCGATCGGGAGGATCGCTCGGAGGCCCCGGGTAGTGTGACGAAGACGAAGCTGGCAGTGGCGCGGGACGGAGCGCCCGCGCTAGGCCAGCGGCCATTAAATCATCTCATAGCCATCGTTCACCACGCCTCATCCTTCGGCTGGCCGCCGCGTTACAATATGATTCTCCTGATTGGACTTCATAGCCTTTGGAAAACGAGCATGCAAGACCGCAACGCTGGACCTGTTGTTTCGCCCAGAATTCATTTTAGCCGTAGGTTGCTGCAGGTAAACGACATTTACAAAGAATTGGACTTTTTACCAGATTGGTTTCCTCTCCTGATACGCTGGATATTCTTAAAGGCCTTACCGGATATCTCTTACCGGCCTTACCACTTTCTGGCAGCAGCCGCCGCGGTGGCTCAGTGGTTATGGTGCTTGGCTGCTGACCCGAAAGACGCTGGTTCGATCCCGGCCGCGGCGGTTGAATTTCTTTGGAGGAGAAATTCTAGAGGCCCGTGTACTGTGTGATGTCAGTGCACGTTAAAGAACCCCAGGTGGTCGAAATTTCCGGAGCCCTCCACTAAGGCGTCTTTCATAGCCATAGTCACTTCGCGACGTTAAACCCTATATAAACCAAACCAAACTTTCTGGCAGCATTTGCGGTTTCTGCAAGCTTCGCTAAATCTTTGAACTGCTTCGCAGGTTTGCTGGTATCCATTGACTTGCTTCTGTGTTGGCCCTGAAGATTCTACGTCCATTATCAAGCTGTTTTCTGGAATTGACTACCCTTCATCTACGCCTGCGCAAGCATATCGTCAAGTGCTTCATCGCATCGATGAATACGCCCCTTGTCCCAGCAGAAAGCCCCGCTATATAAGGACCCGTCTCCGGCTTTTCATCACTTTCTGGTAGCATTTGCGGTTTCTGCAAGCTTCGCTAAATCTTTGAATTGCTTCGCACATTAGTTGAATTCAATTTTCTCTGTTTCTCGCCTCTTTGTTCATGCCGCAAGTGCCGCCAGCTGCGGTTGCACTTTTTGTTCCTCGTCAAACCCGTTTGCAATGCCGACGAATGTCGAACTCGAAAAAAGAGTTGAAGAATTAGAATTGTTACTTGAAAACTTGAGGAAGTGGTGACCGAGATCACTGTAAAAGTTCTTTCGAAACTGAAAGCTCCTGATGGAGACGACATTGCTTCTTTGCTTAGCAGTGTTGAATTTACCAGTCAGGAATTCGAGGCAATGAAAGCAAAGCAGTCTGAGCTGATTGCTGCCACCAAGCTGTTGGCAGATGAAAATGAAAAGCTGCACAAGAGGGTTGCAGAACTCGAACAGTACTCAAGGATCAACAATGTGGAAATAAAGGGAGTTCCTGTGACTACAGGCGAGGATGTTAGAAAAGTGCTGGAGAGCATTGGTGATGCCATTGAATGTCCTGTCGACTCTGCTGACTTTGACATAGTCCATCGTGTAGCCACAAAAAACAAAATTGAAAAAAAACAATCATTGCTCGGTTTGTGTGTCGGGAAAAGGAAAAGGAATTCTTGAGCAAGGTACGTAAAGCTGGCCCCACAACGGACCGAATTGGCTTCCCTGTAACTTCATCTGCCTCAGTAGTTGTGAATGAGCACCTCACATTTGACAACAAGAAACTGTTTGCTAGGGCTAAGCTGCTCAAGAATGAAATGGATTGGAAGTATCCATGGGCTAACAACTGTCGCATTCTTGAGCGTAAGAGTGACCAAAACACTGTCTTCCGCTTAAGTTCGGAAACAGACCTTCAGGTCTTCCGCAGCAGCTCGGAAACAAACCCCTAGGTATCGACCTAGTTTTGCCACTGCATGGTTTCTGACTCAGCTGAATCACGCTTAAGCATTCCACTATCTCCTGATAAGCTTCTACATATGTTTGCGAACAGTGCTCACTCGCTTATCAATTTAAACGCACGCAGCCTCAGGAAAAATCAAGAATCTATCGATAACTTTATCACTTCACTTCAACACTCGTTTTCTTTTATTTGCATTTCTGGAACATGGCTCTCCATTTCTGACGGTAACCTGTTTGGTGTAACATCTTACATACCAGAATACTGCAATCGCCTATCGAGCAGCTATGGAGGTGCTGCAATTTTGATTTCCACAGAAATTTCATACCACCGTAGATCAGATCTCGCTCTGAATATAACGCAATGCGAATCAGTTTGGATTGAAGCATATCATTCACTCTTTTCCGCTGACTTGCGTAAATTCGTACTCGGCTGCACCTATCGTTCCCCGTCATCAATCCCCGAGTTCCTGTTAGCACTGGATGCCACATTAAATAAACTATCTTTCGAAAACAAGAACGTGATAATTATTGGAGACATTAATATTAACCTTCTAGATACGGAAAACTCCTATGTTGTTTCCTATATTTACTGTTTATGTGGTTTCGGGTACGAATGTATCATCAATGCTGCTACCAGATGTACCTCCAGTCAATCTTCCTGGTTAATCGACCATGTTCTTACCAATATTTCGCCCTCACGCTACTCAGGTGTCATCGAACTCGACATTACAGATCATTTTCTATTTTCATTACGCACAGTGAAGTTTCCCGTCCTTCGCGTTCAGTTTTCTACACTTCCAGGTTTGATAGCGAAAAATTTATTACCGCTATTAGTGATACTGACTGGTCTCCGTGCTTTGCATCGAGCGATTCGGAGCGAGCAATGGAATGTTTTTGCCGCCTTTTTCAGATCTGCGTATCTCAGAGTACCACATAAGTAAAGTGACGAAGGAATTACAAATTTCCCCACAATCCATGGCTGACAGACAGTTTATTAAGCTGTGTGCGATGAAAAGAAAATCTATACAAAGAAAGCAAGAAGCAGCGTTTTAATGTTTCTTTAGCTGCACGCTACAAAAACTACGCTACTGTGCTAAATAACTTACTGAAACCTGCGAGAAAATCTATGAACATGAAATACAAAAAATGAAAACAACACTAAAAAGCAATGGACACTTTTGAGTGACTTCCTCAAATTACCCAGCACAAACAGCCCCCTTACTGAAATTAATTTCAATGGTACAGTTTGCACTGATCCATACGACAATGCAAATGCCTTTAGTGACTTTCTTCCTGCGCCTCATAATAGTCGTCCACTCAGTGCAGAAAAAAACAAAGCGCTCTAAATAATTTTTTTTTCTTTTTCCTGTTTCCCCTCGTGAAACCGAACTGCTGATTACTGGCCTCAAGGACCCTAGCCCTGGATTAGATAAGATATATCCTCTCGGCACCTTAAACTTGTAGCCAATCTGATCTCTGAACCACTTTGTCATGTTATTAATCTCATCCTAATGATAGGTGTTTTTCCTGCTTGCCTCAAAACAGCTAAGGTAATCCCAGTGTTCAAGAAAGGAGACAGACGATTAATTTCTAACTATCGACCTATATCTATTTTATCTTCTCTCAGTAAGATCATCGAGAAATTGATAGTTGAACGCTTAAACAATTACCTAGATAAATTTAAGATAATTTCCCCCCATCAGTTTGGTTTTCGCTCTGGCAGCTCGACTGACTTAGCACTGATCTCTTTGATTTATTTTATTAAGCAAGGCATTGATAATGGCGAGTTTGCTGGTTCTGCCTTTTTAGATTTCACAAAAGCTTTTGATATAATTAATCACTCCATATTGCTTGAAAAACTCGAATTTTATGGAATTACAGATCCCGTGTCGCGACTGCTGAAAAGCTATTTACAAAATCGTCAACAAATAATCAATATTGGTGGAAGATTCTCCCAAGATAAGACTATTAACCAAGGTGTTCCTCAGGGCTATATTTTAGGACCCTTACTACGGCGCTTTAGGACCCTTACTACTTACGGCGCTCGGCTGCTGACTCCGAAGACACGGGTTCGATCCCGGCCGCGGCGGCTGAATTTCGATGGAGGCGAAATTTCAGAGGCCCGTGTACTGTGCGATGTCAGTGCGCGTTAAAGAACCCCAGGTGGTCGAAATTTCCGGAGCCCTTCACTACGGCGTCCCTCATAGCCTGAGTCGCTTTGGGACGTTAAACCCCAATAAACCTAAACCTAAACCTTACTATCCATACTATATATTAATGACCTTGCTCATTCTGTTAGTCCAACTCACTGTGTCTTATATGCTGATGGCACTACCGTGTAATTATCTAATACGTCCATAGATGATCTGACTCTTGAATTGAATGCCGTTCTAAGTAATGTAGCCAAATAGTGCACTGATAATCAGTTGGTGATTAATCCCGCTAAAACGAAACACATAGTGCTCAAAAGTAACCACAAAATTCTTTCGTGTCCTCCTACGTTATACCTTTGTTCTTGTAATGTACCGGCTTCTGATAACACCAACTTCCTCGGCGTTATTCTTGATTCAGCTCTTAAATTTTCCGTCCATATCCCCCATCAAAAAAAAAAGATCTATGTTTGGCATCAGAGCTCTAATAAAGGCGCCTCCATATTTTCAATGTAACCTACTCCTATCTTTGTATTACGCCTTCATACATAGTCACATATGGCTTATGGGATTATTGCATGGGGAAATACTCATCATTGTCATTTATCGCCTCTGGAACACTTACAAAACCAGGCCATCCGCATTATTACCCGTAGCCCTTTCTCAACTAATGCTCGTTCTTTATTGCAGGAGCACAATATTTTACCAGTCCACCAGCTTTTCCAGTATCACCTTGCAATCATGTTCTTTAGATTACTACATGGCACCCTACATTTTCAGTTTTTAGACCCCATTCAGCTGATCAATCACAACCCTACCAGACTTGCAGAAAGAAACAATTTTCTGCTCCCCAAAGTCCATACCAATTATGGTAAATCGACGTCATCTTTTCAAGCAATTTCATTTTGGAACACATTGCTACCCACTCTAAAAACGTCAACTTCCTTGCCTGAATTCAAAAATAAGCTCAAAGTATTTTTATTGGAATGCTGATGTGTTATTCTCTTTTTGTGTATATTACCTGCGTTGTCGTGATTTTTGACTCTGTTTTTCTGGTGAAGTATTGATTTGATATTTGATATTTTGTATTTATCCGCTAACTATGCTCTAATAATTTCTTGTATTATTGATTTACCTAGGGTCCTGGTGCAGTCTTTGACTTTGGGACCCTCGTCTGTACATTTATGATGTTTTGTATATTTTTTGGGACCAATAAAACCCAACTTTCTAACTTAAAAAAAAAGCAACTCAGGCTTTGAGGGACGCCGTATTGAAGGGCACCGAAAATTTCGACCACCTGCGGTTCTTTAACGCGCACGGGTATCGCACAGTACACGGGCCTCTAGAATTTCTCCTCCATCGAAATTCGGCCACCGGGGCCGGGATCGAACCCGCGTCTTTCGTTTGAGCAGCCGAGTACCTTAACCACTGATCCACCGCAGCGGGGCGTGTCCATTATCAAGCTTCACATAGCAGGTAATGTGTTCCGCACAAATGAATAAAATTACTGTTAGGGAATGAGTGAAGCGTACTGATAAATTCATTATCGTGTTTGGTGTGATCCGCAACATTCAATTTGTAGTTAGTGAGAGCTCATTAACATGAAGCAGGGAAAACACAGGGGTGCAGAAAAGTGATTAATTTAGCTCTGAATCGAAACGGCATTCTTGGGTGCACATCTATTCCCGTGTTCGATGCTACGCATGGCGGGGCGCTTATTTGTTACAGATTATGCACCAAGCAATGCTTAGCTAATATTTCTAACAGAATTGCCCCTCTGTTCAACAACGGATCTGCTGCTACCTGACCTTTACGCTGTATATGCAATTCCTTATCCCCTGGAGCGTACCACAGGCTTGGAAGAACGCTAAGATTATTTCAATTCATAAGAAAGGAGACGTTAAAGACTTGAAAACTGTAGACAGATCAGCTTACTGTCCGTTGCCTACAAGGTATTTGCTAAGGTAATCGCCAATAAAGTTAGGACTACCTTAGACTTCGACCAAGTGATCAGGCGGGCTTTTCTAAAAGGATACTGGACAATAGACCTTCGCGCTATCCTGTAGGTGATAGACAAATGCGCAGAATATGACCATATATAGCCTTCATTGATTACGAGAAAGCATTTGATTCAGTAGAAACTTCAGCAGCCATGCAACCACTGCCGAGTCAGGGTGTAGGAGAATCTGATGTCAAAATACTGAGATATCTATAGCGGGTGAACAGCTATACCATCATCATCATTAGCTGCCTGACGGCGCCCACTGGGGAGCAATGACCTCTCCCACGTCTCTGCAATCAAGCCTGTTCTTTTATCGCTGCGGCTGCCGTATCCTCAAAAACTTCTGAAACCCTTTAACCGCCAATTTATTTTCCGAAGAACGTACCAAAATCGCCAATTTTTTTAAGGGATCATAATTTTCTCCATGCAATTCTATTTCTGAAAATATATTACTTCGATGGTTTCTGGTTAAAATTAACAAAAAAATTTTAAAAAGAAAAACAGTTTTCGAGGGTGGCTTTCCCACAGTGCATGCCGTAGTAATGGGTAGACTGCATTGAAACACCGCGTATTTATTTCATATCATACGCTTTGACACAAAAGAAAGTGCATAGACATTCCTTCGTCCTAAAAGGAAGGCCTCGTTCAGCCTTGAGATCATGGGCCACAACTTTCAAAGCCTGGGGTGCGGGTGGGTCGCTTCATCCACGGTTTTCATATTGGCGAACTGGAGGCAGCGCATCAACGCGTTGAAGCGGTTGCTGCTCATGGCCTTCCTGAACACTGGTGTCTGCAAAACTTATATTGCAGTACATTTCCACTCCAGGTTTAGCAACAATACCCTACAATATTATCAGAGCAAGGAAGACCATGATCTCATCGCGGCCTGCCAGTTTCCATGCAGAACGCCGAGCAGCAAAGTACTCTACCGCGTAGCGGTTCATCTCTGTGACGATTACGTCAATGACGTTCCAGTCAAAAAATACCTAAAACCAGCCGAGAATGTCGTGTTCATCAGTGGGCTGGCGCAAGATCCCAGGCACTGAAGAAAAATGAAACCGTGGTGGCGCGAGCGGCGGGTATTTCGTGCTCACATGCTCACACACGTGCAGCGACTCACCCTCGTCGTTGTCGCCGCTTTCGTTGTCATCTACTCCAGCACGTACAAAGTCGGAGTCACTTTCAGAAACAAATTCCATATTCTCCGAAATGCTGCGGTCACAACTGCTTGAAGAAGCAGATTTTTTTCTGGGGACACTGCCACCACCGGCATTCCTCATGGATGACGCCATTGTGAAATGGCTCTTTTGAGCCTTCAATTACGCGCCAAGGGCGCAAAATGCGTTTTTTTATGGTCGACTACCACCCTCTGGTGTTAAAAATTGCAACCAATGCAACTGACGACCGTAACTAAACTTTTGATGTGGCAGAACCGCAATATCGGGCCGGACGAGTGTGGCTCGTCTTTGGAGAATTTGGTACGATCTCCCATGACGAGTACAGCTCGGGGTTTGTGGTTAAAGGGTTAAACTCATCCGCCCACCTAACTTTATGACGCCCCCTGCTACGCTCGCCTTCACTTGGCTCGTCTCAAATCTTTTTAAACGGTCATCTTGGCTGTAGAAGATTTCAGAAATGCAACCGAATAGCTAGCGCGCATACCCAGGGGAATGGTAATTATTTTTCGTGCATGTAGTCGTTGGAGAGGGGGAAAAGACGGGTGACAAACTGATTTCGAGTGAATGGTTTTTAGAGCGATTTTGTCGCAAAGGCATCTCAGAATGGAAACTAACAGGGAACACACGCCAAAGATAAATGACAAATAATCCGCGTGCTGTTACTGTTTTGTAATAGAAACGGTAGTTATCACCAAAAGTGAATCTGAACTGCTGTCTTACGCGTTCAAAAATCAGCGCTGGTTCATTTTGCCACAGGAGCAAGAGTCATGACGGCCTTTAGTTGTGCTGTCACCGGTCCTCAGAAATAATCTCGTTTTCCGAGAATGTACAGAACAGACGATTGCGGGCAGGCAAATGTCTGGTTGTGAGGGAGTGAGAGCTTTTCTTTTCTTCTTATTGTTCTTAACGTTCCACTGGTCGTTGCCTTCGAGTTGCTAAGGCATAGTGACGTGATGCCAGACGTCATTGTCCGCGCTAACCAATCAGCATGACGGCTGCCCTGTGCTTGCTGCGCGGAGAGCTAGTAATGCATGACTCGAATTTAGCGCCTGTGTAATGCTATATTTTGTTACATTAATTCGTACACACACAATAATAAATATTACTCTCCATAATGCGGACCTCACATGTGCTTACATTCTACTTGTATATTTGTTTTGCTATGCAGATTTGTGTTCTTGTGCTCAATCCACTCCCCCTTGTAGTGTTTCTACCTGGAGGGTATCAATAAATAAATATAAAATAAACGCTGCAAAAAGTTTCCTGTAGCGATGCCTGAAACATGCGAGCAACTTAACATGGACTAAAAATATAAAAGCTTGCTTAATGAGCAGCAAAAATTGCACTCTCACGAGAGCAGGAAATTGGTTTCCTTTATGTACTACGCTGTCATCACCTCTAAGCCAGCACTCAGGCCCCATCGGCTTCGGAGCAACTTACTTGAGGCAGCGATCGGATGCGAAGGGCATACGAGAGCGTTGACACCAAATTCGGGTGTCATGTTTTTTCTTTGCATGGTGGTCAATACGTTAGATCACGAAGTAATGTTTGCCTACGACCGCTAAATAATCTGTGACCAAATGGGTGTTTCGATTTGAACATGCAAAAAAGATGGCTGTAGCAGGAGTACCCGGGTTCGAACCCGACCGCGCCATGGAGGCGCAGCGCTACAGGCGCCGGTGTGCTGTGCGATGTTATTGCCCGTTAAAGATCCCCAGGTGGTCGAATTTATTCGGGAGGCCTCCTTTGCGGCACACCTTCTATCTTTATTCTTTCGTTCCCACCTTTCTCCCTTTCCTTACGGCACGGTTCTTGTGTTCATCGAGATGTGCGGCAATTGCTGCGCCTATTCTTTCCTTCAAAAACTAAAAATAAACTATCGCACCGGGACGCCCGCTACTCTCCGGATTTCGTCGTCTTTCCGCAACAACATGGCAGTCAGCCCTAATATTATTCTATGACAGTGGAACTACAGGGGATTCGGAGCCAAACGAGATCACCTACAGCCCCACGTTAAAAATTCCACTCCACCACCAGATATTACAGCGGTCCAGAAACCTTGCGTCCTAAGTAACTTCCCAGGGTACCAAGCCAACTATCCTGACGGTGCAGATAAGCCCTATGCAGCCACTTTCACCCACCGCAACCTTACCTGCATCCGGCATGACATGGACGAGACTGATATGGAGTGTCTTTTCATAGATATGCCTCCGAAAAGACGGGGGCTGCCCACTCTGTTCCTCCGAATTCTTTATAGCCACCCGAATGCTACGCACCCTCCGCTGATTGCAGCCTGCGGTAGGGCAGCAGTGTCCAAATTAGAGTACGCTTCGGTATTATGGGATCCATTCATAAAGAAAGACATATACAAGATAGAGATGGTGCAAAGGAAAGCGGTTATGTTTATTTATAACAAATACAGGAGGTTAGACTCACCTACAACACTAATGAAAACCAACCATATTCCATTACTTGAAGTACGCAGAAAAATTTCCCGTCTGTTGTTTATGCATAGCCTTTTAACACATAAACTAAACATACCCTGCCCTGTAATTCTCAAACAATTGTCGCGCCGAACACGCCATTCACGAATTCATTTGCAGGAACCCATTTTTGCAAAGACTGACTCATTCAAGCACAGTTTTTTTCCACGGACTCTCCGACTGGAACTCTCTTCCCGAGGCCATTTTCCAGTCCTCAAATTTTAGTAAAGCTCTTGAAAAGCATTTTCTCGAGTGAATGAGCGTTGTCTTTCGTTATTCTGCTCATTGTTTGTAACCCCATGTATTTTCCTAGTATTTGTCATTTTCAATGCCTTGTATAGCCCCTCCTGCATGGGCCAATCTATTGGCCTGCAGTATTATGAAATAAAGAAATAAATAAAACTCAAATAGCTAAACACTCTCCCCTCCTTATGGTAGGTTATTAACGCCCCTCACGCAGAATGGGGGTATAAGTCTAATAAACCGGAAGGCACGCATATTTCGCAATTTGTACACAAAAACCGGCTAACCTTGTATACGGACACTAATGTTTAAACAGGCAACAGTGTCAGTGGAGAAACGTGTCCCTACTTAATTATGGGCAGGAACCTCCTCAACCCCGTATGGAAAAACTCCAACAACAGGCTAGGCAGCGACCGCTATACCCTTAGCCTCCAGTTCACTCTAAGCCATTGAAAAAAGCAGTTGCCAACAGCCACGATCCCTGACTGGAATATATTTCGAAAAATCCGAGGTCAAAAGCCTAGCGCCAAGATTGCGAACCGGGACCAATAGGCCGTCACTTTAAACCAAGACGTACAAGCGAAAACTAAACAAACAGGTGAAGTGGAAGCCATGCAGCAAACAGATAGCGGTGTTCTCCATCTCCCTCGTTGGCGGAAGTAAAAACATAATCCCAGGCTCAAACAGCGCATGACCCAACTGCCGAAGGACATCGAACAGCCCACTCAAGTCCAAGGGTGCTATTCAAATCAAATCAAATCAAATCAAGTTTATTTCATATTTACAGTACATGGTTTATGGGGTATATACATCAGGAGGCCCAAAAGTCGAGACTGCAAATAGGGCCTCCTATGGCTACATGAACAGAATACATAAACCGACGCATGCACAACAATTCGAGGTAAAAAAAAAAAAAAGAAGGCAAATAAAGCGACAAAAAAGAAAGAAGTGTACAGCAAATGAATGTTACATAGTGATAGCAAACACAAAAACGTTATTAAACATCTAAGGATTCAAACAAGTGGTGTTTTAACATTTTTTTGAATTTGTACAATGACATTGGGGTTTTCAGTGAAGGGAGCAAATTATTCCAAGTGGAGATGGCAAAGAACGATGTAGTTTGCTTTCCATAATTAGTCCGTACTTTTGGCAACAATAAATTGTTCGACAAAGCAAAACGCGTGATGTTATTATTTGTAATTATATTTTCAGGGACAAAATTAACACATATGTACTTATTGATGACTTTGAAAAGAAAAACCAGGACCTGAAATTTGTGAAGATGTTCAAGGGGCAGGACATGTAGTGAATGGAACAAAGGTGCAGACGGCTGGGTAAAAGAAGAGGAAGTGATGATTCTAAGTGCTTGTTTTTGCATAGAAATGAGTATAGAAAGATGAATTCTGTATGTGCTACCCCATGAAGTGATACAGTAATTAATATGGGGGTGTATGAATGCGTAATAGATTGAAAGCAACGTATCTAAGCTAAAGAACGGCCTTGTTCTGATGAGAGCCCTTATTCCGAAACGAATTTTATTAACAACGGAGGCAACATGATGATTAAACTTCAGGTTCGAGTCAACTATCACACCTAGAAATGTAGCAGAATGTGTTTGCGGTATTGAAACATTGTTGATAGTTATTGATAATTGTGAAGTAATTTTTCTTTGAGGGGCGTGAAATACCACAAAACTGGTTTTAGACGGATTAATTTTAATACAGTTAGCGTGACTCCAGTTCTCTAAAGATAGCAGCAACGAGTCAAGATTTGTAGTTAATTCAGAAGACGTGTTACCAGTTGCCATGATGGTTGTGTCGTCAGCGTACAAGAGACATTGGGTTGTATTTAAGTAAGTCTGAAGGTCATTAATATAGGTTAGAAAAAGGAGGGGACCTAGAATTGAACCTTGGGGCACTCCTTTATTAATTAGTCTAGGAGATGACAATATACCTTCAATGCACACGCACTGGTACCTGTCGGATAAATAACTTTTGATCAGGGTCAACGCCGGGCCTGTAATACCATAGCTTTCGAGTTTAGAAAAAAGAATGCAGTGATTAATATTATCGAAGGCTTTGGTATAGTCTATGAAGACAGCGCCGGCTATCATACCACTGTCAAGTTGTGTTTTGATCCAGTCAGAAAAATATAATAGGGCACTTTCCGTTGAATGACCACGTCTAAAACCGAATTGAAAAGGAGACAAGATATTAAATTTGGCATAATAGGAATGTATTTGTATTTCTAGTAGCTTTTCTACAACCTTGCTTAAGAAGGGAAGTATAGAAATAGGGCGGTAATTCTGCATTTGTGATCGGTCGCCTTTCTTAAATATTGGAACTATCTTAGCCCGTTTTAATTGAGTAGGGAAAACTCCTGTTTCAAAGATGACATTGATAACGTGACAAAGAGGCTCGCAAATTAGGTGCTTGACACTTTTAATATGGGAAGAATGTATATTGTCTAATCCAGCACCTGTGTTATTTAGGTTGCTTATTACACCTAAAACTTCCTGAGGCGTGCATGCTCTTAGAAAGAAGGACTGTGGCTGACGTGATAGAACAGGAACTTCAACGCTTTGAACTGTTTCAGAGGATGAAAAATATTCACAAAACGCATTGGCTATTGGTAAGGGGTCGCGCAGAGCTGAATCATCTTTCTCGATAGTCTTAATAGATTGTTGACTAGGTCTCGTGTTTATGAATTGATTAATCAGTTCCCACTTTCTTTTCGCATTACTACTGCTTTCGATAAGCTTGGCTTCAAAAAACTTTTTTTTTGCATTTTTAAGAGACTGGTTTATTTGTTCAGATAGAATCTTGTAGCGATGTAAAAGACGCGTATTAAATGGTTGTCGTTTTGTTTTTCTATATAAGTTCTCTTTTTTCCTCAATGATTCCAGTATATGTGGGGAAACCCAGGGACAGCGAGGTGCGCGATACCTTTTGGTCGTTATATGTCTTGTACAGGATGTAACTGCAGCTGTTATGAGACTTGAGAACATATCAATGGCCTGTTCAGCGTCTGAGCTTGAAAAAATTGCTGAGAAATTTGCCCGTGTTAATTCATCACTGTAAGCCTGCATATCTACTTTCGTCTGAACATAATTAGTTTTGTAGTCATGAAGGGAGCTAAAGTAAAAAAACACCGGATAGTGGTCAGTGATGTTGACCTCTGCGACTCCAACATTCGGCGAAAGCTCAACATTAGATAGAATAGTGTCCAACAAAGTATATGGATTATGCGGCACGCATCGGGTCGGTATGTTTACAAGAGACTCAAAGCCAAATCCACTAAAGCAGTTAATGAACTCTTCATAACCTGGGCATGTACCATCAAGTAAATTAATATTGAAGTCACCCAATATTAGCGCGTTCTTGTTTTCGATAGATATTTTTTCAAGCGTAGCAGAGAAAGAGTCGCAAAAGTCAACAGTTGAACAGGAAGGGGAGCGATAGACAGTGCCCACGATTATTTTCTTTTTGTTGTACTGAGGCAAAAAATTTTCAATTTCCAGCCACAAGGACTCACACTTATTCACGTTAATGCTTAAATCATCCCGCCTATTGTATGAGAGGGAGGATGAAACGTACATGGCAACGCCCCCGTGGGGACTGCTACTGCGATGGAGAAATTCAGCATTGTAACCTTGTAAGCAGAACAGTTTTTCGTCTTCTGGGTGAAGCCAAGTTTCCGAAAAACAGATGATTGAAAAGTGATGGTTTGTTAACTGTAGGAAGGTAGCAACCTCATCGAAATGTTTCCTTAGGCTCCGGACATTAAAATGTACAGCCGAAGTAAGATTGTTTCCGCCTAGTTTATTTGTCAAATCTGAAGTTGAAAAATAATGCATTCACTAGACGGCTGATGCGGTTGAAGTTTCAGAAAAAACCTGCAAATCCTTCTCGGATGTTATCCTGAACACAGTGCTCTCTGTTGACTGACGGGCTCTGATGACACAATTGTTTGTCCAAAGGAACATCCATTTTTTTTCTTTTTTTAGTTTCAGCGCCGCTCCAAACAGCCTTTTGTTAGATGGTGTGAGGTGTTCATTTACATACACAACATTTTCATGCAGGGCCGAGTAACCAAGACTTTTCGTTGTCAGCCGCGTCTTCCGAGCCTTAGCGAAGAACTCATTTCGCTTTTCGCGGGAACGAAAACGTGCTATCAGATTCTTCTCGTCAGAACGTGTAGGAACCCGATGCACAACTTCAAAATCCTCAGTCCCAACAGCACAGCTGATCTCGTCGCCCACTTTCTGCATTATCTGGATGCAGTCCTCACCTTGTGTCAGTGGGATGCCTTTTATCTCAAGATTGTTAAGACGGGAATACTGCTCTAGCTCAGCCACACGGTGAGCGAGCTGCTTGTTGCTATCAGCAAGCTGCTTGTTGCTATCAGCAAGCGTTTTGCACTGGGCGTCGATGTCAGCTCGCGCGGTTTTTAGTTCTTCAAATGTTTGATTCATAAAAGTCATGCTTGACCTGAAACTTTCAATCTCAGCTTTTAATGCGTCAAATTCGCTTTTCGAACGCTGAGCTAGTTCTGTTTTTGAATCGTTGATGGCTTGAAGCATTTCTGTCATTCTTTTTTCAAACATTTGCTTGAATTCTTCAAGTTCTTTTGCAAGAGACGCAACAGTCATTGTGCACAAACGATTCGAGGGCTGTTTTTCGCGAAAAAGATATGACAGTCACACTGTACCTGCAGAAAACAAGGGGCTTGCTTAGCTGCTGCACGGGTAGCGTTGCCTGCAGCCTCGAATCGCCTGTGCAGCAATGATGGCTCGGTGATTCCCGCGACGGCTTATATCATCAGGCCTGCCGTAGAAGGGCGCTGCTGTGGTGCCAGGATCCGTGCTTCGTTCAGGATGACCATGTAGATGTAGATGCGCATGTGCCAGGTAGCGATCTGCAGAAAACAAGGGGCTTGCTTAGCTGCTGCACGGGTAGCGTTGCCTGCAGCCTCGAATCGCCTGTGCAGCAATGATGGCTCGGTGATTCCCGCGACGGCTTATATCATCAGGCCTGCCGTAGAAGGGCGCTGCTGTGGTGCCAGGATCCGTGCTTCGTTCAGGATGACCATGTAGATGTAGATGCGCATGTGCCAGGTAGCGATCTGCAGAAAACAAGGGGCTTGCTTAGCTGCTGCACGGGTAGCGTTGCCTGCAGCCTCGAATCGCCTGTGCAGCAATGCTGGAAGGCCCGAGTTTGCTGAAACTCGGAATCTTCCCGAACTCTGGCGACGCCCTCAGATGAGTGAACTAATGGTAGCAAGACAAAATCCCACCCTTGTGACGCCTCCAACTTCATTGGGTTATCTGGATATATTCCGTGCTTTATCATCACATCGGCGCCACCTCATGGGCTTCTTGGGCGGTCTACAAAGAACGGGTCACGTGAGCACACCGCCGGTGCACTTTTCATTTGTGTGTCGCTCCACCAAGTGCATTGCGTGTTAACAAACGAGGTTTGTTGAATTTTATAATGCACTTAGTACACCTTTATAAGCATTTTATAGTGTGCAAGATTTGGATTTAAAGCGCTTCAGAGTGATTCATGCATTATTGAATTTTGCTTTGTACCGCGAGGGAACGCTAGCAACGCTACGGTCCCGTCATCAGCTGACTGCCAATGGCGACGAGGTACATGTGCAACGCTGTGAAGGCTACTGAAGTAGTCCGCAAAAAAAAAAAAAAATAAAGAGAGGTGTACCACTCCGCGCTGTTCTGTGAACCTGTTGTGTCTACAAAGGATCAGTTCAGTCGAATGGTTGTTCATCTAAGAGACGTGTATGCCCAGACTGAGTACGAACCGGAGTGGCACTCGCTATTAGTGATGTGCTCTGCATTGCCCCTTTTCTAGTGCATGGTCTTTTCAATATGTATTGTTTAACACTGTTTTCATAATGGCTTGTATATAGTTCATGTACATAGAACATTACATCACTGTAATAAATACCATGTTGAAAACGAGAAAAAAAAGCTGCTCTGTGGCCGTGCGGTCTAAGGCGTCGCTCCGGAGAGCCGACAGGCCATGGAAGTGCGTGGGTTCGATCCAGCATGGTGAAAACTTTTTTTTCCTACATTTTTTTTTCATCGCAGGTTGAATTTCGCGTGACTTGAATGAGAAAACTCGTTTTGTTCAGAATCGCTTGAATATTGGTTGGTTGGTTGGTTGGTTTATGGTTTATGGGGTTTAACGTCCCAAAGCGACTGAGGCTATGAGAGACGCCGTAGTGAAGGGCTCCGGAAATTTCGACCACCTGGGGTTGTTTAACGTGCACTGACATCGCACAGTACACGGGCCTATAGAATTTCTGCTCCAAAGAAATTCCAGCCGCCGCGGCCGGGATCGAACCCGCGTTTTTCGGGTCAGCAGCCGAGCACCATAACCGCTGAGCCACCGCGGCGGCCGCTTGAATATTATGCCGTGTTCTGAAATGAACTGCATGCATCTGTTCATTTGATGCATACCGCGTTAATGTGAGCTGTCCGAAATTCGTTGTCAGGGAGCTCGCACCGGCTTTTGGTCAGCAGTGGCGTTTTCCTCCCCATTCTGCAGCATTGTGACTATACTTTTTAGATGCAAGCGAGAGGTTTGTGCGGAAGATGACATTCATTCGTCGGGTTTAGTTAATTAGCACAGTGGTGAGTGCTCTGCAGTGGCCCGATTAATAAGTGGCCGTCTGCAACTTTCGATTTCGCCGTTGCCGAGGAGCCCACTTTTTTGTGGGCCTCTCTTAAGGTACCTGGCATGTTATGAATTGTTCTGTGCAACCGGTTAGCGGCTTATCCAGTCTCCGCCAAAAGAGTCTGGGACCGACTTTGACACTGTGCTGTAGAGTAGCCCAATGGACGTGGCGAGAACAATTATTTTACTGATCGCAAAGTTCAGAAGCAAGATGTCTGTTAATTTAGAATGCTGTTTTATCTTGCAGGAGCGCAGAAAACATGTTCTAGACTTCTTAATGGCCAATTTTCTCACTGTATGTGTGTGACATTCTTGTGTATATCTGCAATTCTTTTGTTTTTGTTGAGATATCTTTCGTTCTTAAGCAAAGCGCGTTTTCCTTACTCATTGAAGAGAGCTCTATAACTTGGCTATTATATGCGGCAAAAGAGCAGTATATTTAATCTGATTGATCAATTTATTTTTACGCACACCACCTCGATATGGCCTGTTTTCCCGTGTTAAGTGTTAAATTTTGAACATAGTGTTGATTCACACAGTGACAGAAAATAGTACTGCCTCAAGATTCAACTTTGCTCGATTTCCCTGCTCTCCTATAAGAGCAGAAGCTGCTCAGGAAGGATTTTTATGCAGCCAGGCAAAAAGAGTTCCAGGCTGTGGGAGCGTCAAGTAAGAATGCAGAAAAAGTTGTACAAACGATAGGAAAAATATTTCGAAAGAGGATAGAATAAATGAGACAGGACAATAAAGAATGCTGACCCCGCAGTGTTTGCGAGAAATGGTTTATTCTAGAAAAAGCCAGTGGCATGGATCACAGTGCATACAAATTAAAGGACACGTGACGTGGATGTACACCAACACAAAATCAGTCAAGTGCTCCAAAATTGAAAAACAATGTGGAGCCATCGAACAACACTATTTGATAAAACGAAAACCTGACCAATGTACTAACAAAGACATGACTCGAAACAAATTCACACTCAACTGAGCAAGAGCCAGCTTGAAATCAGTCACACCTCCGAAAAATTAAGGACAAACCATAGAGTACTGGCTACCTCAACACTGGCACTGCATAACATGTCAAAACGACCAGAGATTGACAGTAATGCAAGACAACACCAAACCAGGAATCCCCTTTCAGGACATGAAGATCAGACACCCAACATACCATTACCAACCCTCACACACAAAATGAGGACAATGCCTAGGGGTTTGTGAATGTTCCAACTTTTTGAACAGCATAATTGAATAAATTTCTGTTCACTTAGTCGAACGACTCAAACAGTATATGTTCAAAATTATTTTAATTGAATCCAAATTGCTCTTAAATTTTCAGATACTTTTCGAATAATTGACACAACGCTTGATTAAGCTCCACTGTATTTTTCTGCAGTTAATCTTCAAAAAACTGCACACATTGACGACGTGTACCAGTATACGTATTCTAATTGGAAAAAGTACTATTCGCACTCCCTCACAAATTCTACTTCTATACAGACACTATTAACACGACCACCTCAACACCTACACTACAAGTTACTCCCCAATACAATTTGATGCAGCGAATTGCAGTGATGCAATGATTTGATGGAAATGTTACAATTTCCTCGGTAGACTGATCGACACACACACCCACATGCGCACATATTTCACATTTCCACCCACACACGCACAAAGGTGATTACAGCAAGCCGATGAGTCCTCTCTCTTTCCTCGGTAGCATGTGTATTACACATCAATTCGAAGTCAGACAAGTTCCTCGATGCCACTCAAATCTTCATCACTGGAATCAGTGCTCGACTCATCAGAGGAGGAGTTGCACGAGTCAGAAATGCTGAAGGCAACCGGTCCAATTTCAGCATCAACAATCATATCGCGTTGCCATGCTTCAGCCTCAACTTGCTCCACATGAACACAACAGTTCTGCCTGTTTTCCTGGCTTACAGACGCCAGTGCTACCGGCAGGAGCTTTTCCACTTCAGCCAAAGTGAAACATTTATTGCGACTATGAATATTGCATAAGAATGCAATCTGCCAAGTGACACAAATGCTACCGTTTAAAAACCCATTAAAATCATGCATGAAATAGCTGGAAAAATTCATGCACTTATTACATGCACAAACATGAGGTAAAACAAAACATTATCTACACTGTGTGTAAAACTGCTCAGTTACTGATAAACGAAAGCGGTTTTTGAGGTTTAATGCCCCAAAGTAACTCAAGCGATCAGGCATGCCATGGTGAAGGGCTGCCAATAACTTCGACCGTATGGGGTTCCTTAACATCCACTGACACTGCACAGTACACGCACCACTATCACTAATAAATGGGAGAACATTCTATTAACCATGACATGCATGAAAGCAAAAACAGAGCATTCTTACAACCATTGTGTTCAATGCATAATGTGCCTTCCTCGTGAAATAGTTGGCCTTCACCATGTCAGGGATGGACTTCGAAGGGGCCTTTACGCCAATGTAGGTCATGTCGACGCATCTCACGACGTCTGTGATGCCGCCGCGCAGAAGGAAACGCTCCTTAACATACGCACGCTCGGCCGCAGTCGTGGGGAAAGCGAGCCACCGCTTCTGCACAGCCGCGTCGATAAGCGCGTCGGAGACGTCCCTCACACAGCGGCTCACATTGCTTTGGTGGCGTCCAATAAAGCGGTCTGCGCCGACGCTCCTTTGGAAGCTCCCGGTCGCGAAGAACCGGAGGGCGCAGAGGACTTGCTCTTCGACCGAAAGCGAATGAGGCCCGGTACGCACTCTCCGCAGGCGTGGGTCGTCACCTAACTCTTTACACAGCCATCGTACCGGTGTTTTGGAGAGGCGAAAATGTCGCTGGAATTCGTCGTCGGCCATGGCAGTAAACGGGTCCAGCCGCCCGTACTGACATTTGCCGTCAGAGGAAGCGATGACCCAGGCTGCTGCTGCTGCCGCCATGACAGTCGCGAGATGAATTCGGGGCACTTCACCGTTCACGAGTTTAGCTCCGAGTTCACCTGTCAATCAAAACCATTGGTCACGCCCCCGGCGTGCCGTACATAAATTATAGGCGTACGCGCTATGGGTGGGCCACACCCAACATCCCTGCCGGCTACAGGTATGCTGCGTAGATGTGCTGATTGCTGACAGACATCGACGATGTTGACTATCGAAATATAACAGGCCAAACGGACGTCATCGCTGATTAATCTAAGCACCTCTGCTAAGGACACGCAACGTGGCGACAGCCGCCGATTTCTTCGCTCGCATACCAAGATTGCACAACACTATAGCCTGTTGCAACCACGTAAGACACAGCGCAACGCTGACGGTGCGTCACACCTGCTTGCAAGGCGTCAAACACGGAGCACGACGACGAAACGGTGCTTGGAGCACGTCGTACTCCAACAACCTCACA
Organism: Amblyomma mixtum; assembly: GCF_055824585.1. Classification (NCBI taxonomy): domain Eukaryota; kingdom Metazoa; phylum Arthropoda; class Arachnida; order Ixodida; family Ixodidae; genus Amblyomma; species Amblyomma mixtum. Next base: position 107,211,980 of record NC_143013.1, read on the forward strand.
TCACAGGTGTTTGGCTTGGCCGTCCTTTCATCGGTGATAAAGCTCAGCATCAATGTGTCAAACACATCCGGGATCGACAAACGGTTGCTGCTCGTGAAGCACGCAAGCACTGCGTACTTCACAACCGTAACCCCTTTCTCTGTTATAAGTCCGATTCCATTATTACAAACAGGATCCCCCATCTGCCCGAACGATATTATTGCGATGTCACTGCGGTATACAACGGCGATCGACGTTAGTACCAAAACCAGTCCGCAAAACCTTCACTGTAAAAAATAAAACACCTTTAAACGAGTTTCCAGGTGTCTATAACTCTCACCCTTGCACCCGGCCCAGAAGGGTGTTTTGTGATTTCAATACACCCTTCACGTGGGGTGTTTCATGAAAGAACCAACCCGAAAATGATACAACTTGACCCAAAGGTGTTGAGGTGTATCACACACTTTACCACCGAGCCTCAGGCGTTTTACGCTTCTTACACCCCTACACCCTTCAGGAATAAAGCATGCAATGGGTTCATAATTTGTTCGCACTTTTATTACTTTTCTTAAGTGTTGTTTAAATTTACCATTATAATGCCTAAGTAATGCAATATACGTGTATTACTGGAGCTCTTCATAGCAGTAAACAGGCTGTGTGCACCTAAGAAAAATGTTTATTGACAAACAAATCACAAAACTGCAGAAATGTGGAAAATTTTTATTAGAACAAAACACATCCATAAAACAATGCACAAGAAGCTTCTCCAATGAATTCCTCACTGCCATCCAAAGAACTTAAAATTTTAAGGTACAACAGCACCATACCTGCTGTCATTGGGTTTACGGTGCTACAAGAATAAGGTTGCATTGCATTTACTCTACCTCCTAATTTTTCAGAGCAAACAGAATGAAAAATTCATGCTTGTGCAGCCTTTCAGAGCAAACAGAATGAAAAATTCATGCCTGTGCAGCCTTCTATACCAGCCTGAAGAAGGCTAGGACTGTGACGCTAACTCCCAGGATTAAGCAAAAAAGCAAACTTAAGGCAGCTTAAGCTGAACACCCATATTCCTGACATTATGGCAGTTGTGGAGTGAGCCACAGTGGTAAGCCTGCTGAGTAGTCATCCTCCCTCGACGAACAGGTTCTCAGCCACCTCAGGATTGTCTTCGGTGAACAGCATGCATGGTGTGAGTGCATTTCAGACAAAAACAGTAAACTATTTCATATCAGTTTACACTGCTCAATGGTCCTTATAAATGCCAACATATTCCTCATTAACAATGCGTTTTATAATGCATGCTAACGCTAACAGAAAGAAGAAAATCTGCCCAAGTGGCAAGCAAGCGCCAGCTGTTTTTTGAACCATTCCAAAGAGGTCACTGTGGTTTAGAAAAAATAGCTCTAAACGGCATTATATAAACAATGTTTTAGCTGAAAAGCTAGATGTTATGAAATGGAATGAAGATGTTCAGGCCATGCAATTAATTCTGCACGAACTGCTACAAACAAGTGCAAACCACTGGCCTGCCTGGCGGGTAAACTGACTATAAAAGGCACAAAACACCATGACAACAAAGGTGAAAATAGAGCACTTCAAAATGCTTTACAATGAACCGAACGACAAGTAATGTGCAACATTCACTGTAACAGAAAGCACAGTATATGATCAAAGTCAGCAATACGACCCCTTCCATGAGAGTGGTCGGCTGCAACTAACGCAAAGCATGCATTCATTATTATACCAAGCAAGTGACATCTTGAAAGGCAGGCAACAGTGCTAAGTTAACATATCTCCCATGTCTGCAGCCAGTAAACTCAAAAATCCACCAAGAAAAATTTGCACAAGGCCACAAAACTACTACAAGAAAAGGAGCTCGGCCAGTTGGTGCATGAATCTGCAAAACCACGCAGGATAACAGGACACAGACAAGACAGGTGCAGCGATAACAACTGCGGAATTTATTGTTTAGTTTGCAATGTATACAGGAAGCATCATCCAAAATACAAAGAAGGAAAGCCATGGAATCGTCATTTTGTCAAATCTGTCGTGATTATTTATCCAGGTAGTTGATTTCTTTTTCGTTAGAGTTAGTGATGATGTGCTTAAACAGGTTGAACAATTCTTATGTACCATGCACGTCTCTTACATTTCCTCAGAATTTTACATTGTCGAAAGTGTGATATACACTCACAGTCCGATATGTGTCTTGGTAGCTTGCTACCATATCCTTTCTCAGTATTCTGACATGTTGCATTAGATAAATGTTAACATGCTGACCTTAGTTCTCAACACAGGACGCTCCGCGTGACGGAGGTATCTTGTAAACTAAGCCACTGTGGCATGCCATGAATTTGTCTCTTGTGCTTCGTCTTACGCTGGGCTGTTTTTGAAGCACCTTTGCTAGGAGCATTGCATACTACATTCAGCTACTTTCTGTGAAAAAGCAAATGAAGCCACTGCAAAGAACTTCCACAAGCTGCAAAAGAAAGTCAAGCCAACAACTTGACCAAACTAGGGCTGGTTGTGGAAAAGAGTGAGGGCCTATGCCTGAATGCCTTCTTTATGGCAAAAACGCAATGGTAACTGGCCTTTCAGAGTAATTGTCTCTGAACAAGGATCGTGGCAGCAACCCTTAGGGCAGTATCTGCAAGAATTGCTCTCCTTGCTCACCGTGGAAGACCTTTTCCTGGTAAAGAAGCCAGAAGTGTCCGCATTCCTCTTGAACAGCCGTCTAGAAGGAGTGTCTTCTCTTTGTCATCGAGGACTAACATTACAGGCTGCCACATACCACCTTGTTTGAGATGGTAAGAGAAGGCATTGATTCAATGGGAGCAGCATGATTCCAGATCCAATGCAGAACTAATGTTCATAGATTCCTCGAGTTGCTAACCATCTATTATTTTAGTTTAATGACCTGCACATACAGTGGCAAGGAGTATGCACCAGTTCCTGTGTTGCACTAATTCTCATTGTCCTGCTAGCCTGTCAAGATAGCCAACTATTAAAAAGCTTTGCATGGCACCAATTTGATAATGACCTTCCAATTCCTGGACAACTTCCTAGTAATCCACAAGCTTCATAAACAAGGGCAATACAACGGCATTGTTCACATATTCAAGACCTTCTCCGAAGTTCTTGCTGGAGGTACAGCTTCTCGATCTATGGCTGCACATCAGAGAGACCCATATGTGCTGGTGTTACGTCCCACAGTCGAAAAAAAAAAGACTTGCTACTGACACACTAAAAAATGTCGCAAACAGATCGTGTATTGACCGTCAGCAGGAAAGCGTTGAGGCCCAACTAACATAGTTACCTGAAGCTGGTTTCCCGGATGACCTCGTCTGCAGCCTAGGCTTGAAGATAATGAAAGAAATTTTCTGATCCACCCTAACGAGGCTTCAGAAAGAAGAATGGAAGTTAACTGTGACGGCGTATGTGCATGGTATCAGCCACACGCTAGAGAAAGTGGTCAGGCAAGCTGGTGTGAACTTAGTAAACAGGCGCCTAAGTAACTGTCGCATGCTGTGGATTTGGCTGCCTTCTTCTATACCAGGCTGTCTTTCAAGCACCCTTGCTGGGCGTGTTGCATACTAAGTTCACACCAGCCTGCCTGACCACTTTCTTAAGCGCGTGGCTGATACCATGCACCTATTACCTTAATAACCATGTTGCCCACTACCCTCCCGGCTTCCACAAACTCCTCTGTCTCCCTGCGTGCCATGTGGGCCTGGGTGAGAAGCTGCTGCCTCATTGCGTGGGTCCTTTCCGCATCTTCTCTTAAGGCAACTGAGCAACGTGACCTATGAAATCACATCCCTGCACTACCACACTCCTCCCGCGGCCCCCCCACCAAGCTCGCGCACGTCACCCGTCTTAAGCCCTACCATTCACACCACCTTAGGGCACCCAGGGACTGTGCTTCCTTCCGCGAGGCGGAGGGGGTAGTGCCACAGTGCAAGTTGCAAGGTGAAGAGGACGTTTTGACGCTGGACAGTCGACAACGGGGACGCTGCAGCTAGTGCTTGGGGTGACTTGGTTTGGTGTGCCTTCTGAGTGCGACCTGTCGCGCCTGCTGCGACCCCAAAATAATATTCTATGACAGCTATGGTCCGTTCTTTCTGAAGCCTTTTAGAGGTAGATAGGCAAATTTCTTTATCCTGAAGCCAAGCCTGCAGATGAGGACATCTGGGAAATCAGCTTCAGGTAGCCATGTCAGGTGGGCCTCAAGGCATTCCTGCTGACGGTCAATACACGACCTATTTAGGATAATTTCAATTCAGTTCTGCAGGCACCTCACAGCAGCATGAAAATTCATTGCATACCAAAGGCTAAGCTTAAAGAAACCTTAAAGATTAACCATGAGCTCCCCAAAAGTGATCAGAGACCGTTTGTTGACTTCCACCTGTTCCTTGGGAATGATCACATGTGCTCCACGTACTTTACTGCCAATGTGTGTAATCACAAGGCAATATGAACACAAGTGCTATATCCACTATCATACTGCAGGCTTTGTACACAGACACAAGAAACAAAAGCGACAAACAACAGCATTAACTGAAAAAAACAACAAAACAAAACAATCTACACCAGTGGCTACCATTACACTAGTCAGATAGGCAGCTACCTCCCAAATGCATGCTTATACTCGAGAGAAAACAACCAGAGTGGCATTTTAGCTACACTTCTAGTATGTTCCACTTCACACCTTCATAAAATGGAGCCGAACCTATGCTAGTGAGGCAACAGCTTCCGAAACTGACTGGCCATGTTAGGTGGAAGACGTTGCCTTTCACTAACAACTTCTAATGCACTGCAAGAAGTGGTGAGGTGAAATATACTACTCTGCTTGCAAGTCACAGACATGCTGGATTAGGAGCAGCAGGTAATTGCTACTGATTACACTGCGGCCCATGCTCTGCGCAGTTGAAATAATTGTGATGCCAGCTACTGCTACCTCAAAAAAAAAAAGAACAGTGGGGTTATGAGTCACACAGTTGGCTATTCTGCTTTAACATAGACCGGACTGGCATAAGTGACTGTACAGGAAATAGAAGATGTATTAAAGCCAAAAAGCCATTCAGCTTGCTCTTGCCTACATCTGTAAGTGTGCTCTTGGTGCCAAATGTCCCACAAACTAACCCTCTAGGCTTTCTATGCCACCATTATCAATGGCTTTTAGTTGATTCTAGCTGCAGCTAACTAACTTGAATGCTGATGCTACAGTAAGGGTCTAGGTTTTTTTTTAATTATCACTCTTGATTGTCTAAGTATTCACACCTGCTTCTACATTGGGCTTCTGACTGGCTTATTTAAATGAGTGTACCTGCATTATATTTGTCATACATATAGCCTTACATATGCCCACATATATTTAGTTACAAAAGCAGGTCTTAAAGTGAGCACCCAGTGAGTAGGGGTTCTCTTTTAGCACAGGATTTTATTTTGCAGCACTTTTTGTAACAACCCATTTTCCATTATCAACAACTGATAACGACAATATTTAGAAATTCCCAACTTCGTGACACACAAATAAAGATGCACCAAGAAGCTCTAGTTTTTGTCCTAATCCCATTCACTTCATACAAAACAAACCCATCCACACATTCGACACTTCGTTTGCCTTCTCTTGGAATCCACTCCGTTGGTCCTCAAGTGTAACGGAGTGGATTCCAAGAGAAGGCAAACGTAGCAGTGGGCGGCAGGAAGTTAGGTGGGTGGATGTGGTAAAGACATTATGCGGTAGCACACTTTTTATCACCAAATGCTTGTACCAAGTTCGCAGGGATATGGTAGCCGCAGCTGGCAAAGGCAGTCCTTTGACCTGCAGTGGGTGTAATCAGGATGATGATGATGACGAGAAAACTACGTTCAACAACACTCAAACTGGTTTGCAATAACCCTATGCTGACAACGAACTAGAAAGGATGTACAAATAAATGAGGGCATGGTTAGGCTATGTACCCTGTTTCATGAAGCAGCTTGATGAAGGAAAGAAGGGAAAATGGCCCAAAAGAGGACCAAGCATACAACATAAAAAGAAGCTTGCAGCAAGAACTAAAACGCACCTTTGCTTCCATACTGCTCATGAATATTGCCCAGTGGCAACAAGGTGCAAGCTTTGGCTGTGGACTCCCATGTGGATGTAGATGTTTCCCCCTGCAGACATGCATTTAATACCATCACGATTACAGACCGCCAAAATTCAGAAATTAGGTCACTATGGCCAAACATTGAAGCTTTTAAAAACTTGAAAAGCAAGCTAAATATACCTAGCTGGCACAGCACAGGATTCTTTTATCTGGATGACGTTCTAAAAACAATTAAAAACCAAAATAGATAGCAGCGTCAACAAATTTATGCAAAAACCTGGCCTGATGCAAAAACGACCAGCGGTCAGCGCCTGCAGCACACAAAATTGAAAGCTTATCTCAGACGTCCCGCTGACGCACCGCATTTTACTCAGAGATACAGAATAGACCTTACGCACGGGCGGAAAAATTACCATGTGCAGATAAACCGTAGGACAACGAATTTGACGAAATAGCGTTAAACGGCTTTAAATTTGACAGAACACACATACTAGAGCTCTTAAGTAGCATGAGGCAGTACACTGCAACATTCGTTTCGTCAAAACAAAAACAGCTTTGAGTGGAATGAGTCTCGGCGAACTCTGTTCAGTGCTGCTTCTCTTCCTGGATACACGGAAAGAGCTGCCTGTCTGCAGATCTTGGCACTTTGGTAATAGAAGCGGCAAGCCTTGAGGCCGCTCTTACGTAAAATATGCTTTGAATAATGCAAACCAGCATGCATGAAGACATAGGATTGCTTACCATTCGAGGCAGGTGCGTAGTCGTGCCGAGCTGAAGTACGTCTCCAAATCACGGCAACGCTCGTGTTTTTCATTAACGCTTCAGGACAACGTTTCTACATTACAAATGCATTGTGGTGCATAAACACGCTCACATTATAACTTCGCCCTTGCTTCCTGATATCAAACCTTTAAAACGTGAGCGAGCGTCGGCCGTTCTGCCAACCTACAACAAAGAAACGCATTCGGCAGAGCCTCCAAAGGCTGCTTCTGTTCCGGTACGTGAGATACGAGTACATGGACAGCAGTGAACGAACCTACGCACTACTCCAGTTATATATGCACAAAAAACACTTCAGTTCAGTGCGGTACCTCGAAAAATGCGGTCGAAAACGCAGTTCACGTCAACCACTGCAGCCCGCACACCACGACGCACCACGCACAACTAGAGTGTACTAGAAAGTACACTCTAGCACAACAGGCGGGAAAAAACCAACTAAGGCCCGAAGGTACCGATGGCCGCCTAGCGGCGGAAATGCAGTTTCACTTTCAGTTTTGAATTCAGTTTATTGGGCTTTTTACAGTGCGTACGTAAGCTAGAATGTATTTGCAGCACCGGAACAGCCTACGCAACGATTTCCAACAGTTACCAGTTACGGAAAATGCGAAGTGATTAAATTAGATATATTTCTTCGGATTCAAAAGTTACCATGAATTGGCCCCCTTGCCGTTTTTTACTTTTACGTTCACTCCAGCGGCTGCATTTCGGTGGTGGCAAAATATATATTAAAAAAAGTGTAGCCTATATCGTCGTCGAAAGTGGAGGGAGCATGAAATGTATTGCAGGCAGGGCGTAGCACATTTTAGGACGGCGCCCTCACCGTCAAGCGACACCTTCGAAGGGCCGCACAGGGACGGTGCCAGGGCATTCGTGGTGAGGTAGCTCAGAGAGGTAGAAGATGGGCGGGAGGGCGCTAGGTTATGATGGATAGGCATAATGCCCCTAGGCCTGTGGCATTGCTCTTCATAATGCTTTCATAAAATTCATAATGCTTCATAATGCTTCGTAAAATTAAATTAATCAACAAAACGCAGCGGTGATTAAGAGAAACACAGAAGGCCGAATGCGTACTGCAAGGTCTGATCGCGACAGATGTTTCTGCGGTCCAGTAGATCTTCGGCTCCCTTGGCGCTCTCATGGGCCCGCACAGCGTGCTTCCACTCGCGGCGCGCCTGTTACGAGATCAGCGGGAGGATGGAAATGTTCGCTTAAGGTTCTAAAAGTTCTAGCTCATGTTCTCTGTCCTGCGCGCTGCTGTGAGTAGACGATGTTCGCTAGTTTGTCTAGAACGGGAACTGGAAGCTCTAAATGCCTAAATTGCCCGTGTGTTGTGCGAATGTCAGTGCACGTTAAAGGACCCACGATTGCCGAAAATAGTATAGAGTCCTCCACTACGGTGTCTCCGATAGCTCAGGTTTAGCTTTCAGACATTAAACGCCGTATACCACAGCATTTAACTTTTTTGTAATGGGTTTGCACAGGTACCTTCTGCTACTCGTTCAGTTTTTGTTCTCTTCCCTTTGCTCTTTGAGCTTCTCAAGCTCTTCTGGGAACCTAATTAACTTCAGGTCTCCATAGTAACCTTTCTTCCAGTTGACACAGAGGTTGCTTCAAGAAATTGCTCATTTGGGTCTTGTTTTTTGTGCGTAGTTTCGTTTGTAAAGTAGAATGATTTCGCGCAGACAGTACTCCGTTTGAAACATATACAGGGTGAAACATATACACGAGCTACAGCTATATTTTATGTTTTTTTACATTTCCCTTCCCCAATTAGTCCGGCATACATAACTGAGGTGAAACCAGCTTTACATTTTTTAAAGGAACACCCTTGCCTGCACTGGGGGGTATTTTGGCCATATGCACCCGCCCCTAAAATGCTAGGTTGCAGGACGGGTGCACGACGGGTGCACGAGTAACAGAAACGCCTATTTTTTCGGGTGCGAGGGTGTGTTAGTATGTTCCCTTTAAAGGTGTGAAATTTTTTACAGTGTTGAAATGCGCGAAGTAAACAAATACTACGCAGATACGCGCGCCACCACCTTCACAGCTTTTAGTCAGCGTCTGATGACATAGGATGAGTTGTGTTGCTGGGTAGCACGCTCTTCGCATCCGCAGTGCACTAAAGAGGCGTCACACACAACAGGCGTACGTAATGAATCATTGCATACAGCCAAACAGCATTTTTTTTCTCACACCGCATCACAGCCGCTCGCACGGCCAATTTATACCGCTGAGATTCGCCAAGAGCGTACTAAAAGCAATGGTTGGCCATAGCGAGGTGCGGCAGCGGCCGTAGCAGCGGAGAGCTCCACCTGAGGTCACTGCAGAGAGCAGCAGTGACGCGGGGGTGCATGCAGCTCAGTTTTTGGCTTTTGTGTATTATGCAAGCCGGAAGATGCATGACTGTTATATTTTGATATACGGCAAAACAAAAATATATTTTCGCAATGGCCGCAGAAAAAGACAGATTCAGCGTGTAGTAGTTGCCCAGTCTCTCCAGCCGAAGGCAGGGCTACCGGCGGCGTGTCAGCGCAGGAGCTCTCTCGTTTTCGGCACGGTGGGCTGCCGCTCTAGTTCGTATGCAAGCTACGCTGCAAGCAATGGCCTCAGTATCGCCACTAGCGGCAGAAAGTGTCAAATCTTTGTTAATTTCCTAAAGCTATGCTTTTCAACAACGCTTTATTGGATTCAGATTTTAAAATACATTTGGAAATGAACAAAATATTCATAATATTATCTGTTGCCTTTTAACGTATTCGAGAGAAGAGAAAGGATTGATACAAGAGTGCACATAGTGCGCACTGTTCGTCTTCGGAAATGGAGAGACAAAGCCTGAAAGAGAACGCCTTATGCACGCCTTTTTACGCGGCCGAAAAGGCGTGTCAAACAGCTAGCGGTGAGCGTGCAGATAGCAGAGAAGTCACGATTTCGCGATTGCTGATATGGCGCTGGTAACTTCAGGTAGCGCTGCGGCCTGTTATTGCACAGTGTATTTTGTTACAGTGTATTTTGTAGGCGATACAAGCGCAGGGTGCGCTTGTATCGCCTTTACGTGGCTTCATCTCTACATTTTATTGTCCGCTTTCTGCGCACGTTCCGCGCTATCTTCGTTCACTGACTGCCGTCATCGTAAACTCCGATGAAACTCTGGCGAGCGTCAAACTCGGGCCTTCTGCCATAGCGCCCCAACAACCGAGTTTCCAGAACAGGTACCTGGGGCGCTATGCTGGAAGGCCCGAGTTTGCTGAAACTCGGAATCATCCCGAGTTCTGGCGACACCCCCCGATGAGTGAACTAATGATAGCAAGACAAAATCCCACCCTCGTCACGCCTCCAGCTTCATTGGGTTATCTGCACATATTCCGTGCTTTATCATCACATCGGCGCCACCTCATGGGCTTCTTGGGCGGTCTACAAAGAACGGGTCACGTGAGCCAACCGCCGGTGCACTTTTCATTTGTCTGTCGCTCCACCAAGTGCATTGCCTATGCAATTCGTCAAACGAGGTTTGTTGAATTTTATAATGCACTTAGTAGACCTTTATAAGCATTTTATAGTGTGCAAGATTTGGATTTAAAGCGCTTTAGAGTGATTCATGCATTATTAAATTTTGCTTTGTACCGCGAGGGAACGCTACCAACGCTACATCATGTGCAACTGTGAAGGCTACGGAAGTAGTCCGCAAAAAAAAAAAATAGATGTGTACCACTCCGCGCTGTTTTGTGGCCGTGTGGTCTAACGCGTAGCTCCGGAAAGTCGACAGGCAATGGGAGTGCGTCGAATCAAATCCCTCATGATTAAACTTTTTTTTTCGCACTTTTTTTTTTCATCGCAAGTATATGCATGAACACACCACCTCGATATGGCCTGTTTTCCCGTGTTAAGTGTTAAGTTTTGAACATAGTGTTGATTCCCACAGTGACACAAAATAGTACTGCCTCAAGAGTCAGCTTGGCTCGATTTCCCTGCTCTCCTAGAAGAGCAGAAGTTGCTCAGGCAGGATTTTCATGCAGCCAGGTAAAAAGAGTTCCAAGCTGTGGGAGCGTCAACTAAGAATGCAGAAAAGGTTGTACACCGCTAGGAAAAAATATTTCGAAAGAGCAAACAACAAATGAGACACGACAATAAAAAACGCTGACCCCCAGTGTTCGCCAGAAATGGTTTATTCTGGAAACAGCCAGTGGCATGAATCACAGTGAATACAAATTAAAGGACACGTGCAGTGGATGTACACCAACACACAATCAATCAAGTGCTCCAAAACTGAAAAAAAAAATGTGGAGCCACCTGACCAATGTACTAACAAAGACGTGACTCGAAACAAATTCACACTCAACTGAGCAAGAGCCAGCTTGAAATCACTCACACCTCCGAAAAATTAAGGACAAAACATACAGTACTGGCTACCTCAATACTGGCACCCAGGCTGCTTATGCTGCCGCCATGACAGTCCCGAGATGAATTCGGGGCACTTCACCGTTCACGAGTTTAGCTCCGAGTTCACCTGTCAATCAAAACCATTGTTCACGCCCCCGGCGTGCCGTACATAAATTATAGGCGTACGCGCTATGGGTGGGACACTCCCATGCCTGCCGGCTACAGGTATGCTGCGCGGCTGTGCTGATTGCTGACAGACATCGACAATGTTGACCATCGAAATATAACAGGCAAAACGGACGTCATCGCTGATTAATCTAAGCACCTCTGCGAAGGACACGCAACGTGACGAAAGCCGCCGATTTCTTCGCTCGCATACCAAGATTACACAACACTATAGCCCGTTGCAACCACGTAAGACACAGCACAACGCTGACGGCGCGTCACACCTGCTTGCAAGGCGTCAAACACGGACCACGACGACGAAAGGGTGCTTGGAGCACGTACTACTCCAACAACATCGCATCACAGGTGTTTGGCTTGGCCGTCCTTTCATCGGTGATAAAGCTCAGCATCAATGTGTCAGACACATCCGGGATCGACAAACGGTCGCTGCTCTAGGCCCAATGCAATAAATACTTTGTAATTTCCAGCACGCGAGCACTGCGTACTTCATAACCGTAACACATTTCTCTGTTCTAAACCCGATTCCATTATTACAAACAAGATCCCTCATGTGCCCGAACGATATTATTGCGATGTCACTGCGGTATACAACGGCGATCGACGTTAGTGACAAAACCAGTCCGCAAAACCTTGAAGTGCGCGACGTAAAGAAATACTAAGCAGATACGCGCGCCACCACCTTCACAGCTTTTAGTCAGTGTCTGATGACATAGGATGAGTTGTGTCGCTGGATAGCACGCTCTTCGCATCCGCAGTGCACTAAAGAGGCGTCACAAACAACAGGCATACGTAATGAATCATTGAATACAGCCAAACAGCAATTTTTTCCCACACCGCATCGCAGCCGCTCGCACGGCCAATTCTACTGCTGAGATTCGCCAAGAGCGTACTAAACGCAATGGTTGGCCATAGCGGGGTGCGGCAGCGGCCGTAGCAGCGGAGAACTCCACCTAAGGTCACTGCAGAAAGCAGCAGTGACGCGGGGGGGGGGGGGGGGGGGCGGGTGCAGTGCAGTTCAGTTTTTTGCTGTTGTGTATTATGCAAGCCAAAAGATGCATGACTGTTATATTTTCATATACGACACACTAAAATATATTATCGCAATGGCCGAAAAATAAGACAGATTCAGCGTGTAGTAGTTGCCCAGTCTTTCCAGTCGAAGGCAGCGCTATCGGCGGCGTGTCAGCGCAGGAGCTCTCGTTTTCGGCACGGTGGGCTGTCGCTCTAGTTCGTATGCAAGCCACGCTGCAAGCAATGGCCTCACTATCGCCACTAGCGGCGGAAAGTGTCAAAACTTTGTTAATTTCCTAAAACTATGTTTTTCAAGAACGCTTTATTGGATTCAGATTTGAAAATAAATTTGGAAATAAACAAAATGTTCATAATATTATCTGTTGCTTTTTAACGTATTCGAGAGAAGAGAAAGGGTTGATACAAGAGTGCACCTAGTGCGCACTGTTCGTCTTCGGAAATGGAGAGACAGACAGAGCCTGAAAGAGAAGACACGCCTTTGACGCGCCCGAAAAGGCGTGTCAAACAGCTAGCGGCGAGTGTGCAGATAGATAGCAGGGAAGTCACGATTTCGCGAGTGCTGACATGGCGCTGATAACTTCAGGTAGCGCTGCGGCCTGGTGTTGCGCAGTGTATTGTGTTTGAAGTGTGAAACAGGCGCGTAGGGTGCGCTTGTATCGTCTTTACGAGGCTTTATCTCTACATTTCATTGTCCGCTGCTTGCGCACGTTCCGCGCTATCTTCGTTCAGTGACTGCCGTCATCGCAAACTCGGATGAAACTCGGGCGAGCGCCAAACTCGGGCCTTCCAGCATAGTGCCCCTGCAGCAGTTCATTCCTGCAAATTATACGGGGAACCAATTCACCTGCAGGCTACCTCTGGTATAAATTTTTATTTCCATACACAGTAATGTAGGCGAGAACAAGAGTCCTTCGACCCCAGCGGTGACCTAGCACTTAGAGAAAAAGAGGATGTGCTAAAAATGCATTTCAAACATATTGAATTAATTTCACATTTATTTCGCAATTTTGTCCCTATGCTTTAGCAAAACGTTCAGTTGGGCGAGTTGGTAGATATTCATGATTCTTTTTTTGTCCCTTGTAGTTCGCGCTGTTTTACATCATGAATGTCCCTATGCTTCAACTGCAATACGAATGTTTTCTAAGTATATAGGAATAATATTTTGAACATTTCTAAAAATGCGGGAAAAGTGCTTTTTGGCCCGCTTAGCATATTTATAATGCATTATATATATACTAAAAATATCCATTAAATACATTAGATTACATTAGAAATAGACAAAAAATATACAGTTAATACATTAAAGATATATTTCCTTGGGCTTAAAAAAATGGCTGAGGCTTAACTTGGTTAAGCCTGGAGAATGCGAAGCATCATCGTGTCGCATAATTTGGAGGCGCACAACCACAGCGACGGCGCGAGGTGGGCCCCCGTTTCTCCACTGTCGTGACGCCATCGTGTCACGGGGTGTGACGTCATGTATCACGTGATTTGGAGGCGCACAACCACAGCGACGGCGCGAGGTGGGCCCCCGTTTCTCCACTGTCGGGACGTCATTAGGTCACGTGGTGTGACGTCATGTATCACGTGATTTCGAGGCGCACAACCACAGCGACGGCGCGAGGTGGGCCCCGTTTCTCCACTGCCGTGACGTCATCGTGTCACGTGGTGTTGCATCATCGTGTCACGTGATTTGGAGGCGCACAACCACAGCGACGGCGCGAGGTGGGCCCCCGTTTCTCTACTGTCGTGACGTCATCGTGTCACGTGGTGTGACGTCATGTATCACGTGATTTGGAGGCGCATAACCACGGTGAAGGGCTGAAGTGGCAGCTAAAGTAGTATGCTTCGCATAAAAGGTCTGTGCGGCTTCACAGAATGCTCACGAAATGCCTCGCCACTCACCGTTCCTGCTGTTCCAGGTGCTGCTGCTCACCGGCTATCACCTGCCTGTTTCACCGACTTGCCGACCGGTTCCGCAATCTTGCGGCGCTAGCTGGTTTCTGGACGGCTGTGGCTGCTCATCAGATCATCTGTGCGCACCCCTGCCGATTTTGGACACTTTCGACCTTCGGGCCTGGCAACATGCTACATTATCAGCTGACGAGGACACGTACTACATAAAGCGCCCGGATTTCACCGCCCCCTTGGGCCACGGCACTGCTCACGAAATACCTCGCCACTCACCGTTCCTGCTGTTCCAGGTTGGTTATTACGAGTGTTCTTGTTACCGTGAGGATGATGTCTGTCTTGTAGCAGTGTCGTGGCCGCCCCATATTCTGAAACGTTTCCGCTCGGCGGCGGTGTACATTTGGCGCATTTTGGTCCTGGGTGGTGACGTTGAAACAAACCCAGGCCCTATGACGAAGGGCCAAGAGGAAAAGGTCGAACTGGTATATGAAACTGTTCAAAGGCTCGAGTGAAACCACACGAATATCCTCGAAAGTGTTAACAAGATTCTTACAATTCATATTGGCTTGCAAAATGAAATGAAGACTTTAAACGATCGTGTGCATGAACTTGAATTTAAAATCGAGTCTATTCCAGTTCTTCAAAGTGATTTACAGTCTTTAGGTACCCGTGTGCAGGAACTAGAACTTAAAAAACAGTCAGTGCCTACCACAGCATCTGCCACGAGTTGTACACATGATGTATCCAACATTCAAGTTAAACTTGACGACCTGGAAAATCGTTCCCGCCGGTCTAACATTCTGTTTTATGGTGTTAAAGACACTGATGAGTCTGAAACTTGGGAATACTCTGAGCGTCTTGTGAAGGAATTCTGTTCTAACAAACTTGGTATCACATTGTCTTCCTTAGCCCGTGCTCACCGCATAGGCCGTTTTTCTCAGGAAAAAAAGAGACCCATTATTGCAAAGCTGTTCAACGAAAAAGAAGTCGAAACGCTTATGAGTAAGGGCTATAAACTCAAAAATACCGATTTCAGCATTTCGCGAGATTACTCGAAAACGGTTCGTGAGAAACGCAGCCAACTGTGGGAGTATGCCAAATCAGTAAAAAAAGAAGGTGACAAGGTCCGTTTGTCTTTTGATAAACTGCTTATCAATGGTGTCTTGTATTTCTGGGATGATCAAACCAGTAGCGCAGTGCGCGTGTCCCTTGCCTGACGCATCCCTTCTAGTTCTCGTAAAATGGCTGGAAAACCACCCGTGCGGCCAAACGTGCAGCGTTGCTCCAATTACGATGTCAGTTTTCTGTACACTAACATAAGGAGTGTCCTTTCTAAAAACGTAGCTCTCTCTTCTTTAATTGATTCATGCTTCTCCTCTGTCATCGCGCTTACCGAGACTTGGTTAAATATGACATGGTTCCTGATGATGTCGTTTTCGCCTGTGACTCCGAATTCAACATATTTCGTTGTGACCGCACGGGCCGTAGAGGTGGCGGTGTCCTTCTGGCTGTCAATAAAGTGCTCACTGCTTTGCCTATCGAGGTCACGTCGTACCTAGAATCGGTATGGGTTCGGTCGAGTTGTGGTCCCACGGTCGCCATCATTGGCGTCATTTACCGCCCTTCGGACATGAATTCTTCATTCGCAAGTCAGTTTTCTAGTTTACAAAGCGATCTTTCTTGTCGTTTCCCGAATTCAAGCTTACTTTTACTTGGTGACTTTAACTTTCCGGCTATTAACTGGTCGTCATTAACAGCTCCTGCCAATGATCCTGAAGCTCAGGCTTTCCTCCAGTCCTGTCTCGATTTCTCTTTGCAACAACTTATTTCTAAACCTACGCGTCGTTCCGCCACTACAGCCAATATTATCGATCTTATCCTGACAAGTGATCCTTATCTTTGCTCCAACATTGCGCTCTTAGAAGGCCTTTCCGACCATTCCATAATCACGGGTAACCTGAATTTTGTGCCCCATAAAAAGGTAACTCGTACTAAACAAATAAGGTGCTACAACCGAGCAAACATCGGCGAAATAAACGTTCAGTTGTCAGTCTTTGCTGATCATTTTCTTCACGATTTTTCGTCACGCTCCGTGGAAACGAACTGGAACCTGTTCAGAGTGAAACTTGCTACTCTCATTGCCAGATTCATACCCGTCATCAGTATCCCATGCACTAACACAGCGCCTTGGTTTAATAGGCATCTACGTCGCCTTAACAACAAGAAAAAGCGCCTTTACAGACAAGCCAACAAGAACAGACACTCCGAATCTTGGCAACGGTAAAAACTATGTGATAAAAAATATCAATCTGAGTTGATATCTGCACGTAGGCACTTCACACACGATCTACCGGCAATGCTAACAAACAATCCACGGAAGTTCTAGCAGATAATAAACCCCGCTAATCATCCTGACATTACTCTTACCAACGCGGAAGGCAGCAGTGTTCCAGTGGCCGAATGCGCCGAACTTTTCAATAACGCATTCACATCCGTTTTTACCCGTGAAGATCTCCCTCTACCTCCTATTTCTGTCAGCACTTCTAATACGTCAATGTCCGAACTATGTATCATTGAGACCGGTATCTTATCCTTACTAGGGAAGCTTAAAACAACATCAGCATCAGATCACCTTGGCTTTATTAATAAAATACTCAAAAATTCATTTGATGGTATTCATCGCATCTTGTCCGCTATTTTTTCACAATCACTATCATCAGGCGTGATTCCGCTGGACTGGCGCCTAGCTAAAGTTGTGCCAATTTTCAAGTCTGGCGATCGTTCCTCACCACTAAATTACCGACCCATTTCATTAACTAGCACTGTTTTCAAACTTCTTGAACACATAATTCACTCGCAGGTAATTATCTATGTTGAAGAATATAGTATTATCTTTAAATATCAACATGGGTTCCGTAAAGGCTACTCATGCGAAACGCAACTTGCCGGATTCATTCAAGACATACATTCATCGATTGATGCTGGCATTCAAGTAGACTCCATATTTCTTGATTTTTCTAAAGCTTTCGACAGAGTACCTCACAACCGGTTATTAATGAAACTAGCACTGCTTAATATTCACCCTCTTGTCATTGCATGGGTTGAAGGTTTTCTCTTTTCCAGGTCTCAATTTACAACTGTCAATAACCACAATTCGTCTTTCAGCCAAGTACACTCTGGCGTCCCACAAAGAAGTGTGCTTGGCCCCTTACTATTTCTAATATTTATCAACGATTTATCGGATTCCATTTCTTCCCATAACAGGCTTTTTGCTGATGATTGTGTAATTTATCGCAAAATTTATTCTAACACCGATTGCCCATCCCTTCAATCTGACCTGGATTCAGTAACAGCATGGTGCTCAACATGGCTTATGCAACTTAATCATTCAAAAACTAAATTGATGTCTTTTACTAACTGAATGTCTCGAATTCAAACAGCATACTCCTTAAATAATAGCTCACTCGAGCTAGTCACCACGTATAAGTACTTAGGACTTCACCTTCATTCAGACTTAGCATGGAACCACCATATTAACCTTATGCTTGCATCTGCTAATCGGTCATTGGGTCTCTTAAAACATAACCTAAAGCATGCTCCTCCTCACCTCCGTGCCCATGCCTATACCACTCTAATTCGACCTAAAATTTAATATGCCTCGGCTATTTGGGACCCTTACCAATCTTACCTAATAAATAACATTGAATCATCGCAGAACCGCGCCGTTCGTTTTATTTACTCCGATTATTCACGTAACACCAGCATCACAGCCTTGAAGAAACGCGCAGGTCTCCAGGATTTATGTCTCCGCCGCAAACTATCACTTTTTCATAAACTTTATCATCATCCATCACTTCATAACGACTTTTTTTCTTTGCCTCCTTCGATTTTTGACCGCCGCGATCATCCCTTTAAACTTAGGCGTTTCACATGCAGAACATTTAACTATGCGCATTCATTCTTACCACGCACAATATCTGACTGGAACACTCTGCCTTCACATATCGCAACCACCACTGATCCTGATAAATATTTTAATCTTATATCTTCAATAACTACTGCTTAACTCTTCGCATACATGGTTATTTTATTTGTTCATGGCTTCCTTTTTTGCAGGGTATGTTACTAGAATGATTCATTGCATTAGTGTTCTGTTTGTATAATTTTAATACTGCAGTAATCTCCGTTCTTTGCCGCGCTGCTGTTCTTTTGCATATTTGTGTCATGCAAAGTGTCTTATTTGTGCTTTTTTTGTTTTATATTTGTGGTTTTGTTTTATTCTGTGCAATTGCCTGTGCCCCCCCCCATGTAATACCCTCTCGAAGGCCTTTAGGAGTATTCTGTATAAATAAATAAAATAAACTACAGAACGAATTGTACACGCGCAGTTATCATTAATCAAGAGTAGTATGAGATTATGAGGTCACGTGACGGAATGGGAACGGCAAAGATACCTGCACACAGCAAATCATGGTGGAAGTGACGCAGCAAACAATAAGTGCTGCGACAAATGGTTGCGACTGATAGAAGGATGAAAAGGAAAGTGCACGGGCCTGCCGACTGGCTCAAGCCGAGCCACTACCGCTGCCACGTGCAGATAGAGGGTTGAAAGATAAGAGGACAGAGTAAGAGAGAGAGAGAGTAAAGACGCGCGTCGCAACAACCGCGTCCGCCGGGACGGACGCAGGCTCAAAAATACAGATACACGGCCGCAGCCCGAAGGCTGCAGACCGGATGCCACAGATATATCCGACGAATGCTGTACTTGGCTTGCCTTATATATACCCACCGAGAGTGACCGCACTATCTTGCCCGGTGAGGTGCTTTTTTGCGTAAAGGCGGTGGCTCCCAAATTATTGCAGAAGTGCCCTACTGGTCGCGTTCGAATCTGGGGGCGATCTAGAACCGAATTGCTAGTTTAAACTTGCGTCAGGCATAGATCAGGAGGCGAATTATCAACCAACAGATACACGGGCGTCTAAGGGAGCCGGTCGGCCTTGCCAGTCGGGTTCCTTTTCGCTGGCATATTCGGGCCCGAAAGTTCATAAGACGCCTTTGCCGGTATAATGCTATCATGTATATAAGGGAAGGAGCGCCGACCAAAGGTTGTTGTTAATACGAAGACGTTTCGGCTTGCATACGGAAGCCTTGATCAGAGTGATTAAGGGATCAGAGTGACCAAGGCTTCCGTATGGAAGCCGAAACGTCTTCGTGTTAACCTTTGGTCGGCGCTCCTTCCCTTAAATGGGTGTATCTTCTACCCGAGTTGACAAGTTTTCGTCAAACGAAAGATTTTATAATGCTATCACGTTCTCCGCATGTAGTATGAATAAGTGGGGATTACCTTCCTGCTAGAAGTTACCATAAACGAAAGGACGACAGGAAAGGGTGAGTTTTCACTGCTCCCTGACACGTCATTTCGAGCCCTAGATTGTTCCACGGTAGCTTGAAGTATACTGCAAATATGTTTACGCCGACTGCTCATTTGCTAGCATTTAAGTGTACTTCGGACAGATTAATTGCGTATTTACGAAAGTGAAAATTGCCAACACCAAAATGCAATTTCCCGAAACTCGCTTTCGAGCATTAGATTGTTCCACATCAGCTTGAAGTGTGCTGCAAATATTGCAGATTTTCTCTGTGAGAATGGTGCCATTATCAACCTGCGGAACAGGACCGTTACGTTTTCTACAGCGAAAGCCGACGACACCTCCGACGTTCGTCAACGCAGCTCCGCCCTTCGTATTTCCACTGAGAGTGTTTTGATCCCGCCGCGCGCCAGTGTTTTTGCAAGCGTTGAATGCGATGATCGGCTACGTGATGGACCTGCAGTCACCGAGGGCAACCTTTCCTTGCTACTGACGCACGGCATTTGCTCAGCCCGAAGCCTTGTCCACCTCCATAACGGTCGATCGGAGCTCCTGATCACTAATTTTACGAACGAACCTCGTCGCCTTTTCCGAGGTACTGCCATTGCGTGGGCCGACCAATTGGCAGATGTTACTGAGTGCTTTGCGTCCGAGGCCATCGTACAACCGGACACGTCCCTGGATCGCATCGATGTTAGCTCCGGGCTATCAGCGACTCAACGAGCGCGACCTACGCGCCCTACTGCTCCAATACAAAAAACCTGCTTCGCATCCTCCTCGAAAGTGCGGCAAACGGCGGTCACGAAGCATCGAATCATCACTTCCGATGATGCTCGCCCCATACGACAGCAGCCGTACCGCATTTCCCCGAAGGAACGCGACGCCATCCAAACGTAGGTGAAGGAGATGCTTACAGACGGCATCATTCAGCCTTCTAAGAGCCCATGCTCGTAGCCTGTTGTTCTGGTAAAGAAGAAGGATTGGACATTGCGCTTTTGCGTTGATTACCGTAAGCTGAACGCCGTGACGAAAAAGGATGTCTACCCGCTGCCTCGCATCGACGACTCACTCGACAGATTTCGCCGCACCCAGTATTATTCGTCGATCGACCTAAAGAGCGGATATTGGCAGATTGAGGTTGATGAACGTGACCGCGAAAAAACTGCCTTCATCACACCGAACGGCCTATATGAATTTAAGGATTTACCCTTCGGCTTTTGCTCAGCGCCTGCGACGTTTCAGCGCATGATGGACACTGTCCTGGCTGGCCTCAAATGGCAAACCTGTTTAGTTTATCTAGATGACGTGTTGGTGTTTTCAGAAACCTTCGACCAACACCTTGAACGCCTGCGGACAGTGCTGGATACCCTTCGGTTGGCCGACTTGACACTTAAGCCCGAGAAGTGCCACTTTGGCTACAAAGAGCTCAAGTTTCTCGGCCATGTTGTGAGCGCCGACGGCGTAAGACCCGATCCCGAGAAAACTGCCGCCGCAGCCGAGTTTCCCCGTCCTACTAGAAAGAAAGCGCTCAAGCGCTTCTTGGGTTTGTGCGCCTACTACCGCCGTTTCATCGCAGACTTCTCCAAGATCGCTGAACCCGTTCAACGCGTGAAGATACACCGTTCGTTTGGACTGCCGCGCAACAAGCTGCTTTCACAAAGCTGCGACGACGGCTGCACACTACCCCTGTGCTTGCTGACTTTGATGAGGAGGCTGCTACCGAGATACACACCGACGCTAGCATAATTGGGCTTGGTGCCGCCCTCGTTCAGCATCAAGAAGGCGTGGAACGTGTGATCGCGTATGCGAGTCGCACACTCTCGTGCACCGAAATCAACTATTCCGCCTCGGAAAAGGAGTGCTCGCTGTCATCGGGGCTACGATGAAATTTCGGCCTTATATCTACGGTCGCCATTTCAAAGTCGTCACAGACCACCATTCCTTGTGCTGGCTGACCAATCTCCGGGACCCATCAGGTCGCCTAGCACTGTGGAGCCTTCGCCTTCAGGAATTTGATTATGAAATTGTCTATAAGTCCGGCCGTAAACACGGAGATGCCGACACTCTCTCGCGCGCACCCGTCGAGCAAGCTGATGACAGCACAGAGGATGACAATCGTTTCCTAGGCGTGATCAGCAGTTCGAAATTGGTGGCAAGGCAGCGTGCTGACGCTGACCTGCGGTCTGTCATGGATCACCTAGAGGGCCATGCTTCCAACGTACCTCGACCCTTTTCCCGCCACTTGTCCTCTTTTCGCATTCGCAATGGCGTACTGTACAAGAAAAACTCACGTAACGGTACCGGACCTACCTCCTAGTAGTGCCATCAGACCACCGCGACGACATCCTTTCCGCGTGTCATGATGAGCCCACCTCTGGCCACTTGGAATTTGCACGCACGCTCGCTCGAGTGCGTGAGGCCTAATATTGGCCTAAACTTGCAGCGACCATCCATCGCTATGTCAGAGGTTGCCGTGAGTGCCAGCGTCGTAAGTCGCCACCGCTAAAGCCTGCAGGTTTGCTCCATCCAATTGAACCACCTCGCACACCCTTTGACCAAGTAGGCATTGATCTTCTGGGCCCATTCCCTGTATCAGCATCTGGCAATAAGTGGATTATAATTGCGACTGATTATTTGACGCGCTATGCGGGAACGGAGGTGGTACCGCGCAGTACATACTCGGAAATCGCGCATTTCTTCATACACCACATCGTTTTACGACACGGCGCCCCGTCTTCCGTAATCACCGACAGAGGCACTGCGTTTACAGCACAGCTCATGCACGAGGTGTTCCAGCTGAGTCACACGACCCACCGCAAGACTACTGCATACCACCCGCAGTCAAACGGCCTCACGGAGCGCCTCAACAAAACCTTAGCGGACATGCTCGCAATATACCTCGGCATACAGCCCAAGACCTGGGACGAGATCCTCCCATACGTGGCGTTTGCCTATAACACTGCGATTCAGGAAACGACTCGCTTTACGCCGTTTCGCCTCGCCTACGGGCGTGACGTACATACAATGCTAGACGCCATGCTTCCGTGCGCCCCTGACGACCAGGCGCTCACGTCAGACGCCGAGGAGTTTACCCGGCACGCAGAGCAAGCCCGGCAACTGGCCCGTATGCACATCCGACGGCAGCAGGCCACGGATGCACAACGCTACAACCAACGACATCGACACGTAGAGCACCACCCCGACGACAAAGTGTGGGTATGGACCCCTGTACGTCGCCCAGGCCTGTCGGAGAAGCTCCTGAGCCGCTACTTTGGACCGTACACAGTGCTGCGCCGTATCACGGATGTGACGTATGAAGTCCTCCCCGGTGGCACTCTACCGAGTTCGCGCCGTCGACCTCAGCCTGAGGTCGTGCACGTACTGCGCATGAAGCCTTACTTTACGCAGTAACGGGCGTCGCCTCTTCCGCGTTTTCTTTTTATTTGTACCTGCATCCGATGAGCGACATGTGACCTTTTTGTTCACTTGCTTACTTTCTCCCGTTCACTCAATGTGCGCCCACGTTTCTGCTTTCTTTTTTGGGGGGAGGGGGAATAATGCCGCCAGGTGGCGCCGTCTTCAAACACGCTCCCTTCTCAATCCGGCACTGCTTGCCCTCATGTACCCTGGCCAGTACGATCCAAACCAACGTTACTAGAACCAACGAGTTGGTTCTAGTAGCGTTGATCCAAACTGCCATAAATGTGGTGAAAGGGCCACCTACGACCACATTCTGTGGAATTGCGCAGATGATCCGCCTCCGGCGGAGTTGATACAGCTCCCTTCTCCCGAGCGGTGGGAGGCCGTGCTGGCCAGCTCGGACCCCAAGATCCAATTGCGGGCAATCGAGCGGGCCAACGAGGTCGCCGCTAGCCATGGGCTAGCAGCCATCTAGTACGTGCCTCCGCAACCTGCTCTCGACGCAATAAATGTTTTTACAATCCAATCCCCGGACGGCGCCTAGAGGACGAAGAAGTGAGGGTCTCGCGGGCTCTCGGAGCTGGGACTCTACTTCTCTACTTGCGGCTTGTGCTTAGCCCTTCTGTTTCCTGTTCTATTTGTGACAATATGCTAATTGGGACTGCCAATTTGCTAGAATTTAAGTATTATTTGGACGAATTAATTGCGTATGTATGGAAGTACACTTCAAACACATTGACAAAATGCAAATATCATTTCCCGAAAAGCGATTTCGAGCCCTCGACTGTTCAACGGCAGCTAGAAGTGTGCTGTAATTACGTTTAAAAGGACTGCTCGTTTGTTAGAATTACAGTATACTGCGGGTGAATTAATTTCACGTTTACGAAAGTATACTTTTAATACATTGACAGGTGGCAAAACTGGATTCATAATTTTTCACGTAGTTGAAAAGTGCTCGAAGTATTCTTTAAGCGGGGCTAGTTTTGGCATATTTTATGAATATATTTCGAATACCAAGCATGAAATTTGAGGAACATATTTCCTACATATTTTTAGGGCATTCCTGAATACAAAATATGTTTAAAATACAATTTAAATAGCCCACTGTATATTCCAAACGTATTAGTTTTCGCTAAGGGAGTGGTTGAGCATCCGCATCGTGTGCCGTAGGTGTGGGGTTCGGCCCCCAGTGCCGTCGGGTACCCACCAGTGACGCAATGGGTACAAGCTTCCCCTGGCCTGGTGCTCGGCTTAATCAGGGTGAAATGCTTTTGAAATGGTTCTTTGACCCCACCTTGAGTAAACGAACCTACCTTGCGCCATGGCGCTCTTTGGCCGCAGATGACCTTGCGCCACAAAAATTCATCATCAGCAACAACACTCTTTCGAGAGCAATGGCATATTTATTCCATAACACCTCTGTGTGTGTACATCGCACTTCGCGCCCATACCTCACAAACACTTCAATCGAAGTCAGCTGAAGAGTTTATGAAGATGCTCTGTTAACGGCACCAGTGAAACACTGGGGCTTTTGAACCGTTGTTATATGATCTTGACAGAGATTACAAACACCCCACTTGTGAGTGACATTATCACACAAACGAGATTCATCCACATAATTGATTTGTCCATTAAGAGTACCCACCACTGGGCCTACGACAATGTGCGATCACGTCGCTTGGGTAGGGTTGTCCAATCGGAGATATGTTGGCTGGTAATTGGCTGTTTTTAGTGGGGAGGAGAAAGCGCGGTTGTAGTGCTACCCTCATTACTATTCGTCCATGCAAAGGACTAGGAGTCTGGAAGTTATATTTTTCAATCAATCAATCAATCTTTATTTGCATTTTTAGTACAAATAAAAATGCAGAGAGTGGGGACAAAAAGCTGCTTTGAGGCAAGCTTGACTGGGTCCCCACCCCCTTTACATGGCAGTTTGTGCAGCAGTTATGCATGAAATGTTGAATGTTTAAAAGAGAACAATTTACAGCATATGCGATTTTCTCGCAGGAAATGAATAATGTTACAAATGCAGTCTTGTAACAATATAAAAAAATACAACAAAATGCAACAAACACTCGCGTGATAGCAGACCTGAAGAATGACTATGTTAATAAACAAACTCGCCTGAATATAAGGAAAAAGAAATAGTAAAGACAAATGGACACAACTACAGTACTCTGGGATGAAATGACGTGTTACAAAAGCTGTTTTTGGTTATGAAGATGGTTGACACTGTTAAACGCCATGAAACTGGTTGATGAAATGAAGTTTTATATTACATTTAGTGGCTGTTTGCAGGTCGATTTCCATCATTAATAATTTGTTCAGTAATCTCGGAAGGCGATTTTCGACGCTATCTAGCCCGTGTGTTAGCCTGGTGAATGGCACGTGCCATGTTCCTTTATTCCGAAATACATACCCCCTGTCAGGAAGGCTTTTTAAACTACATAAAGACAAAAATGCATTGTTATTAGTTTTTAAGCTATGTTTATATCTCATCGACAGGTTAAAGTCATATAATGTTGGAAAGGGTATAATTTTGTATTCATAATAGGTATTATGTAATGGGCTTTCGCTTGGAATGTTGACTACGTGACGAAGGGCTTTCTTCTGCAGAGAAAAAAAATCTTATTTATGTTTTCTTTTGATGTGCCCCATACAAGTCCGCAGTAATTTAGTTGAGCATAGAACAACGCGTTATATATTAATAGCTTAAATTTCAGTGGTAAAATATAACGAAGCCTCCAGAGTACTCCTGATATTTTGGCAAGATTTGTTAATATATGCTGCACGTGTGAGTTCCATGATAAGTGCTGATGAAATGTCACACCAAGTGTCTTTGCTTCTGAAACCACTTCAATAGTATTATTGCCGATATGAATGTTAAAGTTGTAGATAATTGGCTTTTGATAGGGTTTAAACACGACAGCTTTGGTTTTTGCACTGTTGATCTGCAGGGAATTTCTATTGCTCCATTCGTATAGGTTTTGTAGTGTCAAATTTACGTTATTGCACAAATCACTGGAATTATCTGACTGAACATAAATACTTGTGTCATCGGCATAAACAATAAGTTGTGATTCCTCGGCTATATTCCCTATATCATTTATATACAAGTTAAAAAGCTGTGGCCCCAATATGCTGCCCTGAGGAACGCCTGCATTCAAGTTCATTAGATAAGAAAAATTGTTATTTATAGCAACGCATTGTTTTCGGTTTGAAAGATGTGATTTGAGAAATTCCAAGGCAATGCCTCGAAACCCATAAAATTCTAATTTTGCTATCAGCGTTTGGTGATTTAAATTGTCGAATGCTTTTGCGAAATCTATGAAAATGCCCATTATTAATTTCTTATCCAAAAATGAATTAAGGATGATTTCTTTTTGTGTTAGTAAGGCTAACTCTGTGGACATACCTTTTCGGAAGCCAAACTGGAAAGGGGAAATTAATGAATGCTTATTGCAGAATGAGTCCAGCCTCAGCAATACTAACTTCTCAAGCGGTTTTGAGAGAACGGGAAGGACAGATATGGGGCGATAGTTTGAAAATGCGTTTTTATCGCCTGATTTATAAATAACAGTCACTTTAGCACGTTTCATGCTATCGGGAAATACACCTGATGACAAACATAAGTTGTATATGTGATTGAGCACAGGCAAAATGTAGTCTAAGACAAACTTGATCGGTGTAATTCTACGACTATCAATATCTCTTGTGTTGCTATTGCTTAGTGATGTAAAGACCGAACGTATTTCATTCTCAGATGTTGGATAAAAAAAAGCGGTATGTTCGTTACGATTGCACAAGTAGCTCGTCACACGTTCATCATGACCACTTTTTACTAAGTTAACAAAATAGGAGTTAAATGCGTTTGCGAGTTGAAGGCCCTCGAGAGTTTTTACGTTTTTTGTTACTTGAATATCGTCATTTCTCGATTTATTGCGGTTCATGATGGTATTTAGAGCGCGCCATAGCTCATCGGTGCGATTATTTGTCCTGCCAAGTAAGCTGTTAAAATAAGCCTGTTTTGCATTTCGAAGAAAGCGCGTCACGAAATATCTGTACTTTTTAAAATTAGCGAGGTCTGCTGGTTTCCTATTTTTTATGAATTGCGCATACATGGACGTCTTCTTGCGGATCCTAGCAAGGCATTCGGCCGTAATCCAAGGCTTCCGTACTTTTTTAGGTTTTTCAACGTTTTTAATTTTGAACCAATCCCTGTAAACGCGTTTGAAAATATCGAGGAAAATATCATATGCCTCATTTGCTTGGCGAGATTCGAACACGGCGTCCCAGTTTGTTAAGGAAATTTGAGTCCGAAAATTATCAAGCGCATTAGGAGATATGTCCTCAACTGTGAACGTTTCTAGAATAGCTTTTCTTTTATTCTGAGTATTAGCATTCCAAAACATATATATTGGCAAGTGGTCGCTTATACTAGTCGCAATAACACCAGCCTTTGTATCGTCTATGTAACGTTGGGTGATGAACATATCTACTAGTGATTCTGATTCTACTGTGATGCGTGTTGGCTCTGTAATGACGTTCTTGAAGTCGTGTGACTCAAGGAGTAATGAGAAATCCTGCGATGCCGTACTATGTTGAAGGAGATTAATATTTAGGTCACCACCTATAACTAGTTTTAATTGGTTGCTATTGACAAAAGAGAACATGTTTTCCAGGAACTGGTAAAAGGCATCTAGATTTCCAGAAGGTGGGCGGTATATAACTGTAAACATATTGCAGCCACAAACGACAGAAAGTGCCTCATAATTTTCATTTGAGATTGAAAAATCTGATAGTAAGCTTGCGGGCAAGCCGGCTTCCACTAGTTGTAGTACTCCTCCACCGCGTTTGCTTTGCCTATTTAAATAATAGGTAGTGTACCCAGGTAGGGTCAAGACATCATATTCAGTTGTAAACCAAGTTTCAGTTAACATTACAATCTGAAATTTAAAAGAGAATTCATTAAGAAATTGCGATATGTCATCGTGCTTATTCCTTGCTGATTGTACATTACAATGGAAAAAACCAAAGTTCCCCCTACCTGGGGAAAAACAACGTCATGTGGTGCAATCATGGCGGGCTTAGGAATAATGCACGTTTTGTTGCCGCGAGAAAGAACACATATGCGGTGGTAGGAATATCGGGCACACGAACACTTTTCATCCTGTGATCAATTTCGGGGGGCGTATTCAGGTTGCCAAAAATGGCTTCTATTGAGTGAAAGCCTGAATGATTAGGATGGGCTGAATGGTATTCATGAAGCAAAAGAGTGACGTCGCCGGACAAGCTTGCGCATGTAACTTTGGGAGTGACAACTGTATCTGCTCTTCGGACAAGAAGTGGCCTTCCCGTCATGAGACCATGATAACAAGGGTAACAAGAAAATTCCGAAAACACGGCAGCATAATCGCGCAGAAATGTTTCCATGACTGATAAGACTGAACTCTGAAATCGCTTTGTGGCACCCGGAAGTTGTTTAAATGATCTTGGACAGGTCAGACATACGAAAAATTTTAAGCAATGGCCAGTTTTCAGCTTTTCGTGCAAAAATGCGGCCGTTTCGAACCCAAACAAATTTCCACCCAACCTCGCGTTTTCGCGCCACCGCGCTTCCGAGGAGCCTTTTCAGCTGAGGACACAGATGCTCATTGACAGAGACGGTGTCAGAAGTGTCTAGACCAAGGTCAGTTCCCACAATGTTAGCTTTACGAGCCTTTTCCAAGACTGCGTCACGTTTCTTGCGGTGTACAAACTGGACAACAATGTTTTCATGGCTAGACTTTTTGGCAACTGGCACACGGTGCACAATTTCGATGTCTGATGCATCGATTGGCTCTCCGGCCTTTTCGCCAATCTTGCCGAGAATGTCTGCAAGATTTTCGCTTTGTCACACCGGGACACCTTTGATCTCTAAGTTGCAATTTCGGGAGTATTGCTCACACTGAGTCAGCCTGTCCTCGTCAGTTTCCAGTTTCGTTTCGAAGGCCTCATGCTTTGCGTTCAGGGATTGATTTTCTTCGCGCAGTTTTTCGTTTTCTGCTTGCGTAGACTCCAGCAATGTTTTACTTTCCTCGTACTTTTCACTGAGGAATTCCACAGTTGCTTTAAGCTCCGCTATTTTATCTTCCATTTCCTGTTTACACTGTGCAAGGTTTTAGTACCGAAGCGTGGCCTTGTGGTAGAGCATCCGCCTCGCATTCGGGAGGTGCTGGGTTCGATCCCCAGTGGGTTCGATCAAAATGGGTACAAGCTATGGCCCGGCCTGGTGCTCGGCTTACTAGGGCTACATGGCTTGGGAAAGGAGCCTGCGCCTTCAAATCCCGTCACTGTGGGCAGAGAGTCGTGTGGACAAAGCGAAAAAAAGGGCCACAAATTGGGCTTATGCCGCACGAGGCGGACTTATGGTTGCTTGGCGGGGTAACTTATCACTCATCCGTCAAGGCAACTGTTTGGTCTAAGACCCTTTTCCCAAGCATTTCACCCTACAAGAGCCGAGCACCAGGCCAGGGGAAATCTTGTACCCATTAAAGAAACCGGTGGGTACCCGGCCGGTGGCTGGAGTCGAACCCATCACCTCATGGAACCCATCAGTCGAACCCATGAGCAGCTCGTGCACAACTTTATCCGGGTTATAAGGGTTCGGCATGGTGCAATGTGTTTTAACAGAAACCTCTGCCACATTCAGCTACTCTTCTAACAGAATGATATTCGCGTGATGTTCAGTCGTAATAAAGACGCAAGCCCAGGACAGGGCGCTTGGAAACGTACCCGTACGGTCATGTATGTCGTGTACGTCGGTGAACCAAAACAGTCAAGGAGGTGAGGCATGGTTGTTTTCTCTACCTAGGACTCAGGCCATGGCGCCACCATATATCTGGCAGCTGAACGGGAAGGGTATGTCCAGCTCAATTTTTTCCATCTCAACGCTGGCAAAGCCAGCTGCCTTGATGAGGTCACCGGTGTCCCTGTTCAGGTGACAGCCGCAGGCGAAGTTGTAGGTCAACAGCGTGAAAAACTCCTCGAAGTACCGGGCCGCGGTGCCCACCGGGTGACCCACGTGCTCGCTGTACAGCAGCAGACCTCCCTGCGAGTCAGAGTGGCAGTGCCAGTGAGCAGCCAGCAGGACAGTGATAGTTCAATGCGCACAATTTGGCGAAACATGAGCTTGTTTGAAGTGCGTATTCATATTTGGAGGAACTAGAGCGGCCGTGCAATATGAAGAAAAAGGATGCCGGGAGGAAATGACATGCGATAATCTGTCCCGTAGCGCCTCTATTGTCTCCTTCTCTGCCTCCTTGACTTCAATTGGTGCTGGCACTCTGCCTTCTTCAAAATATTGAGACAAGTGCTGCCGCCTTGCAACACCCCCTTCAGGTGCGTGGCTGAGCAGCCCTGTAGCCGTATTCGAATAAAGGCGCCACGAGCTGAACAAGCAGTTCCCTGCTAACAGCTGCGAGCTTTTCCTGCCTTAAAGCTCCCCCAAAGCAGAACGGGGTAAAGGCCCCTTTTGCAATCTTGGAATAAACGATTTGAAATGACAGGATGTTTTTTCGGGCTCGTGGCGAGTACATCTAGCACATGTTATTTGGTGTGAAGGTGAAATTAAATGCAGGCTCTGCAATCTGCTCTGTTCAGGTAATGCATGCGTGAAGGTTAGACACCTCACATGTCCCTTAAAGAGAGATAAATTCTGCTACCCGTCCCCAGGTTTCTGCGGGCAGAGGATCATCAAGCTTGGAAAAGAGCTTGGAAGTTTTCTCCATTTTTAGAGAAAATGAGTAGACCCTTCTGCCAGCAGACAAAGAGGAGGCTTCATAGTGCTGCCTTCAGGAATGTTTAAGGACAAAGCTGTTCAAGCTGTCGAGAAAAACTTTATGCCGACTGAAACCGTCAAAGGTTTCCTGAAGCGATATAACTGTGCAAAGACTAGTTTTTAGAAAAACTGTCGAGAGCTGTTAGCAACTGCCTGTAAGCAAAAGAGCCTAGAACTGTTTTTGCTCTGAAGACCCAGAGCGATGATAACTTCCTAGGGCTTTCTGATACGCGTACCCCCCTTTGTCAAAAGTAACCCGGCACAGGTGCTTTGTTTCTCAGCCGCGTAGCGAAGCACTTATGGCAGCCCTTAAGCTATGAATCTGTATAGAGTGAGGTGAGCCCTTGTCCTCAAGTTCCGACACCTTTCGTCCTTGAAGGGTGCCATAAAGGCTCCGTTATACGGTTGAGAAGCAAAAACCTGCTGCTCGGTCAATTTTGACAAAGGGGGTACATTGCTATTTGGTTTTTCTTAAAGAGCTACTCTGTGTTACACACGCGGACTCCGTGCAAGAGACTTTATCTGTCTTTAAACGATGAGGGAGGGGTCGAACTTACACCCACAAATTTCCTTACCTGCAGCGTTTGCAGTTTTTAGATATTAACTTGACCTCAACACCAGGCCACATGCGGTGGATGAACTCGCCACGAGCCTTAAAAGACCTGTTGCTATTTGAATCCGCTCATTCGAAGACGGTTAAACGGGCCATTCCCACGTTCGGCCTGAGGGAAATCTTGGAAAAATCATGTGTTTACCTGGTGCATGATAGCCTCAACAATCAGGTTATTAGGCTAAGGAAAGCTGTTTTTTTCTCTTTCAGTCATGGTGGCTATTGCGAAAACTATTGTGGAGATCGAAAGCATGGAACATCGAAGGAAGTTGGCAGTCGAGAAAAAAGCAGACCAGCGGCTGTCCCCTATATTCATTGCGTGTTCCACAATCCGAAGAATGAAGCTAATAGCTCCTGTTTTCCCGACAGTATTCTCTTCCACAATCAAATTGCCCTCATTATGCCCCCGTATCGTCTCCGGAGGAAGGAGCGTGCGAGACTGCATGAAGCGTCACGCCATTCAGTTCGTCAGGTGTTCCGCTGGGGTTGTGTATGAAATTCACCTGACCTGTGGTGAAAATGAATATTAGTCAA
This sequence comes from Amblyomma mixtum, assembly GCF_055824585.1. NCBI lineage: Eukaryota > Metazoa > Arthropoda > Arachnida > Ixodida > Ixodidae > Amblyomma > Amblyomma mixtum. The sequence continues at coordinate 107,244,092 of NC_143013.1, forward strand.
ACGGGCCGATGTATAAATTAACAACAAAGGAAGCACCAGGTTTTATAAAGAAAGGTAAAAGGTATAATTTACCATTGCACTGCGGTGTATGCCCTCTATCTACCAGTGATAATCCGCGGCGGCATTTGCTCGTAAAAAGAAATATTTGGAGGGGAAGTCGTGACCAGGTGGCATGTGAGCTTTGCTGGGGCTTTTTGCCTAACGAACAAAAGAAATTATTCTTTCTGTGATACCATCTTGAAACTATATCACAAAGAAAGCAGGTTTTTAGCATTCGCTTAGTAACTGACAGACATGAAAATATACATATTTGTTTTCCTCTGAATAGAACCAGTCGAGAACCTGCGCCTCTTATTGTGCTCTTCGCGTTCATGTTTGTATTGGCATTCCCTTGCTTAACAATGTACGCCCGACCCTCGCAGCAACGCGCACTCATTTCCACTGTGACACTCCATACAAGGACTGTAACTGGCAAAGATCGCTTAGCGCTAAAGGGCTGCTAGGTCTTTGGCTTGAGAACTTTCGGTTCTCTAATACGATGTGCGGCGAACACATTTATTCAGCTCGACGGCCGGCACAGGCAAAAGGTAGGCCTACCTACCTGGCTGCAACTCTTACCCAATAGACGATATGCGAAATTGCTTGGCGGTCTGGCAACACCGCGCCCACAATTTCCGGTTTCCATCTTGGCTCGGTCGAGCTCGTCGAGCTGGTGCATCGTTTGCTGTGCGTACTTTCTTCTTGCGAGTGGAATTTCATCAGGCAAGCTTCAGCTGCTGCGTTGTTTTCACAGCTGATCTTTGACCAGATGTAGGGGCTTTCAATAAGCGCCAGCTTACTCCTACCGCGTCCTCAGCTTCGCTTGAAGTCTGGCGCTGATGGTCGCAATAATCGGCACTCGAAAGTGGGTTGGAAAGTCGAACCGTGACCGTGTGCTGTTGTCGTTTTAATGCTCGCATTAAAGCACCAGTTCAAACATCGCGCATTATCATGGCTATTTTATTCCCAGGTGGACGCGAATTCATCTGGTAGGGTAGCGAGCGGTTATTTTGCGGTGAGTGCGCACATGTGTTGACAAACTTCTGTGACAGTGAGAACTTTCGTTCGCGCCGACGCCAGGAGCTTCGTGCATTGCAGCATAATCACACAAGACCCTCGACCAGCTGCGTAATTCGATTCCTTTAAGGCCGATTCACACGACGGACCGTTCGCCCGCGGCCCGCGCACTACGTGCTCATGCGTCAGCACTTTGAGGGGCACGCTGCCGGCCGTGATAGGCCGCGGCCGGCAGCGCGCCTCTCAATGTGCTGACGCATGAATACGTAGTGCGCGGGCTGCGGCCGAACGGTCCGTCGTGTGAATCGGCCTTTAAGGCCGATTCACAGGACGGACCGTTCTCCCGCGGCCCGCGCACTACGTGTGCATACGTCAGCACTTTGAGAGGCGCGCTGTCGGCCGCCATCCATCCATGCATCCAGCGCGCCTCTCAAAGTGCTGACGTATGCACACGTAGTGCGCGGGCCGCGGGCGAACGGTCCGTCGTGTGAATCGGCCTTTACTGTAATGTGCAATGCGCATCCGCGGTTTTCAACGTCACCGTTTCAGATCCCGGCGCCGGTTGACTTTCGGCACAATTCGTTGGAACCGCATCCTGCTTAAGACACAGTCAGTCAGTCGACATCAACAAGAGGAAAGTAGGCATGCACATATAATTCGAAATATTGAAAGCAAAGACACAGCTTTTTTTTTTTCAGATAAGCACTGAGCCACCGCGGCGGCTTGATTAGAGAAAGATGCTACAGCTGTAGGTGCATGCACGGACTCGATACGCTGGTCAAGCTGTGTGTGGAGGGGCGAAATTAGCATGTTCGGTTGCTTCCGAAACTTAATTAGCTTACTCCAAAACTTGGACAAATGGCTTTGTTGCGAAGCAAGCTGTTGGATCTTTCCACAACGATAATAAAATCTGATGGCCTGAAGCGTTTTCAGAACACTGTTGCACGTACTTTCTTGCTTAGAAATGCGTCCCTCCTTCATAATAAAGTAGCTATATTATTCGCTTCTTTTTTTTTATGTTCGTCGCCACAGATATCGAAGGTATAGGAATCCTCAAGAAAGAAAGCATTCGCACCTCAGTTTTTATACGTAGGGTGTATTGCTTCACAAAGACTCCTTAACGCGCATAACATATGCGTATGGTCCAGAGAGTTTGCTCGCCCTTCTAAAACTAATTGAACACGGGAAAAACTTAACTGAACACGTAGCAAACTAAGCAACAATCGGCATATGGTTCTTCGAGTGAACTTATTTCGCCACGGCACGAGCGATTGGCCCGCTCAAAAAAATTACCTTCTCTATTACGTTGTTCAAGTATGCGTCTGTATATATTCACGCCCGACCGGAGAGTTGATAAATGCACGAAATCGGCTTCTAATTTTGATCAGAGACAACAAAGGCTGTGGTCCCTATCTTAATTTAAACGCAAATCACCTCGAGAGATTTGTCAAAAATCAGCGCAGAAAGCGAAAGCTGCGCACTGATCCGCGTGCTGACACATGATACCTCGCATGGCGTTTTGTGTTACTAAAACGTTGGGACGGAGTAAAGAAATAGAAAAGCGAAAACTGGAACGCAGTTCTGGCACGCATCGTAGTGTCTTTGCATAGTGGAGAGGGTAGCGCAACACTGCATCGGCATTTTACTTTTCAAACGAAGCGCAGCCGTTTTAACCCTACAATGGGCAGCAGTTTTGTTACCTGTACCTAACCAACATGGAGGACTTAGTTCTCGGAGCGCCGAGATATGGCGCTGCGCATTTCACATATCGTCTATTCCTGAATTCCTGTCGTCATGCCGTGCCCTTTCGTATATACGTCGGCATACTCTAAGACATACCTTTATAACGCCACGGAGCAAGCGTTGAAATTGAGCTAACCTGCTATTTTTTTCATGAAACATTGCGTCACTTTCATATTCCATTCTTGTTACGGGCCGAATTTGTTCAGCACAACCTAAGGTCAGCGTGCTTTCTGCGATCATTGACCATTTCCAATAGTTTCTTTGTCACGTTTGTGCTGGGGAGGGAATATTACGGGCGCTCTTTTTCGACCTGAGCGTCCCTTGGTACCCAGCTGTCAGATCCATTGCTTATTCAAGAGGCTCGACGTCCGCTCTCACGCGGCAATAGATATTTGCAAGACTTGAAACGCTTGTTAGGCCGAAATAAGATGCAATTGTTCTCTGTGAGCTCGCAGTGAGCAGCGCACAGTTCAGTGAGACACACTCTCAATAGCGTCCACGCTCATTCAGTAATTTTTAGCAGGCGCAAGTAAATAGGCATGCCGATGGACAACATGACAGCTGCACTCTTCATCCTGATCAACAAGGAGATCGTTGCTTACGATTTCGTATGCCTCACCTTTGCGAGAACTCGTTTGCATTCCTGAAGCAGCTTGTAGCCGTCTTTGGCAGAGCAGAGAACGTATGTGAGCAGCACTGCGTCGAAGTGGGCGTCAGGCAGCATGCTCATGTCTTCTCCGTAACCACAGATAGAACGCTCCATCTGCACCTGAGACAATAGGTACTTTTAAAATCGAAATTGCTTGTTGTGGGATTCGGAATGTCCCGCGGGAAGTGTACGAAATTCTCCCGAAAATGTACTGAACTGAAAATTACAAAAGCACCCGTAGAAGTTCCTGAAAGGTTTGCTTTGGGCTGCTTTAGAGTTCCAAAGCTACTTAGGTTATGAAGAGTGCCGCAGTGTTGGGCTGTGGATAATTTCGACCACCAGGACTTGTTTAACGTGCACTGACATCGCACACTACACGGGCCGCTAGCATTTCGCCATCATCTAAGTGCTACCACCAGGGCCGGTATCGAAACTGCGTTTCTTGGCTCAGCATCCGAGCCCCATAACCAGTGAGCCCCCGCAGCGGCTTTTTCTGGAAGTAAGGAGTTGTTTAGGCAGCGCGCAAAAGGAATATCGAGGGTACATCAGCGAAGCCCGCCAGTTGATTTTAAACCTACATGCCTGGGCGTGTAAACATAATTGTACCCCACAGTAGTTCGAGTGTTGGCGGATGCCAGAGTACAGAAATTATTTTTTTGGTACTTATATATGTAGTCGACACAACAAACTTTCGGATAAAACAAATAAATGGGCAGGTTTATTAGCCTGCGAAGGTTACATGAAAACACTGAAGAGACGGAGCACCGCATGCATGTCCTTTTCTGGAAGGGACTTCGAACGGCACTGCCCGTGTCTTTCTCCCCGACCGGATGTCGAGGGGGCCGCGGTAACCGGCGAGCAGTGTTCAGATGTGGCTCCGCGCCTCTCGGGCCCCCCGCTGCTTTTCCAAGAAGGGGAGCGTGGTCGCCGGTGCTCGGAGAATGCGGACCGCCGCAAGGCCCGAACGGCCGGCGTCGCCTGTGCACTTGCTCCCAGAATCCGGAGCGCCTGCGTTCACAACAGTCGGCCATCCTTTTCCTTTCCAGCCGCCCTCAGTTGGTGTGCATCTTCGATTTATCTTCTTTCTTTTCTCAAGCCTCAGTTTCCTCACCCTCGTCGCTGTCCGAGGAATGATCCTCGCTTGCCACAGTTCCCAGCTCAAAGCGCTTCATCCTGTCCGCCGCCACGACGCCTTCGTAGAACCGCTGCGTCCGCTGGACCTCTGGGAAGTCTTGTACTTTGTATCTGTCGTGGGGAAGTGTTTCCACGACGATATATGGGCCTCTGTACTTTTGACACAATTTACGCGACTCCCCCGTTGCAGCTGGTTTCCTCTCGAGCAACACCATGTCGCCTGGTTGGTAGCTCGGCGCGGTCTTTCTTCGTTTATTGAAGTTTCTTCTCTGCTTTTCTTGGTCCCGGCGTATGTTGTCGATGGCCTTCTCTCTTAGTTTCAGCATACTGGCGTCCAGCTCCAGTGCGATTTCGTCGTCAACTGAGTCCCCTGTCACGTTCCGGGGGCGAAAGTTGAAAAGCAGAGTGAATGGAGTCGTCTTTGTAGCTCGGTTTACCGTGTTGTTGATTCCCCATTGCACCTGCGTGAGCATTTCGTCCCAGTCCTTCCCGTCGCTTCGTTCGGATAAGCTGGCAATCGCAAGGGTTATCATTCTGTTGTACCTCTCGACTTTCCCGTTGGCACGAGGCGTGCAAGTTGCGTTTTTCACGTGGATTATGTTGAGAGTCTTGCAGTAGTTGTCGGCTGGTGTAGGGAGTTCCCTGATCGGTAACCAACCTTCGTGAGGCCCCGAATATGGAGACGATGTCCCTGAGAAAGCATTTCGCGTAGCCCGACGCGGTGTTTCGCAGGGCCCGAAGCAGCACAAACTTAGTGAAGCCATCCACTGCCACAATGGTGTCCAATGGCACGGCCACTTTTTCGATGCTGTGCAGCTTTCCAGGTTTTTTTCCGGACGGAACCTTTTCATACAAGCACTCTAAGCAGCATGAGATGTGTCGCTTCACGTACCGGCGCATTCTTGGAAGCCAGTATTTGCTTTCGAGCAAGGCCATAGTTTTGTCAACTGCAAAGTGACCCGCATCGTCGTGGCATCGTCTCATGACCTGCCAACGTGCCGCTCGTGGCACTACAAATAGCAGACGTTCGTCGCCGTTGTTGCCACACGTTCTCCTGAAAAGCCTGCCTTCAATCAGGACATACTCTTTCCTGATGCACTCTGCTTCTTTCGTCTCTGATGATCCCTTTAGGGAATCCATAATCGACTGTAATGCTGAGTCCGTCTTCTGTGCTAGCGTTAGCCAGTCTTCGTTGGAGAGATCTGTTACAAAGACATTAATGCCACTTGCAACGTCAACTGCTTCGGTTTCCGACGCAGGAGCCCAGCTGAGGGCGTCGATGGGGCTCATTCTAGCTCCTGGTCGATGCTCTACATCAAACGTATACTCTTGCAACTTTATATACCGCCTGCCGACACGTGGCACCAGATCTCGCTTTGACAAAGCAGTTCTCAATGAGCTGCAGTCCGTAACAACAAGAAACTCGGTTCCGTACAGGTATGGTCTAAGCTTCTCAATTGTCCACACAACAGCTAAAGCTTCAAGTTCGTATGAATGGTACCGTTCCTCGACTCGCGTGGTGCCTCGGCTAACATACATAACGGGGTGCATGAGGCCGTCTGGTTGCTCTTGCAACAACACTCCTCCGAGGCCGACCTTGCAAGCGTCGGTGTGCACTTCCGTTCTCGCTCCGTGTGCGTAAAGTGCCAGCGTTGGCTTGCTCATAAGCTGTCTTTGTAGCTGCCTGAATGCAGTCTCTTGATCGTCGTCCCAGCGCCATTCTTCTCCTTAGCAGCAGGATCGTGAGTTGCTTGGCTATCATGGCAAATCCAGCCACAAAACGTCGGAAATAGCTGCAGAGGCCCAGGAAGCGTCGGAGGTTGTGGGCATTTGCTGGTGTAGGAAAATTTGCAATTCCTTTCAACATGATGCTGTCGGGGTTGATGGTCGATGCGGAAATTTCATAACCCAAGTAGCTAATTTTCTCTTGGAAGAAGGAGCACTTTTTCAAGCGAAGCGTGAGACCAGCCGAACGAAGGAGCTCAAGTACCTCGCCCAGGCTGTCTAATCCTTCCCCAAACAAAGCCGATGAAATCAGCAGGTCATCCATGTAGGCCACCTTCGTGTGCCTAAGGGAGCCGAGGACGGTGTTTATCATGCGCTGGAACACGCTCGTTGCATTGACAAGTCCGAATGGCATGCGGGTGAATTCGTAGTGTCCATCCGGAGTGACGAACGCTGTCTTCCCTCGGCTCTCGTTATCGATTGGCACCTAATAATATCCGCACGCAAGGTCCAGGCTAGTGAACAGCCGTTAATCATGTAGCCTGTCAAGTTGGTCATCAATCAATGGTAGCGGATACTTGTCCTTTTTCGTTATTTTGTTGAGAGCTCAAAATGTACGCAAAGCCGCTTCTCGCCATTCTTCTTTGAAACAAGTAGGATAGGGCTCACGTAAGCAGAGTTAGAGTCCGTTACTACTCCAGCCTTCTTGAGTTCGTCAGTCATTGTTCTCACAGCCTGCCTTTCGGAGTAGGCTAGGCGGTATGGGTGGTACGTTACAGGAGCGTCGGTGGTCACCTCAGTCTTCATTTGCGCCGCGGCCGTGCACCCGATTTCCGAAAGGCAGATCGCAAAGCAGTCGCGGTACTGGTTAATCACTGCGACGAGTGCCTCTTTCTGCGTGGCAGAAATCGTTGTGCCAACCGTCAAATCTTTGCACGAGATCGCCTTTACCGGTTTTCTTTCGTTGCTGTTTGCGATCAGGGAGGGTTCGGTATTTTCTTCTTCCATGCACAACGTTCCTCTCGCGATCTTCTGGTTTTGAGCGACAATCAGAGGAGATTCGGATACATTTGCCACGGGCAGGCATATCACGCCCAGTTCATCTTCTCCTAATACGATGCTTGGCACATATTCGCCGCTCGTCTCGTGCAGCCTGCCGCGAACGAAGATGTCGCTGTGCGTAACGTTGTCACTGCCAAGCGCAATGAACCCGACGTAATTAGGAGGTATGACAACGGCCTCCTTCACCCACAAGTTCACACGTCGCGGAGGTAGGGCCGGTATAGCAAGATTGGTGAGAGTTCCGTCTTCGTCCTCCGACCAGTTACGCTCCTCGAAAATGCGCACGGTGTTCTTACGGCGCACCACCGTAATGTGAGGCTGCTCAGTAAAGGGTTGACCGACAAGCAATGGGACAGTCTGCACTTCGTCGCGGACAACATGCACCTTGACGTCGGCCGTAGCCTGGTGCACCGTCAGCCTCGCTTTGAAGCTTCCCAGGGGTGTTGTTTTTCCCATTCCGAACCCTCTGATAGTGAATGGACGGGTGAGTGCTTCATAAGAGAGGTGTAGCTTTTCCGCTTCGCTTTCTCGTATCGTTATGCATTATCTGCCCATCTCGATGTACGCTTTAATCGCCTTCCCATTCATGTTGGCATCCATGAAATACTTCTGATTTAGCACCATGCTGCCAATTGTACTGCTGCTTCCTTGGGCTAGGACGGCTGCTTTAGCTGTGTCGCTGGCTGTCGGGTCTTTCCTCGAATAGCAGTCTTTGCTCTCATGGGCCGATTTTCCATAATTCGTGTAGCGCGGTCTACACTGAGGTTTTGGACATGCTGCCGAGAAATGCCCATATGAAGAACAATTAAAACAAAGTGGCTCGCCTTTGTCGTTGAATTTTCGTCGGGGAGCCCTCGTCGATCCGTTGTCTCCAGCGCAGTGTTGAAGCTGAGGCGCCGCTGGTGACGAATTGTTTCCTCCTAGGACGCGTTGAGGGTACCGAATAGCTGGTGGTTGATACAGCGTCTTGGCTCTAGTTTCCTTTATGACTTCTGTTCGCTCGTAGAGCCGCTTCATACATCTGAGCAACTAGTCGGGGCTGGTGTAGTCTCCTCGCTGAGGGACCGCACAAGATCTTCATTGTCGAGTCCAGTGATCAGGTATTCAATACAGGCCGTGTCGCCGACATTGCAGCGCCTTGCTTTCGCCAGCTTGTCGTAGAAGTACGCCTCTATACTTTCGTGGCGCTGTTTCTTGAGCGTCTCCATGTCCCGGAAGGTGTGCTGGAAACCGGATGCTGACGGAAATGCCTTCTTCAACTCGTGTTTCCACTCTGCCCAAGTGCGCTGGACATTCGTCAGGCCGTCGTACCACGTCTTGGCAACGCCTTGCAGCTTTGTGAGTGCGAAGCACGTCTTTTGCTGGTCGCTCCAACCATACGCTGCAGCAAGGTTGTCTACCTTGTTCAGCCACATTTCGACGGTTGGCTGGTCGTTAGATGACGGGTCATAACTTGGCACCAGTTGTGCGCTTGCCGTGGCCAGTCGTCCATCCACGACGCTTGATGTTCCCGTCGGTGAGTGATGTGACGTTTGAGCCGCCTGCAGAAGCTGGGCTGCTCCCTGCAAGGCCTCACGTACTGCCGTCTGCACCGCAGCCTGCATCAGCGCCTGAAGTCGAAGGCCCCGGGGGCTCCTCAGTTGGGGTTGTCCAATGCGTGGCCGTGAACCGTGTCGCCGTTCATGGATCACCGCCCTGAATTGGACTGCACCTCGTCGTTTCGTAGAGTGTCGCTTTCGCTGAGTGCCACCTCCCTTGCCCCAACAACGTTGGGCGCGTCGCTGTCCGTTGAAAGGCCCGGTCGTGGTGCAACCTTGCTCGCAGAACTGTCCGTCGTTGGCTTCGATCGGAGCATCATCGTGGGTTACGTGGTCGAAGCTCTCGTTGAAGGCGCCAGTTTTGCAAGGCAGTCTCAATCCCACTTCTGAAGATGTTTTTGCTGTAGTCGACACACCAAACTTTCGGATAAAACAAATAAATGGGCAGGTTTATTAGCCTGCGAAGGTTACATGAAAACACTGAAGAGACGGATCACAGAACGCACGTCCTTTTCCGGAAGAGAGTTCGAACGGCACTGCCCGTGTCTTTCTCCCCGACCGGATGTCGAGGGGGCCGCGGCAACCAGCGAGCAGTGTCCAAATGTGGCTCCGCGCCTCTTGGGCCCGGCTGCTCTTCCAAGAAGGGGAGCGTGGTCGCCGGTGCTCGGAGAATGCGGACCGCCGCAGGGCCCGAACGGCCGTCGTCGCCTGTGCACTTGCTCCCAGAATCCGGAGCGCCTCCGTCGACAACATATATTTGACCAGTACTGCACACATAGATTACATGCGCTAGTAACAAGCATGCACAGCAGCACAGCAGGACAACAAGCAAAATCAAGCGTCGGAGGAAGTGAAAAGACTAACAACTCGGATAACTCTTGGATCGCTACAAGCCCAACTTGAGTCCCAAATTTGAAGGCATGTGTTAGGAGATCTTCTTTCCCTCCCCGATGCTGATATGGGGAGTGAAGTCTGAAGTGAATGTAACATAATGAACTCGGGGTTTGCAGAATTAATATGTACAAGGTTAATTTTTCACATTATTAAAAAGTTACTCAGCTGAGCTTTAAGTTTTTAATCCAGTATGGTCGGACATATTTTGAATGTGAAAATGTGGTGTCGCCTGTGTACAGAATACAGTTAACAGGACTGAACGAGTTCGGCAAATCATTAACATATAACAGAAAAAGTGAAGGACCCCAAATAGGTCACAGAGGAACTGCCATGGTTACAGGTTTTGCAGACGGCCCCAGATTGTTTACTTGAACATATGAGATCGGCGAGATAAATAGCTTTCAAGAAATTGTAAAGATGGACCAACAATTCCCAAACAGGTTACGTTCGTAATCAGGAGTTACAAATTTTTTTGACGCGATGCTATGGGATATAGCTCCGTTTTAAAATTTTTGGGAACTGGTATGACTATTATTAAGCGCCAACTACAAAGCTCTAATTCTATCCGGGCGTCTGACTACTCATTAAAAAGCAGTTAAAACAAAAATTTCAGATCACTGCGGTAACCCGCATTGGAGTAATGCGAAAACAATGACGCCTCCACATTTCAAGTTACTTTTTAGTTTTGAATGGTTCCTTAATTACCCGCTTTATTCACAATGAATTCATTTTAATTGTCCGTGTTCACAATTAAGTCTCAGTTAATACACAGTTAATTTACTTAATTCCCCCTATTAACCACAATGTACCATTAATTCACTTTTAAATCTTATTATTCACATTAATTGAAATTAAACACCTTTATTCAGAATTGGCATACCTTAATTCACTATTGCCACTTTCTATAAACATTTATTATTGATGACATTTCGATAACGGCACATTTACCCTCGTTTCACCTCTGTATTCATTCCGGACTTTCAAATTTGGTGCCACGCGTCGGCTCCGCTCACACTTCCGGTCACATGGCCCCACACTTCCGGCATTTTCAAATTTGGCGCCACTTTTGCTCTGTCACCGCCCACTTTTTGAACACTTTTGGCTATAATTAATTAACTATTGACCCGATTTCAACAATGTTTTTTTTTTGCGCAGCATCCTCACATCATCCTCTTTCTATTACAACCATTCGTTTGACGCTACCTCTTCTGAGTTGACCACAACTGCGGCCGACAAAATTTGCGAACACGATGACCCCACCGACATAGCTTGGTTTATTGGGATTTAACGTCCCAAATCAACTCATGCTATGAGGGACGCCGTAGTGAAGGGCTCCGGAAATTTCGACCACCTGGGGTTCTTTAACGTGCACTGACATCGCACAGCACACGGGCCTCTAGAATTTCGGCTCCATCGAAATTCGGCCGCCCGGCCGGGATCGAACCCACGTCTTTCGGGTCAGCAGCCGAGCGCCGTAACCACTGAGCCACCGCGGCGGCGCCCACCGACATAGCATAGTAATGCTTTCACGTAAATAAGAATTAATAAATAGCTTGCCGGTGCATGGTATTCACCTGCTTATTTACGTCCGCCTCCACTATGTTTTATTTTTTGTTCTAGCTTACAGAGAACACGCAAACCAAGCAGCAACGAAAACGTGTAACAAAAACCCAAGGCCTGTTCTTAGACGTATTTGACGTATTTGTATGACGTATTAGACTATTTGTCATCTCCAGATGATAACACTAAGTAGGTTGACAATAGAATTGAACAAGATGAAAAACAATGCGAAAATTCGGTGACTCATACAGGACCGCATGATGCAGCCTCAAGAACAAATAAATAGTCAAAGGTATTATGCAAGCATGCCGAAAAACGTATGTTACTTGTATGCCAAGCGGCCAAGGAACCTATTTCCCCGTAATGTTGCAGAATTAGTAGAAGCAGGCGTAAAGCGAGATGAAGATTCAGAGGTAGAAATAGAAAAGTGGGAATACGCCAGAGACTCCGCTTGCCCGGACATTCACTGCCAATGTGAAGGAGGCACTTGACACAAATGACACGCTCTGGTGAAATTAAAAAAAAAAAACGGAAGTCCACCTTGCTTCAGTTGACACATGAAAAATGCTAGGTTTCCATCGGCGGTGACAAACAGTTACGTTTTTTTATGGCCTAATTTTTTATGGCCTACTGGTGATTTGCAACCAGAAGGCTGCTGAACGTTAGTCTGTGACCGTCATAAGTACATACTCGATGTCACTCCGAAATTACATCGAGTGAATTTGGCGTGTTGTTGCTGACTATCTTAAGAAGGAGTATTCCTGACCAGCTGTATCTTGAATAGCAACTACGGTGTAAGCTTGAAAGTTGAAACGGAGAACCAGGGATCCATGCTGTCAGTGGCGGTTGGCTTCCTTAACCTTACCCTAGTTTTCTGAGTAGCTTAACGAAGGCTTCGATTGTTGGCGCCATAGCTCATATAAGAGGACCCTCGCTCAGCTACCGCCCTTCCTGTTTGATCCCATGTCAGCTGCAGTGTTACAAGACGTTCTACATCCACCGCGGTGTGTGGTGGTGAGTGCCGGTGAACTCTCTTATTTTTGCACTGCGCACAACATAAATGAACTTGAAAGCACAGGGTCGGGCAGGTGCCGCTGCAGATCTGTTGGTAGGGCACAATGCGAGAAATGCAGGGGTTTTCGGTTCAGTCTCCTGCGGCATATGACCGTTTTTTCTTCTACTTTCTAATCGTTTATATTTCACGTAAATAAAACAAGATTATCAGTGACTTGACCTTCTTCACACGTATAATTTACAGGGACAGTGATGACCAGCTCAAGTTTGGCTGCCGAGACAGATTACCACGAACTAAGGGCAAGCGGGTTCTTGAACTTAAAAAAGAAACTTTGATAGGCCAGAACACCAAACAGGACCAAATACAGGGAACGGTGTCAGCGGCAGCTTTCGGAAGGAAACAGGAATAACATTTGACTCTTTTTTGGTTACGGAGTGCCTCGAATATGGTTATAACAGAGTCCTTTTTTTTTGTCTTTATGCCACATTTTTTAATAAGGTGTGTATAGGAAAAACAGCTGGGGACACTTAAATTCCACCTTAAGTGCATGATGCGATAGCATTAATGGGTTAATGTCCATGTATGAGAAATGCGCCAGTCTCTACATTACATTCATAGATCGCTGAGAATTCTCATACCTCTCCTGGTGCAGTGGCGTGGCATTTAAAGCTATGCGGTGGCCGATGCGGCCCTCGATGCGACTTGTGAGACCAAGGTTGCTCTTCCAGAGCAACCTATCACGGCCGTAATTTAGCTGCCACCTGCCATGCTGGTCAATTTGCTCAAGATACGTTGGGCAGGTTATCAGAAAGCCACAAAGCCACGTGACCTAGGTGGCCAACCTAGTTTGCCGGAGCACCCGGGCGCTGCAGCTGCGATGTTTCAACCAATCTCCAACGCCGATGCCGGACAATTTTCTACGACGTGGGGTACTCACGCTCGTGCGTTAAAAGAGGTTTCTTCTGAAATCTAACTCTCAATGCAAGAAATGCGTGGTTTTCTGGCCAAAAAAAAAACAACGTCCGAAGAACCAGGAAAGCGAAACAATCAATTTTTAACCACCAATAACAATGGCATAGAGTTGTCCAGAGTGCTTCTTTTGTAAAACCCTGGAATAGCATGCTACGCTGCCATCCAGTCAGATCCCTCCTGTATTCATCAAAGTATCCTATCCCTCCTCGATTGGAAACCCGTCAACGGCGAGGAAGCTTAGATGCTTCCGCCCGAAGCTGGAAAAATGCCAGCGATGATCCTAACCACGTAGCTACACTACGCCAGTGACTGTTGAACTTAGAAAAGCGCAATAAAAAGACAGGGACAAGAAGAAGAAGAAGCACGCAGGACAAACGCTTGTCCTAGCCACTGCCCGGACAAGGACCAGTGGCTATGCCGGAGGGTAGACAGGGGCAGAGAGCCTTCTTCTTTACGTTAGGATGAAACCTCAAGGGCAGCAGTTAAAGGGCTACTGAAGCGGTTTTAGAATTATATGAGTTTAATGCTGCCGAATGTCCTGCGAAATCGTTTGGCTCTAGCATTTTAAATGGTGACGTAATCGCCGAATGAAGTCGTCGTCGGCGTTCAGCTTCTCTGATGTGCGCAGCGACGGGCAGAGGCCCCGATAATGACGTCACGTATGACGGCACTACGTTTCCAGCGAAGAAAAAGTTATTCCATGGAAGAAAACCGACGGCATCGACGGTGAAGCGCACGATGCATGGTTTGGCACCAGCTGACGACGCACAGCAGCATGCAGGCAAATGCAGCGGACATCTGAAATTTCGCAATAATGACGACACTGCCCACTATCCTCGCATTCCCCCAACGTGGTGAGGAGCAGCCTAAACATCTTCGCGGTTTTAATCGGCGATTATGTCACGATTTTAAATGCTAGTGCCAAAATACTTTCAATGCTTTATCTAGAAGCTTGATAGATTCGAATTCTTGAATAACCTTCGAATTCTCAGAAACCCGTCTCAGCTTCCCTTTAAGTACGCAGGTCCAGATACCGAAGACGTGATTAGGATGTAAAAACTTGTGGGCCGAGCGTTTGCATTTCGCGTGCACGTGGTGAAAGATAAACCTAGCCACTCAAGGACGCGGAATGCGTACATGTTTCGCGTGCGCGGCGACGAATATCCGGTTTTCCTCAAGGACGCTCTCTTTTCTTTGGTGCAGCGGCAGCACAGAGTGACTGAAAGGGCACCGGGTGATTCGAATTCTTGAATAACCTCGAATTCTGAGAAAACCGTCTCAGCTTCCCTTTAAGTACGCAGGTCCAGGTACCCAAGACGTGATTAGGACGTAAAACCTTGTGGGCCGAGCGCTTGCAGTTCGCGTGCACGTGGTGGAAGATAAACCTAACCACTCAAGGACGCGGAATGCGTACATGTTTCGCGTGCGCGGCGACGAACCCGGTTTTCCTCAAGGACTCTCTCTTTTCTTTGCTGCAGCGGCAGCACAGAGTGACTGAAAGGGCACCGTGTGATTCGAATTCTTGAATAACCTCGAATTCTGAGAAAACCGTCTCAGCTTCCCTTTAAGAACGCAGGTCCAGATACCGAAGACGTGATTAGGATGTAAATCCTTGTGGGCCGAGCGCTTGCAGTTCGCTTGCACGTGGTGGAAGATAAACCTAACCACTCAAGGACGCGGAATGCGTACATGTTTCGAGTGCGCGGCGACGAACATCCGGTTTTCCTCAAGGACGCATTCTTTTGTTTGGTGCAGCGGCAGCGCAGAGTGACTGAAAGGGCACCGTGTGATTCGAATTCTTGAATAACCTCGAATTCTCAGAAAACCGTCTCAGCTTCCCTTTAAGAACGCAGGTCCAGATACCGAAGACGTGATTAGGACGTAAAACCTTGTGGGCCGAGCGCTTGCAGTTCGCGTGCACGTGGTGGAAGATAAACCTAACCACTCAAGGACGCGGAATGCGTACATGTTTCGCGTGTGCGGCGACGAACCCGGTTTTCCTCAAGGACTCTCTCTTTTCTTTGCTGCAGCGGCAGCACAGAGTGACTGAAAGGGCACCGTGTGATTCGAATTCTTGAATAACCTCGAATTCTGAGAAAACCGTCTCAGCTTCCCTTTAAGAACGCAGGTCCAGATACCCAAGACGTGATTAGGACGTAAAACCTTGTGGGCCGAGCGCTTGCAGTTCGCGTGCACGTGGTGGAAGATAAACCTAACCACTCAAGGACGCGGAATGCGTACATGTTTCGCGTGCGCGGCGACGAACCCGGTTTTCCTCAAGGACTCTCTCTTTTCTTTGCTGCAGCGGCAGCACAGAGTGACTGAAAGGGCACCGTGTGATTCGAATTCTTGAATAACCTCGAATTCTCAGAAAACCGTCTCAGCTTCCCTTTAAGAACGCAGGTCCAGATACCGAAGACGTGATTAGGACGTAAAACCTTGTGGGCCGAGCGCTTGCAGTTCGCGTGCACGTGGTGGAAGATAAACCTAACCACTCAAGGACGCGGAATACGTACATGTTTCGCGTGCGCGGCGACGAACATCCGGTTTTCCTCAAGGACGCTTTCTTTTCTTTGGTGCAGCGGCAGCACACAGTGACTGAAAGGGCACCGTGTGATTCGAATTCTTGAATAACCTCGAATTCTGAGAAAACCGTCTCAGCTTCCCTTTAAGAACGCAGGTCCAGATACCCAAGACGTGATTAGGACGTAAAACCTTGTGGGCCGAGCGCTTGCAGTTCGCGTGCACGTGGTGGAAGATAAACCTAACCACTCAAGGACGCGGAATGCGTACATGTTTCGCGTGCGCGGCGACGAACCCGGTTTTCCTCAAGGACTCTCTCTTTTCTTTGCTGCAGCGGCAGCACAGAGTGACTGAAAGGGCACCGTGTGATTCGAATTCTTGAATAACCTCGAATTCTGAGAAAACCGTCTCAGCTTCCCTTTAAGAACGCAGGTCCAGATACCCAAGACGTGATTAGGACGTAAAACCTTGTGGGCCGAGCGCTTGCAGTTCGCGTGCACGTGGTGGAAGATAAACCTAACCACTCAAGGACGCGGAATGCGTACATGTTTCGCGTGCGCGGCGACGAACCCGGTTTTCCTCAAGGACTCTCTCTTTTCTTTGCTGCAGCGGCAGCACAGAGTGACTGAAAGGGCACCGTGTGATTCGAATTCTTGAATAACCTCGAATTCTCAGAAAACCGTCTCAGCTTCCCTTTAAGAACGCAGGTCCAGATACCGAAGACGTGATTAGGACGTAAAACCTTGTGGGCCGAGCGCTTGCAGTTCGCGTGCACGTGGTGGAAGATAAACCTAACCACTCAAGGACGCGGAATGCGTACGTTTCGCGTGCGCGGCAACGAACATCCGGTTTTCCTCAAGGACGCTTTCTTTTCTTTGGTGCAGCGGCAGCGCACAGTGACTGAAAGGGCACCGTGTGATTCGAATTCTTGAATAACCCCGAATTCTCAGAAAACCGTCTCAGCTTCCCTTTAAGAACGCAGGTCCACATACCGAAGACGTGATTAGGACGTAAAACCTTGTGCGCCGAGCGCTTGCAGTTCGCGTGCACGTGGTGGAAGATAAACCTAACCACTCAAGGACGCGGAATGCGTACATGTTTCGCGTGCGCGGCGACGAACATCCGGTTTTCCTCAAGGACGCTTTCTTTTCTTTGGTGCAGCGGCAGCACACAGTGACTGAAAGGGCACCGTGTGATTCGAATTCTTGAATAACCCCGAATTCTCAGAAAACCGTCTCAGCTTCCCTTTAAGAACGCAGGTCCAGATACCGAAGACGTGATTAGGACATAAAACCTTGTGCGCCGAGCGCTTGCAGTTCGCGTGCACGTGGTGGAAGATAAACCTAACCACTCAAGGACGCGGAATGCGTACATGTTTCGCGTGCGCGGCGACGAACATCCGGTTTTCCTCAAGGACGCTTTCTTTTCTTTGGTGCAGCGGCAGCACAGAGTGACTGAAAGGGCACCGTGTGATTCGAATTGAATAACCTCGAATTCTCAGAAAACCCTCTCAGCTTCCCTTTAAGTACTGAGGTCCAGATACCGAGTCTAGCACTTGAAATGGTGGCGTAATCACCGAATAAAGTCGTCGTCGGCGTTCAAGCTTCTCTGAAGCGCACAGCGACGGGCAGAGGCCCCGATAATGACGTCACGTATGACGGCACTACGTTTCCAGCGAAGAAACAGTTATTCCATGGAAGAAAACCGACGCCATCGACGGTGAAGCGCACGATGCATGGTTTGGCACCATCTGACGACGCACAGCAGCATGCAGGCAAATGCAGCGGGCATCTGAAATTTCGGCAACAATGACGAGACTGCCCACTTTCCTCGCATTCCCCCAACGTAGGGAGGAGAAGCCTAAAGTAGGTTGTCCAGATACATCTTTTCCGTCTTTACTTATCGCAAGGCTTAGAATCCGGAGCGCTTCAAGATAATGGACGGCAGCTTGTCCTCCCCACGACGACCTGTGCCTTCAGGAACCTCTAAAATGTCACATGGAATTTAATAACAATATGAAGAGCACTCCAAAGGCCATTACTAAAGCCGTCATCACCATGTCTGCTACGATCCCTCTGTTTTACTCTGGTTTTGGCGACCTCTCAGCCAGCATCGCCTTACTGGGAAAATACTATAACCAATGTCTTGCCTTCGTGTTGTTGTCGACCGAATCGGGAACAGAAATTACACCCATAGTGCGGCTCAGAGTCACTGGGCGTTGTACATTATGACTGCAGTCACCCCCATGACGCCATGCCACTCTTGTAATGTTGACTGACCACATCGCAGAACTGGCTTAGGTTGCCGAGCGGTTGTTTACTACTGACCCGAACAAGGTAATTAGGGCAAAGCTCCAAAAACAGAACGAAAACAATGCACGACGCCCTGAAATGTCTCTACCAGGGTCGGCAAGCACTTAATACCTGTTCCGTACCGTGCTTCTTACTTCCGTTATCAAAAACGCAAGCAAGTAAAAGTATAAGTGGTTTGCGCTTTGTCCTTGTGATCCCTCGTTTCGCACATATTCAAGCCGAGGATATAGCGCTGATAGGAATATAGCTTTAATGCGGCAGTAATTTTGTTCCCATGAGAAGATTTCTAGGGCTGTGTGCATGCATTTAAGAATGTGAACTCTTTAGATACAGAATTATTTGCAGGCACCTGGAATGTCTTAATATTGTGCAGTTTGTACTGTGCCGCAAAGCTGTTGGAAAAAATACGACCAGAGCTATTGTTACGCAAGAAATCTGACCAAAAAATAGTTACCACCTCTATCTAAAATATCCTCTAAGACTTTCACTTTTCTTGAGAACATTGTTGTTCATGTTATTCTTTAGGGATTAAATACAACTAGATATTGCCATTCGTTGTCCGGGCTAAATTACGGGCCGTTCTAACATGTAATTTATTTCAGAATGCCACCAGAATGACAGTGTCCCTATCTCTGCACTTTTCAGCAGTGAGGAGCAGGGAAATGATGTTTATTATCAGCTCTAATTTAAAAGCCTAGAGTGTGCAGGATATTCTGCAGTTAAGCCTAAGCAAATGCGTGACATTTTCATCAGCTAGGTTGGCTGCGCGAGACTACAAATCAGCAATTCGGGGTAACAGTTTTGAAATCTCCATGTTTTGAATTCTCTTTTTATCTTAGAAGAGAAAAAAAAGCAAAAATTTTGAAATTACGCCTGGACGTTTCGGTGCAGCACCACTCTTCCCTAGCGAGACCGACTCTGGAGGGAGCGGATCCATAGTGTTCGTCTCGTCCGGTCTCAGATACTCTCCTGGCCAAACGTGCGCAA
This sequence comes from Amblyomma mixtum, assembly GCF_055824585.1. Lineage (NCBI taxonomy): Eukaryota > Metazoa > Arthropoda > Arachnida > Ixodida > Ixodidae > Amblyomma > Amblyomma mixtum. The sequence goes on from NC_143013.1 coordinate 107,263,262, forward strand.
ACACAAGCTCGTAGCCCTACTTTTCAGTCGACTGACTTTGAATCATTAGCGTATTGGCTTGCTTGCCAGCGTAACTGCTGCAGCAGCAATAAATTCCATCTCTGACAGCAAAAGTGTTTTTTTTCCTTTCGTCCCCCCGACACGTTCGCAGTTGGCGCGCACTCGGCAGCGCTTAGCGATCATAGAATGGGGTTGATGGATTAAGCGTTAAGCAGTAGACGAGTAGGTAAAATGTATTTAATTTCACTATACATATTCCCAAACTACTATTTGAATTTTTGCGTTATCGCGCTAATGAACGAAGCAGAAGATTGCGTAAAACAACGTTCGCCACGACATAAGTTAACACAGAAGCCGGCGGATAAATGTGAAGGGGTAAACGAAGGTTACCAAGTTTCGGTTTAAGTACTCAACACGGTATAAAAACAGTACACGTTTAGTTGAGACGGCTGGAATTTCTTTGGAGGAGAAATTCTAGAGGTCCGTGTACTGTGCGATGTCAGTGCACGTTAAAGAACCCCAGGTGGTCGAAATTTCCGGAGCCCTTCACTACGGCGTCTCTCATAGCCTCAGTCGCTTTGGGACGTTAAACCCCATAAACTAAACTAAACTTTAGTTGAGAATATCAATAACACTAGCTGGTGTAAATAACTTTATTTCTTTTGTATTTTGGCTTCTTTTCTCATGAGAGACAGAATGCATACTTTGGACCGATCATTTGTGGACATTCGTGGATCATTCGTGGATGCATCGATCATTTCGTGGACATATGTGGCGTTGTAGTCCCTCCACATACCCGAGACCTGTGCCCGGATTGCGAAGGCGACTACTAGCATCAGAAGCAGTTCCATGCGGATTTCCAGAAGAAGCGCAAAGAGATAACGTTGCCTTGTAAACGATGGTGTGCCCCGCTATCATAAGTGAAATGTCATTGCTTAACTTCCAGATCTACACTTATTTAGTATCTTCGTTTATATCGCATGTTTACAAAAAAAAAACTGCACACGCGGAATTGCATAAGCGCTTGTTTTGCAGACCACAAAGTAGAAGTATGAAAAGAAATGCCTTTTACAATTACATGGCCAAGGACAGCAGCACGACAAAAATACGAATAGACACATGGACTAAAGGAGTAACGTAAAGCCTCATTAAATATCAGTGCACTATTTCTATTGCACAAAAGACGAAAAATTCAGCACCATGCCCAGGCACTTTCAGTATTAATTAATGCTGGATAATACCCGGAAGATCTGCTTTTTGCACCTTACTTTTCACCTCAGCTCTGGATAACTGCAGACAGGATAAAATATACTGGTTAGGAGCTCACTTTTTTAACGAATTCCGCATAAGCCCTGCAATGATGTATGTTTATGACTCAATGAGGTGACGGCGATTAGCAGTTTTTTTATGCTTGTGAAGGCCTGGGTAATGAAATTCAGTGACAGAAAAATCTCTGCACATTGTGTATGGAGCACCTTTTCGTTAAAGGGCTACTGAAGCGGTTTTAGAATTATATGAGTTTAATGCGGCCGAATGTCCTGCGAAATCGTTTTGCTCTAGCATTTTAAATGGTGACGTAATCACCGAATAAAGTCGTCGTCGGCGTTCAGCTTCTCTGATGTGCGCAGCGACGGGCAGAGGCCCCGATAATGACGTCACGTATGACGGCACTTCGTTTCCAGCGAAGAAACAGTTATTCCATGGAAGAAAACCGACGCCATCGACGGTGAAGCGCACGATGCATGGTTTGGCACCATCTGACGACCCACAGCAGCATGCAGGCAAATACAGCCGACATCTGAAATTTCGCAACAATGACGACACTGCCCACTTTCCTCGCATTCCCCCAGCGTAGTGAGGAGAAGCCTAAACATCTTCGCGGGTTTAATCGGCGATTATGTCACCATTTTAAATGCTAGTGCCAAAATACTTTCAATGCTTTATCTAGAAGCTTGATAGATTCGAATTCTTGAATAACCTCGAATTTTCAGAACACCGTCTCAGCTTCCCTTTAAGAACGCAGGTCCAGATACCGAAAACGTGATTAGGATGTAAATCCTTGTGGGCCGAGCGCTTACAGTTCGCGTGCACGTGGTGGAAGATAAACCTAATCACTCAAGGACGCGGATATGCGTACATGTTTCGCGTGCGCGTTGACGAACATCCGGTTTTTCTCAAGGACGCTCTCTTCTCTTTGGTGCAGCATCAGCACAGAGTTACTGAAAGGGCACCGTGGACGGCCGGCAAGTATTGCTGGCAGCCGCTAGAGAATACAGCGTGACATTTCTGCGACGAGCGACAGACCAGTTTCCAAAAGGAGGCACAATATTTCTCGTCTTTTGAGCAGCTGCACAGCCGATCCTCGTTTGTCTGCTCTACAGGCTATGCACTAAGCTTGCTTTGTGCGTGCGTGTGTGTGTGTTCTGAAATAAGTTCTGCACATTTGGAAGCGGTGGTATAGAAAAAGGGGGAAACTAACACCAGAAAAAACACTGAGTTGGGCTTATTGTTAAGTATAAAATGAGGAAAATGAAACACGCCTTGCTTGAAGAAAGACGTCATTACCCTTTTAGAAATGATTCATGCCATGTTCAGGAAGCATACTTGGTGCCGAGCTCCGTGATTACGAAACATGATTAGCACTAAATAAAATTCAGATGTCTCTGAACGTTTGTGACGAAGTGGCGAAGGTTACAAGAAGTTCACAAATAAATTGTATGGTTTCGCCTTGAATACTTCGCGGAGCTTTTGTACTGCACAGATTGTGGATTTTTGAATTAAGCACTCGAGCGTGCTTGCGTAAATTGAGGCGATGCCTGTGCTTTTTAGTCTGGAACGTCCTACAAAAGACTTAAAGCCGCCGCGGTGGCTCAGCGGTTACGGTGCTCGGCTGCTGACCCGAAAGACGCGGGTTCGATCCCGGCCGCGGCGGCTGGAATTTCTTTGGAGGAGAAATTCTAGAGGCCCGTGTACTGTGCGATGTCAGTGCACGTTAAAGAACCCCAGGTGGTCGAAATTTCCGGAGCCCTCCACTACGGCGTCTCTCATAGCCTTAGTCGCTTTGGGACGTTAAACCCCATAAACCAAACCAAACCAACAAAAGACTTAAACATCTTCCGCTTGGACCACCTGGCAGTAGAGGCATGCCGGTTCAGAGTAAGGGTAGTATGCGCCTCTATCGCATAATCACTGTAGGCCTTCATGGAAAAGCATTTGCTGTGCTTCACAAAAGTGATGAAGGCCGACATTTTCTGACGCATTCACGGGATTCATCGCAAGGTTGTCGAAGCAATCAAACTGCAGCCCAGCGTAGATTGCCTCCAATGCACTAATTTTACAGAGGAAGTGAATAATTTTACTTCACTAAATTCTTGCTTCCGTCGTTATTCTAAACAAAGTGTAGCTGTTGCGAATACAAAAATCAGAAGCAGTCGAATAGCTTCCGGCATAAGCTGCAACTGCGCGTTTGGTCGTCAGCGGTTGTGCTCCGAGCTTATATTCGGACGAATTCCGTATAAAGACAAAATATAACACGCCTAACTTCACGACGGCCAATTAAGTAGTTTCCGTGCTGTAGTTCCACGGCGACTAAAATTGTAATACCTGCGTATGGCACGACGTTTTACGTCACTGGTTGTACGATATAGATTTCTTGACATTTTACTTTTCACCCATTTTGTTTTTCCAAAATTCAACTCAATATACTGATGATCTACTTTTCTTCCTGTGCACTACTCCTCAGGCCTGTTCTTGGGTGAATCATCCTCTCATGGTAGAGCGTGCTCTAGGGCCAAACCTTTGTAAATCAGTTGGGCAAAATGGTTATAACGCATCTCCTTGGCTATTTCCAGTTGACCTTCTAATAGATGATATAAACACTATAACGAGTACATAAGCCTAACCACACGTAGGAGGAGGAAGGCCGCATACCTTAGGGTTAGCTCGTAGGTTTTTCTTGAAGTCTGCGTTGAAGGCCGTGTTTGGTTCCACCTTCCAGTATTCGATGGGGCGGCGAAAGAACTCCAGGTTCGGTCCGTACGCGGCGCCCACCTCTAGCACTCGCAAAGCGCCGCGAGGTCTGAGCGCTGGGTCGTGCGACACCAGGGGGTCCAGTCGGGTGAGCAGCGTTCGTCGCACAGGAGCGAAGCTCTGCTCGCAGACACGCTGCACCAGCTTGTACATGAAGACGAAAAAGAGCTCCTGGAACCGGTGGCTGATGAGCAAAATCGGCATCAACACCAAAGCGCCGAGGCCGCCTGCGATCAGCACAGCGTGGCCTAGAAATGCGTAGAGCCACTTGTGCATGCCTGCGATTATCTCAAGCAGTTCAATCACTCGCAGAGCTCAACTCCTGCAGTTCTCGACCACTCCTCGCTGCTAGGTGCTTCCGCTCTCGTAGTTCTGAGAGTTGTCACTCATGGTGTCCTCTAGCGGCACGCCTTTTGCCTGGGCCCATGAGTCGCTATTGCAGTTCTTGCACGCGCTCTCAGTTATTAGCTAACCTCAGAGGTCTAGTTCGTTCCGGAGCTTGTTTTCTTCATGCAGTTGCTATGGTCCTGGTTTACGCCGTGTGCAGCGTTTTTGACCAGCGACTGCGAACAGTAAAAAAAAAAGAGAGAGAAAGCAGTAAATCTGACAGCTTCTGCTCAAAATGTGGCCATAGGACATTTATTTAGTGATTTCGTGTGTGCTGGAAAATTGCAGCGCAGCAGTAACAAGGACGAGACGAGAAGAACGCAAACACAAGCGCTGACTAACAACTTTGTTTTATTGCTCTGAGCCAGGTTATAAGAACTAGGTACAAAACAACAAAAACAACAAAAGAGGAACCCAACACATCCTCCAATTTTCTAGTATGAAGATCGAACTAGCCAGTCACTATGTTTTAAGCAAATTTCGTGTGTGTGCCGCAATGATTGTGTACTGATGCGGACAAAAGTAAATAGAAGACAGGATGCATTTTGCATCCTACTTACGTGGTATCTAATTGAAATGGGAAGCTACGACGCATCCATGCGCCCAGCAGTCCCTGGTCAGGGGTCTGATGGGCACACGACATTGTTTTTAGTTTGTGGGAGGAAGGGCATACAGGCATAACGGCACCTCCACACCTGTACACTGCGCGACGATCCGGCCTTCTCTGCCCGTGGAAGCGAAACTTGGACGCAGAAAATAGAAGTCTCGCACTATGAAAACACATGCAAGCACAACGCAAATAAGTGAAAAAAAAAATGGTGCGCAGGGGTGCGACGCCACACTAGAAAATTCATCGATATGCTTTGTCTGTCATGGATCGTAAATTGAACTAATCACAGCTTCAGCCGTGATGAAATAGGGTGCTTATGCTAACAGGCGTATGCAAAAGGCCGACTGGGAGTGTAAAAGTTTTAATTAAAAAGTGGACGAAAAGGAGTGAGATGCGAAAAGAAAATTCCCTTGCGTCAGGCAGCAAATCTCACACAAATTTATTATGAGGCTATTGCTTAGCGCATCTATGAAATTAATTACAGCTGCATCGTCTGAGAAAGCGACTAAGCATAAATGCCGATGCGGAGTAGAAGCTCTGGAACGAATGATTTGTAATTTTTTATTACTCTTGCGATAAACGCACTTAAGCTAAAGGCGCTGACTTGAAAATGGCGAAGCAATACGTTAGAGATAGAACCGAGTGTTTGCGTTTATTTAAAACATAATAGAAATAAATAAACAACACACGGAGTAAAGTTTTCTAGATGAACGTCTTCTAGATGAAAGTTTGGAACGTCTAGATGATACTGGTCACTACAACTGAAGAAAACAAAAACTTTAGCTACAACCTTATGTTCGTGTGAGAATCGCGAGTAGATCCAGTAGATCTTACAATGTTACCAGAAAAAGGTCTGGTTGGTTTCATGGGGTTTTGCGCCCGAAAGCGATTAAGGCTATAAGGGACGCCGCAGGGCAGGGCTCCGAATAGACCTGACGGCCTCGGGTTCATCGAACAGCACACGGACCTCTAGAATTTCGCCTCCAAGAAATGCGTCCGCCCCAGCCAGGATCGATCCCGCAGCTTTCGGGTCAGCAACCGAACGCCGTAACCAAAATCCAGAAGAGGACGGCAGTGAAGTAGTACCATTATCGTACAGCAATTGTACATACCCGAAAAAAGTACAGACGTCGCAAACGCTTACCCTAATATTGTTGATTTCGCGTGCAGACGATATTCTTTCGATGTACAGTTTTACTTAGGATAATACGGGTAAATTTCTCGAGTACACATAATGTCTTGGAGATGCTAACACGCCGCAAAACAAACTTGGAGCCAAGTGCATACCAGAATGACTAAGGCCAATATACATGTACATTCGTAGTTCCTACTTCGCAGAAAGCCAGGAACATTCCTGCGAGTTGAGAAATGAAGAAATCAATCTTCTGCTTGGGAATAATTACAAATAAATGGATGCCGCCTTAGGAGCATACCTAACTGCGGCGACGCGACGGATAAGATGTGTAGGTACCCACGGTTTATAAGTGTCGTGTCCGGTCGCTGTGTTGAATGCAGCGAAAGACGCACACGGTACTTTAAGACTTTGTTTGTTTAAAGCTGATGAGGGTGCGACCAGCGTCGACCGAGGTAGGAGCCGAACTGGCCGCCCGAAGAAAGGAGGGAGCGGAGAAGCGTCCACGGGAGGGAGTGGCTTCCCAAAACAGGAGGAGGGTGCAGGGGCGCACCGTGGGGGGGGGGGGGGGGGGGGGGGCATTTGGCGACAGCGCGCGAAGAGGGGGCAAGTGGCCGTTAGGACGGAACACTGCACTGGTAACACACACACAAAAGCAACAAGGGGACACAACAATAAGTATCGTCGCGATGGTTTTGTTCGAGAACGTGTCGGCAATCACTGGAATACAATTTCTGCTGCCACAGTGGCTAGGTGTGTTAACATTATACGTCATTGTCTCCGTTGCACATTTGTAGAGGGTCTAAAGGCTATTTTTCACAACGACTTCTATTTTGTGGATACACGGATTCGATAACACTTGGATAGGGAGGAACTTTCTTTGAATAGTTAAAAAAATAATGACCTTTTTGTCCACAATTCGCAATATATCTGAGTAATTGCGCTTAGCATGCCATTGGTTTTTTCTTTCTCAGGTGTGTTAATGATGCTATGCGGTGCAAAATGGCTAGTCGCCTCTATTTTGCGTTCAGGTCTGAATTTCTCGCTTTCTTTCATTTTTGGCAAAAAAAAAACAAAGCAGTTTTGCATTACCTCGTGCAGGTCCCGTATCAATAACCTGACACGCCTAAAGCTTTTTGCAACTACTATGCATGCGCCGCCGCGGTGGCTCAGTGGTTATGGTGATCGACTGCTGACCCGAAAGACGTGGGTTCGATCCCGGCCGCAGCGGTTGAATTTCTTTGGAGGAGAAATTCTAGAGGCCCGTGTACTGTGCGATGTCAGTGCACGTTAAAGAAACCCAGGTGGTCTAAATTTCCGGAGCCCTCCACTACGGCGTCTCTCATAGCCTGAGTCGCTTTGGGACGTTAAACCCCATAAACAAATAAACAAACAATACTATGCATGCGCGCTTGTTATTTTTTTTTTTTTGCTCACGAGTTGGGCAAACATGTATTTTAGTAACAGCAATTTTCCTACTGGCCCTGTCTTGCGATGGGCTAGGTTTCCAGCGCTTCATATTTCAGGAGTGTTTCATTTTTGTGACCGCTGGGCCCTTGTCTCCTGAATTTAGTCGTTTCTTGGCATAAATCGATATCCTGTGCACGTCCTCTGGTCCTCGCTTCGACTCCAGGCCTAGCGTTGGTCTTTTTCTTTTATAATTTCTTTTTGATTGCAGATTATCACTTCGTTTATTTAACCTCTGGTTTCTTATTTTAATTTCAGTGTGCCTTCGCTCGCTTCAGTAATAATACTTTGGATGACTTTCATTTACCATCAAATATTACTTGACGGCGGGAGTTTAGATTAAAAGCTCCCTTATGGCAGCTTGACATAGACTTGGCAATGGGAAACTACGGTCACAAGTAGAGCGTCAAAATAATTTGATCAATTAAATTGTGATAATTGAATAATAAACAATATACAAAAATACGTGTAACTAATGTATGAAACGCATGGTTCTGCAGAGAGGAAAAAATATAAAAAATGTATTTTGCTAGGGTAGCGAGTTTCTCACCTTAATATTTGTTCTCCTTTTTTGTTCATGCCTATCAAATAGACATCAAATCTATGAAATGACGGATTCGAGCTAGAAGCATTCCCCTGCGATCACCCTCAACGAACTTTACTACGACTAGCACCGCATTCGCTTCTTTCTAGTATTGAGGTTATTGCGGAAGCGTCATTCTTTCAAACAGCTCTTTCGTCGTTTTGAGAATCTTGCAACCTAGTGTGAAGTGCGTTTTACCTCTTTTTTTTTTGCCTTTTAGCTTTTGTTTGTGCCGTGTACGTGCGCCTTTACGCTTTCAGAAACCTTAGATGTCATCTTTCGCAACTTCTGAAAACTGAAATTACTATTCTGCTGAAAACTGAAGTTTCGTTGTTTTTGCGAACTACTTTATTTGTCTGTCTTCCCGTAAGTGTCTTTTTCATATTCTTGAAGAACCTAATCCGTCCTTTTGTTCTTTCCCTTATTAATTCGTACCTGGCTTCTTAGCCTCTTATTCCTGCATTTAGCTCATCGTATTCTGTATTGTGAATCGGTTGTTTTCTTTGACGAACCCCCATCTAATCCCCGTGAGGGCCCTTAGGGTATGGAAATAAATGATTAAATAACCGCGCACAGCCTGTGCTTTCAAGTCTTCACGCCACAGCAAGTAGGAGCCAAAACAGGCAAACAGGATGAGCAAGGATAAATAAGATGTGTAAACGTAGTACTCTCAGGTTCGGTATGTGCAGACAACTTTGTCCCAAATTGGTGTGAAATGCTTAACTAGCGAAGATATACGAATGAATTGTAAGCCCCGCTTCCGTGCCTCCTTCCACTTTCAAATAGTTTTTATTATGTGCATTGCATTTCTAGACCTCAAACGGCGCAGAAGCTCGCAATCACGTTAGGCGGAATGCGTAACTAAGGTAAATATCACCGACATAAGCGAGATTATCGAGGAATGGGCATGGCCATTACTGCACGATAAATTATCAGAAGGGGAAAAAGCTGCGTGATAACGCCTGAAGCATTAAGTCGCAAAAAAGGCTGGCCTTTGTAAGCAGGCACCTCAAAAGCTAAAACTGTCACATGCCTCGAGGTAAAAAGTAAGAATTCACGTAATGAACCCAAGCAACAATGTTTTTCCTTCGGAAGTCATTTATACTTTACTATGCTTAGTCAATAGATGCAAGCAAAGACCTGCCGGCATTCAGAGTGAGTCGCTGAAACACTGGACAGCAAGAAAACCTTCCACACATAAATGTTTCAAGCACTCACAAGGACACAACCTAAGATTAAACTCAAAGCTTCAAAACAATCTCTTCACTCATGGTAACTGGAACGGGCACGTACCTCGATCGTACTGCTGTTGATGCTCAACGTCCGTCTGCGATACTCTGCTGGAAACCACTAACCGCGGTCATGTGCTGAACTTTTTCATTAGAGACGCGCATGCACTGATGACTAGCTCTGGAACGGCTTACAAAAGTTGCGCCAGGCCCGGGGCGGGCTTTATCGCTTGGCTTCGCTATTTTCGTGCTGCTTGACAACGGGGCACGCAGAGAGAGTGGAGCAACAGCAAGACAAATATGACCGGTTGCTCTCGTGGCTTCCTTTTACGTACGCTTTATTAATTGCCTTTGTCTTTTTTCGTTTCTTTGCCTAACCGGTTCTCTCTCTCTCTCCATGTTCGAAGTCGGAAGTGAACGTCGCCAAACCTATTTAGAATATTCCGCCTTTCACCTACAAGGAAATGTTTTGCCGCATTCCGTACCCGGTGCCTCCCGCGGTTAATACGGGGCAAATTTAGTTACCGACGCGTGATGATGCAATGAGGCTGAACCTGTCGTTATGATTCCCCTAACACTAGTGCCCGCTACAAGCGACTTCAGCAGTGCTTGTGAGGTCCTTCTTACGTCAGACTAAAAGAAAAAAAAAACACAGAAAAAAGTTCCATGCGTCGGATTCGAAATCAAGAATTTGCCATTGAATGCGAGTATGGAATCTCATTGCCACAACGAGTGCCATGTTTCATGTTGGATAGAGGCGAACCTAGGCTTTGCGGCAATACAGCAGCAGTCGCGGCGGTACTTTCCAAGATGTCCTCTTAGGTCGCGGGAGCGAACAGAAGGTAGAAGGCGCATGGAAATTCCGCTTCCATTCCCATCATAGAAAGATAAAGCGCGCAGTCCATAAAACCCACGAGCATCCCCCAATGAAACTAGCCACGCGCCAAGTATGGACCGGGCAAAATTTGCAGTGCCTTGGGGTGTCTTAAACACAGTCTTAAAGAGGTCGCTGTAGCGAATAAAAACAACAAAGGAGAAAAATGACGTGGTGTGAACAAGACGGTGGTAGCTGCAGTAGTCGGCACAAGTTAGTGAATTAAGCTATTTCAAAAACTGCCCAAGAAAAAGTATTTGCAGTGGTCTGAAAAACAGTCAAGCAGTCGTAAGTGTTTACCATTGTTGTGAACTGCTTGCTATAGTCCGATGCAACTCACTAACACAGCGGCTTTTCCCCCGTTAAACGACCCCCTTCCGGCGTCGGCCTAGCGTGACAATGCAGGGAGCGTTACTACAATGGACAGAGGGGTCTGCAGTTGACCAGAGAGTGAAGGAATTCTCTTTTCGTATACCACTCCCTGCTTTGTCAAACTCGGGGGGTCATAAGAATCAGCTGATGCCATTGGCTGGAAAATGTCCTTTGACGGGAAAAGTCGGTACGTTCGTAAGTTGTACCCCACTATAGGGCTTTCAAACCTTGCTTCTGCAGAGCACGACCTGTCAGTTTTTTGTTCCCAGACGCTGTGGAGCGTTGTGTACCACGTCCCGAATGGTTGCGTGGGGTTAACAGGTACTTTTAGAGTAGCGCATACTACCAATAGTGGGGTGGCACTTTCATAGAACCAAGAGCGCAGAAAAGGCGCTGGCGACAGCAGCGGCACCGGTTTTTTTTTATGTAAAACACTCGGACTGCTGAAAAAAGAATTTCCTGACCCCTAAGGCTCAGTGGACTTTTTATACGATTTATTTACTGTGGTATACAATCACTTAAAAATAAATGCTAACATTGAAGGTTATAAGCGCCCAAAAAGTTTAATTGTCTGACACACGGTGTTTGGAAGCGTAGCAATGTTCACGCGAAGGCCATATCAAGCAGAAGTAAATCAAGCTAATAAAAAAAAAATTACGAGCAACTTTAGCGGCTAAAGTGGTGAAAGGCGAAAGCCTGAGTGCTGCATTCTGCTACGGGACTGTTCACTTCACACTGTGTTGGTGCATTAATTAACTGCAAATTAATGACGCTTTTGCTTTGGGCAGCTGCCGCTAAAGCAGGGGTCAAAATGTTTTAGCGCTGCCGGGCACAGCAATGTATTGGTGAGAAGGCGGAGAAGAAGCCGCTCATCCGCCTTCTTCAGGCCTTTACATGCATGGGCTATGGTAAAGGCGATGACAATTTTGATAATATGTTGTAATATCTTTGAATGTATATACCGGATAAAAATCGGGTTCCTGATCGGATGGGGAGGAGAAAACAGCCCGGTGAGGAGAGCGCGCGGGCGGCTGCGTCTGCTGCCTCGTTTCCTGCCAACCCCTGATGAGCAGGGGCCCATATGAGGTAACGGTGTGCGGGGTCCGTATCCCGTATGCAATTTTGGTATATTCGATAGGCTAGGAAGAGAGAGAGAGAAACAACTTTATTGCCATAGATTGGCGGGATTTAGGGCAGGTGGGCTTGGTGTGGCCCCCAGGTGGGGGCAACTTCCTGGGCCCACGAAATGAGTGCCGGTTGGATGCTCTTGTCTGGCCTTCTGAGGAGTTGGTTCCATCCGTCTTCGGAGGGAGCTGGCAGGGAGTGCAGCCTTGTTCGACGTTCCGACAGGCCCCTCGCGAGTCGGTGATTATGTATTTTGAATTGGAATGTGAGGCCGCGAGAGCGATCGCGACCTCTTCTGCTTGTGTTGCACTGCGGGCTCTGAAAGTTAGGCCGTTAACTGTGTTGCTGTTGTGTCCCCCCATCCCCAACCCACCCCGGGAGGACTGGGAGGCGACCCTGCTCGGCTGTCACGACTTACAGGGCCAACAAGCCTTAGTCGGGCGCGCCCGGGCGGCGGCAACCGCCACTGGGGTCCCATACTAGGGACCTCCACCTAGTGTATGTAAGGATCGGTCCCTTACGGGCTGATCCAAACATACCTCCTGTTCATTCGTAATAAATGTTTTCACCACCACCACCGCCTTTAGAAGTGGAACGCGACAGCCTGTTGTAGCGCTGCCAGGCGGTCCACGGAACGCCACCACCCGTTAGGCGCAATGCGTTGCCCTTTGAATGCAACGCTTTTTGAGGAAAGGTTCTACGCCTTGCTCGTCGGTAAATTGGTTTTTGAGGAAAGCAAATGTATCAGTGTCTCATATCTCGGTGGTCACCTAAACCTCGCCGTAACGGGAAGCGAAGAAGATGGGAGTGAACGGAGACACCGTATTCACTAGACGCACCTTTGTTCATTCTAATCCATCGAGAAAAAAAAAAGCTAGCATGGCGGAGTGGTAGCGTGCTCGTCTCGCACTCCGGAGGCCGGGGTTCGATTCCCGAGCTCGGCCAATTTCCTACTCGGTTTTATTTATTTATCTGGTCTGACTAGGAAAGTTAATTAGGCTAATTGTTTAAGTAAAGTCCCACTAACTTGTAGAATCACTATACAATCCCTTTAATTGGTTGCATGGTTAGTAGCCAAAGTACAATTGGCCCCGTTTGAAATTCGCGCACTGTGACGTCGCGATCAATTTGAAAACGATCAACTGAAAAGCGTGACATTTTCTGTCGACAACTTCTGCTTACAACGATGAGGCATTGAAGGCTTCCGCCTTAAAAATTCAAAATGGCAATGCTCGCTTACCGCGGCGGCATCGTCGGTAGCTCTCGCGCTGGCTGCGCTTGTTGCAGCACGCTATATTTATGCTTATTATTACGAAAGCAATACTACGCCAGGTTGCAGCTCGTCGCGTAGCTTACAGTGGGTGGAAGCCACGTTTGACCTTGAACAGCGTTGCTTCAGCCGCGCTCTGGCAGATGGCAGCACCGTCTGCGCGCCGCGCGACAGCGGCACCGAGCAGTTTGCTCTGTTAAAAAAAAAAACTCTCGAAGCTCGGAATCGAACCAGGGCCTTTGGCACTTGAAGCGGAGACGCTAACACTCCGCCAAGATGGCTCTTTTTTTCTTTTATGGTATTTATCTACATGGTTTTGTGCGCACACACACACACACACACACACACACGCACGCACGCACGCACACGCACACGCACACGCACACGCGCGCGCGCGCACACACACACACACACACACACACGCACACGCACACGCACACGCACACGCGCACGCGCGCACGCACGCACGCACGCACGCACGCGCGCACGCACACGCACGCGCACATGTAACTTCAGTCTTGAAAAAGGACAGGCTCTGTCCGAAACGTCGACTCCCAATAAATGTTCACTTAAAAGAAGCGTTTCTTAATTTCGCATCTTATTTCTAGCAACCAAGTACTTTTATCTTATTGTTCTACATCTCCTCGATGGCTGCTAGCAATGCTTCTAAAACAGTTTTTTGGAGCAAGAACCATGCAACTTCAGTCTTGAAAAAGGACAGGTTCTGTCCGAAACGTCGACTCCCAATAAATGTTAACTTAAAAGAAGCGTTTCTTAATTTCACATCTTATTTCTAGCAAGCAAGTACTTTTATCTTATTGTGCTACATCTCCTCGATGGCTGCTAGCAACGCTTCTAAAACAGTTGTTTGGAGCAAGAACCATGTAACTTCAGTCTTGAAAAAGGACGGGCTCTGTCCGAAACGTCGACTCCCAATAAATGTTCACTTAAAAGAAGCGTTTCTTAATTTCGCATATATATAAATATATATATATATATATATATATATAGACACAGGTGTGTGTGTACACGTGCACACGTACACACGTACACCCGCGCCCACACGCACAGGCACGAAAGCTATTTACAGAACACCTAGGTAGGCACTACATGGCACAAATATGATAGTAAACATATTAGAGCTAAAAGGCTGGTAAGGATATACAGCGCATCAGGACAGGAAACCAATTCGGTAAAAGTCCAATTCTTTGTAAATGTCCGTTACCTGCAGCAACATTCGGCTAAAACGAATTCTGGGTGAAACAACAGGCTCAACGTTGCGGTCTTGCATGCGCGTTTTCGAAAGGCTATGAAGTCCAGTGAGAAGAATCATATCATAGGGTTTCGAGTTAGGTTGGGAAACAACAAGGTAGCGCACACTGTTGGAATTTAGGAAAAAAGTTTTCTGTAGCGTCCTCTGCAACACAACCCAAAACAAAATCGCGTCTTTGCAGTCTATAAAACAATTTTCAATTGTTTCAGGCACATTGCACAAGCGACAGTTTACAGAAGACACAAAAATGTTTTTCCTGTCGAGCCACGTGTTGACAGGTAGAGTCTTGGTGTGTAATTTATAAAAAAATGTTTTGGTGCAAGGAGAAATTGGCATCTTACGTACTCGTCTTAAAGCATCATGACCCGTGAGACCGAAGTAGACAGAACGATACAGTGGGGGCGGGAAGAGTGTCGATATGAAATCTGTACAGATTTTTGCGCGAAACCGAGTATAAGTACTCATCTAAAAATCGAGCTGTCAAAAAAACGCACGCAGGCATAAACTTCTTCCATAAAGCCTAGTAAACGGGGCGTTCACTAAAATTGGAAGATACTACTAAGTTCGGAAGTAGAGTCATGGCGTGAACCTGCAAGAATGCTCTAATAATCGGAAGGGAACAAGCACTAAAAAAGAAGAATCGGGCAACCAACTGTCTCACCTACAGGTGCTCTAGGCCCAGGCCTCCTGCACAAACAGGCCTGAAAAGGTTTTCACGCCGCATGGGCTCAAATTTGGAAGATCAACTAAACGTCGCAAATATACGATGGAAACGCTGTATGTAATGTCTGGCGCAGTGAAGGACCTGGAGTACGTAATAAATCCTTGTTGCCAGAAAGGTGTTGCAAGCCTGGGCTCGACCAAAAATTGAGAGGCGATGCGGTACAAACGTCTGAGCATAACGCTCAACAGCCGGAACTCGCTCTCTCCAGTCATGGGCACTGGATTTGTAGGCATGAAGTGGAACACGAAGATATTTAGGAGGCACACAAGACCATTCTATGCCAGCGTACAGAGGCGGAGTTGTGCCCCATGAACCAAACCATAGGCCAGAACTTTTGGAGCGATTCATTTGAGCACCAGAAACGATGCCGAATCGGTCTATTGTGGACAACACATCATCAATGATGGGCTTGTCAATGCAGAAAAATGCAAAGTCGTCAGCATATGCTAGCAATTTGACTTAATTACCAAAAATAGGGAACCCATGGATGTTACTGTTACGCAAAACACTCAAACAAAGCGGTTACAGGTAAAGAGCAAAAAGCAGAGGAGACATCGGACAGCCTTGCTTCACGGAAGAGCGGATTGGCACAGGGTTCAAGAGCTGGCCATTAATGACTAATCGTGTTGAACATTTGCTGTAGCAAAGTTGCACCCTTCTAAGTACAGTAGAACGCACCTTTGCTCGCTCTAGAAGTGAAAACAGAAATGAATGGCGGACGCGGTCAAATGCTTTCACAAGGTAAATCTGAAGCAGGGCAAGCTGCTCATGACGACTGGAGGAATATTCAAGTGTTGTCCGCGCTGTGTGAACATTACTTTGAATGGAGGGGATTACAAAATTTTTGCTAAAGTCTTGTCAAATCGCCTGCAATTCGCAATGTCGGTACTCATTGGATCTCACCAGACATGCGGTTTGAACGGCCACAGAACAGCGCGGAGTGGTACACCTCTCTTTATTTTATTTTTTTGCGGACTACTTCCGTAGCCTTCACAGCGTTGCACATGTACCTCGTCGCCATTGACAGTCAGCTGATGACGGGACCGTAGCGTTGGTAGCGCTCCCTCGCGGTACAAAGCAAAATTTAATAATGCATGAATCCCTCTAAAGCGCTTTAAATCCAAACCTTGCACACTATAAAATGCTTATAAAGGTGTACTAAGTGCATTATAAAATTCAACAAACCTCGTTTGTCTAATTGCACGCGGAATGCACTTGGTGGAGCGACACACAAATGAAAAGTGCACCGGCGGTTGGCTCACGAGACCCGTTCTTTGTAGACCGCCCAAGAAGCCCATGAGAAGCGCCGATGTGATGATGAAGCACGGAATATATATAGATAACCCAATGAAGCTGGAGGCGTGACGAGGGTGGGATTTTGTCTTGCTACCATTAGTTCACTCATCTGAGGGCGTCGCCAGAGCTCGGGAAGATTCCGAGTTTCAGCAAACTCGGGCCTTCCAGCATAGCGCCCTTGGATGTGTAAATCCTCAGTTTCCTTAAAATGTGCTCAGCTCAGCAGCCCGCGGCAAATTAAATGGTGCTATACTGTTCGTTTTGTGTTCAGTGAGTGCAGAATACAGAATTAAAGCATTATGTCGTCTAAAGCATGGTATGAAGTGTCAAGTCGCATTCCACCTTTTCTTCAACAGCACTGCAGAAAAAGACTCTCAAGGCCTTGCAGGAGATAAGAGCAGAGCTGGCAGAACACGGCAAAATATTAAAGAAGCTGGAGCGTTTAAGCTTACAGCGCCTGCCATATCAACAACCTGAGTCTGTCGACAACGATGTCCTGGAGTTGATGCCACTGACATTGTTTGAAGGTTTGCAAGAGCTGGAGAATAAGCTGTGTAACCCTAAAAAAGAACTGACCTGGTAAGGTTTTTGTAATTATAGCTGACTGCATGAAGCTAGTCACACAGCCGGTTGTAACTATTGCTCTTCACTAATATGGTTGCCTTACAAGAAGACATAGGTGGCAGAAGAAACGAAGTGGCCTGGAAAAGCGGTACAACTTAGTCTTTTATTGAAAGAGTCCTTGCTTTTGTGCAGCAACCACTCTTTCAAACACTGCATTCTGTGAGCTCATTCTATTGTTCTCCATATTTTAGTGTACTATGTAATACAGCCATTTGACAAGTGCCAGCTAACATCAAGCAACAGCATCAAGCTGTTGCAGCCTTAACGTTCACTGGTAGTTAATATATCTGCTCTTTATATAGCTTCCATTTGCAGCGGTAAAAAGTAAAAATGATTTTGGCTTTGCTATTTCTGATAAATTTTAACCTTGCAACTGCTCATAAGTAAAAAATAGGTAGCTCTGGTGGCAAGTTACTAGCAACAGATGATTATGCTAAGCATGACCTGTTTTTGGTTTTCCAGGCCGCTTATCTATCAGAAATTGGGGGTACATCACCACAGGATTCGCTGCGGCGTATCATGCGGCGTTGTGTGAGAGATGAGTACGCTCAACAGTTCAGCATGACTGGACGAAAGGGGAAAAAGGCATTTTTGGGACTTCGTCTCCTGGGAGTCATGGTCGGTAAGCTGACATTTAAGTTGCGATATAGAAAGCTGCGGATATTCCTTACATTTCAAAGTGATGTGTGCATTATTATAGCAGTGTCTGCCGCGTTGTCGAATTGTGCTGTGGCATTAAAATGCCATCTGACTGCGTGTTAAGCAAGCTATCCAGTGCCGTCCGACACATCTCAGCAGTAGCCTGTCTTTACCATGAGGCAGGTTTAGTCTGCTGCATAGTTTTAAGCAGACAAATTTCTTCTGACCCTTGTATTAAAACTCACAAAGTGAATAAGGGAGGGGAAAGCCTCGGCTTGGCAACATTTCTGCAAGAGGACTTGTCTTCGTCTGGGCGAAGGGTTCATCATTAATGGGGTTTAAATAAGGTCTTCATTCCGAGAAGGAAGGCCTGGTGAAAGGGAAGGAGGACATGAAATGGGAATTTTGTAAGGATGGGGAGGATGAATCTTGTCCAGGCATTATGGCAGTTGAGCCTATTTACATGTAACCACATTGTAGAACACATAATCTGGTGAAATTCCATGATCGAAAAGCTGTAAAAACACTGGGCAAGGAAACGGCATGAGGCACACACCGCTGCGGCCCTTACAACTGAATTTATTTTGTAAAAAACTTTCACTTGGATACATGTGATTTGTCTTATTACTGTTCCTGCATACATTAATAATAGGAACTGAAATCAAGAAAAACATTAAGCAAATGATATCACCTTATTAAGCGCACGCGTCTAGAGGTGACAAGAAAAGCAATGTGAAACTCCTGTAATCTCTCTAGTATGATCTCGAACTATGCCAAAACAAAATATAGCTAGCAAAGCGCTTTGCTACCTAGATTCAGTGAAGAAAAAGAACCAAAAAGTGTCAGTGGGACCCGTCTCTTAAGCTGAAACACATAAAGCATACGCATTCAAGGAGCAAATGCAGCTTTGATCATCATACAAACTTTTAGCTTGTGCATATTCGACTACCTTTAAATGGAGCTCTGAAGGAGTTCCTGTAACTTGTCATTGATGCGTCTATAAAACAGTACCGAAAAGGAGAAAAAACTGTTACTAGAGTTCGAATGAAAGTCCTGAAGGCGGCAATTAAGGATAATGCTTTGTGATAATGCACTGTGGCATGGTTGTTAAACTTAAAGTGCAGCACATATGTTATTTCATTATCATGTTTGCTTTAAACTGTTTAGTGTTTTAGAGCATATTTTACCAACAGTTTCTTTGAGCCCTGTGCCACTCTTGGCTGTCACAATTGTGGCTAAGTCCTTTGCCTCAGGAATACTAGGTGCCGGTCCCTTCAGCTTGTCTTGACAATAGAAACTGAGTATACATATCAAAATACTTGAGTGAGCGCGGGTACTTCTGCTCCATCTGCATCAAAATTTTGTAGGCAGCAACAGAGATTGATTATTAACTTATGCTTGTAACTTTCAGGGCATGAGTACCAGCCGGAAGCCTTGATTTGCTTCTCTTGATTACCGTTGTTCTGGGGTGTTCACTCACCAGTTCTGCTATCATAGTGTATGCAGTAGATCCTATACAAACCTAAATTCAAGGCATAGATAATGTATTTTGGCCAGTAGCAGTATGGGTGTTCATAGGTAGGCACTCTTTAAGATCAAATAATTTGGGCAAATAAACCAGATGTTTCAGAGGACACTTTCAAAAAATTTCAAAAACAGGGTTTTTTGGGGCAATAAAAATTTGGTTTTTGCGGCGTAGTATTACCAGTGTTGGCAGACACCAGAAAATCCGGATAATCGTCTTAAGTAGGAAGCTGGTTAACTTATTGTTATTAAGCATTTTAACCAGTAGAGGTGCCTACTTGCAATTAAATACTTGTACTCGGTCGTTAGTAATAATCACATATCAGTTTTTACAATTTCGAAAACGCGATAACCCTTGCCACTGTGGCTCGACAGAATTTGGCGTTCTTGATTAGTCACATGCCCTGGAAAGGATGCTTTGCGTGCACGCTTTTTGAAAGCGTATGTATTTTGGCACGATGTAGCCAGATTTTGTTGAGCCACAGTGCCTAGGGTAGCTGCGTTTTCAAAATTCTGAAAACATAAGACTACTACTAACGACCAGCTACAAATTTCTAATTGGAACTAGGCACCTAAGTCTATTCGTTAAAATGTTAATTAATTAAAATTAGTAACCATTTTACTACATAAGACAGTTCATCATATTTTCTGGTGTCTTGCAACACTGATAATACTATGCTGCAACTGCTATATTTTTACCCCCAAAAGCCTATTTTTGAAAATTTTTGAGTCTTCCCTGAAACACCTGGTAGGTCATGTGAATGGTCCTTATACCTTTACCTTTCAGTAACCGGTCACTATTCTATTACTTATACGTACTTAAATTATTTTTCTACGTATTGTTTTCAAATTGGTTATATATATACATGTTGGCTTAACAATCTTGCATTGAATTCTCAGAAATTATAGAGTAGGTGTTGTGATATTTACTGAAATGGGCGCTCATACAAACTTCTGCGTTTTTGGTGTTTACCTTTTCAGAGGCAGTGAAGAAAAATTTCCCTGCGGTGACGGCAATGCAAGTTCACACATACGCAGCAGATTGGCTGCGCTATGCTCCGTCAAGGATTAAGAGAAGGTAGTTAATTGTTTCTGCAGAAGTGGTTCACTTCACCACTTCAGCAAAGAGTGTGGCTGTGCATGTGCAAGATGCCAATTGGGCGCTGTGCTTGACAAGCAACTAGCAGTACATTTGTGACGTGCAACTTGGGCAACATTAGTCTAGAAAATTATGACAGTGGCCCAGTGGCTGTATTGAGAACTAGCAATTCTACAGCTTACCTCCCCCTAAGCATGTGTTTTCACTTTTGTGAACGATGTCATTGGCAGATGTGTTTCTGGGAACGTAAGGTTGAAAAACAATGACAAGTGACCGGGTAGGGCATATGGAATGCTGACTCATGACTAGTCTGCTTTGGTTACAGACATAAATATATTGTGCCAGCATCGGCTTCCTGCGGCCGTAGTTTTGCATCGCAACGAACTTAAATTTCATGTTTCGCATGCTTCATGATGTGTGTTTGCTGGCGGACATTTCTGTTCTTTCAAATATTATTTTCCATAACATTCACTGACTTCCATGTAAGAGAGTGACAAAGTCGGTCACGTTCTGAAGGGAATTGCAGAGGACGCCTTCACATTGCTGGTGTAAAAGGACTGTGGAACGGTTGACGCAATCCTAAAAGAATGCCGCCGTTTTGAACCAGCGAAGAGCCGCCGTATTTCCCCCAGTTCACGCGGTTGCTGAACACTGCGGCAACGTCGTCCTGTGTAGACTCACCCCAACCGTGCTCCCTGCCAACATCCGGCAGCCTGACACGACTTGTGCGTCGAGAACCTGAGGCAGTGTCTCCCACAGTTTCCCAATTATCGGTCCTGGACATTGCCCCTGCAGTATCCCTTATACAGGCTGTTGTCCTACAAGCATTCACCAATCTTGGGATCCGACCTGTATGCTCCATTAGTTGCCCAGATGCTCGTCGTGTGTCTTCGGTGCTCGGTGCCCGACATCCGTACCACACTCGCCGCAGCCGCTACCCGGATGAGTGGAGAGCACCTGACGACAGGCCCATCTGCTTTAACTGCTCCCGAGTTGGTCACATCTCTCGACGCTGCCGAAGCCGTCCATCATGGACCTACCGCCGCTATCCTGATTCTGTCTATTCCTGCCGCTCGTCGTCGCCCCCTGAACCACAGTTCGCAAGCTGCGACGCTCAGGCACCTCCCACCAACCGCTTGTTGTCGCCTTACCATCGTCGATCTCCGTCGACCCAATCTCGCCGCCCGTCATCTTCTGGCCCGTATGCTCGATACCATTCGGAAAACTGATAGCTACAGCGTCTGGAGGTGATGCTGCTCCGACGACTGAACTTGAAAACCCTCCTTTGACTCTCCATGCCCGACGGAACATACTTAGCGTCGACGTGGACGGGATCCCTGTTACCGCTCTCATCGACACGGGAGCGCACGTCTCCGTTACGAATGCCCGTCTACGCCGTCGCCTAAGGAAAGTGCTAACTCCTGCCCACTCCGCTGTTGTTCGTGTCGCCGATGGCGGTACTTCCGCTATCGTTGGAATGTGCACAGCCCGTGTGTCAATCGCCGGCCGCCCGGGTAGTTGACGACATACTCCGGTCCTGTTCCACGCAGCATAAACTCACTACAGCGTACTATCCTGAAACGAACGGGCTTACCGAGTGCCTGAATAGGACCCTCACTGACATGCTATCTATGTACGTCGCACCCCACTATCGTGATTGGGGCGTTGCCTTGCCCTTTGTAACATTTACTTACAATTCATCGCGGCATGACACCACGGGCTATTCGCATTTCTATCTTCTGTATGACCGGCATCCTGCGTAGCCATTGGATACACTCCTGCCGCCTTCTTCGGCCTCGACCACGGAGTACGCACGTGACGCTATCGCCCAAGCAACCATGGCCCGCGAAATCGCCCGCGGCCGCCTCACCGTCTTCCAGGCTTTTCCAATGTTGCAGCAGCATTGTTGTAACGTTGCATGCTAACGTTAGCTGAATGTGATTTTAAGAGGACACTATCCACGCTGCAGCAACATTGTCATGAAACATTACTGCAACGTTAATGTGTTAACATTACTAGGCTACTAGCGAAACTAAAAAATCTTAACATTGACACAGAAGCCATTTTATGGATAAAAGATTTTTTGTCATTCCGAACACCGTTCACGAATATAAACCATTTCAATTCCTCTTTTATTCCAGTCACGTCCAGCGTTCCACAAGGGAGCGTCTTGGTCCATTGCTTTTTCGAATATATATATATATATATATATATATATATATATATATATATATATATATATATATATATATATATATATTTATTTATTTATTTATTTATTTATTTATACATACTGCAGCCCTATTGGGCTATTGCAGGGGTGGGTGTGAACAACAGTGTAGGAAAACATGGAGCACAACAATGGCAAACATCCGAAACAGTACGAGTGAAAACAAGAAAAACGAAAAAACTATTCAATAGCCGTTAAAAACAGCTCTAAAGGAAGAGAGCGAGTAGAACCGGGTAAACAATTCCAGTATTCGATTGCACGCGGAAAAAAACTGTATTTAAAAGTGTTCGTGCGGGCAAAATAAGGCGTGATGTTTAGGCTGTGGTGACTTCTAGTTTTAGATGGTATAGCAGGGATTAGGTAATCATTTGCAGGGGTCCGGCAGAAAGAGTTAATAATGCAATACAAAAATTTTAAAGACTCAGTCCTTCGTCGAGATGAGAGTGGTTGCAGGCCCAGTGATGAAAGTGCTGTGGAAGGCGAAAAATCTCTACCAAACCTGTGACATATGAAGCGAACGGCTTTCTTCTGCACTGCCTCGATTTGGTTAATTTCGCGTTGTTTGTGCGGGTTCCATACAGGGGAGGCGTATTCAAGTAGTGGACGGATTAGCGATTTAAACATCAGTAGTTTCGTATCTCTAGGAGCAGCTTTTATTGTGCGACGGAGGTATCCTAACTTTTTAAGTGCCTTTGAGGTTATGAAATCTATATGTTTGGACCATGACATACTGGGTGTGAAAATAAGACCAAGGTATTTGTATTGACTCACACTCTGGATGGGGGTATTGCTAATTGTGTAAGTAAACACGGAAGGTGTCGTTCTATTAGTGAAAGTCATAACAACGGTTTTGCGGATGTTAATAGTCATTTGCCATGTAGCACACCAAGAGCTAAATTCTGAAAATGATTTCTGAAGGTATAAGTGATCATCAAGGCAGGAAATTTTGTGATACAACACGCAGTCATCAGCATACAAACGTAGGTTACAGGTGATGTTACAAGGTAAGTCATTTATAAAAATCAAAAAAAGCAATGGGCCCAATACAGAACCCTGTGGAACTCCTGAGGGCACGTCTGCTACCCTAGAATTAGTTCGGTTGAAGGACACAAATTGAGAACGGTTGGAAAGAAAACTTGAAATCCAATTGAGAAGGCGGGGGTTATTGAGGATCATGTCAAGTTTATACATAAGTTTTGAGTGAATCACTGTATCGAATGCCTTCGAAAAATCAATGAATATTGCGTCTATCTGATTGCCTGCATCAAGGTTACTGCAAATGTCGTGAGTAAATTCGTTAAGTTGTGTCAAAGTGCTGAAACCGCGTCTGAAGCCATGCTGAACATTTGTTAATAAATGATGTGATTCGAGGTATTCCATGATGTGTTTGTAAATAATGTGCTCTAAAATTTTACATGCATGAGAGGTTAAAGAGATTGGTCTATAATTGGATATAGTTTGCTTGTCACCACTTTTGAATAGAGGGACGACTTGGGCCATTTTCCAGGATGAAGGAACTGTACAGGAAGCAAGAGACTCGCGAAATATGACAGCTAGGTAGCGACAGGTCCATAATGAGTAGCGTACCAAAAACAAGTTCGGGATACCATCAGGTCCAGCAGATTTCTTAGTGTCAAGTTTCAAAATTAGGTTGAGAACACCTTCTTCACTGATATTAATATCATTGATTGGCACGGCACTACGAGCAATGGTGACTGGTTGGATGACGTTATTGTCTCGAGAAAATACAGAGTGGAAGTACTCATTAAATGCATTGGATATATGAAATGGATCGTTAGTCGATTCATTGTTAACCCTCATTGTAGTAGCTGTCGTATCCCGTGGAAAAACAGATGACCAAAATTTACGCGGGTTAGTCTTTAGTAGATCCTGTAGCTGTACTCGGAAGAAAAAATCCTTAGCGGAGTTCATTTTCAATCGAAGCTCTTCTTTCGCTTTGATGAAACGTGTCATGGCTGCCTGATTGCCTAAGCGCTTCGTACGCCTAAGTCTATGTACACGCCGTGTAAGATGAAGTATATCTCGTGTCATCCAGGGAATTTTCGTATTTTTCTTCTTTGTTTTCTGAGGAATAAAACACTGAATACATTTTGTAACTAAGGATTCAAAATAGCTCACCAATGTGTTGACATCACATGTAGAACTCAGTGCAACGAATTCTTCAAATCGATCAGCTAGGGTGTCAATTACTGAAACGTCATCAGCGTGATTAAAATCGGGAAATGTGGAAAAAACGTAATTCTGTTTAGTAATAGAAAAATTTAAGGAGGCAAGAACGGCCTTATGGTCGGAAATTCCTTCAATGACATCACATTCGTAGCCCTTTCTGACAATGTTAGAACTAACGAAAATCAAATCTAACAGAGCGTCGCATCTTGTAGGTTGATTGGTAATCTGAATAAGGTCAAATGAAAGAGAAAAGGAAAGTAGTTCTCTATTTATGGGGGTTTCTTTTACCAGCGTTAAGGTAGGCCAGTGGATGCCGGGGGCATTAAAGTCACCCATGCAAATAAGGTTGCCCGCATTGAAATGCTGCTCGTTAATATACTGAATAAGAGATTGAACTTCATTTAAAGAGGAACTAGGCGGACGGTAGAATACGCCTATTATGACATGCGTTTTATCCAGATAAAGTTTACACCAGACTGATTCTATGTCACCTGGCGGTGACATTATTGAAAACTTGAGATCAGACCGAAAAAGCAACGCAACGCCACCACCTTTAGTGTGACGTCGGTCTGTGCGAACCGCAACGTAGCCAGGAGGCGTGAATTCGCAGTCTAATATGTCGTCATGCAACCAAGTTTCTGTAATGCCAACTACATGAGGTGAGTGTGCAGTAATTAAAGATAGGAAGTCTGCGAACTTGTTAGTTATGCTTCTGGCATTTAAGTTCAAAACTGAAAGGTTACAATCGGAATTATGTGGAAGTCAACGAGGGGAAGCGGAACGTGGTGACTGAGAAAATTGATCTGTAGGAGAGGCATCGCGAGATGATGATCGGTAAATGCGATTAATGGAAAACCTCGGGTCTCTGATAAGAGCATTTGACACGTCGTCCCAAATGTAGCGAACTCTGTCAATAAAAGCGTGATCATAGCGTAGCTTGACCACAGAACCCTGGCTTCGGAAAACTGCTGAAGCATCCCAAATTCTTTTTCTAATAGCACGGACGTTGGCGGAAAAATCTTCACTAATGTAATAATCAGACTCTTTAAGTTTCGAGACATTTTTCATCACCAACAACTTTTCGCGGAAATCCAGCAACTTGAGAATGACTGGGCGTAGATGCCCTTCCCGCTTTCGACCGATTCTGTGGCATCGCTCAATGTGGGGGGGCGTAATTTGCAGTTGATATATGTATATATATATATATATATATATATATGTATATCAACGATTTGCCTAACTGCATTTTGTCCCGAGTAAGACTGTTTGCCGATGACTGTGTTATTATCCGTAAAATTGCTACTGAAACTGACCAACAAGCGTTGTAGTCAGAGCTAAACGCGATTAATACGTGGTGCTCTGACTGGCAAGTGGCCCTAAATCATAGCAAAGCTAAGTGCACCTCATTTACGCTTTCCTCTTCCCGCATTATAACCTCCTACCTTATAGATAACATCATTCACGCGATAGCGTTAAGGGCCCCGTGTCGCAGAAAAGCCGGTGTCGTCGTCGGCGGCGTTGGCCGTGAGTGGAAAACCCCAGAAACATTAATAAAGAAAACTCTCTTGGTCGTAGCTTGGATTGGACTGCAAGGTTTTAACTGATCTATTGTACTGACTACCAGGACGTCCTGCCGTATACAAAACTTGCCATGCAGGCTACGCGATGCAGAACGGAAAAGCGTCTAGCGCGTTTGCCGTATGCCTCTGCAAGTTTCTAAGCATACACATAAGGGGGGAGGCGATCCAAGCACAAAGCAGTGCAAGCTGGACACACTGCTGCTTCAACCAATTCCTTGACACATTAGCGCCACTGCGCCATGATGTAAAGCACGCGTGAGTGCCTCGGCCATGTTTCAATTTCTACTTCCACTGCTCATCTGCTTACTTGCGACCGAAGGCTAGCACTCTTCGCTCTGCTCACAACCCGCATATCTCTTACTCTGGGGTTAAGGTTAACAAACAACAACAAATGACATACCCCATGTCAACGCGATATTCAGCGATAGCTGTTAATGCGATATGTGGTGGTTGAGAAAATGAGCACGACCTCTTATCTGTGCAGTTCTATGGAGCTCTTTTCAGTATCCCTCACACAGTCGTTTACGCTCTGTTCGGTCGAAAAGCCGTAGGCTTCGTAGTTGTGATTTCCGGCACTGCGCAGTCGGTAAAAAGTCTATCATGCCAGCCGCTTGTCGCAGAAATGGTTTAATACTGTTCAGCATTTCGAGCAGCATAAACTTAGTCGTTAAGTTAGAGAGCTTGCGGCAGGAATTCGAACCGGCTACCTATAATCGGGGCTGCGGGTGTCAACCGAGACAGTTACTGCAACTTCCTTTTCTGAAATGAAATTTTTGATTCCTTCATTACGGCACCTATCTCTCTTCTTTCACTCCCACCCGCCTCCCTTTACTTACGGTGGGGTTGGGGGGGGGGGGGGCGCGGAGGGGTCAACCGAGATGTGAGACAGTTACTGAGCCGTTTCCTCTCCTCAAAAAAGCGTTGCGTTCAAAGCTGTTTTCAACGGGAAAGGTGTCACACTGAACGGCGATGGCGTTCCGTGGACTCCCTGGCAGCGTTAGAACATGTTGTCGCGTTCCAAGGCGAAGCTCTGGAGCGCGACACCCAAGCACATACAAATACAAATACGCATACACATACAAATACCTACAAATGCACATACAAATACCTAGGAGTAAATTTTCAAATGGATCTAACATGGCATCATCACACCAACGTTACTCTTGCAGCTGCCAATCGCTCACTCGGAATCAGGAAACACAGACTAAAGCAGACACCCAGAAAATTAAAAAATCTTGCATACACTACCTTAATCAGACCTAAAGTTGAAGATGCATGTGCAATCTGGGACCCAAGCCAGGATTACATCATACGTAACATTGAATCCCTGGAAAGCCGTGCTGTTCACTTCATTTTTTCGGGATATTCCCTGGACACCTGTGTTACATCTTTAAGAAATCGTTCCGAATTAGACCGCCTATCACTACGTCGAAAACACGCTCACCTATCTCTGTTTCACGAGCTTCATCACCCCCACGTTTTGCATGATGACTTCTTTCAGCCACCTTGCCTCATTTTTCGTCGCCGTGATCATCCCTACAAAGTCAATCGCTCAGCGTGCCAGTCATCTCTTTACGCGCAATCATTCATACCCAGAACCACAACTGACTGGAACAGCCTACCATCAGATATTGCTACCGAGGTTCAACCGGACAAATTTCACAAAATGCTGCATACTCGCATCAGAAAGTGAAGTCCTTGTGCACCACCGTATTTTGATAGAGTAAATATTCTTTCTTTTGTGCGCCCTCGAACACCACTCCCCTCTTGTGGAATTTTTTTTGGTTTTCTTAATCTGTGCTGTAAGTGGTTTTTTTTTCTGCGTTGTTTTTGTATTCTTAATCTCAGCTGGTTGAATTTTCACACTTTTATATTTTCGCTGTAGTGTTGTTGTTGTTGTTTTGCTTTGTTTTTACTTTACTTCAAGAAATGGTGTCTGTATTTTTTGTTTCTCCATTTTCTGCACCTTTGATTTTGAACGGTGTGCCATTAAAGTGCTTCGTGTGTCCCCTATATAATACCTTTCCCGAATGGCCTTTAGGGTATTTTAATAAATTAATAAATAAATGACTAAATAAATACAGTTGAAAAATATAAATACCTATAAGGCGCGCTTACAAATGAGCACAGGGAGCTACAGATCAAAACACAGCGTATGAAAGCACTATTTTTAATGAAGAAAAATGAGCTTTCCACTATTTATAGACTGACAACGTACAACTACGCGCAAAGATGAAATCACGAAAGAGTTTAACTCTGGTTTCTCTAACGATCTGTGCTTTTAGGAGCAGATGCTGGCTCAGCAAAAAATAAACTTCCTTATATTTACATTAGCCCACTATATACTGTAAAACACAACAAGCAAAACACATTAAAAGCGAAATGATGCTTTCGCGATTATTCATCTTGGCTCCTCTAACAATTGTCATTCCTGCCTCGTGCCTTTTAAGAATGGAATTCATTACCCGAATGCATTGTAATTGAACGCGATGTTTTTAAATTCTGGTAAATCCTGCATTCATACTTGATATCCTAATTTGCGCAATTGGTGCTTTTGCGATTTATTTTTACGCTGTCATTGTATGTTTTGCTGCAGCTGTCTGCTTGATATACATACATATTTTTCTTGTTTCACTTCTAATGTTTCACTGATTTTGAACTATAATGTCATGTTATCACGATTCCCCCCCCCCCCCCCCCTTATGCAATACTCCTCGCACAGGTCATTAAGGCTTAATAAATCATGACGATGAATGATTTGCATTCCGCCTTAGATCTGATCTGATGAGTTAGGACAGTTCCTTACAGGGTGAGTTCCTTACAGTGAAAATCAGGAGATGAATTCGGTTTATGCAGGCATTTATACCTCCTCACGAAATTAGCCTTCGACAGAAAGGATCAAAATTGCCGTCTAGGCAATCTGATTGCTTTACACAGAGATACATAAACGCATCAACCATTTATTTGTGTCTCCCGGCCATATTTCTAAGCATCACACTTTCCCAGGTTCACGAGCCTCAACGTGTAACACTATCTCACGCTGCGGAAACACGTTAACAAGAGTAACTTTGAATTTCATGTTTGTTTCCGTCTCGCCACAGGCACTGAACTTGAACTTCTTGAGGATTTTGGGCAGGGCAGCCTTGAGTTCGAGCAGCGCGAAACGCTTCCCGATGCATTCACGTGGGCCTAAGCCGAAGGCGACTCCAGAAGCGGCAAGAAGGTCCCCATCGAGCCTCTCGCTGAACCTGTCCGGGTCAAAATTATACGGATCAGGCCACAGGTCAGGGTCATGCAGAACGTTCCACGTCGGCAGGACAATATGTGAGCCACGCGGGATGACGTGTCCGCTTGCCAGGTAGGTATCTTTGGGGCAGATACGCGTCGTGACCAGCACAAGGGGTGGGTACAGGCGCAGACATTCGCGAATAACTGCGTCGAGGCGCTTCAGTTCCTGCAGGTCTTCGTAGGTGAGCACCTCTTTGTTGGGAAAGGCAGACACGATCTCTTCGTGAAGCCTGCGTTGCTCGTCTGGGTGTTTTGCCAGCTCGTAGAGAACGAAAGCCAGTGTACTTGCAGTCGTCTCGTAGCCAGCCACCATGAAGACGAAACAATTGGATACAATGTGCGTATCCCTGATAAAGCTCCCCTTGGACATCATGCCATTAGGTGGGCATGTTGCAGTCCCATTCTTTGTGCCACTCACTTCATTAGCGTTCTTCTGGGCTTCGACCATTAGGTGAACGATGTCCGCTACGCCTGGCGCTTGCATCTTGCGGAGCTCGAGAACTCGGTGCACGTTCTCCTGGATGCGTGAGAACAGCTTTCCGTAACTAAGGAATGGAAAGATGGCAGATATGACCCTGCCAACGGACGGAATCAGTATGCAGACGTCATTGATGATGTTGCCGGAATTCCACAGTATCTTTCTAATGGTACCGATGAGGAGATTATCCGTGTTTTGTTGGCATCCAGACTGCAAGGGCGAGAAGTAAGATAAATCAGTTTACTTCACATGGGTGACAATAAACAAAAAACGGAGGACATTAACTTCTAGGCTGGCAAAGCGTCAAGTTGAAAACGTGTCTACCACAACTTTCGCGTTTGTAAATGACGCCTGACTAACAGAACGCCGTGAAACAGTACACACATGGACAACATGTAGAACTGAACCGACGGTCGTACTACAAGTACCCCCGCCGCGGTGGCTCAGTGGTTACGGCGCTCGGCTGCTGACCCGAAAGACGCGGGTTCGATCCCGGCCGCGGCGGCTGAATTTCTTTGGAGGAGACATTCTAGAGGCCCGTGTGCTGTGCGATGTCAGTGCACGTTAAAGAACCCCAGGTGGTCGAAATTTCCGGAGCCCTTCACTACGGCGTCTCTCATAGCCTGAGTCGCTTTGGGACGTTAAACCCCAATAACCGAAACGAAACGAACGTACTACAAGTACTACGTGAGAGCACATGTGGTCGTGTGAGCATAATCACGCCTGCCATTGTTCGGTAAAGACTTGTTAGGGATTTCGGCGCAAAACATACCAGTGCTTGGAAAGTCGCTGGCTAGCGCCAGCAGTTGAGGCCGCATAATCCACGCTCCGAAAGGGCTCTAGGATCATCGCACGGCGCAGAAAGCGGCGTATGAGTTAACTGCGCAGAGGACACAAGACTAGAAAAAGCATTGGTTGAGTTTGTTTTTGTGCTCTTTAACGTCACTAAGTCACTGAGGCTATCAGGAACGGCGTACTGGAGGGATCCTGGTAATTTCGGCCACCTGCGGTTATATAACATGCGGTGGTATCGCGCGGTACACGGACCTCTCGCATTTCGCCTCCCTCGAAGCGCGACCACAGCGCTCGCGTCAACATCCGAGCTCCATAACCACTTAGGCTGACTAGAAGAAAGGAGTACACAGGCCAGGCTCTACAGGAGTGCACAACGGCCATACCGTGCACTCCAATTTCTAGCCATTCGCCCTTTGCGCTGATTCGCTATTTGAAATTTTCAAATATTCGCACACCCGTACAAATAACCACTAACGCTGTCGCTTCATGCCGATAAGGCAGGGCTTAAGTGTCCACTTAATTTCTTTTTGATCTGTAAGAAAGGGGATGCAAAAAGGTTTAGAAATTACATGACCGATAAAGTTACTGTCCATTCCTTACAAGATATATGTGAAGGTACTCGGTACAAGAACTGACGTAGTCGTACACTTAAACCCGCGAAAGCAACAAGCTGGTTTTCAAAAAGGGAGTCACAATGCAGGGTATTCAAGGTTATTATTCCTCCGAATAGCGAATGCGCATAGTTGAAGGCCGAAAGCTCATTGTTGGTTCTCTTCCCTTCGGGAGCAGAAAGGAGGTGTAATCGCAGCCTTCCTCCCCCCTCCCCCCTCCCGGGCCCCCGCCAAAAAAAGAAAGCACTACACTAGCAGCTAAGGCGAAGGTAAAAAGAAGAACTGCCGGAAGCAGGCAGGGCATATGCAGCATTGAAATAAGCAGCCTGGAAGAAAAAATGAATGAAGAAACCCCCAAAGTTAAATACATAAATAAGCACACAGCCTTCTTAACCCGCTGTATTATATATGAATGTCAGTAGAGAACTGAAATCAACCCATGTACCAAAAACGATTGACGCATGTGTTCATTTTCGACACAGGAATGACGGCGTTCTTCCAATTCTTCGTGGAGAACATGACCTGGTGGCAGTTTCTAAACTTCTCACTAACTACACTGAACAGCAATGTAACACTTTTTCTTGACACGAAATGAACACTGTCAACACTGGACGCCAGAAGTCATGCAATTGTTCTCTCTCAACCGGCGCTGTACCACGTGACCTCACTCGTGCCTTCGACTAGGCCCTGAAAAATAAGCCTGTTTTCTCGCAGCGCTCTCCCTTGTCTCTTGGTGTTGACGTTCGGTCACTCTCCGCTGCACTACGTGGCCTGGCTCGTTCCGGCGACTCTGCACTTTTCCCTCCCTTGGTGCTCCAAAACTGGCGCAGAAGGCAATGCAAGCTACTCGCCCTAGAACATAAGCACTCAAGCTTCTTACTATTTTACCCTCTTTTCAACCTTTCATTTAAGTACACAGCAACGTTGCATTCGTTGAAACTTCGAACAGATATCCTGGGCCCAATTTATCATTTGCAAGCTTTGTGATCAATCTACAACAGAATGGGTTTTGCTTCTAAGCCGTGTCGCAGGGCTCTCTGGCTGCTCAGGAAGTTTTGGTGGGGACGACGAGAGATTTCTAACACCGCCCATACAAAGCGACCCACACTGCACCGCGGCCCAGAAGTACACCTCGTTGGCTATATATTTATGAAAACCGGGAGGTCTCAGACCTGCCATCCCAGCGCACACTTGGTGATGACGTCCATGGAGAGTCCCTGGCAAAGCTTGGTTATATTCACTTCGGCACCTCCTCGGGCCGACACACGTTCGTTGAGGATCTGCACCATTTCGTCCGAGCACTGATCAATGATGTCGAGCATCAGCTTCATCTTTGCCGTGGTGAAGCTCGGATTCAGCAAGCTCCGCATGGTCTTCCACTCGTCTCCTGCGGACAAAGTAGTAAATGGGTGGTTGTCCTCTGGTAGTCATATCGAGGAAAGAGAAAACACTGGGGCGCCTAATTTCATTATGTGTTGCAATCAGGCATCCTTCGAAGCTGTTGATGCGTTCAACTCAAATGACTAGTAGAGATTGAGACGCACGTCGCTGTTATCGAGTTCTCGTGCCCCATCCGAGGCCTGCCATGGTTGGCAGGTGGAAATATCTCACAGATTAACCCACTCTGGTGACGTCACTTTCCTCCAGCCAATCAGGATTCTTGTAGACGACGCCAGACTGCGCCGGATTTTGCTCCGGTGACGGTTCTTTGCTATCGCATAAGAGTTCTCCCTGTTCTGCGCATTGTATTGATTGGTCTGTACGATCACCACTGTCCGTGTATTATCTACGAATCTACGAATTTTCTCTTTATATTGTTGCTTTATTTGTGGAAAAAAATGTACACTAGTGATCAAGTGAATGCAATGTTTTTGATATTTTTGAAAGAGTTCAAAATAATTCAGAACTGAAATACTTGCCAACTTTCCTGAGCACATATTCATGCCGTCATCTGTCGCCGCCTTTTGAAGCCCATATACGAATGCAGCCCTTGCCCCCAAATATACGGTATTTGCCTTTAGTTGTTTTTTCATTTTTGTTCTTTCGTGGTCTCTACCCGTTGTATTCGTTTTCATTCTGTTCTAATTTATTTTTCACTTACTGGAATTTTGAAGTGAGATAGTCTGCAGTTGCGTGTATTACTTCCCATCTTTAGCACCTATGACCGAAGGGTAAGGTGTCGTAGCTGCAGCAGTACTGTTCAGATGGCAGTTATCTGCGGCCAAAACTGTGGTATTAAACACCAGCAACATTCTATCGGTTTGTGAAAAGCGCAGTCCACTGCTTGGCGAGAATGAAAGAGACGTAGGTTTAAAACAGTTTTGGTTTTTCTATTTTCAAAAGGACGCTCCATAAAGGCCAACGAAAATTTCGACAAACACATGATTCAAGGGAGCCGTTAAGACTCCGGATCATCAAAAGAATTGAATGTAAAGTGAACTGTGCTCAAATCAGCAGCTGGAGCCCAGCGTAAAAGTCGCAAATCAGTTGAGAGAATTGGACTGCCAGAATGAGGCAGGCAAGCTAACACTTGCTGTGGGCAGGTTACCAGTGGAATACATTCATTTCAGGTGACGAGTAGAATGCATTGCAGTGGAAGAGCGATGAAATTCGGTGCGTAAGTCAGCCTGAAAGCACTTGATACTGACCACGTTATAGTCCCAAATTAAGCCATGGAAGCGGGAACATATTGGCGCTGGGCTGATGCTGCGTTCGTGTAGTACACCTCCTTAACCGAACTCAAGGTACCGTGTGCAGAGAGATTTATACGGAATTCCTCAAGCTGTATTGTATTGCTTCCTTAGAAATGCAATAATAATGGGTTTGAGTAAGTGTTTTCATACAAGGCAACCCGAAGCGCTTTATGTTTGTAAGAAAATGGTTGGAGAAGAGGAGGGTGAACCTTATGGAGTGACCAAGCTAGTTTGTTTATATGAGTTCAATTTAATATCTCGTGGCGAGAGCTACGTTGTCTGTACTCTCGCCGTTTCGCTGTGGCCGGTGGCCACAGCGCAAGCGGAGCCGTTGCCTAACAACCACCGCAGCTGGCAGCGTCCATCGCCGAGCCATCTGGCATGACGTCAGCAGGTGAAACCGCGCTGCAATGACAGAGGAGGAGCCGTCGTTGCATCATATACATAGAAGGGGCAGCTCGGAGGGATTCGTCCGCAGATATGGAAAGTAAATCGAGAGACTGAAAAAAGCCAAGCTTCGTCGTCGAAACGAAACCAAGAGGAGGCAGCGAGCCGAGGAGACGGAGGAAGAACGAGAATACAAACAAAAACGAGAACAAGAAGAAACAAGAGCAAACAAAAAAAACACGATCAAACCTTGGCCTCGAAGTACTGTGTCGGAGCCATTGAGGCGACTAATTTTTTTCTTGTAACAAATTATTGGCTAAATTGGTGAAAAAAATCTGTTGCTATCGTGAAAAAATTCTGGTGCTGCCTTCTCATGGAGCTTATTCGAAAGCATTAAAGGTGTAAAAAGATAAATTCGACGAACTGCAATATATCGTCTTTTTTCACTACTGTAATACAATTTAGGTTCTGTAAACATCACTAGCTGCATCTGGGCAACAGCAAGAAGCATTGTCAGGCATTCCCAGTTAAAATGATCAAATTTTTTGTTATTAATAAAAACAAAATGCCAAGCTTTAAAAAATTGATCCACAGGAAAACAATTGCTAACACTTGAGGAGCCTGAATGATTTACTCGACAGTTTTAATCCGCATGACTGCGTTGATGGTTATTAATTTTTATTGCGCAAGGGCAGCTTTAATTTTCACCTTAATGTTAATTGTTTTCGCACTTGGATAACTCTCGGTAAAGATGACATATCTACAACATTGGGATGTTAATATGTTAATTCAGGCAATCTTCGTATTGCGTTTTGTGTCCCTTTAAATCACGAATACATCGACCCCAGCAGTGCACACCATGGTTTCGCTGGATCGATCACGTGGAAAATTTCTCTGGCCATAAAAATGCACCGCAGAAACAAGGGTCGCGGTAAAGGCTAACAGGGCTGGATGCAGGTTCACAATATCTTGCTTCAGGGAAACGCTGTATGACATCGCGAGAATCGTGCACTGCGGTGATGGCACGCCTGTGGACAAGAAGACAGGTGCGAGGCATGGAGTTGATTTGGCAATATTACTGTAGCCCTCGATGTGCAAGTACTTGCCCCATCTTCAGCACTTCGTGTCATTAAACGTCGCACCTATTTGTTCGGTACGTTTTAGAGCCCCGTTAAGAGCAAATCACCCCATTTCCTTGCGACAGTTGCCTGAATGGTAAAGAAAGCATGCTGAATAAGGTTCTGAGCAGCGCTATCGGACTGCTTAGCCAGCGTTTGAACCAAAAGACTTGACGAAGACCAGCCCACTTGTTCGCTTTCTTTTGAGCTCACTGAATAGCACCACAGCATACGTCACCAGCAAGCTGACGCTGATTGCCGCGGGGAAAAGCTGCCGCGGCTGGCACAGGACAGGGTTGAATGGAAAGATATGGGAGAGGAATTTGTCCTGCAGTGGACATAGTCAGGCTGATGATGATGATGATAACGACCTGTCTCTCAGTCAATCCTCATGAAAAAACTTCTGATAATGCGAAACATGTCCCAGAAGGAGGTGCTAGGATAAAGAAGCGGTTAGAGATCGTCCGACTGCCCTGATGTTCTAAAAAGAGGGCATTTCAAGAATACCTTTAGTACATCATTCATTCAAATTTCTCCATGACTTAAAAACCATACCTTTAAGGCCGAGGAGGCTGTTGACTATAACTTCGATGTCCGTAACCATGGGTGGTCGGTCAATGAACTCGTGGGCTCGCTTGACGAAACACTCCTTGATGGCAGCCATGTCCCCAATGACCACTTTGGCAACCTCTCCTTCGTAGAAACCGTACACTTTGCCGTACAGCTGCGCCCACGTTTCCATGACCTGTACCAGGACAGTGATTAGGAACAGTAGGAATACTACATGCGTAATGATGCGACTATTGAATGAAATGGCAAGCGTTTAAATGCGGTGATAATGAGTGGATACAAAACTGTAGGCCTTTATAAGCAAATGGAAAATCTTTAGAACCAAATTTTCGAACAAGCGCTTATTCTAGGTCGTTTCAGTTCATGGTCAAGAAATAATTTTTTTGCTTTATGGCGGCTCTCAGTAATGCTTTTGAACGCCACTGCGCCGTCCTGACAAAAACCCAGTGAAAAAAAAAAGGCAAAGCCGCCCGAGAAAACAGAAGACGCCAGATTGCACGACACTAAGCGCATGCGAACGGGGGAGTCGAGCGAGAGGGACTAAGCGTGCAGGCATATTCAGCGCACTCCCTTGAGTAGGCTGTGTCCTTCACTTTCGGTTCTACATTCTAGGAAGCGCGCAGGGCGAAAAGGGGGCTGGGCTTCATGCTAGGGAGGAGGACAAAGAATAGCTTGTCGCGCTGGTCACTGCTCGTCGTCCCGAGTCGGTTATCGACATTGCATGCACGGCCAAGGGCTTCCGAGCTTGCAAAGGGGTTGTGGAGACGGCAGTAGGAGTCGGGGATGGGTTTTTTATTGCGAAAGCAATACTACTTGCACTTTCACGCCTTTGCCGCGCCGCGGCCGGTGACCACCATCGTGCCGCGGCGGTGACCACCATTGACCTTCATTTGACCTTGATTGCATTAGATTGGATTAGATTGGATTAGATTAGATTGGACAGGACTGGACTGGACTGTATTTGATTGGATTGGATTGCATTGGATTAGATTAGATTACATTGGGTTAGATTTGATTGAAATGGATTGAATTGGATTGCATTGGTTTGGATTACATTACATTGGATTGGATTGGATTGAAGTGGATTGGATTGGATTGCGTTGGATTGTATTGAATTGGATTGGATTGGAGTGGATTGTGTTGGAGTGGATTGCATTGGAGTGTATTGCATTGGATTGCATTGGATTGGAATGGATTACTTTGGATTACATTACATTGAATTGGATTGGAGTGGATTGCATTGGATTGGATTGCATAGGATTGGAGTGGATTGGATTGCAGCGGATTGCATTGGATAGCATTGCTTTTGATTGCATTGGATTGGATTGCATTGGATAGCATTACATTGCATTGGATTGGATTGCAGTGGATTGGATTGGAGTGGATTTAATCGGATTGGATTGGATGGGATTGGATTGCATTGGTTTGGATTGGATTGGAATTGCTTAGATTGGATAGGATTGGATTGTATAACCGATGCATCACCACAAGTCTAACCACAAGCACCACCACCAGCTACACTACCAGCTGTACCATGGCGTAGGTACGGATATTGCTTTCGCAATTACCGGGCTTAACCAAGCTAAGCCACAGCGAATTTTTTTTAATTGCCTTTTGTCACCACTTGAGAGCAGTACAATCAGTCAGAGTGCGACCCCGGCGGGCGCGTCTGAAAGACTAATACTTCCAACGCGGCGGAGGTGAGTCAGCTTTCGCCCCCGCGTAGCTAATCGAAGTAGCATTTTTTTTCCTTCCTCTTCCTTTAGTAGGTGTATTAAATCTGCGAGGAAAAGGCTACTTTGTTTTAAGCCAAAAAATTAGGAGTTGATCGGATGTTACTGTTTTTTTCACCTTAGACAGAGACTATGGTGTCACTGAGTTGCAAATGATAGCTGCCGATTTCCCATGCTACCAAGGGATAAAGGCACTTACAAGAGTGCAGCTCTAGTAGAACTACGCGTAGAGTCGCGTAGACGGAGAGTTGTTCCCTTAACTGACACCTTACGAAAGGAGCACCCACTGATGTACACTGAGGTGGCCTAAAAGAAAAATCTTTCAAGGGGCCTGGGGGTGGCACAGAAGTTGTCGGGTTGCCTGTACGGCGCGAAGTTTGTCTTTGAGACTGAGCACCGTCTCTAACGTGGTTTTGACAACTGTCCCCCCAAAATTATCGCTTGATTGGACGGAGTCTAGCTCTCCAAAAGTACAATTTCTCGGTACGTTACAAGAAGGGAAACCTGCACAGAAATGCTGATGGCTTGAGTAGATAGTTGTAAGTGGGAGAACTTAGTGGGATCGCCCCCTGTGTTTCTATTCTTTTTAAAACCTTAGTTCGAGCAGTCCGTCTTTGGCGATTTCAAAGGGAATATTTCGCGCTTTGTCGGCACACAATTGCGCCAACATCATCACATTTTAGTGAACTTTTGTTGTCGTTGTGTGAAGCCTAATGGGTCTTTCACAGATTCCGAGCGCTTGCTTCTGGGTCAGTGCCCTTTCGCGGGAACAGTCCACTGATGCCTTTCTTTGTTGAATGTTCAAGCTAGGAGCTAGGAGTCAACTCCAGGCCCCCTCCATCTCCAACACCCCGCGGCGTGCACAACTTGGTCTTGGCTACGGCGGCCCTCGGAAGCACGTGCGCTAAGAGCGTCCCTTTCACTTCTGTATCGGTTTTAAGTCCCGCAAAGCTCTGCGGTCACGGGCATACGAAACCTTTTCTGAGCTCCTTCTCACCGACATCGTCATTTCTGTGCGGCATCTTCTCGTAGGGAGAGAGAGAAAGACACAAACGATTAGACTTGTTCAAATGCCCGACGGCGTTTTTCTTGTCCTTTTTTTATTCAAATTTTTGTTACCTTTGACAGAAATTTTGTTTCCCTCCTAGTACGTGAAATCCTTTTGTAATTTCTCTCTAAACGGGACAACACACTAGGAGTCAGGCCCGCACATTTTTTGTGCATTGTCTTTTCTAATGAATCCACGCTGCTAGTTGCAGCCTGTACTTTTCTTCCACTGACTCCTGACTCAATTCGCGGTGCGTTTTCATCTTCAGCGTCGTGCTATTATAAATGGCACTTTATGAAAATTCACGCACAAAACATACGAAATTATAGGTGACAAACTATTGCGCTCTGGCAAAATCAGGTTCGATCAAGTGTGTGAATTCCGCAGACATACTTGTATAATGACTTATCTGTCAGCCGAAGTGAGTACCTGTGCAGGAAATAAATCACGACGAATATATCTTGTAAACCTTCGTATGTCTCCTTGCCCGCTAAGAGTATATGGAGTACGCTTCAAGCCCTCAGGTTTAAACGTAGTTAATGTCCACGAGAATGAAGCAGGCCACCGTCCACAATTAACCACAACTAACCGTCTTGAGTCTGTGCAGAATAAAGCTGTGAGGTTCATCCTTTCTTCATACTCACTGTATGAAAGTGTGTCCTTACTAAAGCGAACCATCGACATTCCTGACCTTATCACTCGACGCAAGTTCTCTCGTTTATCGCTCTTTGCGTATCGCTCTTATCGTTTATCGCTCGTTTATTCCTCGTACTACGATGACTCCCTGTTCACAGCTGATCGCATCGCCCCTGCCCATCATATTTCATCCCGGTCTGATCATTCCCACAAAGTGCAACCCATCTTCGCACGAACACTGAAACTGTCAAACATCACCCTTACTATTATCTATGGCAGAGTGGAACTCGTAACCAGCTGACATAGTTGCGGAAACTGAGTTATCACATTTCCAAAGAAAAGTTTCAGCGCACGTTGGTCTACAAACCTCACGGGGATATTTCGGCATTGCCGCAGAATTGCCTTATACGCTCAACGTATGTATCCTTCAGCGACTGCAGTGCTGTGTACTTATAATTTGTATGTGTAGCTATTTTTTCTGTTTGTTAATTACTTTGTGCAAATATTCTGTATTGTGTTGATTCCATGCCCTCCCCCCCATGTAATGCCCACTTGGGCCTTTAGGGTATTTAAATAAATAAATAAACAGCTAGTTATTGTGGTCACTATTTGTTTCTTTGCCAATTACTGTAGTTCTCATTCCGGTTTGCCTTCCCGGAGTGGGCACCTTGAGTCGGTCCTTCTTTAGCTCCATGTAGTTGCCGAAGAAGAGGCTGGGGGGTGGTCCGGGAATACCGTATCTCTTGAGCAGGCCCTGCTTAAGACGCCTCTTGGCAGCCCACGTGAGAAACGCCGCCACGGCGACAACCGCCGCAGAGAGGAAGACCTCTAGTGGAATAGCGCTCGTCCTCATGGCTGGTGTCCTACCTGCGCCCGAGAACCGAAACAAAACTTATTGTTATATGCTATTATCAGCTCGCAAATCATTCGCAAAATACCTCCGGAAAGCTGATGGATATGTTAGAACTCCTCTGACGCTGGCCTCAACCTCCGTTAGCTGGGACAATTTCCACCGATTCCAGTTCACCTATATAGCATGGGATGAATAAAATGAGAGAGACAGGGAGGTAATTTTTACGGCATCGGCTCGGGGCTGCTTGTAAGTTTTGAAGATGACAGCATCACCACGTCTTCAGAAAGTTTTTGAGAAGTGCTGCTACAGGAGTTCTCAAATATGGAAAACGTCACCTGATAAGGATTGAGAGAAGTGTGGCAAATAAAAATGACAAAGTACCATTATGAGCCTACTTCGCCCACGGCAGGGCAAAGCCCTTTCCCGTGTTTCTCTAATTAACACTTTCTTTTGCCAGTTGCGGCCACCGTATCCCCGCAAACTTCTTAACCTCTTCGACTCTCCTATCTTTTTGCCGCCCCAGCTACGCACGCTTGCCTTCTCTTGGAATCCACTCCGTTGCGTTTAAGGACCCCCGGTTATCTTGCTTCGCATTACATTCCCTGCCCAAGCCCGTTTGTTCCTCTTGATTTCGACTAGGATGTCATTAACCGGCGTTTGTTCTCTCACCCACTCCGCCCGCTTCGGTTCTCTTAACGTTACGCCTACGATTTTTCTTTCCATAACTCGCTGACTTGTCCTTAACTTAAGCTGAACCCTCTTTGATAGCCTCCACGTTTCTGCCCCGTAGGTGAGTACCGCTCAGATACAGCTGTTGTATATTTTCCTCTTGAGTGATGTTGGTATGCTGGCATTCATGATCGGAGAGAACCTGCAGTATGCGCTCCATCGGATTCTTATTCTTCTAGTTATTTGCCTCTCGTGATCGGTATCAGCGGTCACTACCTGACCTAAGCAGACGTATTCTCTTACCGCTTCTAACACCTCGCTGCCAATTGTTAACTGCTGTGCCCTTGCGAGACTGTTGAACATTACTTTGCTTTTCTGCATGTTATTTCAGGCCTACCATTCTGCTCTATCTAACTCATTGATCATGGTTTGGATTTCATCTCCTGAGTGACTTAGCAAGGCAATTTCGTCAGCTAATGGCACATTACTTAGACATTCTTCATTAACTCTTATGTCCAACTGTTCCGAATCCAGGCTTTGGAGCACCTCTTGTAAACAGGCAGTGGACAGCATTGGCGAGCTTGTCCACATAAATAATTGGTAATCCCTGTACATGACGAGGTATTCGAGTCTAGACCCCGCGTACTTTTCTGGAGCACGTTCAAAATTGGAAAGCGCGGTTTGTGACTAACAACCATTGCTTGTATGCTCGTAGCAAACTGTATAAATCGGGAGCAGAAGTGGGACTCCACAGAGGAGCGTCGAGAGCCGATTGTGTCAGCATTTCATTACCGCATCTATTTCAGTAAAACTGCTGTTAACCATTTTTTTTTATATCCGGAAGATGCGATCAGGACTGCAAAATACACGAGATGAAATGCCACACTGATATTTTCTAAACTCCTCTTTCTTTCCGCATTTAAGACTAAACTGCCTCATTGTTGTGTCGAATGCCGATCGGAAGCACTCTTCCGGGTACTGTTCAATTGCTGCTCCTTCCTTCCTCTTCTTTTTTTAAAGCGAAAACATCACTAGTGCAATTACAAGAAATGCCAGCGGCGCGCGCGTGTGTGCGTGCGTGCGTGCGTGTGTGTGTGTGTGTGTGTGTGTGTGTGTGTGTGTGTGTGTGTGTGTGTGTGTGTGTGTGTGTGTGTGTGTGCGTGCGCGCGTGCCTGTGCGTGTGCGTGCGTGTGCGTGCGCGCGCGTGTGTGTGTGTGTGTGTGTGTGTACTCGCAAACGGTACACGAAAGCCCACTGGTGTGGCAAGAAAAAATGAGGTGGTGTCATCAATCTGCCTTATGCTGCACATAGCAAGCCGAACACCACCACTTCAGGCAATCGTATACATGTTGCTCGTCTAAATATACTCGCCACTGGCCTACCGCCATGTTGCGCCAGTTTTCCCGACATTTGTAACAAAATAATTGTGACGCAATTAACGGTTTGTCGCAGAGCGTTCAGGGCAGTGTCATGAGGTTTCTCGTTGCCTATGGCTAACGCGTGGAAGTCAAGGTGGAGGTTAGCCTTCAAAAGAGATTCTAACTGACAACATATACACCTTGTATTGTATGCCTTCCCAGACTTTCGTATCAAAACTGTGATGCAAACGTTTGTCGTAGGGCGTTCCGGGTTTTATCGTGCACATAAAATCGTAGAAAAAAAATTAAT
The DNA here is from genome assembly GCF_055824585.1 of Amblyomma mixtum. Taxonomy (NCBI): domain Eukaryota; kingdom Metazoa; phylum Arthropoda; class Arachnida; order Ixodida; family Ixodidae; genus Amblyomma; species Amblyomma mixtum. The sequence goes on from NC_143013.1 coordinate 107,306,066, forward strand.
GCATGTACAAACCTACAAATACTGCGCGTAAACAATGCACGCAGGGAGAGCAATGGTTTCGCATTCCCGTACGTAAGCTGCCTTAAGTGCCTGTGCCGTATTTGTTTCTGTCATTTCTCTGCGTTTTCGTCTTCATAATTTTCGTGCAGGTGAGCGCAAAGTTGCTGCCACTGGTTGTTTTCTTTCATTTACCTTCTGTACCGTTCATAGACTTTTTATCTTGCAAGAACGGTCAGATAATGTTGATGTTTGCACCACTTATGTACGTATCCCCCTCTCCAAGTATATACTCACTGTGCTGCAGGAATTATAGATGACTAAATTCGTGAATCCAGGTACCGAAACGCGAACCTTCAAGCAGCAAAGACTACATCTCAAATGGAACGTAAGGGCATGTTTTATACGCATTTTTTTTAATGTTACAATGGCAGGCTATTCTCACCATCCAATTCTATTGCATTTTTACGTACCACTCGCGCCAGTCTTCTTTCTCGGCGTTATTTAAACTACGCTTGTTACCTTACAAAGGAGTATTTCGACGCACAAGCACTGCCATTCAGCCGTTCCAATACAGGCTGTTGTAGTGCAGTTACTCGTTCTAATATTTTTGCAATCAGCGCACAACACGATAACTAAAGCAGGTGAGTGTTGTAAGCAGGTAAGACGCTGTCTAAGCAGTTTGTTTTTAGACCAAGTGGGTCTGTGAGTGTTGGCTAAAATTCAAACCATGGGATCAAGCGCTTGACAAGCCGTCGCGCTACTCTCATCAACGGCGCCTTCCACGCGACATATATCGTATTGCATGGAAATGTAGTTGCCTAGATTCGAGATTAGGATTGAGTTTATCGGAAACATGAGGACTCGTGCCCAGTGAAGCGACCTAGAGGAGATCGGTTCGGTTTGGTTACAAACTTTGGTTAATTGCTGTGGAGACGAAGGAGCCGCTCTAAGATTCAGTTTTAGCGCAACCAAATCCGGTGTGATCATTTTTAACTATAGAAATGATCAGGTGCTTACAATACACGGCCACGAAATACCCAAACTGGCCGAATAAAAATACCTCAGGATATGGCTAAACGAAGGGCAGATATACACGGAAAAGCATAAACAGGCTCTTAGGGCAAAAGGACGAAGAGACGCCGGGATAATGAAACATAGTGCATTATGGGGGTACAACAAATCTGAAGTACTAAGGGGTATTTGGAAGGGAATAATGGTGCCGGGAATTACTTTCGGCAATGCGGTTCTGTGCTTTAGGGCACAAGTTCAGTCGAGATTAGGCGTAAATCAGAGAGCTGTTGGAAGATTAGCACTAGGTGCCCACGGCAAAACCACAAACGAGGCAGTAGAAGGGGATATGGGCTGGGCATCGTTCGAAGCGCGGTTAGCTAAGAGTAAAATACTATATGAAGAACGCCTGAGGAAATTGGACGATAACAGGTGGGCAGCTAAGGTATTTAGATATTTATACAGAAAGAGCGTTGACTCACAGTGGCGGAAAAGAACTAGAAAACTTGCCAGCAATTATGCCGGTCATGAGGACGGAGAAAGAAAGATCATTAAACGACAGGCTAAAAACGCGGAAGTTAAAAATTGGATGAACTCAATGGAAAAGAAACATAGTGTAGAACTATATCGATACTGGAAAAGGCAGATCAGGAAAGAATTTTTCTATGATAACTCAAGAGGCAGTGCCCTACTTTTTGAAGCTAGGTCAGGGTGTCTTAGAACGCGCAGCTACAAAAAGAATTTGAACGAAGAAGATGACACATGTGCAGTGTGTGGTAGATCTGTGGAAACAATTGAACACCTCATAATCAAATGTGATGGTATCCATCCGGATGTCGATGGAGGCACAGTCACTCTTCCTGAGGCCCTAGGGCTTAAAGATAATGTGACGAAGACGAAGCTGGCAGTGGCGCGGGACGGAGCGCCCGCGCTAGGCCAGCGGCCATTAAATCATCTCATAGCCATCGTTCACCGCGCCTCATTCTTCGGCTGGCCGCCACGTAACATTTGGTGTGAGGTGCTGGGGTCCCTTCATCGCCATCCTGGTCACGGAGCTTCGGCGTCCTGGGCCTGCCGTGGACGTCGGCCGTGAGTACCTGGTCAGCGCCGCACGGCCGTGCCCCAGCCCGCCAGACCTGAACCGACCTCGACGCTCACCTCAGCCCCGTCCCCCGCCCGGCCCACACTACACGACGACCCAAGACCCGACGGACCCAAGACCCGACGGACCCAAGACCCGACGGACCCAAGACCCGACGGACCCAAGACCCCACTGACCCAAACGTGAAGACACCGTCCCCCTGCCTCTGCCGTTCGGTGCGTCCAGAGACCTCGGCCGTCAGCTCCTGGCACCCTACGGCCCGGATGCTTCGTGGACCGGGACTCATTCTCTCATCTTTCTCATCGTGGCGGCCAGCACAGCACCATCTTCTACATATTGTTCGATCCTTCACTCAAGACCATCGCCACTTCGCCGTCTGTTCGTCACCGATCGGGACGATCGCTCGGAGGCCCCGGGTAGTGTGACGAAGACGAAGCTGGCAGTGGCGCGGGACGGAGCACCCGCGCTAGGCCAGCGGCCATTAAATCATCTCATAGCCATCGTTCACCGCGCCTCATTCTTCGGCTGGCCGCCACGTAACAATAACAATGGTCATGTAAATAAATCTGCAGTGGAAGTAAGCAAAAAGCGATTGGAGGATTGATGGCTGAAAAGCAGAGATATGGCATAAGGTTAGAATTGTAAGGAACCGTAGGTAAAGATGATGGCGAATCTTAATGTGAATTGCCAACACAGTAAAAAAAATAATAAAGAAAGAAAAGCTGAGCATGGTGGCAATTTCCACCACCCCGTTTCAAAGGGGGCACTCCTATCCATCCATCCATCCGCGATGCAGCGCGCCGAACAGTTTGCTCTGTAAAAAAAAAAAAAACTGTGTCGAAGCTGGGCACTGAACCAGCGCCTTTGGCATTTGAAGCGGAGACGCTACCACTCCGCCACGAAGACTGAGGGTTTGAGCATGAATAAAGGCTCATCTAGTGAGCGCGCGGGTCTCATAAATAGAATAAAAGAAAAAAAAAAGGAAAAGGAAAAATAAAAATAAGTGAAGAAACAAATTAAACAATGAAAAGGAAACAAAAATAAAAAGTACAATAAAAACAAAGTTAATATATGAAAAATAAAGAAACAGTGCACAAGGTAACGTTTTCGCCTTGCATCGATGGCATTCGAATGATATCAGTTAACAATTAGCCTAATTTCTAATCACACCACATAAATGAAAATTAACACCGAGTAGGAAATTGGTGAGTTGAGGAATCAAATCAGGCTCTCCGGAGTGCGAGACGTGAACGCCAACCACTCCGCCATGCCAGCTCGATAGTTTGGAATGAACAAAGGCGCGTCTAGTGAATACGGTGTCTTCGTTCACTCTCATCTTCCTCTCTTCTCGTTACAGCCATATTTAGAGGACTTAGAGCTTAGAGTTGCTGGGAAGATGTCAAAGTCGTCCGTATCAGTAGGCGCGGATTCGACGGGAGCGCGGGACAGGCAGTCAGCATCAGTGTGCTTCCGTACAGATAGGGTCGGAACTTTGTGATCGCCCAAATTACTTCGAGGCATTCCTTTTCGGTGGTCGAGTAATTGGTTTCCGCCTTCGGCAAAATACGACTGGCGTATGCGATGACACGCTCGGCACCGTTCTGATGCTGGATCAAGACGGCCCCGAGGCCCGTGTTACTATCGTCAGTGTGTACCTCAGTCGCGGCGTCCTGATCAAAATGGCCTAGTACAGGGGAAGCCTGCAGGCGCCGTTTCAGATGGTAAAATGCAATCTGCTCTTCATCAGACCGCTGCAAGTGGACGGACTCTTTCGTGAGGCGAGTAAGCGGCGCGGCGATATCCGAAAAGTTGGGAACAAAGCGTCTGTAGTAAGCGCAGAGGCCCAGGAATCTCCGCACGGCGTTCTTGTCCGACGGCGTCAGGAAGGAAGGACGGACGCCCTCCTGACTGACGACGTGACCCAAAAACTTCAGTTCGTCATAGGCAAACTGGCACTTCGTAGGCTTTAGTGTGAGGCCGGCGTTTCTGATAGCCCGTAGGACTGCTTTTAGGCGAACCAGATGTTCGGGAAACGTGCTTGAAAAAATGACTACATCATCAAGGTAGACAAGGCATGTTTGCCATTTGAGGCCGGCGAGCACGGTGTCCATAACGCGCTGGAAGGTCGCAGAAGCTGTACAGAGTCCGAAGGGCATCACCTTGAAGTCATAAAGTCCATCCGGGGTGACGAAAGCAGTCTTCTCTCTGTCGCGCTCATCCACTTCTATCTGCCAATATCCGCTTTTAAGGTCTATGAACGAAAAGTAACGGGCATGCGCAGGCGATCGACGAAAACAAGGATCGACTCAGATCAATGGTGTTCTTGAGTTATTACCGGAGTTTACCTTTTCTGGGTACTTTCTGATGAAGTAATTGCCAGAAAGAACTTCGCAAAATTTTTGCCATACCCTGAGGCAAAGAATACATGTAGCGTTATTAGAAAGCTCTGACATAGTGCTGCCTTTCACTCACACTGTCATTCGCCAACTACACTTGCGTTTTTCGTGATAGTATACGGTAACGCTGACAAAACTTGCTATTATTAGTCGCCTATGGATGAATGCAAGATTTCGCGATTGCGACATAAGGCACTAGCAACGGCGTCTTGCAACCACGAAAAAGTTCCCGAGCTTGCTATATCTGCAATAGGCGCATTGATTTCCTAATGGAAGTCCCGCAAGAGAATAAACGTGTCGTGCGTACGTAAGTAACCTTATAGTTGGCAGACGCAAAACTTAACTAAACGTGCCCGTAGAAAGAATACAGGCTCCGTGCACATCTGCGTGCCAAGAGCCATTGGTTATTATAGAGCATAGGCGAGACGACAGACACGTACACCACTTTTACCTGGCTTAAATTAACCGACGTTTCATGCATATGCAAGTAAAGTTAACTTTTGCGCTTGCACCTATAGGCAGGAAATATTTATTTTCTTTTTACGCAACGCGACAGAAGGGTGAAGGTGACCGCGGGATCCATGTTAGTATGTCAGCGACTGTACTCACAACCAGTCCTTCAGTCGCCGATGCAGGCAGGTCGCACTATTGAGCGTGTATACCGGCTGGCGTTCCACCTATAGACCAGATTCTTTTACCCTCACACGCAGGCTGCTGGCGCGCCCCTACTCTCGACACCAGTCGCCATCTATCGGCGCGCGCGGCCCGATGGACTGCGGGTCGCGCCGGCGGCGCGTGTAGAATGCATGTTTACGTGTTCGCTTCTGTCGTTGTAGTGCTTCATCATCATAACGTATGAGGGTGTGTGCTGTGCGTCACTACTCACATTTTCCCTCTTCCAGAGAGTACTGCGGTTATCTTGCGCGCAGTTAGTCGTTAACGTGACACCTCCTAGTTTTTTTCCGTTCATTTGGATGTAATTGCGGCGAGGCAGTGCGCATCTGTCTCGTTGTGTGTGCCCACCATGATGATATTAATATTGATGATTAGCGCTCGTGTCCTGTCTTCACCTTTTCTGTGCCCCGTTTTTCGAGCTACGTTTTTCAATGATGATATTCTGCTGGCTCAGGATTCTAAACACTGGCACCGTAGCGGCTACGCTGCTCCACCGAGCCGCTAGTGCGGCGGCGCTGCTCAGGGAAATTCTGAAATAGTATTGCAAAGAGCAAGGATTTTTCCCGCGGAGTAGTCGGCCAGGTAGCGTACGGACTGGAAACCGGCACTTCTAAGCAGATTTCTGCGCTGGCGTGTCGTTTGTTGCAGTCTTTTACGTACGCTATGATGATAATTTTAGGCACAGGAATGTGGATTTATTGATTTGATTCAGTGGTGTAGTAACTGAACAGGCGAGCTGCAGACTGAAGGTTGTCCCGACGAAGCGAGTGTTTTCAATCACCTCCTTGCGCTGAGCTTACTCCAGTTCCCATTAAACACATTCCATGCACAGGGTTGTAAGCACGACCGCTACCGATTTCAGTTGCTCTTTCCGCACGCATGTCATAAGGATCAGAGGGGGGGGGGGGGGGGGTGAAGTGTTTACCGTGTAACGGCCTTTATTGACAGTTGTGAAGGCCGCTTAGAGCGGGAAAGGACAGGTTCGGTTCCAGAACAGTTCACGCTCTCGTCTCGCGCCGCGCGTCGGCCCTGCTGCTTCAGCTGCCGATCGTCGTCTTCTCGTCTGGCGCCTCGCGTCGGGTCTGCTGCTCCAACTGCTCATCGTCTTCCTCTTTACATTTGGCCCCGGGGCAAAAAGAGCCATCCTGGCGATTTAGGAGATCAACACGACGCGAGGGTGGTAGTGCGGCTTCAAACGCGAAACGTGAATGGTCTCGCGCCCACCTCGTCGGAGATCGGGTGTGGCGTCACGGGCTCAACTATGTAAGTGACGGGAGAAGTGCGCTCAAGGACGCGATAGGGTCCGTGGTAGTTTGGCAGCAACTTGCTAGAGAGACCTGGTGCAGCAGAAGGCACACGGAGCCAAACAAGGGATTGCGGCTGAAAAGTGTCTATGCCATGGGAGTGGTCGAAGCAGTATTTCTGGCGCCCTTGGTCGTCGGACGTGAATGACCGGGTGAGCTGGCGGCACTCTTCAGCGTGTCTGGAGGCTTCAGATACGGTTGTGGAGTTCGACGAATCAGCATGATAAGGAAGAATAGTGTCGAGCGGCGAGGTTGGTTCACGGCCGTACAGAAGGAAGAATGGTGAGAAACCAGTAGTGCTCTGCGTAGCGGTGTTGTATAGCATATGTGACGAAGGGGAGGACGACGTCCCAGTTAGAATGGTCGGCCGCCACGTACATTGACAGCATGTCACCTAATGTTCGATTGAAACGTTCAGTCAAGCCGTTCGTCTGGGGATGACAGGCAGTAGTGGTGCGGCGAGTAATGTTGCAATGCTGCAGGAGAGATGAAACGACGTCTGACAGAAACACCCGCCCACGGTCGCTCAACAGTTCACGCGGTGCTCCGTGCCGAAGTATGCTGCTAGAGCGCCGCCCTCCCGCGCTGTAGCAGCTGGGAGGGCAGCTATTTCGGCGTACCGTGTCACGTGGTCCACAGCGACGATGACCCAGCGGTTTCCTGCAGCGGTGTAGGGAAGTGGTCCATACAGGTCAATGCCAACTCGGTCAAATGGCCTCGATGGGCAAGGCAAAGGCTGCATAGGGCCGGTCGAATGACGATGACCGAGTTTGCGGCGCTGGCAATCGGGGCAGGAACGGACGAATTTTCGAACGTAGTGGTACATGACGCGCCAGTAATAGCGGAGGCGAAGCCGGTTGTAGGTCTTGAAAGCACCGCCGTGACCAGCTTGGGGGTCGCTATGAAAGGCTGCGCATATTTCGGAGTGTAAATGTCCAGGGATCACTGGGAGCCATTTGCGGCCATCAGGGAGATCATTTCGGCGGTACAAAATCCCATCATGAATTGTGAAGTGGGCAGCCTGACGGCGGATTGCACGCGGTACCGACACGACAGAACGGTCTGAAAGATAGCGTACAAGAGAAGTGATCCAAGGGTCCTTGGACTGCTCGTTGGGCATATCGTCCAATGACAAGGGAGCGCAGTCGATGGCGGGAGGGGAGGCACATTCATCGGCTAGAGGTGAACGAGACAGAGCGTCGGCGTCGTTATGCTTCCTGCCAGAGCGATAGATCACACGAATATCGTACTCTTGAAGGCGTAAGGCCCATCGGGCGAGGCGGCCATTTGCGTCTTTTAGAGAGGACAGTCAACATAGGGAATGATGGTCCGTGACGACCTCGAAAGGGCGGCCGTATACGTAAGGCCGAAATTTCCCGATCGCTCAAACGATTGCAAAGCACTCTTTTTCAGTGACTGAATAGTTTTGCTCTGGCTTCGTCAGGGTGCGGCTCGAATATGCAACAACATACTCCGCATACCCCGGTTTCCGTTGAGCAAGAACAGCACCGATACCAACGCCACTGGCATCTATGTGGATTTCAGTTGGAGAAGCAGGATCAAAGTGGCGCAGTATGGGTGGAGAGGTAAGTAGACGGCGCAACGTGATGAACGCTTCGTCACAGGCAGGACTCCAGCTTGATAGTTCACTACTGCCACGAAGAAGGGAAGTCAGAGGTGCGATGATAGAAGCGAAATTGCGGATAAAGCGTCAAAAGTAAGAGCATAAGCCGATGAAACAGCGAAGTTCCTTCATCGTAGAGGGCGTCGGGAACTCAGAGACAGCACGAAGCTTTGCTGGGTAAGGAAGGACACCGTGTTTTGACACGACGTGGCCGAAAATCGTCAACTGGCGAGCGGCGAAGGGACATTTATTTAAATGCAGTTGAAGCCCGGCTGCCGCGAGGCATCTCAAAACGTGCCCCAGGCGAACGAGGTGCGTCTGGGAATGTGGGGAGAAAACAACGATATCGTCCAATTAACATAAGCAGGTTTTCCATTTCAGACCGCGCAGTATGGTGTCCATCATTCGCTCAAAAGTGGCAGGGGCATTGCATAGTCCGAAGGGCATAACGTTGAATTCATACAGCCCGTCAGGCGTCACAAAGGCTGTCTTGGGTCGGTCAACGTCGGCCATCGGGACTTGCCAATACGCCGAACGTAGATCTAAAGATGAAAAGAATTCAGTTCCCTGCAGGCAGTCAAATGCGTCATCAATTCGGGGCAGCGGATAGACGTCCTTGCGGGTGATTTTGTTGAGGCGCCGATAGTCAACGCAAAAGCGGATAGAGCCGTCTTTCTTGGTGACAAGGACGACGGGGGAAGCCCAAGGACTGTGCGATGGTTGTATGACGCCACGCTGCAAACATGTCATTCACCTGGGCGTCGATAACCTGGCGTTCGGTGGCCGAGACGCGATATGGGCGTTGGCGCAACGGCGAATGGGCGCCAGTTTCGATCCGGTGGGTAACAGCTGAGGTGCGGCCCAAACTGTGGTGAGAGAAGTCAAACGATGACCGAAACTTATCTAGCAGGGCCGCAAGCTGGGTCTTCTCCGGTGGCGAAAGGTTCGCGTCGATTGAGCCCGCGAAGACGGCCTCGGGAGCAGGATCAGGGGACAGTGAGGAGGAAGTAAGTGAATACACTTGCAGGAGGCAGGAGTCATCCTTAGAAGGGTCCCAGGCGACGACGGAGGCGAAGGGCTGGACACATCCCAAGCATTCACCGCGAAGAAGAGTGGAGGAGCACAGGAATGGATTCGTCAGGGGCAAGGCGCTGCAGCCGGCTGAGACGGTAAGCACGGCGAATGGCAGGGGTAGACAGTGGCGAGAAGTGAAGGAGTCTGACGGGATGAAGATGACAGGGCCGTTGGATGCAGAGTCGCAATTAACAGAGACGAGCACAGCAGAGCACGGCGGGATCATGACGTCATCAGCCACAGTCAACTTGGAGCACAAGTTAGTGGAAGCGTTCACCGAGTCGACGCCGAAGGGAAGAAGGGCGACTTCGGAACGAGTGCAGTCGATGACAGCTTCATGTTGGGAGAGAAAGTCCCAGCCTAAGATGACGTCGTGAGACGGCGATGCGAAGACGATGAATTCAACGATGTACACAACGTCCTGAATAGTAACTCGGGCTGTACAGGCCCCCTAAGGCGCGATAAGTTGCGAATTAGCGGCGCAAAGGATAAACCCAGATAGCGGAGTCATCACTTTTCGTAACTGGCGGCATAATTTTGCACTTAGTACAGATACAGCAGCACCGGTGTCAAAAAGCGCGCAAGCATCGGTGCCCTCCACAGAAACCGTGATCAAATTGTTCGGAGAAAGTCGAGGTCTTGGGCTCGGCGACGAGCACGCAGTACTTGCCTCCGGAACTGCGGGAACTAGTTTTCCGAAGGGGAAGAGGGACGACGCCGCATCGGGGAAACCGAGCGGCGACGCGGAGATGGAGAACGGCGGCGAATAGAGGGGCTGAGGTCGGAGGAACCAGTGGTGTCAGAAGGCGAAGTGCGGTGAAAAGGCTGGGGAGGGGCGTAGGCGTAACCTCGAGGGTCGGTATCGGCAGCAGGGGCGAACACTTGGCGGCGGCAGTGACGCATCACGTGGCCAGGAATGCCGCAGGCGTAACAAATGGGTAAGTTGTGTGTCCGCCATGGACGGAAACGTTGCGGTGGTGGACGGGAATGACGAAATGGTGTCGACTGCGGTGTATGTTGGTACGAAACGAACGTGTCTGGGCGGGGACGCCTGACGGCTTCGGCGTAAGTAAGTGGTGCAGCGACGGGAGGTGGAGTGAAACCGATGGCAGGGCCTCGGACACTTGCTCCCGAATCACGTGATGAAGTGTCGGAGTTAGGGTAGAAGGACTTAGAACAGTAGGAAGAAGCGAAAGGTGCCGGGCAACCTCCTCACGGACAAACTGCTTGATCTGGAGCAGTAGCGAGCTGTCTTCTGTCGTCATGCTGAGGCTCGTAACTGTGTCTGTCTGTGGAGACGGCTCCCGAGTGAAAACGCGCTGTTGGCGTAGCTCATCGTAGCTCTGGCAGTGGTCGAATATATCGGTGACAGAGGTGGCGTTCTTGCCCACAAGCATGTTGAAAGCGTCGTCTTCGGTTCCTTTCAGGATGTGTTTAACTTTGTCGGCCTCCGCCATGGACGCATTGACACGCTTGCAGATTGACGACGTCCTCGATGTAGCTGGTGTATGATTCACCGCTCTGCTGTGCACGAACGCGAAGACGCTGCTCGGCGCGAAGTTTGCGTACTGCCGGACGGCTGAAGATGTCGGAGAAGCTGGTTTTAAATTCGGTCCAAGTGGTGAAGTCGGATTCGTGGTTTTGGAACCAAAGGTGGGCAACGCCGGTCAGGTATAACATGACGTTGGTAAGCTTCATACTGTCGTACCATCGGATATGAGCGCTCACCCTGTCGTAAGATGACAGCCAGTCCTCTGTAGAGATTGCCGAGATGGCAGGGTTGCAGAGTTGGGCCGGCTACTAGGCCTAGCCTGGACCCATGCCACCGGACGGAGCCGCAGCAGTGAACGCTCTCAAGACCGGAAGCCAAATACCCTTGATGGTCGCCAGCGTCTCTATTTATAGGGCCGAACCAGCGCCCTCTACATCTCCCTTTCCCGACACATTGACCCCCATCACGCACACGGCACAGCTCACTGTCTTGTAGCATCACAGGTTCAGTCTGCGAGGTGTCCTCACACGTCGGCCGGATCTTGTAGTGCGCCCAGGTGGTGACGAAGAGGGGAGAGTGTCCAGGACGTCGTCTGGCGAAGACTGAAGCATCTCACGATGAGGTGAGGGACCGTGCAACCCTCGAGGTGGTGTAGAAACAGGGCTGCTGTCAAGTGCACTTGTCGGAGACGACAGCTTGCTTGAACACTGAGGTTCAGTGCTTGTGCCCGAGGACTCCCCTGATGCTGCTTGTGTTTGAGTAGGCAAGGTCGAGTGGCCGTTGTCATTCCACACAAGCTCTGTCGACTGCGGAACAGAAATGTCATTGAGAAAAGGCATCAAATGAATCCTGTTGCGGACTAGAATCTTAGTCGGAGTCTCCACCACGTAGCAGCGCGGTCGGGCTGCTGGACTAAGTACCACCGCAAGAGTTTTTACATATCGGACCCAAACACGATCCCCAGCTTCTAGATCTCTCTGTCGACTGGCTGCATGCCTTTTGTCGTAATGCTTCTTCTGAAGCTGGCGAGCCTGCCGATCCCTGGAGTGGAAAGTCGTAGATGACGGCCATTTGAGTCTCAACTGGCACTTAGCCATTGGCAACCTTGTTCTCAATCTTCTACCTAACAATAGCTGCGCTGGGCTGTAACCAGTGACACCCGGAGTATTACGATAGGCGAACAATCCCAGAAATGGATCTGAAGACTTGGTGAAGATCCATAGGTGAAGATCCATAGTGAAGATCCATAGGCTCCACAATGCTCCACAAGGCTCCACAATGGCCCATCGTATTTACTGGCGTATCTCGCGGAGGCTACACTCCATTGTTTACATGTACCACAGGATGTCAGGCGGCTTAGTGGCATCTCGCGCAGTGCCTGCAGCGGAGGGGGACAGCCGCTCCCATCTTGAGCCTAATCTGCTTTGTCATACGAGTGAGGGTTAATGTATAGCGATCCCGGAAGTATGCATGGATGGATAGGAGCGCCCCCTTTGAAACGGGGTGGTGGCAACTACCACCATGCTCAGCTTTTCTTTTTTATTTTTGTTCGACTGTGTTGTTAATTCTGATTAAGATTCGCCATCTTCTTTCACTACGGTTTTCTACACTTCTAACCTAATGTCACCTCTCTGCTTTTCAGCCACCAATCCTCCAATCGCTTTTTGCTAACTTCCACCGCAGATTTATTTACATGACCATTTTTATCTTTAACACCTAGGGCCTCAGGAAGAGCGACTTTGCCTGCACCGACCGCCGGATGGATACCATCACATATGAGTATGAGGTGTTGAATTGTTTCTACAGATCTACCACACACAGCACATAGGTCATCATCATCGCTGATTTTTTTTTGTAGCTGCGCGTTCTAAGATACCCTGACCTAGCTTCAAAGAGTACGGCACTGTCTCTTGAGTTATCATATAAAAATTATTTCCTGATCTGCTTTCTGTAGTATCGATACAGTTCACACTAGGCTTCTTTTCAACTGAATGAACCCAATTTTAACTTTCGCGTTTTTAACCTGTCGTTTAAAGCTCGTTATTTCTCCGTCCTCGCGTCCGGCATACTTACTGGTTAGTTTCCTAGTTGTTTTCCGCCAATGTGAGTGAACGCTCTTTCTGTATAAGTATTTAAATACCTTAGCTGCCCACTTGTTATCGTTCAGTTTCCTCAGGCGTTCTTCATATAGTATTTTACTCTTAGCTTCCCGTGCTTCGAACGATGCCCAGCCCATATCCCTTGTACTGCCTTTTTTGTTGTTTTGCCGTGGGCACCTAGTGGTAATCTTCTAACAGCTCTCTGATTTACGTCTAAGCTCGTCTGAACTTCTGCCCTTAAGCACAGAACCGCATTCCCGAAAGTGAGCCCCGGTACCATTATTCCTTTCCAAATACCTCTCAGTACTTCATATTTGTTGTACCCCCATAATGCCCTATGCTTCATTAATCCGGCGTCTCTTCGCCTTTTTGCCTTAAGAGACTGTTCATGCTTTTTCGCGTATAACTGCCCTTCGTTACCCATAAATCGAGGTATTTGTATTAGGTCACTCTGGGTATTTCGTGGCCTTGTATTGTAAGTGTAGTCACGATCAGAATGACCTGCAACGCTCTGGCGGCCACCTTCTGCTGGTCTGCGTTTGGTAAAAAATGCATACGCTGTTCTGCACAGTACGGACGCTGCTCGGCAGCTATATACAGAACTTTGCAGCAGCGCCCCATTCGCATTGCTTCGTGACATCAGCTCGTACCACCTGACGCTTGTTGGAAGTCATACTGTGCGCGATAGTACCTGATCAGTTGTATCGTTGAAAATTATCGCACCGAACTTAGTTGCGCTCAAAACTGAAACCGAGAGCGTCTCCTTCGTCTCCACAACAATGAACCAATGTTTGCAAATCTTCCTGGCTATCTGCTAACAGTGGCTGGCTATCTGCTATCGAATCCGAAAGACGCGGGATCGATCCCGGCCGCGGAGGCCGAATTTCGATGGAGGCGAAATTCTAGAGGCCCGTGTACTGTGCGATGTCAGTGCACGTCAAAGAACTTCAGGTAGTCGAAATTTCCGGACACCTTCACTACGGTGTCCCTCATAGCCTGAGTCGCTTTGGGACGTAAAACTGTCAGAAACCTAATAAACCAACTTTGTTGTAGCCTTCTATCCATATTTATCACATAAAGCATGAACAACAGAGGTGATAGAGGACAACATTACCTTAATCCTTTGTGTACCCCCACAGTTGTGGTACTTTGTATCCCTTCCCATGTAATTTCAACTTTATTATCTCAGTAAATTTCCTGTAGAAAAAAAAATAAATGTGGTGGATTCCATTTTTTTCCGACTCTTTAACATCACACAGAAACTGCTGCGGTGAAGATCTTTTACATGTAATGTAAACATCCACTGGACTGTTCTATGGGCTACTTTCGCTGAAACGTGGAACAACCCAGGACCATAATCCGCCAGTCATAGCTGCAAACAGCTTCCATCGACCCTCAGAAATGAGCCAGTAACATGATCGAGAATAGGGCGTTACAATCTCTGGTAGTATATGCTACACGGGTACGCTCAGCTGATCACCAGGAATGAGAAGGGGCGCCCCAAACCTGTTTCCATTCATCCAGGAAGTCGTCTTGCCCTTCTCGGAAGGGGAGAGTCGCACTTCAGGGCTCGATGAACAATACCTCGGCGTACAGCCGGCCAAATCTTTAGCTGGCGTGCGCGACGGCCGCTTTTTCTGTGCTCCTGCACTTTGGGATGAAGCAAACTTGCGGAAAGCTCAATATTAAGCACGGCCTTAGTGAGCCTGTGCTTATATTTGATATTTTCGCAGGTTTGCTCCGTCATAAGCTACAGGAGCGCGTAAAACGCGGCCGTCACGCACGCCAGCTAAAGATTTGGCCGGCTGTACGTGCGGAGAGCCTGCGCGCCCAGCACGCGCCGCGACGGACGTCGAAAAGCGGCATGCAACTCCATGCTCCTGGTGCTGGCTCTCTGCCCCTCGCGAGCCGACTGAAAAAAGGTCAAGCCGTGAAGAGAAGATGCTTGGGGAGCTGCACGAATTCCAGAAAAATTTGGGGAAACCTGAAAGAACTTCCAGCCATGAAGAAAGGAGCCCCCGAAAGCCCCACGGTCCGCCGATTGTTGTAAACCGGACCCCGCTTCCGACGCGCGCGCTACGCTAGCACCCATGTACAGGCGGCGATATCTCACATGCTCAGACAGCTGCGCCCCTCTCGCGTCTGCTCGCATGTCACGCCTCGCGCATGCGCAGACAGGCGGCAGCGTACGCCCGTACGCGTAGGCGCTCCGCCCGTACGCCTAGGATATGCCCATCGAGTTGGCCCTGGGTGACAGTGACTGGGTCGCTCAGGAGCGAGCCGGATCTTTAGAGCCGCTCCTTTAAAGAACGACAGGGCAACTCCGGGCCCTCCCACGTTGGCTGATTTATTATGTCAATACTGTTATTTTCCTGACGAGCCCGTACGATATGGTATAAGTTTGCCTTCTGGCCACAAAATTTGCACTGTGCCGAAAAGGACTCGGGCTCAATGGCGTGTAGCGTAGCTGGATTATTAAACGACATAGTTTGTAGCCTTTGGAGGTACGCACGCAGGGCAGCAACACTTGTGGTTCTAACTCATGTAAGGCATGGAATGAAAAAGGAAAAGTTTGAATGAAAAAAATGGATTGGTGGAATTATTAAAAATGTAATAATACAAATAAAAGAAATTATTTTAAGGTCTACCAAAGCAGTCGATGACCTGCAAGCCAGAAATTTTGAACAGCGGAAGAAACATATCTCTGGCTGAACCGATAGTGAAGCTCAGCGGCTTCGCGCAAATGATGACTGTCCTTTACATTCTCAAAATTGGCCGTCTAGAAAAGGAAAAGACAAGAGGAGCTACGATTTAATCGACAATCAGTTATCGCATGTGTCGAAGGAGAGAGAAGACATTTATTTTCCGACATCGGTCTCCGTAGCCGCCTCAAGTCACGTATAGTGCCACAGGATGTGATCTTGCTTTTCAGAGAGTGTTTTAGAGCGCATCTCACCTTGACAGCATGCTCCCGTACTAAAAAGCCCTTCTGGAAATTCCACAATCTTTTCATAGCACGTGAGAATGCGCCGACGGATGGCTTCGTAAAATATTGAAATAGAAAGCGATAGTAAAAAAACTGCTGAGTACAAAATTTTGCCGAGCTTAGCTTCTACCTCCGATTGCTTGTTTTAATAAAGAATATGTACTTAAAGAGTGACGGCCATTTTGAAGCTATTGCTATGACAACGGAATTACTATTTTGGAAATAGAAAACGCCGACGATGAGTATCACACGTTTTTGAATTTTTTCAGCACATATATAAGCGACATTTTGCAATGTAAGCTTTTAAGTTAAGGAAGCAATTTTATGACCTTGGAGAACTGCGGATCTATGTCGAAAAGTAACTACTGAAATTCCCCTTACTACGAATTTATGGGAAAAATGGTGCAAATATGTTAGAACTATTCGGCAGAAATCAAAATAAGAGAGATAAAAAATACAGATCCTGTTTTTTTTAACTCGATGGAATAAAAAGGAGAGCCAGTTGATACTACCTACGTGGCAGTCATTTTTCAGAGGAAGAAGGAACAGAAGTGCAGGTTTTTGAGTCGTGCGTTATTGAGGGCTCGAAAAGGGACACCTTTAACTTCAACGCATTTTCAACCTTTGGGATATGCCTGAAGCAGGAAATTTCGTAGAACTCGACGGCTTGAAATCTATCTGTCGAGGCTGAGCTGGGTTCTCCCTCCTATAAATTTCTGCCTGCATATGTCTGATTTGGCGCTGTTTCGCCTCTGCGCATTTTCCCGCGAACCGGAATTTATAGATAATGTGTGGAGTGTTAGTGCACTTTAAAAAAACACAGGTCGTTGAAATTATCCGGAGCCCTCCACTGCGGCGGCCTTCAGAGCTCGAGTCACTCTGGGATGTTAAACCCAATAAAACCAAAACCAGAAGCATGCATTTTTCTCCCACTGATTCCACTTTCTGAATGACATGGAGTGCTCAGGAGAGCACACTATCTGGAACAATACAAGGTGCTGTGTTATCCCCTTATATGATAACGGAGCGATGGCACAGCAATCAGAGAGACGTCGCACTTGCAATACGTACTCCAATAGTAGGTATGCTGAGCGTATGGTATTGCTTGAGAGGCTGCATTTCCTTGAATCATGCAGTTATGACGTTCTCCAGGACTTATACTTGAATGTATCCAGGTGTCCCACAGTAGGGATTACTGAGCGCGTCTTCGCTATGCATATTGGCGTATGGCGTACAGTGGCGGGTAAGAAAGACTAGCACAAGGGAGCGCCAATGGGCACGACGGAAAAGAAATAAAGAAACCAAACAGAAATACTTTTGCGGGATGACATCCTGCTCAGCCTCCGTAGGACAGAGAGGTAGGGAAACTCTGCCACTGCCATTACCGGAGTTTTAGTGAATCGCAGTGCTGCGCTCGAGCTGCGATTACTGCAGTGCGATGATAGGTCCATCGTGCAAACCTTGTTTACTCACCAGTGAATACGTTACGAATGAGTAACCATGAAACAGTGAGAAAAGTTTTTAAGCAGACTTTCTCTTTTGACAAAAAAAGCAAAAAAAACGTGTACGCCAGGACTTGCTTCGTCCACTCGCCTCGGGCTGTCTCTGCGCCCGAACGAAGCAGCAAGGGCTCCTACGGCTTGTTCCTGCGGCGGGACAGGTTTCCACGGTCAGAAGCAGCAGGCGGAGCTTGCTTCTGCTGCGCCTTCTCCTGCCGCTGCTTCACTGCCGGCGGGGCGGCAGCAAGGACCTTTGGAGCGGAAGCAGGGGCCTTTGGAGCGGAAGCAGGGGCCTTTGGAGCAGCCTTGGTCGTGGCTCCTGGAAGATTCTTCTTCGAGGGAGCTTGCTTCTTCTCAGTCACACAAAGGTTCTCCATAGCTCTGAGAACAGAGCCATCGGCTCCCACATCTGGAGGCATCATGGAGGCCTTGGAAGCAGCCAGTTGTTCTTCCAGTTGACGTTCAAAGCGCTCCTTCTGGGAACGCGTGCAAGGTGGCGAATAGGGTGGGCTCACCTCGCTCTGGCCAACGGTACTTGAGGCCGCCTTCTCGGTGGCGGCGGAGTTTGGGGGCCTAGTGGTCTTCGCTGGCCCAGTAGCAGGCTTCGTCGTCCCCTTGGGCTCCTTTTTCTTTGGGTTCTCCTTCGCAGATTTCATAGCGAAGCTGATTCTTGACCGCGCTTGAGAACACACCCAAAGGGAAGCTGCTGCTGCGCGCGCTTCAGCAAATGATACGCATCGTTCTCGTCTTCGAGACTAGGAGCGTAAAAGAAGTGAAGATCCATGTTACCTGCGATGCAACTCTAGATTCGTTTCACCCTTTTCGTTCCTGCGATTGATGTAAGTTCACGTTTTTTCGGCTTTTTTTTAAAGCCTCTCACGCTGCAGGTAGTGTTCATTGATCTCCACGCACTGCTCTAATGGTTCGTGAAGCTGCGCCTACCGGCGGCCGCATTAGCAGCTGCGTTACATGGGCACAATGTATAGAGCTGCGATGTGCAGCTGTTTCAAAGCGTTAGCGGCTTTTTGCTCTTTTAACAGTTTTTCCGGCGTCAACGTTCTACGAAAGCGACAGCTCACGCCGCTATACACAGAGGGCGCCACTGAACCTGGCACGGCGCGGTGCACATATGCTTCGACTTCTGGTTGCGTTTGCTTCGTTTTATTTGTTTATTTATTCGTTTTTCTTGTTTCTTTAAAGAATGTTTTTTTTTCTTCGGCTAGGACACAAGTTCTGCGCCCGCCTGCTACCAAGGGCCGCGCCACACTATCAACATCATGATCATGATGATACCTCATACCGGTTGTGTCCCATTTCTCCCTTAGGATGCAAGGACGTATTCTGACCGATTAGTTGAAACCTGAATAGAAAACTACCTGCGCAATAGACCCCTCTGACGATTGTCACTGCGTTCTCTCCTCGATTTTCAGTCCTTCTCGAGACCAACTGCGTTGCCAGCATCACTAGTCTCCATGGAGGCCAACTGCGCGGACTACCGTTCGAGAGAGAGAGATACAGAGAGGGGGGAAGGCAGGGATGTTAACCAGAAAGGTTTCCGGTTGGTTACCCTGCACTGGGGAAGGGAATGAGGGGAATAAAAAGGGAACTAACCGTTAGTCTGCTACGAATTAGCAATGGCAGACTCTCCGTGCGGCAATTGCAGCCTCGGCGAACGGGACCCTGGACTGGGGATCTCCTCCGTAAATAGTGGTCGCCCAAAATTAAAAACGTAAGTATGCGCCCGTTCATCCAAATAGAAGAACAGCTTAAAGAAAACATTTTTCCATGTCCGCGTTGGTAATTCAAGCGGTATTCAGCTGGTTGGTGGCTTATATTACCTTGTACAGCTTAACCAGAAATGGAGAAGGACGCGCCAACCTGCTGCGTTGACACTTCGACACTAAGACATTTTCAGCGGCGCTAAATTATCAAACAAGCTAAGCCTCTCTGGAGGCCCCGGCTCAGCTCTGTAAGCCTCCCACATGTATGTGGTGTTCTCAAAAAAGTATGACCCACAGAGCTAACACTTGCATCGATAGTCTTGGCTGTCATTGTTGTTATCCACCAGCTAGGGACCCCGACGCCGTGGCTCAGTGGTTACGGCGCTCGGCTGCTGACCTGAAAGACGGGTTCGATTCCGGCCGTGGCGGCGGAATTTCGATTGAGGCGAAATTCTAGAGGCCCGTGTGCTGTGCGATATCAGTGCAAGTTAAAGAACCCCAGGTGGTCGAAAATTCCAGAGCCCTTCACTACGGCGTCCCTCATAGCCTGGATTGCTTTGGGACGTTAAACCCCAGTAAACCTAAACCTAAACAAGCTGTGGTGCTCAGGACCATGATCATATCATACGGAACCCCAGCCTCAATTTCTGTAGGAAAGTAGGGCGGTAGCGAATATCAGTATGATTCATTCACTAGCTGCTTTTCTAATACGTGCGTTATACAAGGTGTTGCAAGGTATGTGATCAATGATTTTTTAAAAAATACGGTTTTTGAAGTGAAGGGAAGGTTTCTGTGCCGTAGTAGTACTAGTGTTGGCGGACGTCAGAAAACAGGCGAATCATGTCCCAAGAAAAGTGAACTGAACTCTTGAGATTAACTTTTCGACGTCTACCGATAGGTACCTCATTGCGATTAGACGTTTGCGCCCGGCCTTTAGCAATAGCCATGTCAGTTTTTATAATTTCA
This sequence comes from Amblyomma mixtum, assembly GCF_055824585.1. NCBI lineage: Eukaryota > Metazoa > Arthropoda > Arachnida > Ixodida > Ixodidae > Amblyomma > Amblyomma mixtum. The sequence goes on from NC_143013.1 coordinate 107,326,012, forward strand.
AAGATACGAGTATCTTCGTTGGTATGGCTCGGCCAAATCTGGCAATTTTTTTAAGCGATGGTAATTTCCTCAGGGCATAAAACGATATGTAATGATAGATGAGGATGGCTATATAAATGAGGAAAGGTTTGCCGATCTAATAAAACCAAGAAGTGAACGATGATGAGGTCCTATTTCGACTGGTTACGTGCACTGGAGGGGTTGCTTTCTTTTCATGCTTTCCGAAAGCGCATGAATTTTGGGACGATATAGCCAAATTTTTTCGAGCTACAACGGTGAGGGTAATCACATTTTCGAAATATTAATAACTAATAAGGGTATTACTAGCCACCGGCTATAAATCTCCAATTGCGATCAGGTGCCTTTCGGCGATATTTAAAAATTTAACTGTTAGAATTTAGTCAACTGCTTTGTTAGTTGATATGACTCGCCTTTTTATTGACGTGTGCCAAAACTGGTATTACTATGCCGTAGAAAATTTCTCTACCTCAAAAAACTGTGTTTTTTTTTTAAAAATCAGTGATCATCTTTCCTAAATCACTTGGCATATCCGGCATAGAAGGTGTAAGTGTACCACAGTCGCGATTTATCGAACGTATTGCTATTTTTCATGCAATGTGCGGCTTTTTTTTATTATCTTACGCTTCAGCAGCAGGCTTTGAGGAGCTTTAAAATATGGATTGCGCACTTAAAACGGCATTCCTTGTGCAAAAAAAAAAAAAAACTGGAGGGGGCATTCAAAGGGAAACTTCATATGCTTTAGAAATCAACGAGCTTAAGAGGGTCGAATGTGCGAAACTTCTAGGTAAAGTATGCGAAGTCCTTTTGTGTGAGCACTTGAAATAGTGAAGTAATCGCCGATTAAAATCCGGACGCCCTTCAAGCTTCTCCGCAGCGTACAACGCCAAGTGGGGGGCACATGATGACGTCATTGAAGGTATCGGTACATTTCCAATGCACAAACGAAGGGAAAAAAAAAAAACCAACGCCACCGACGGCAAACCCTGCCGAGAGTTGTTTGACAGCGTCTAACGAGTCAAGGCAGGGTGTGGCTGACGACAGCGGTAATTTGAAATCATATCTTCCGTGACGTCTGGCTAAATTTCCCTGCACTCCTGCGCTGCATTGAGGAGAAGCGCAAATTTCAATCGTCACTATTTTAAATGTTAGAGCAAAAACACTTGGCATGCTTTACGTACAGCCTACATAGATTTGTATCCTTGAATATCGCGAAATTCTCAAAAAAGTGCTGCAGTTGCCCTTTACGGTTATGACTCGATGGTGTTAATGGGTTAATGCCCACTTAAGTGGAATTGCTCATTTTCCACTTTGCATTCATAGATCCCGCGGACATTCTCATACCTGTCCTGGCGCCGTGGTGCACCGGTTAAAGGACACGACAGTGCCCCGCGGTGGCACCTGCTGCCACCGGTGGGGCTTGTTCGACACAGGTTGCTCTTGCCGAGGAGCCTCTTATGACCAGTCATTAAATCAACTCTCACCTGCCTCGGTGGGAAGACAAAGGAAAGGGGTGCACGTTATGACATAAATGACGGAAGCCAGCAGTCATCGAAACCGAGGAGCATATATGTAGTTCTTACTAATGGGAGATAAATAAAAGCAGAAGAAAAAACAACCACATGCCACTGGTGGGATCCGATCCCACAACCTCCGAATTTCGCGCTCGATGCTCTTCCAACTGAACTATGGCGACGGCTGCCATAGTTCATGCATAATTCATGCATGCATAGTTCATGCAGTTCATGCAAGTTCATGCATTCGGGAGTATCTATGTGCAGTGCAAGAGCAAAAAAAAACTGAAAAAAAACCATCCCCTATGCTCCTTGGTTTCGGTCCGGTCGGCTTCCGTTGTTTATGTCCTGAAGAGCACCTTCTTCCATTCCCCTGTCTTTTGAACAGTTCAGCGAGTGTCTCGAATCTGGCAGTCTTGATGCCATAGGTAGCATAAGAGGGCTCTAGCAAAGCTTCCACCCCCACCGATCGACCGCGTTCTTACGTGGCACTCGCGTTAGTACAGGAGGTACCACGTCCTCCGCTGTGGATGAGATTGTCGCTGGTGAACCCTCTCAAGGTTCGCTTACTCTACACATAAATACCATCATAAGCAGAATATTGGACAGAAGTCACCGTAGCTCAGTTGGTTGAGCACCGGACGCGAAATTCGGAGGTCGTCGGCTCGGATTCCATCTGTGTCATGTGGTTGTTTTTTCTTCTGCTTTTGTTAATCTCCCATGGGTAAAACACAAAAAAACACCCCTATGCCCCTTGGCTTCCGTCAGTGTTGGCGTCCGTCATTTACCTGCCTCGGTGATCAGTTTGTTCACAATCCAGGGGGCACTTTGGCATCACACCACAATGTGATGTGACTTAAGTGGCACACCTACTTGTAGGAGCGGCCGGTTGCTTTGGCCTATCCACCTGCAAGGCTTCAAATGGTAGCCGACACCGGACACCATTTTTTTCCGACATAAAAGTACTAACGCTGTCGCATGTCCTCGCGTGAACGGACAGCTGCAGCACTTTTTTTTTTAATTTCGCGATATTCAAGGATTCATATCTATGTAGGCTGTAGGTAAAGCATGCCCAGTGTTTTTGCACTAGCTATTAAAACAGTGACTTAATAGGCGATTTAAATTTGCGCTTCTCCTCATTGCACCGGAGGAATGCAAAAAAACTCAGCGTGATGTCACGGAAGGTATGATTTCGAATTGCCGCTGTCATCATCCACATCCTGCCCTGACGCGTTAGACGCTGCCAAACAACTCTCGGCAGTGTTCGCCTTCGGTGGCGTTGGTTTTTTTCCTTCAAAGTAGGCGTTTGTGCGTTGGAAATGTACCGACACCTCCGACAAAGTCATCATGCGCCCCCCACTTGGGGGCGCATGATGACGTTGTCGTCTTGGTGTGTGTCTTCTTTCAGTCCTTGTTTCATTCTCGTGCGCTCGTTAAAATTTTTGAGATGTGTAACCAACTAGCCCGCCAGTTCGTCCTGACCAAGTTCGTCCCCACTTGGGGTTGTGCGCTGCGGAGAAGTTTGAAGGGCATCCAGATTTTAATCAGCGATTACTTCCCTATTTCAAGTGCTAGTCCAAAAAGAGTTCGCATGCTTTACCTCCAAGTTTCAGAAATTCGACCCTATTAAGTCCGTTGATTTCTAAAACCTATGAAGTTTCACTTTAAAAGTGTGATGGAGCCACATGTAATGATGCAGAGCGCTTCATATCCCGACAGCCAGTAACTTGATCAAGGGCGTTCCCGTCTCCTTTCGACAACCACTAAAGAAGCCTAGCTTGAGATGATGAAGCGCAGAAAATGACAGCACAAAGGAACGATGGAAGATGCGCTAATACCAACTCTTTATCGATTTATCGATATAGCCATTAGATGAGATTGGAGGGAGAGGAATCTTCTCAAGCTAAGCACCACCTCAACCAGAAGCATGTTTTACTAAGGGAGCCTCTGTATAGCTTTTATTTGTGAAACGTTTGTGTTCCGGGCACACCGCATTCGGATTGTCTGATGTGACTCATCTATCAGGAAACATTGGAAAGTAGAGTTCATTTTATAAGGCGCACCCAAAATTTTTTTCTCTCTGCAGTTCGTAATCTTGTAAATGGGGACCGTAAAAAAATTTAGGAAGACTTCTTTCTTATCCTGAGCACGGTACCAATTTGCAGTGAGATGTCGGAGAAATCTGCCAGCCGACTACTGCTATGCGCGATTGTTCAGAATGTCTTCTCGACTGAAATACGGATGTATTGTGCTTGTTTCCAGTATTCGGTTGGATGCAGGAGAGAATTAAGAGGAGGGCTCACTCAATGCAGCTGTCAATTTCTGTGCATTCGTGAAAGGCTTTGCAAGGGCTATGCTTATAGGGTGTTCCCAACTGGACTTACACAATTTCTTGAAAGCAAAGAATGAGCAATACACGCTGTCCCCTATGAAGTTGATTTGCAATTGAGTAAGTATGGACATCGAAAGAAAGAGTTCCGGAAAAGGACGGAAGTGCACGTAGGGTAAGCGGCCAGGTAAGTAAAAAATTGGTAAATGAGCTAACTTTTTGGTCACCCCTGTTAGCGTGAAGATTTTATAAAAACAAGTACGCTGGGGCATTCTTAGACTATTTCATGCTGTATTAGCCAAGTGTTGCAACCTTCGGCTCATATTTTTGCACTTTGTCGGCACCAGCAGTGTTTTTCTTGTTTTATTTCTATGTCAAACCCTTGATATTTTTATGAAAAGGAATAATACCCTTTTAAGCAGACAGATGTGTAAGAGAATTGAATCGAATGACTTATCACGTTTAAAAAGTAGAAATCGCCATGTCAAACACATGCGCTTGGTTGAGCTAAGTTGAGGTTATTGCCAGCTACAGGTGGGATTATCCTTACGGATTCTGCCGACAACTGCTCCACGATAGCGACACCTAAATGTTAAATAAGGCCTAATTTCCCAAACACATACCTGAGACCTGGTTGATATACATCGCTATACACACAAACACCCATAATTGTCAATTGTCGACTCCTTCTGTCACCATCTGGAGTCCAAATCTGAGTCCAGGATGAACTTTAAAAGAAGGTGTGAAACCTTCTCTCTACAGGACTGATTTCCGCGTGGGTAGACAATGTTCTGAATGGAACTATGAGGGGATCCTGTATTTCCTGAAGGAAGCTAACAAGACACACATTTCCGAGTTGTGCACTGGACAGCATATAAGATAATGTTCTATATCCCAGAACACACCACATGTGGAACATAGCGGAGACGAAGCCCGGCCCGTCTTACACATCCACGGTGTTTCGGTACCCATACGTGAGCTTGTTGATCACACACAGCTTTCAACTTGATACTATAGCTTTCTCGCTTTCATGGCGTCCTTTAATAGGCATTGTATGGAGAAGTATTTTAACTAAATTTACGATTTAGTTACACTGGTCATGCCAGCCTCTACAAAACCACAGTGTTTAATTTCCCATATGAGTGGCTTCCTGGACCACGCCGTGACCGGACCCTAAGCTGATGCGAATAACTTTAGAAGAAAAAGCGATTTTTTAGGGTTTTCTAAGTTTGCGCAGAGTGGGCCGGCCCAGTTTATTACTATCAATTTGTATGCGATAGTTGTCTAGCTGTTTGAATTCCTGCTTGGGCGCTTGTTGACGGGCCGGCGTTATTTGATAACGCCTATATATCCGCCTTGTATTCCTTCACGTCATGAAGTTGTCAGTCAGCATTTTGTGTGTCTTTGCCTCTTCGCTGTCCGTGTCGCGTTCGCGCAGGTACTTCTTAGCGTCGGTAATGAATCAACTATGCCGACAGGTACGACCCAGGCTCAGCTTTGCGAGCGAGGCCTGACAGTGCACTAAGATCATTGCGCGGGCCCTGGCCAGAGCCGAAGCTTAAACCTCTAAGTCAGGATGAAGCGAAGGCCTTTCAGACTGTGTCCCTGGGCTGGCCTGAATTTCTAGCTTTGTCCTTGAAATAGCTTAGAAGAAATCTCGGCACACAAGATGCGCAGCGTTAAATTCTTGACACCATGAACATTCTTTGCAGACATACGCCGCTGCTGTCAAAAAGCAGCTTATCTGATCTGAGCTTGATTACTTATTCTACTGACACGAAATTCTCTAAAACCGCCTTATTCGCTGGCAGGCGCGACGCCTGGCTTTAAAGCATCGTCAATAAGTCTCGTGAATTGGCTGACTTCATAGCATTTTTTTGAGGTTGGGAGGCGTTACGGATTCATCTTTGCAGCTCGCATCTTTCTTTATAACGCGCGAGCTGTGAAACCTACACCTGGCAATACCAGAGGCGGCATCCTTGTGTACACATTAGCTTACCAGAGCCTTTTGCCCCGAGTACGCAGCAACGCGAAGGTAGCACTGGCTGATTTCTTTTTAATTTGACACTTCACAAAAGGAGAGGCCTGAATAAATAATACATCTCGATGATAACACTGTTCCTTGTTCCTACCAACGAGCAAAGCTCAGGGATCATATCGAAGATAAGCCAATCTATGGGCGTAATTTAAGCTTCACAGGTATGTAATTTTTTAATTCGAAAGTAGTTCTGTAAGGCGTGATTATCATTTGGCAGCAGAAAAAAACAAGCTCAATTAATACGTCGGCCACGGAGTGTGACAAAATGCCCGGCATACATGTGCCGAGTACAACAGGCGGAAAACAGCGCTTTTTCTCAGTATTTTTTTTTTACGTTCGCAACAAGATTACTCGCTTTCTGGAGTCAGCCTGGAAGGATGTGGAGGCGAAAACTACTGATTGTTATGGGCGGCGCGCAGTATATTGCAGTTGCGATTTCCCTAGTAGCCTCACTTCATTGCGGTGCATTATTGATTGGGAAATAAACTAAGCTTGCGGGCTAGTTTGCTTGGCACGTTGCAGAGTAAAACCACGTACACAATAAGAAGACGCATACACAGACGGTCGCTGTTTATAAGCGTTCCTTCGTGTGTATATGTCTTCGTAACGAGAATGTGGTTTGTGCGTTGCAGTATTTTCGAAAATTAGGAGAGTCGAGGAACACACTGAGTTTGCTACAACTTTACGCCGTGATTTAATCCTACATATATTAGCAGATGGGGAATTTCGTTGCCAGAGGCTCTTTCTTAATTTGCGCACTTTTTTATGGCTCAGTCATGGCTCGTGGAATGCAGCGAGAAATCCCTTGATGTAGAAACTGAGGCCTCGTTGGTTAGATTGCTGTCCACTTTGGGGACGAAATATTGTACGGTGCTTCGTTTGAGCTCTGAAATTTGCTGCAAAGCGTTTCTAAGTCTGAAGTACGCGAATGATTGAGCACTGCTGGGGTGTGCTTTGGCAGTGCCCCAGTAAGAAGAGCAGTCGCCACGTTGGTCCTCTAATTCCAGGTCATAGAAGGCCCATCCAATGCTGGCAGCCAGCGACGGGTCCAGCTCAGCTGCCACAGATCCTACCTGTGAAAGCAAGGAACATTGCCAACTCTACAGTCCTCACCCACCGACAGAGAACAAACGAGACGACTCAGTTTGAAATGCCACGCTTTGTTGTTCATCACTTTTGTCTTCATCTCCAAATTGTGGACAACATGCCGACGACATGCCCTTTAAGGGACAGAAAAGCGGGTGCCAAGTACCAGATAGCACACAGCCGTATTCATCATTATCATCATCATCAGCCTGACTACACCCACTGCAGGGCAAAGGCCTCTCCCATGTCTCTCCAATTAACCCTGTCCTTTGTCAGTTGCCGCCACTGTATCCCCGCAAACTTCTTAATCTCATCCGCCCTCCTAACTTTCTGCCGTCCCCTGCTACGTTTGCTTTCTCTTGGGATCCACTCCGTTACCCTTAAGGACCAGCGGTTAAGGACGGAGCCGTATTATAATTGGAATACTATGATTTGCTTACAAATAAAGGCAGGCGATTCAGCTGTGATAAGGGAGTAATGACTCGTCACCATCCACCCAAGCGCAGCCATAAGGCTACAAAGCAAAGCTGCACGCCTTTCACAGAAACATTGTATTTGAAGAAACGCTGGGGGTCTGTTTTGACCTAAAGACCCACCACCATTCCCACTTCGAGTTACTGTACAATTCCCTCTCGCCCTACCATAAGCTTGCCGTCCCGGTTAGCTCAATTGGTAGAGCGACTGCTCCGGTGTGGCAGTCAGTGGTCCCATGTTCGTACCATGGATTAGGCCGAATTTCTCTTCAACTAAAAAGTTGGTCTGAAAGCTGTATGGGTTTCCTTTGTAGCCGTATGGATGCGCTTGGGTGGATGGTAATGACTAATTAATTCCTTATTTCAAATATCCTCCCTGTAGGATTCTCCTAAACATTGCAACTATCCAGCTTTGTGGCCGCTTGCATAACTTGGAGGAGATGAACATAGAAACAGACTCGACTCCCCTTCCCCGTCCCAAATCGATGGCTACCCATCTGGGCGCCGGATGTGCTCAGGAAGCGGCTTCCTTCAGGCGCCGTAGTCGTAGTGGCATGCATAGCTTGAACGGACAGCTGGTTTTAGACCGAAACCACGTAGAAAAGAAATACCGATCTGCGTTTTGCTAAGCGGTTGCTTATACGCCACCCGTGAAGTTTTAAAATAAGTGTCGACGTGTGTTACTACTGCAGACGTTTCCTCCTCTTAATGTGGCTTCAGCACACCATTCACTCCAAGGAGTTCAACACCACGCGAAACGTTTTAGTTTCTAAAATATTCTCAACACTATTATTACTTGTAGAGCGCACCGTCATCAACTCTCTCACGCGCTTTCAGGACTACCAAAAGTGGCTTTGCCAACAGAATTTATAACAGTAGTCAGCCTGGCTAAACGGATATCAATGCTAATCCCCGCTCCCTGCATTGAATAGCACGCCATGCCACTTATTTCGCTACTTCCTGCCTTCCTAGCAAGAAGAGGCAATCTAGGCGACCTCTTGATTGAACAAAAATGGCTGATTGATTTTTATGTTAATCGCTTCCATTTACTAGCCCAATGACAGCTTTGCTGAAAGTGGCCATGGCTGACGTGTGTATTGGCCTGCAAAAGGTTGCGTCAAGGACTGAGTATTTGTAAGCATTTTACTCCTAGAGAAGCCGAGCGCAAGGCGAGAGGTAAGCTAGTACCCTTTGTAGAAACTTGCTGGTTACCACGCGGCACTGGGGATTGAACCCGGCACCTCACACATACGCAGAGAAGGCTCAAACCATCAGGCCGCTGCTCTGGATCATTTTTTTCCACGTTGTTTCTAACCTTCGTTTACCAGAGGGTTCATTGATAATATCCGCCGACCGGGAACACATTTTATTTTCCCTCTATCAACTCACTACTCTGACAAGCTTCTTAAATGTGCCCTGCTGGGTTAAAACACATTCTCATAAAGGGATGCCTAGAATCAGCACTTCAGCCCTTACTTCCATGTGCGGCGCCTGTGCCTCAGATACTACCCCGTGCTCTGTGCTTTGGTCAAGCACCTGTTAACATCACATATTATTTACTCTAAACTTAGTGGAAGCAAAAATGCATCGATGACGAAAGGCGTCTTGCCTTTCTTGCCTAAGTGTCGTGTTTTTTTTTTGCGCAAAAAAAGCAGTTATGGTGAATGAAGAATCTGACGAACTAGTCCGACAACAATACTTACTAAAGATGAATATCTGAAAAACATCACTCACTTCCTTTGTCATATCCGCTGACGTCATGAATGTGCGCCATCTACCATGTACTGGGTCATCTTCATAATGAGAGAACGCATATTCTTCGGGTCCAACGGTCATGTACGTTGACGGCGAAAGGCAAACCTTGGGTAGTAGAAAAACAAGGATCAGGAACAGCAGTTGTCTTACTGCATCATAGACCATGATTAGAAAACGTCGACAGTGGTATAGCTAAGCAACGATAACATAATTGGATGCTGTTGCGAATCCCAGGCGTTCTGCACAACCGAGATGTCGTCACAATTAATCAAGTACACTATGGACACCTAATACGAAAGATGTAATTTATTAGGTGCGCAGCTAAAAGCGTACAATATAGGACTCACGTGTGCGACAGCGACATTACCACACATTTCCCTAAGCGCTGTGTGTAAGCCGTAAAAGATTACTTGTTCATCTAGTATTCCACCAAAACAAGGCCTCCCAGCAGGTTTATTGTATATGAGAAAATGTGATACACGTCGACCTGTGGAAACGCATTTGTGCCCTCTTTCATCATTGCATTGTCTATGACAGCTGTTGTACAAGTCGGTTCTCAACCAATGCAAGCAGCAGTCTAGTGCTGCCAGCTAGGATAAAAAACGACGCATATGATAACATACATGCTTTTCCTTGCATTTTTATCCTGCTCTAAACCCTTATTAGGCCTTTTGAAACCAGCGAAACCAACCAGTCGTGGCCTAGTGGTTTGAGCGCCCTTCTCGGCTGTGGGAGGTGGGTGGTTCGAAACCAACCCACCGCCGGGCACCCACCGGTCAAAAGGGTACAAGCGTCCCCCGGCCTGGCGCTCGGCTTCCTTTAGGGGTGTACGTTTGGGAGAAGTAAAAAAGTCGTGGCCTAGAGGCTTGGTCGTCCGCCTCGGATGCGGGAGGTGGTTGGTTCGAAACCCACCGGCCCGGCGCCCGGCTTCTTCAGGGGCGTGCGCTTGGAGGATGCCCCGCAAACCCCACTGCGCCCTTTAGGGGGCGAGAACAAGCTTCGAACACTATCAGCCTGCAAAGGTGGTTCGTGATTCAGTGGAGAGTTGACAGGTGGAGTGTCGAGAGCTCAACGAAGTAAGTTCGCTCTAACGTGAGTTCAGTGGCACTGCTCCGCAGCAAAAGCTGCCCCTCAACATAGGGTCGTAGACCAAACAGTTTCCTTGACGGATGAGAGATAAGTTCCCCCGTCAAGCAACCCTACATCCGCCTCGTGCGGTAGAAGCCCAACTTGTGGCCCTTTTTTTTTTACTTCTCCCAAACGTACACCCCTAAAGGAAGCCGAGCGCCAGGCCGGGGGACGCTTGTACCCTTTTGTACCGGTGGGTGTCCGGCGGTGGGTTTCGAACCACCCACCTCCCGCAGCCGAGACGGGCGCTCAAACCACTAGGCCTTATTAGGCATTTTGAAAGCGTCAGTGGTAGTTCCTTAAATTCTGAAAATGTCATAAATTTACCGCAGCGAAGATAGCTTTACCGCTCCTTTCCGCTCTTGATCTAGGCGCGCGTTCTCATAGACCAGCAAAGCTATTTTGGGCAAAAACCACTAAAGGGTTTAATGCTGCATTTTGGAGGAAACATAGCAGCGATTAAATTACTGTCATGCAATTACAGTAGCATAATTACTGTCTCAGCAATTTGAAATATAATGAATTACTTCGTTGTTCTAGTCATCTAGGACTCTAATGAATTAATTTTGGTTGGTAATTAATTTGCGTCGACATTAGTTTAATGGAGAGTGCACCACTGTTCTTTGTTTAAGCAAGGGTTTGATCCCTCGTTTGACGGGTCGGACACCTCGAAGCCAGGTGCACTGCGCTAAAAGCCTGGGCAAGCAAACCAGCGAAGTCGCATACGCGGCAGAACTGCAATGTGTGCTCGGGCTACATTGGAACTGAGAAAAGAAAAAGCTGCATACCTTCTGCAGCTTCACACGAACAAAGACATAACGCAACACGATTATGCGATTTTTTTAGCTTTTCTCGCGGCAGAAAAACATTTCATCAAACACAATTCATGGTTGGCCTAAAATGCATCCTCCGAACGGTTATTCAGCATAGCGAAGAGCACTGTTCAACGCAGCGTGAAATTTTCTGAGCCCGCTTTGGAGCTCAGCTGCTGCGGCGGATCAGTAAATTGCGAAATTTAAGAATTGTGGGAGGACATACCCAGAAGTTCACGACAACCTCATTTCTCAAAACGATGTTGTTTATGAACGCCTTTTTTTGCATATATCGTTAAATTCCAAAACAGTCTAGCCCACTTATGAAGGCAGCAGTTATAACGAACGCTCCTTTATTAGCAGCGAGGGTGGCGTTGTTATCGAGTTATGCACTAAGGCTACGGCACTGCGTATTAGATACAACGAACAACCGCGGCCAGACCACTCGGTTGTAACGAACGAAGAGGCGCTGTAAACTCTCCCCCGCCGTAGAAAAATGTGCGCTTCTAACCAGCGCGGAAGCCGAAGAGCTTCTTCCAACCCCCATGACTCCCTCCACCAGAGATAGCGTAGATACGCAAGAAAGCAATAAAAAAGGTGGCTCTGAAACGGCATTTAACCACCGGCCAAGCGCGCCCCGACAGTCAAAGAGATCAATTGATGTGTGCGAGTGCGCGGCTGGGTAAAGCGTTTGAAGGGGAAGAAGTAGTGATAAGAGTGAGAATGGAGCAGAGTTGACAACGAAATTACTGCACACGGCTGTTGAACAACCAATGATAGCGATTTGGGAAATTTGAATAACAGTCACGAGGTATGCTTTGCTTGCACACCCGGTCACGTGGGTGTGAGTCGCCTGCCAAATCCGATGTCCGCCTTCTGCTTTACTGCCACGTTCCGGCACGCACAGATTGTACAGTATGTTCAGGGCGCATGCGCTGCGATAGCTTCATCGCGGAATTCTTACAGCTTTGTCGAGGATTGAAGGAGAGGATACTGCCGTACACTAGTTGCCGTGAGCCCCACAAGAGATTACTGATATTATTGCGACCATAAAGTGGTTCGGCCGCAGCAAGGGTCTCAGCCAGGAGTATATGACCGCGCTGAAGAGCTTAGAAAGTGGCTTGATAGGGTCTGCTTTAAAGAAACAGTCTTGCAAAACCCACTTTTTTTAAAGAAATTAACGCCACTTTTTTCTTTCCCCTGAGGGTACGTTTGGACGCGTCCACTACGAACTTCACATACAACGAACACAATCCGCCTGGCCGTCAGGTTCGTTGTAAGTGGACCCGACTGTATAACAATCAATGCATCCGGCGGTCTACCCTCTGCAGGCTTGCATTTTTTTGCCATTATTATTTTTGCTATAGTGAAAAACACTGCTAAATGGTATTCGATGGGAGCGATGTGCAAACCTTAATATTATTTCGGTACGCGTCGGAAAAATCGACTGTTGTTTTCAATATTTCCTCAACCTTTGATAACCATGCTTGACGGTAGCCTCACAATTAAAACTGATGTTCAAGAATCCTTGCCTTGGCTACGTGCAGTGCCTGCTTTGTGCGAAAATAAAGCGGAGTTTAACTGTAACTGCAATTACTTTTTGAAGGAAGCTGCACCTAATTAATACCTAAGTAATCACTTTTCAACACAAATCTTGCACGTACGTTTTTAGTGAAAGCCAGGCATAATGGAAGAGCGCAGTCGAGTAATAGGACTTCTACAATAACTCAGTCGATTCAGGCCGGCAGACACTTGAATGCCGCCGAATACATTCAATGCGAAGTACGTGCATCGAGCTCGCGGACTGTGGCTTTCCCCCGAGGTGCATACCTCGGTGAAGGGCACGAGGGTAGCGTTAGAGCACTTGAGGCTCCTCAGTCTTGGCCGCTCCACGCTGTGGTCTCTCTCCACTTCATACTGCACCGTGGCCAAGGAGAGTGACAGCAGTAGAGGCACCTTCACGTGGCGCTCTAGCTTCGAGGCGGACAGGATGCTGGTGGCTTCGTGCTGCGAGACGAAATGCCTTCTCATGAGGCTGCGAGTGAACGTCACGCCTCGCAAAGAAACATGAACGGAATCAGCTTGTTACCAGTGGGCAGCGAAGTCTACCCACACGTGAGTGGTGGCGTGGCATCAGAGGCTGAGTTTCAGCGGAGTTTACATGCACTAATAGCCCACTACAAAATATGCGCACCCGTTCTCAAGTATACCATACAAATTAATCGGACGTGTAATTTTTTCTCTACTAACTCATATTCTTGCATCCAAGCCTTTCAAGCCGGAGCAGCATGGTTTCTGAAAATCATACTCATGCTAGACCCAATTACTAAAATTTGCACATCCTTCGCGCCTAATTCTCCAACACCACCTTCAAGCTTAACGCGTTGTCTTTGATTTCGCCAAAACATTTGGAAATACTAACCAACATTTTTTACTAATCAAGGTTCAAAGCTAAAAGAAACACCCTAGTTATTAATATGCATCGAATAATTTCCTAATAACCATAGTCTATGAAAATAATGTCAACACCTTACTGCTTGTGTGGGATTTACTGTACAACAAGTCTTGGCGATGGGTCCTCTTTCTTTCATTATATTTATTAATGGCAAGACTAATTATATCGTTTCTATTCTATTTCTATTTGTTAGAATTCCGCTGGAGCGCATTGGGCTTTATTAGTGCTAAAGCACGGTTCCAGCTGTCAAACCCGGAGCAAAATCTATATCTATATCTAGCTATATCTAGCTGGAACAAACTAATGCTGAATTCCAATGGCAGATCGGGACCGCTTCGTCGGATCGCGTGCGGAGCACGTTGGAGCGCGTAGCTTCGCCACCTCCCATTTTGCGATTGGAATGCGAATGCTCTCTCGAAAGCGCGACGCCAGCGCCGCAGCGGCGAGCCGCGGAAAGTAGGGGCGACGCTGGAGCGGACGCCTTCCTTCATGCCCTGCTAGCTTTGTGTGCAAGTGCGACAGGAGTTGCGCGCGGCGCAATCTTCGCGTTGACAGACGCCGTCTCGGTGAAGCAAAAAGGAGGTAGTACGAAGGCCGTAATGTAAAAACAGAACCAAAGCGTATGTACAGGATGATCCACTCTTACCGTGAACACGCGAGTATGCGGCCGCGGTCTTCGGAGCGCCAGTGAACCTGTCCCTACCGTTCACGAAAGAAGTGGCAAACGACGCGCAGGCAAGTCGCTCGCTGCTCGATTTTCCAGCCTTGCGATTGCGAGACGCAAGCCGCTGAACCAATCAGCGAGACAGGAGAGCTTTCGGCAACGACGCCGTCCGCGGACACGCCGAGCGACGAACTGCGCTGCTCCCTGGCTGCCGTAGTCGTCGCTAAGCCTAACTGTTTCACATCGATGCAGCAGCTGAGGGCGCTTCGGAACTGGCCAGCGCTGTAGTAAAGGTGCTACTCGCGTCACCGTTTTACGGTGTTCCTCGTCTCATAATAAAATAAAGACATGATCGCTTTCTGCGACGCCTTCAACAGCGGAGCTAGCAGACAACAGGCCAGCCGCACTGGTCATCAGGAAGAAATTTGCTTGTATCGCAGTTATCACACCTACCAGCAACTCGGTATTGGCCAACGATCCTCAAAAATGATTCATTTTTTACATTCCTCTACTCTAGGGCTTGGTATGAACCCGAACAAAGAATATTAGCGCATTTTTCTGACGCCGGCAGCAGGCATACAGGCCGGCAGCTTCACACTCGCTGTCCGTTTCAGGCGATTCTTCACTGCTGGACTCTGAGCTTTCAGTGCCCGAGTCGGAACTGTCACTTCCATGAAGCAAAATTAGCGCCGCACGGCGCGAAGCAAGATCATTACCGTCCATGCAGCCGCTGCCGGTTGCGACAGGAAGCAAACGCGGCGGAAAAGAAAACGTCACGCGAGGTTCCGGTCAAATCCGCTGATTTCGGCGGATCAAGTATCGCTGCTCCATGGAGCGATCCGGGATTTACGCCTGATCCCGATCTGCCGTTGGAACATATAACTCGCGCTCCCATTTTACCATTGGAATACGACTGATCCAAACAGAGCAGAAAAACTTGATCCCGATCTGCCATTGGAATTCAACATAACCTCGGCTGCTGTGAACTGCAGGTCAGTTGAATCATTCATAGAGCATGTCAATAGCATTGATTCGTCAGTAATACCACCTTGATAAAACTGTGATGCTCACGTTTATTTTGTATTTTGTGTAACTATATTTGTTTCCGTGCTGAACCCGTTATTTTTGTTTCCTTGAATTGGCATCATTACCACCATGATGTCGCTATGATGATGAATTCTTATTTTGTATTATATATGTACCTAACCTGTTCCCCTGTATTGTCTCCTTTGTATCCACTCCTGCATGGGCCGGACAAGGGCCTGTAGTATTTGTAAATAAATAAAATAATAGATAAAATGTTGCGGTGTTTGTAGGTTTGTGCGAAATGAAATTCGTAAATAAAACAAATCAAATAAATATCCGCGACTGGAATTCGAACCCCCGGCGGCGCAAACAGATCAGCTTCGCCGGCAACTGCATGAGAGCACGAGGCTATCACCGCAGCCGAACACGCCTCGTGTTAAATTGCCGCATACATGGCCTTCTTCATCAACTAATACTACTATGAAACTAATATCTGCGCCTTGAGCGATGTGGTGGTGCTGACAGAGAATGTACGCTGCATGTGTTCGCGTGGGACAACGTTGTGGCAGAAACAGGGCACTAGAGCTATACGCGTTGGTGTTGAGAACACTGCTGCAGGAACGACTCACTGGAGCATAGGTCGCCGGCGTACATTGGGCAAATTGGCATTGATGACGAAAAAGTTGAAAACACAAAGGACTGGCACCCTGGGTCAGCGGATACCTCAATCGCGCTTTGAGGCACGTGGCGGTGGCGTCGACTAGCAAAGAACTGTGCCCTCACGCAATATTAAGGGCGAAAGCCTTTAATGCCTCATCGTTGTCGGCAGAAGGTTGTCAGGAGAGGTGTCACGCTTTTCGGCTGGTCGAAATGGTTATGACGTCATAGTGCGCGGATTCGAAGTAATGAGGTCACCCACGGATGCCTGACGCTCCCTTTGGAGCACACGAGAACTAATAAAATAGTTGTCATCCGCTCCGCCAGGGGGCGTAAGGTGTCCGTGGGGGACCGCATTACATACCTCATTACTGTGAACAGAGACATGAATACAACCGAACTCATCGAAGCAGAGAGAGAGAGAGAGAGAGAGAGTGGTGCTAAACAAGCAGTCAAAGTCGGCAGTCATAGTGTGTAGTTGTAATGTGTAGTCATAGTGTGTAGTCAAATAAAGCACTAGTACAGAGCAAACAGTATCGCAGTCAATGCCAAACAGAGCGCCAGGAAAGGCGCACTGTTTGCACCACTTTAGAGAGCCAAAGTGGCCCCTGAATTTTCTTTCTTGCTTCGCAATGCTAACCCATCAGTCATCTTTTTTTTTTGCGGAAACCATTTGGACACAAAAATTCACTTCAAAGGCAGTAGATTTCGTAGTTTTGCGCTTTTAGCTTCAGCCTTCGGTGCCAGCCCCGCCGCGGTTTGGGGAAGATGTTCGTCTTATTTTGCTGAGAATGAATGTTAATAGGATTTCATGCTTAAAATCACCGGTGTCAGGTGCAATGGAAAAGAACGTCAAGCACCACAAATAACGGAAATGAATCTAAAGCATGCCGTCTCTCGATATTTCCGGGAAGGCAAGCCGGTGCCACCGTTTGTGCCAGTTTCTTAAGGAACACTTGATCCACGTCGGGAATTTTGTGTAAACGAGCTTGGCTAGTGTTTGGCTGAAAACGTAGATTCTGCCGCGGTATAGGCAACTGCCTCGCGATGCACTTCTCTGTGCGCATTACAGATTATTTTAATAGTCCGTTTTGACTTCTTAAAAAAATTTATGGCACTGAAAGTTTGTTGTTTTGCTGATATGAAAGCGTTCACAGCACTTCTTCGAGGTTTGCCTCGAGAAAAGTATCGTAAGGTTAAATCCATGACTTCTGCCCATATATAACCATGCCAAATACGTAACCTAATAATCAAGGCATTCCTGCACATCTCCATGGTGGATCCAGTGTCGTGCCGCCAACTTTCCTTCTATAGGTAATATTGAGAACCTCCAGAGGTCTATCGAGCACTCCACTAGACCGTCTCCCCTACTTCGAAATGAAGCATCAGAAAGGATCTTGCATCGAACGATTAGATTTTACCCCAGGCCATTTGTGGCTTATTTGTAATATCCATAGACTGACTGAAATACAGATATCTTAGAGATAAAAAAGCCTTTTGTTCCCAGAAAAATCTGAACAGTAATAATGATATCATGCAGTCGGGGGGAACCCAGTATTATAAGCGTCCACAAGAATCGCATTTGGAGTGTGGGAGGTGGGAAAGTGGTATGTATTTCATTTGCAGGAGTCGAAATATTGTGCTGAAGTGGTTCGTAGCGCCAGGGAAATGAAGCGGCACCTAGTGTACGTACCATGCTTATGGTGCGCTTGTCCTGAAACGTGAGGGGCTCCCAGCTGCTAATGGGTTCAACTTGGCAGCGCTTGGGTGAGGGTGCAGGGATCGGAGGGGTGGAATGCGTGACGAGTATAATGAAGTCCACCGATCTGAAAGAGAGAAAAATCATACGCAGTGAGCCAGCCGCGGGAAATATAAAGTAGAAATGAAGCAAGATTATGAAATTCAGCATGTCCATCTGAAAAATTTAAAGCAAGCAGGAAGAGGTTAGGCATGAAGATAAGGCGCGGATTTTACTCTATCTGGATTCGTGAACTTAGTGTCAGGAAAGTAGTGAAGAAAGGGACAATTATGAGATAGGTTAGCGAATGAAATTTCTGGTGCCTAACTTGGAATATTTCTTAACGAATCAGATATAAAATTCACAGGGGCAGCTAGTTGTATCACGTGGGGGAACACATCATCAGAAGCTGTGAAGTGACGGCACTATCGGTCTGGTGACCACACTTACCTCCATGCACTGTGAATGCTCCGATCTGCTGACGTTAGTTTGGTTTGGTTTATTGGGGTTTAACGTCCTCAAGTGTCCCGGGCTATGAGGGACGCCGTAGTGAAAGGCTCTGGAAGTTTCGACCACCTGGGGTTCTTTAACGTGTACTGACTTCGCACAGTACACGGGCCTCTAGGATTTCACCTTCATCTAAATTTGGCCGCCGCTGCCGGGATCGAACCCGCGTCTTTCGGGCCAGCAGCCGAGCGCCATAACTACTGAGCCACTGCGGCGGGGATGTCGTTAGTTCCCTCCATACATTCAGGGAATTTAGTTTCTGACGACACGTTTTTTCCTGATGAGGCTTTGCTATCGCATTCAACAGAAAAGTAAATTTAGTGAATTTATTATTTGGCAAGCATGACCAAATGGGAGATGATTTAGATTGAGGCCCAAAGCTATGTGATAACTTTATGTATAACTAATAGGTGTGTAGTTCCCCTCTCACCATTTGGACAGGTGCACGCGCAAATAATAATTCTGTTCAAAACTGGAGGTCTCCGCAGTGTTCTCCAGAATAGGTAATCCTCGATGAAGGGTTGTGAGACCAGACCTAGCGCCATTCTTAAATCCGGTCATAATGTACAGATTTGTAACCGGTATCAAAGTGGCAGGTACTGTGCTTTCGTGTAGAGGGAGTGAAAAAAAAAAGTTCATCGCATTCACAAAACTCGAAGTCAGATGAAAATCGCTGCTGCCCGTAGGCAGTAACCTCCCTAAGAAGGTAAAGTCGCAACTTAAAAATTCAGGGAGCACTTTGGCTCTCTGAGTGCTGCAAGGCGAAAGCCTTTCCTGGCGCACTGTTTGGCATTGACTGCGAGACTGTGCTGCACTAGTGCTTTATTTGACTACACATTACAACTACACACTTCGACTGCCGACTTTGACTGCTTCTTTATAACGACTCTCTCTCTGCTTCGACGAGTTCGGTTGTATCCGTCGCTCTGTTCGCAGTAATGAAGTATGTAATGTGGTCACCCACGGACGCCTTGCGCCCCCTGTCAGAGCGGACGACAACTATTTTATTAGTTGTCGTCTGCTCCAAAAAGGGGCGTCAGGCATCCGTGGGGGACCTCATTACTTCGAATCCGCGCACTCTGACGTCAAAGCCATTTCGACCAACCGAAAATCGTGACACCTCTGCTGACAACCTTTTGTCGAAAACGCTGAGGCAGTAAAGGATTTCGCCTCAATATAACCAACTAGTACTAAACAACACTTCACACTTGGTGCTTCGCAAGTCAAGATGGAGCGAAGAAAACAAGGAGAAAAGCGTTACCGTTGTACAGCGGCTTTAATCGCCCTGTGAATTCCACTTACGCAGCCGCTTCGGCCACGAGTCCGGTGACGTAAGCATCCACGTAACTCCGCCGGCACTCAAACTGGATGCCAAGGAATACGGTGAGTGACTGGTGGGACCAGTGCCGCAGATACTGCACGATATCCAAGAAAAGCATGCGCCGGGAAGCAGTGATCATGCACCACGGTGTTAGCAAGGAACATCCATTGTTGTGGTCACATTGATGTTTGCTCGTAGTTAGAGTGCTTCTGCGTTCCCGCTTTGTGATAGCAAACGCGGTATGACGCTTAACATGGAGAATTCGACAACCGGATGTGCTCTGCATTCTGTTGCATTGTGGAATATTTCATTCAAAATGTAAAGTGAGCTGCATGAAGTAAAACAGAAGTAAAAAAAAAACGTGATTCCTGGACAAATCCCCTAAATGCCTAAGTCCCTAAATGCCTAATCCCCAATGCCCTAAGGTGCCTAAATCCCCTTGAAAACAGACTCGGAAAGTTTCAGGGAAATGTGTGTGACCCGCAAACCTGCCTGACGTAGTGGTAGTATTTTTTGCCACAATATTGCATCATGGAATGTTGCTGTGGGGCAACGTAGGCTTTGCTGCGATGCAGAACAGGCCGTCGTTGCGACAGCCATGATGACGACAGAAATTCGTGTCATGTTTTAGGTGGCACCATGTCAGAACTGCGGAGCCACGTTTAAACTGCGCTGCTATTTTTCCTTCCAAGTATACACAGCTGGGTCTCACTTTTAGGAAATGATTAAAAACTAATATTTAAAACAATGCTGTCGACGTTTCGGGAGACGTGTGGTAGGTGGGTTCAACATCCCAAAGCTCTAAGAAGTTTCTGAGGAAGGGCCTATAGGTGAATACGGGATGAACTTTTGATCACCTGTGGTTCCTCAACAAGCGCTGATATTGCACACCACACAGGCGTCTTTTGCATTCCGCTTTCACTGATGCGGGGTCTACGCGCCAGCGATTCACTCGCTCGAACGTGGTATAGCAGCTGGACGCCAAACGAGCTAAGCCATCCATGTGGGAATCACCGACTTTTCACAGGTTCGCCGTAAAAGACGCTCATTGCCGTTGAGTGCTAGATTCTCTTTGCTTACTGCGACTGCGCTCTGAGAGAGCATCTGAGAGCACGATGGCTAGCACGTCTGTGAGCACTCACAAAGAGCATGACGTGGTGCTTCCAGAGGTTTCCGGCATCGCCGCTCGAGGCGTCCACGCGGTGGCGGGCGAACCCGTATCCGCTCACGTTGTGGGCGCGGTAGCGGCGCATGATGGGCACCGCACGCTGCCGCACCTCGAGGCTGTCGTAGAAGTCGCCGTTGGCGCTCAGGGAGAGCAGGAACTGCGCCGACGAGTCCCCGCCGGCCATCTCCAGGAAGGCGTCGAATGCAGCCTCTGCGAGGAAATGCGGACCGAGTAAGGGTTGTCTGTTCCCGGATCCCAAGACCCAAGACCCACACGTGAAGACACCGCCCCCCCTGCCCCTGCCGTCCGGTGCGTCCACGCACCTCGGCCGTCAGCTCCTGGCACCCTCCGGCCCGGATGCTTCGTGGACCGGGACTCATCCTTCGATCATCTCATCCACTGTGGCGGCCACCACTTCACCACATTGTCACTTCTTTCTAACCTGGAAGCCCATCACCGTTTCGCCCATCCCTTCATTGACGTCTTCTATTTAAGATCGGGACGATCGCTCGGTGGCCCCGGGTGATGTGAAGAAGAGGAAGCTGGCAGTGGCACGGGACGGAGCGCTCGCGCTAGGCCAGCGGCCATTAAAATAATATCTTATCCATCGTTCAACACGCCTCTTCTTCGGCTGGCCGCCACGTTACAATATTGCCTAAAAACGAAGTCAAAAGATGTCAACGTGACGCCGAACATATACCTTGAAGGTGCGCTACAGCCCATGACTTCGCCCAGAAGTGCGATCGTCACTTCGCTGCAGTTTTCCTCATCTCGCTGCGTGGTGTGCCCGTTATAAGTGCCCACTTCTTGTTCGTGCAATTAAACGTAAATCACATCATGTTATTTCACCACGCGATCTATTTATAGATGGCCAGAACTATCAGCAAAAGCTACTCGCAGACAGCAGGCGCGCGGTTGCGCAACTAGGCACCAGAAGCCCTACGTCACGTGCGATGAAGGTGTTGTATATCAAATTCCCTTGTCATGCGGGAAACACTATATCGGCCAGACGGGGAGATGTCTGAACGAGCGCCTAATGGAACACGCTCGCAACGTCAGAAACGGGCAAGGCGGATCGCTGGTTGACCACATTCTCGCATGCAAGTCAAAAACCTGTAAGCCTTACTTTGATAAAAGTCTGGTAATAGGAAAAAGTAGAGAAAGGTTAACGCGCGAAATCATTGAAGCCGAAAAGATAAATAGGTCAGGATGCTCGTGTGTAAGCACACCTTCCATTCTCCTCTCAGATAAAGAGCTCGTTTTTCTAAGAAATTGATACTGTTCGCACGTGTGATTACTGTTTTCTGGTGTATAAAAGTGTGATGCTTCAGGAGAATAAAGTTTGTTGGAAGTTAGCGCTCGTGGTGTTCGTCTCTCGTTTCTTGTGTCCTCGTCTTTTGCTGCGCTACAGTGTCTTTGAAGCTTGATGGGCCCGTAACAACGGCTTTTGGGCAGCGGCAGGTCGAGTTAAAAAACAAAACTTTTTTGGGATGACCACCTAATTAGCACTCGAAAACTGTAAAAAAGAGAAACGCCTATTATTTCGAAGAACTTGTTCCGTGATGCCAGAAAGACGAAGAAATATGTGTGAAGTTGCTCATCATTAGTCAGGCCAAGATCCCCGAACGACTATGTACACTACATTCAAGTAAAAACAAAACAGAACAATGAAACGAAAAAAAAAACATACCACAAAAAAAAAAGCTGCAACGGCAAACCGATTCAGGGCACATCGATACGTTGCAGTAGCCAAGTTAAAGAGACTACTTCTCTTTGCGATTGTACAAACTTCCTCTGCAGTCGAATTTCCAGATTTTAAATTTTGAGATCATCATTGTAAAGGTCTCACTTGCATGTTTTTCGAGTTTACATACATTACGTTCACTATGGAGAACGTTGTTTTCCAGGCGCATATAGTATTTTTTTGCCGCCAAGATAAGCAAGCCTACACATACGTGGCTTAATGTCAAGTATTGTATACTAGAAAAAAGCATTCTTTTTCTGGTGTCTTAGATGTCCATAAATGTGTTACGTATCAGGATATTACCGGTGATATAAAGAAACAACATTATGTACAGCGCGAAAAACTAAGACAGGGGAAGAAACACGCAAACAAACAAGCGCTTGTTTGTTTGCGTGTTTCTTCCCCTGTCTTAGTTTTTCGCGCTGTACATAATGTTGAACCTTCACCAACTCGCCCAGTTTTCTGTTCTACATAAAGAAACAGTTGTACAAAAAGTGTAAGTGCACTGCCTGGCCGCGCTCCTCCCCGGTTCCTTAATGGCACCCGAATACCTCACATGTCTACATTAGATGGAAACTAAACCGTTGCTTTATATACAACACTTGTAACACGATAGCATCAGAGAGCGCGTTCAGCGGGAACCCGGGGTGGTATGCGAAAAAAATTCCCATTGGTCGACAATCTACACAGTCGTGGCCTCACAAGAAAGTGGGGTTGATTATAACATCAGATAAATTGAGATCATAAAGTCGCAAAATGACTCAAACGTCATTATGGCTTTTAGGAACGCAAAGTAAGTTAATTGCGTTGAAAAGAAAAATTCAGGCGGGCAATTTGTTGACCTAAAGTGTGGTGAGGCGAAAGCCTTTAGCGCGGTGTTGCTGCTTGTGTCACTGATGTGTGGTTAAGATGTTAAGCTTCGCCTCTGAGTGTGGAACGCGACAGCGTCTTGCAACGCTGCCAGGGAGTCCACAGAAAGCCATCGCCCGTTCGGCTGTACGCCTTGCTCGACGGTAAATTCGTTTTTGAGGGAAGGAAATGTATCTCTCTCGCATATCTCGGAAGGAACTTGAACCTCGCCGTAAGGGAAGGGAGGAAGATGGGAGTGAACGAAGACGCCATATAAGCTAGATGCGCCTTTGTTCATTCCATACCATGGAGCTAGCATGGTGGAGTGGCTAGCGTGCCCGTCTCGCACTCCGGAGACCGTGGTTCGATTCCCCAACTCGACCAATTTCCTACTCGGCTTTATTTATTTATGTGGTCTGACTAGAAAGGTTAATTAGGCTGAGTGGTCTTTACTATTGTTCTAATGCCATCCATCATGTCCTGTCACTCACCTGTCAAGTGATGGAACTCTCTAGAATGTTTGACACAATGTCTACGAAACGTGTAGGAACGTCTAACTATTAATGATGGTTAATGATAGTTAAGCATGACGCATTTCGTGATACTAGTTAATGTATGGTTAGTTATAGTTAACGTGACCTTAACTAGTGCACTGATTAATTAGTGTCAGTTAAGGTACAGGCGCAGTGCACAGTCCCACATGTCACTCCTTAACTACTACTAATTACCAATCAGTCAATTAGTCATTAAGTATGATGGCGTAATCATGAAATCCCTTTATATCATGTTCCGATGTCTTTCGATTGCATCCGATTAAGCATCGATTGGCTATTGATTGGCATATGCCCATATAAGACATGCATCCGAAACGCGGACACATTTGCAACACGTCTTGGTCACGACAGTATCAGGCATTCAAGGCTTTCGCCTTAAAATTGGAGTGATAAGCGAATCGGACCCGATACTCTTGGGTCGCGGTTCAGACTGCCAGTAGCCAGCGGCTTTTTCTTATTGTTTTATATTATATAAAACCTCGAGACAAGTTTGATGAACCTGGATAAAGGGAGTCGTATGTTACTGATTAAAAATATTTTAAAATCATAAATAATGAATAACATAGCAATGAAAAATTTTAAAATAAATTAAAAATTTAAAATAAAACTAACATGAAATGCACAAATGAAATAAAATATCGAACAGCGAGCGAGTCTGCGAAGAGGTCTCCCGGCCGTTGAAGGGACACATTAGCGCTATCCCGTCATTCCCTTAAAGTGTAGCTTTAGTGCGCCTCGAATTTAAATAAATCGGTGCAGTTGAACTATCTATGGGAACTATTTTCCCTTACTACCTGAACGCTTATCGTGTTTTGTGCAAGTTCATAGCCCATGTGCAGTTTCGAGGCGTTCGTTATGCAGCGACGAACGAAATCCCGCCAATTAGCTTTATACTGCAAGTTGTTCGAAAAATTAATCATTTCTACAATTCAGCGATTCATTCAGCTAGAAGCGATTGTTAGCGCTGACTCAAAAAGCGATACTAACAAAACAAGAAAGCAGAAGGAACGTCCTGGCTATCGGCATCGGCTGCTATGCGAAAGCAAGGAGGATCTTACGATTGGAGACAGCCACGAAGTCTTCGGTGCGGCTCCGAATCGTGACGTCGGCAAATACCATGAAGTGGCAGAGACCGGCTGGCGGGGAGACTGGACGCCGCAGCTGCTCCCCCACTATGCACACCACGAGGGGGTGCTGGACTGCACGGAGAAACGGCGCAGTGGTGTTGAAGTTAGAGAGCTGAGGCCGTCAGTCGGTGTACGTTTATTGAAAAAGGAATGGCGCCAAAAATACCCACTCGAACGTTAAGTAGCGAGACAACGGCTTTGTTGCAGTCTGGCAATAACAGATCCCGTAAATGCGTGCACGGATATCATTTGTTACGTCGTTGCTTGTTTTCAGAGCACCAACGTAGTTGGGAAACAGAATATGTGTTTTACGCAGTTTGGCAACATAGGTTAGGAAAACAATTTAAATGAAGCTACACTCAATTACTGAGATTCGTGAATTATTTCCAAATGTATCTCGTTTATTTCGAAGGCACGAACCAGCATACCAGGCATATCGCATACCAGACATATCGAGTAACATATGCACGTTTACGCACACTAAACGGAAACATTTTGTGGGACGTTACGCTTGTTCGCGCATCCGCGCTTTTAGTTCAACAAAGGCAAAAGCAGAGGCGACGATGATGGTGATGATAAAAGCGTTGCCGTCACATCCAAACGAGGAGGCGCCGAAATACGAAATGTTAGCGAGCAGGGACAGTTGGACGCGCCGCTCTAGCGTTGACCACTCGGCATAACCAAGCTTCGTCTCTTATGACTGCAGTTTCGTCCGCTGCGCCGTCCCGGTTTGGCGAGAAGAAACCCAGCGCCTGCGGGAACCTAGTGGCCACCTGTGGTAGCGTCTGTATACTTTCGCACTCACTGGACGGTATTTCCTGTCGTTTCACCTTCTCTGCCGCACGTCCTACACATCATTCATCAATATGACTACGCTGACTGTAGGGCAAAGGCCTCTCCCACGACCCTCCAATTAACCCTGTCCTTTGCCAGTTGCGGGCACCCTATCCCCACAAACTATCTGCCGCCCCCTGCTACACATGCCTTCTGTTGGAATACACTCCGTTACCCTAAAAGGACCAGCTGTTATCTTGCCCTCGCATTACATGCGTGCCAAAGCCCATTTCTTCCTCTTGATTTCAACTAAGATGTCAATAACCCGAGTTTGTTCTATCCCCCACTCCGCCTGCTTCCGATCGATCTCTTAACGTTACACCTACCAATTTTCTTCCCATAGCTCGCTGCGTTGTCCTTAACTTAAGCTGAACCCTCTTTGTTAGCCTCCACTTTTCTGCCCCATAGGTGAGTACCGGTAAGATACACCTGCTGTACGCTTTTCTCTTGAGGGATATTGGTTGACTTCCATTCATGATCTGAGAGAATCTGCCATATGTGGTCACCCCATTCTTATTCTTGTGGTTATTTCCCTGTCATGATCCGGATCAGCGATCACTACCTGCCCTAAGTAGACATATTCTCTTACTACTTCCTGCACCTAGCTATCAATTGCGACCTGCTGTTCTCTTGCTATACTGTTGAACATTACTTTGGTTTTCTGCATGTTAATTTCTAGCCTCACCGTTCTGCTCTTCCTGTCTAACTCATTGATTATGCCCTGCAGGTCATGTTCTTCTTTCAAGAGATCTGCTGTTACCTATCCCTACCAGTTGCTTTCCACCTTTGCATTGCTGCTACGGCGTTCTCAACTTCCTCTTTCCTTACTAGCTGGCTGTCCCATAGCTGTGCGCTACTGTCCCTCTCACTAACGCACTGATTATATTGGGCAGTGCATAGATTCGTGTAAAACTCTCCGGCCAATTCAACCATCTTATCCATATTACTAAATAGCATTGCCCTCTTGGTCCCGTAGCGCATACATCCGTTTTTTAGGTATGCCTAGTTTCCTCTTCACTGCCTTCAGACTACTTGCTTTCTTTAGGGCGTGCTCGATTTGTTCTGTAATACACTTCCTTATGTCGGCTACCCACACAGGGTGCAATCAATTCTGGGTCTAACTGTTTGCGGTAAGACAGCGTTGACCTCCGCGAGCCTCGAGCGTAGAGTGGCTACCGACGCTATTGTCATAGAGGGGTTCGACGTGGGTTTTGGTTTTGTTTCTCCGGTACAAATCTAGCGTCGGTTTCTCCTCTATGACAGCTCTCCAGGATTGCCGCTCTTCTGCGCGCAGCTGAATGCCAGCTGCCTTAGCCCACCCTTTAGTGTTCTCTGCTTGCACCTGACCGCTGAAAATCCGAACTTGCGGCGGAGGTAGTGGACTCGCTGCATCCACTTTGTCCGTTGGCTGTTAAGGCGCACTCAGTCAAGCACTTTTCGCCCGCACATATACTTTTGCGTGAGCCGCAGTCTGATGTCATAGGTTATCTTCCTGTGTGTATTGCGAGCCTCAGTGATTGACCGACCGAGACCGCCCTGCACAGCCTCATTGGAGACACGACCGTGGCACCGTGACACATGATGTCCTGTCGTGCGCTAGCCACACTCGAGCCATTCTCGTCTAGGCGATGTCAAGCAGACGATGAGGTTTGAAAACGGTAGCGTGGGTCCATCAACGGCTTTCCATAGACCATGACAAATCGTTTGTACCATAATAAACACCCCTTTCAGAGTGTATATCCGGATCCCAGTGAAGCTTGCTTAAGGTGATTTCCGTAAGTTGCTGTGTGCCCGGGTTGCATGCGGAGTCTGATGGCGGGATACCTGTACCCCGTAGCCTTCGCACTCTCTTCTCAACTGGCTATACGGACAAAATGGTCGGCGTCCTAGGGCGTTGGAAAGGACTGGAGCGACAACTTCCTAGCATTGTAATTCAGTCCAAGTGGTGTAATGGCGCCCGGCCATAATATTAATGAGTGCTTACATCTCCTCAGTGGTACCAAAAATTAACACAATGCGTCGACGTATACCAGCCTGGCACGATCCAACCGTAATTCACACCGTCGCTGAGGTGGCTAAGCCCGAAGCCAGCATTTAGTCCAAAGGATTGCGCTGCACTTGTGTAGCAATATAACATACAAAAAAGGGGAATAACAGGTAGCCCTGCCTCAACCCCTTCCCTACCACAG
Source organism: Amblyomma mixtum (assembly GCF_055824585.1). NCBI lineage: Eukaryota > Metazoa > Arthropoda > Arachnida > Ixodida > Ixodidae > Amblyomma > Amblyomma mixtum. The sequence continues at coordinate 107,353,998 of NC_143013.1, forward strand.
GCTCCCACCAGCTGACGCCGGACACAGTGGCAATTGCTGTGCTGTTCGCATGAAAGCGGCGGAGCTGTCTGATTCAGGTCCATAAAGAAGCGCATCAGCCAGCAAGACTCCTTTCGGACGATATCTAGACACATGCGGAGGCGGAACACGTTATCCTCCAGCCGTAGACCTCAGAGAAAGCCATTATGAAGCTCGGTCAAATGGCCACTGTTCTTCGCCCAGGCAATCCTCCAGGCCTTTAATGTTTGTGTGACGGCCATACATTACGCTTATTAGTGTCAGGAGCCGATTGTCCCAAGGAAGGGTATTGTCCCGATCCATCTTGGAAATGAGTGTCATTCTGGCACGAATCGAGTCTGTTGACATCGAATCGCCTCCCAGTACCAGACTGTTGCTGAAGATTTCGGAGTGCTGTATCAATAACTAAGGCTGCCAGACACATGAATCCAGCAGGGATGCCACCTAGCCGTCACGCTGTGCGCTCTTTGAGGCTGCTAATTGCTTTATCCAGTGCTCTTTGTGATGCTGTCCAATCTTTGTCCTCCAGACGGAGTTGGGTAGTTTTAGAGAGTCGTTATCGGTTTACAGGGCGCCAATTTCGTATAGCTTCCGCATGTGTGTCCGTTAGCTGTTGGTGGAGATAGTCCGTCTTGCCCGTTGGCTCACCCCTGATCTATGGCTCCGTTGGTCTTGCATCCATAGACGCTAAATACGACCAGAATCTAGGCGCTGATCCCCTGCCATCTGGTTCTATCACCTCCTGCATCTGCCGATATGCCTAGGAAATCGAAGAAGCACTTCTATGCGCAGTACCAGCCCCTGCTACCATTGCCCCATTCAGCTCCTGTTCGGCAGTGTCTACTTTGCTCTGCCAGCTGCCAACAGCGCTGTTTAAAAAAACATGCCCCAATTTGTGCAACGTACACAACCGAGGCCATTGGCACACGCCTGTTATAACTTAAGGCTACTTTGCAAAAGCTGAGAACAATCCCAGCGTTATTACTTTCACAAGGTGGCAGTTAGGACTTCTTGCGATGGCAGCTGGGATTTTACTGGCCGGGTAAACCCAACTCTTCGGCTCTTCTTTTCGCTGGTTTCTCTCGCCGGCTTGATAAGTAGTAAACGATAAGTAGATAAGCTAGTCGCTACAACGATACGGAGGCTGGCATGCTGTGACGCGCTGACAGTGCAAACAGACTGTCAGTGTGACTAGAACTTCTTTATGAATTGTAGCGTTCTATGTTACTCGTTGAAATCGGTGTTACGTTAAAATTTAATAAGTACGATAGCTGTGAATGGCTTACCGCAATTACCTGTTGTTCCAGAAACACGGCGTGATAAGTAGAGCCTTACACCCCCATTCAAGATATATACCGAAGGGTAAGTACACAGCTCTAGCGATGCTCTTACTGTGTTTCTGCCTGGGTGTCGATGGAGCGGTGAGCTCGATTCCTTCCGGGCTCGCGGTTGTCATCTCTTCGTCCTCTGATGTAGTTATGGCAGCGGCTGATGACTCCGTTGATCCGGAGATAGGTTCCTCTTCCGTTGCTCCTTTCGTAAGGGTCGCTGCCGCCGGAGATGGCCGAAATTTTTTGTGCGTTGTCTTGCTGTGCCTCGGGACCATCGCTGTACGGGAACCCCGTTTCCTAACGGTCGCTTCACGCCTCGAGGGTTCCTACGATGTAAGAGGGAACCTTCAATCACTCGGTCTACGTAACTTGCGCTTATCATCAAATACAAATGCTTTAGATGTTGTCCCAAAGGAGTCGAAGCCGTTGTTAGGAACACATGTTTTGCGTACATGCATTCGTAGCCCCTCTACTAGACACAACCGTGCAGTTGGAATTAAATTTGACGCTTGATTTGAGCTGGCGTATACAGTATACATTATCGCGTGCTGCATGAAATGTGGCCAGCAAACACCCTGAAAATCGCATTATCCGCAACCGTTGCTTTATCGGGCTATATTGTCGCAAAAATGTTACTTTGATTCAAGCCCATGGTTTGAAAGATACTCATTCGGAGTTTTCTAATCTTTTCGAAATGCATGCCAGAGCTCGTAGATGTTCCCAATACTACAATCAATTTATTCCAGACACATTTTGGGTGTTTGTAATGTAGGCTCAGGAACGCACGGTCGATAAGCTGTGGCCGCAGTTGAAATACATGAGCCTGGTTTCTCCACACGGCCATAATCGTCTCTTTATTTTGAAGTTTAAACAGCTATCAACGCTCGCGAAGTCAGATTGCGAAATAGCGGCATATGCGCAGAAATGCTTGTTAGCTACGTTTTTAGGGCTTCATTATACACGATTTTGAACTCCTAACCGTAAGTCTGTCCCATACTAGACAAACCGTTAGTGCTGAAACATTTCAGCCGAGAACGGTTAATATTTTTTAATTTTCCCACTAAACTTCTCAGCCGCTAGTTCCTCAAGGCGGGACGCAAAAAACAAAATGGCCGCGTTGGCAAAATTTGTTTCTTTCTTAATTCATTTTTCTTAGTAATCCTCAAATCTTGATCACTTGTAACGCCAAGAAAAATATTACGAAAGTGCTGTAAAAACCTAGAAAATGATCTTTTCATGATCTGTGTTCGTCGAGAATTGTTTGAAAACCCTCCTTCTGTCTCCCCCGGCCATCGCAGATTCCGCAGAATTTGGACGACAAAGGACCGCCTCCTCGGCGTCACCGCGAAGAGTAGAGATCAGAGGTTCCGGTCGTCACAATGCCATATTTCTCGCGGCAGAACCAAAGGTATGGGAGGCGATTAAATAACAGGGCAAGTAGTGCTCCAATCTAGTCAAGTGGTAGTTAAAGAACGCCTTCATTTTCTGAAAGGCACTTACGCATCGGCGGCACGCTTGACAGGTGCGCGTCAAGTTGTGGCGGGTTGCGCTTGTGTAGTCTGCTATTTTCTAGAGACATACGTCTGCTTCGGCGGCATGTTTGGCACCTTCAGCGGGCACGATACGCTAAGACAGAAAGATTGCCTCCCAAACACCGTCTTTTGCAACGTTCCTTCAGTGACGCTTGTTACCTCCAGTGCGACAGTGACCGAGGCGGCCGTGGCCGCCACGCTATCGCGCTGCATAGAAATGTTGTGAGCATTTCAGATTATTTTTGCCCCCAATGAGGCAAAATATTCATTAAGGCCTATTTACTCAGCTTTTACTTTTCCCTCAGTAGCTATGACTCGTCCCTTCGACATTTTCTAAAGAATAAACTTAGTATGATTGTTTTTTTGTGTGTGTATGTGTCACAGGCCGTTTAAGAGTGTAATAAAGGTCTCTCTCATCTAACTATACTCGTCGGACAAGAACAGAAATTAGCCTTGTGAGCGTTAATTCATATATATTTCGCAAGTATGAGGATTCCCTTGAATGCACCCGAAAAAATTTCCAACTGCAGTTAAAATAGGTCCTTCTTTGGAAGTTTTTTACAAGCTATCTGCTATGGGCTTCTTGGCCTACTGAAACATGATGAAGCGCCATGATAAAGCATGACAGAGTTAGCAGCTATTCGGCCGCTGGGAGCATAAATCTGTTGTAAGCAAATCAACCAACATTTAAGGCTCCTAAACGCGCCCTCTATTGTGGCAGACATCTTAAAACTTGACTAAGTGTGCACACTGTGAGTGTTATCTGAAATCCAAAATAACTTAGGCTGCACAAGTGAGGTTTTTCTTTATATCTTGATAAAGATAAATTTTCACAACATTGTACGTCGGGTATGACGAAGATATGCGTGCAATAGTTTTTTAAAGTTATATTTGCAAGAAATGTTTGCTTGCAAATACGCAAGCCAAGTTTAATTTTAATTCTATGAGTACTAAGAATCTTGAGCTTAGAGCTTTGTTTCACTAAACGGGCGTTTGTAAAGATGCTCACATCAATAACTTCAGCTCTTTTTCGTTAATCATTTTAATAAGACGACATACCTAGGTGGTGGTTAATTGTAATCAATAAACAATTATAAGAGCTAGCCTTCAATAAAAAAACGTTCGGAAGTGTTTGTACCACATATATACATAATTTTCATTACATTGCACGCATACAAAAATGAAAATACTTCTAGTTGACGCGTCCCCTAATAAAGCCAAAGGACGCACCTCCGGTCTGCTCGATGCACGACTCTCCCAGACGAACGGCTCATCAGTCTCTGTAGGAATGACGCCCCTGTCGTAGCGGCCTTCTGCTGCACACACGCGCACGACGCTTTTGCAGTTGTGGCACCCCAGCTTCCTGCCAGTTAAGGTCTAGTCGATGGTGGTGAAGTTAAACCTATCTTAGAAATCACCCCCATTGACCGGGTTCAGTGAGTAGTAACATCTCACAACGTTGCAGAACATACTAGCACTTCTGTGAGCGCCACTTCATCTATCTTTTAGTGAAACGCCCTTTTGCCAACTATGACATCGATACGTATTTGTATCTAATGCAAACTATTTCAATTTAATGAATCCGAGGACATGAAATGCCATGAAAGTTTTTTTTTCCACAAAAAACACTACACACAAATACAAGACGATGACAACGACGACCAAGAACTAGTTTATTCAGGGTTGACAGATCCATTTATAAGACAGGTTGGCGCATGCATGGCAGATACGCTCACAGTATGCCTGGTAAACGTGCATCTTCACGACAACCTAGAATAAATATTTAAATAAGGCTGACAAACAAACTACCATGGCGTTTTCAGTACCAGACCAACTAGCCCGACAACTCGTGCTGAATGTGTGCGCATTGCAGCTATCAGAAAAACGAACATTTCTGGAAACATTAACCGGCAACATTCCGAATCACAAGGAACACGATCTCCAAGAAAGTTGGCGCAAGGCTCTCGTTGACTGACAGCGGCGGCAATTCAAGGGCGACCAGCACATAACGAACGTGTTCGTGCGTGGCGGCGTATTCCAAAGGGGCTCTCTTTGCGATACCGCAGTGAACAGAAGCGACAGCTCCTTGACCTTCGCGGCCTCGGTCACGGCAGAGAGCCCAGCTGCGGATCAAACCATAGCCGGAGCAGTAGTTATCAAGCACCACGACATGATGGGCAGGAAAGTTCACGTCGTCACCGACTCGCAACGGGCCTGCCGGAACTTTAACAATGGGCTAACACCGCTGCTGGCGGCTCATATCGTGGGCCCGCAGCTGGAGGAATACCACCAAATCACGCGGATGCTGGGCCACGCGACACTCGGGGGTAACGAGAGGGCGAACGCATTAATACGAGCGTGCCGTAAGAGCATTAAATTCTAAGTGCGCACGAGGATTAAATTCTAAAATTTGGAGTTTTTTATCGAGCCAATATCTCTCAGTACGCCACCATTCTGCATTTCACCCTAACAGAAAAGCCCGCGTCATGGTCGGTAAGCGAACCCACGACCTCCATCTCTGCCGCCGAGCGGTATATCCAGGGGCATACCACGCTGAACTCGAAGCAACAAAACGTCATCGCAGAAATGTATTCATGTATTAGGGCACAGTTTCGCCAGCAGTTTGTAAAAACTCACAGGCGATCATTGCGACTGATGCAGGATTGGCACTACGAGGGATTTTGGGGGCATTACCCCGCTAGCCCCTGTCTCTTCTTAGTTGTATTATGCTCCCGATGTCACTGGACAAAATTTTAGATTTTGAAGTTGCGGAAGGTGTTGTTTAAGTAAATTATGCCACCTCCAAATAAATATAAGCTGTTTTAACTGAAAATATTATCTCCGCTAGCCTTGCCCACACGCTGCATTTTTTCCACTGCAAAAACCGGCAAAATGAGACTTTCCTTTGCATAACATATTTCAACGTAGTGCTGACTGCAGTCCGGAGAGCAAGAAGACTGAAAGTGACTTCTAAACGAAACCCTTTAATTGGGCTGACATGCGCCCGCAACGAACAGTATGAGTCGGCGGCGGCGTAGCAACAATCGTGCGCGGCGGTCGTCGAACCCTATGCCTGCCGCTCTAGACCATGCTCATTTTAAAGCTGATAGGGAACTTTCGAGATAAAGCGTGGGAAGTCGCAACAATATCTGGAACAGCGTATACTCGGCTCCGCCTGCATGCGGTCAATCGAGATAAATCTTGTCGCGTCTTGCATCACAACTACAGCGATAAAGCAGCTTTCCGGCAGATTGAAGAGCGAACAAACAAACACAATTAACGTTCGAGGCAATACCTCATATTTGATCTTACGCCTCTGCCAATAAACGCTAGTTTTGTGTGGTTTTCTTTAGCGCTGCACCAAAAAAAAACCTCCCGATCAGTTGCAAATTTCTGGGTCATTTTTCACGACCTAAACCGAAATTGCATTACATCGTTGCACGTTTCAGACATGCGGGCGCACGCACAAATTGCCTCTCACAAAAACCAACATGCTTAGGCTCTTGAAGAATGCAACGAGGCTGGCGTACGTGGTTTGTCTTTGGCCACAAGCAGCAGCAGTGTCACGGACAGTGCGATGATGAAGAGCAGAGAGGTTGCAACCGCTGGCGCTGCAGTCCACCTGGGAACGAGAGATCAGAAAGAAAAGAAATTGCCATCTCAGACGCAGTACTTTACGGCGGGCACTGAAGACTAGTTACGCGCCTTGAACGCCAAAGCATTGTTTTTTTTTAAATTTTATTTCCCTTTCGTTTCTTTCATTTATGTCAACTTTTTTTCTCTTCCATTATGATGACACGCATCCTCATTATCATCTAGTCTGAAGGCAACGCATATACTAGGTTCTTTGTTCGCCAATAACCAACGCGGTCTTGTGGCCAATCGGTTTAGTTCTCGCCCCACAATCTGAAAGTCCTGGTTCAAGTTCCCCGCGCCTTCTGACGAAATTTTATTTTTCTTTTGTATCAAGTTGACGCAATCTGGGATTTTTCGTGACAACTTCTGAGATCAACGACACCAGGTTTCGTTGCCGATGAGCCTATAATGTTTTAGCCGTAATAAAAATTACAGTCAGTCACCGGGGCTTCCTGTATTCATTAATTTGCAGGACATTACAACCATGTACGGTCCTGCACAGACTGACGGATCTATTCACAGACTTGAGATTAAAAGGCGGTCATTGTTTCGAAGAGTCTAGCTTCAAAATAGTAAGCCTTGCGCAAACATGTGCGGGTTGAAAGTATGTAAGCATGCCGAAGAAATGCGGTTTCACCAGAAGGAACCCGTGAACTTACTTTGTTGCTGTTAGAGACAAAAAGAGAAATTAATGGACATGTAGAAGGCGAAACTTGTTCCAATTAAAGATCAAGTGAAGTGAAGGTGATGTTCGGACACAGCAAGTTTATTACAGAGTGAGATTAACGGCATAAAACAGTTGATTGTTCGTGCACAGCGCCAATAGTCGATCTAAGGGATGACGCGGTTAGCAACAACCTCGGCGTTTGGCATGTTAAGCTGAAAGTTTTAAGGCTCAGATTGAATGTTCGGAACCTACTGGTATTCAGTGCTCATATGGTGAGAGAACTGCGTAGTGTGAATAACGTTACGGTACGTTTTAGGAGATATTATCAGAAAACACACGATATTACCTGCTTGTTCTATGCAATCTGGTTTACTGCAACGCAGTAATGGCGTTTTAGCGGCCTGATAAACTCACGCGTCACGTCGTGCCTGGAGGACGATGATGTACCGGTGTCCGTGTCTTCTACTTCTTCAGAGTAGTCTGAAGCCCACTCCCTGTCGTACTCATCTGCGTGGACAAAAAGAACAAGAGAAATAATTGTAGGTAGTCAGCTGTACACAGGGTCACACAGCGCCTGGAACAATGGTACTCTTTCCGCCCTGTAGCGAGGCAATAAAGACTGTTATTCGTAGCTTGAGGTGATCACTAGTGGGGCAAGAAGAAGCATTAAAGTCCCTCCCTGTAACCGGAAAGTTCTGCACGAGCCAAGGGCGAGACGAAAAATATTGAAGAACCGAGCTTACTGGCTTAGCGAACCAATCGGCGAAACATATTACAGGTTTGGGGCCTATAGAGCCTTTCAGCTCTCCATTTGTCTGTGGAGTCTACATCGTCAGCCATAAGAGAAAGCCTAGCTGTGCTCAAGCGAATCAGCGCCGCCTCATCTAGCCAACCGTCACCTCTCTCTCTCTTCTTCCCCCATCTCCCCTACATGTCTTCTGCCTTGTCGCCTTGTCTCCTCTCAGCTGGCAAAACGTTAGCGACCGAGTTCTGATGTGCGAAATTAGGCAAACGTTGAAACAAGTGCAATTGAAGTAGCTTACGCCCTTTGCTTGTCCCCCCACCCCCACCCGCATTTTTTTTAAACAAACTTCAAGCTGTCAAAACTCATACCTCGCGCATTACCCCATGGCAGTGCATCGAAGCGTGCCCAGGATGCGCCCAGAATAGAAATTGGAACTGGTATTGGAACCGCTCCGCGATACCCATCGGGCAGCTACTGGCAAGGGGTGGTCATCTCGGAGCACGTTACTGTCGGAGACATCGGGACGCAGAGCAAACAGCGTGTCCATTTTTTCCATATCAATCCTGGCCATCGAGAAGGCAAGTTTGCGGCGCGTCCACAGTTGTGGTCTCACTTGTCTATAATACACGCGAGAAAATGCCGGAACGAGTTATCATTTGCACGCAAGAAGTATTCATGACAGGCCCCCGATTACAACTCGGCAGCCCTTATACGAAACATTGATGGCGATATGACAAGTTGCTTTGCGATAGCTACATTGACTATCAAACTCGAGCCATTGCAGCCTTCAGGCAGGCGTGAGCAACTTCCGCCTTTGCGCTTTTTTTCTCGTCTGTGGAGGCGTCGCGAACAAGCTCTACTGCAGGTCTTGGGGGAGTCTCGGTTGGATTGTAGCTCTCTTCAGAGTGCGCTAAGGCCTGTGTACTTTTTACTATTCCTCTTGGCGTAGTAACCGCTTGCACGTGCTCAGTATAACATCTTCAATAAATTTGGTCAAAACTGGACATGGTTGGCTTTTTTTAAATTTAGGATTTCAGATCTGTATTGATGCTTTTCATGTTTTATCACGACTGCGAAAAAGAAACGCAGCGAGCTATTCACCGAACCGTCCACTCTGAGGAATGTGCTGTGAGTTGCCTGCAGCCCTGCGCTCTTTAAGGATAGCAAAACAAAGAAGAGCTAAAGAAATCCGTCATTGATATTGCGCAGACACGCATAGAACTAATTGGCTCAGCGCCCCGCATGTTTTTTTTATGGTCTTTGCATCATTCACTCGGTTTGATATGACCGGGTTTGAAAACGCTAACGTCATATTGCTCAAACAATCTCCTCCGGAGGGATTTTCTCCGCCTTCACTCACCATACCGACTAACTAAAAAGTGTATGCGTGCTGACTGATAGCTAGTATGCAGTTAAGAACGGGGTTCATTATCTTCCAAGAGGAGAGAGTAAGGTTTGTCACCAGTGACCAGTGCGCAAGCCACACGGCCGAAACAGTGCACCACTGCTAGAAAACAGGTATTGATGTTAGCTGGGTAGAAAAAAAATATTTACTTACCCGAGTCCATTCTTCCCATGGCTGACAGTACAGTGAAAAGGACCGTTGTCTTCGTCTTCTGTGCGTTGTCTTTTCACGTGGCCAAGTGAACGTTTATTTCTTTCACAAAGTCCGCTGTACAATGCGGTTCTTACCGGTCAGACTTCATCGGCGATGCCAGCGCGAGGTAAAAATTCGGCGCTCTCCCACTGAAAACAATTTTATTCAGGTGCACAAGAGGACGCATCTTGAGAACACAGTGCGCAAGGCCGAGAAGCCCACAAAGTTTTTCGTTAACACAATTTCTTCATACTGACTCGTACTTTTCCACAGTTGGCGTGCGTAACAGTTCTTTTGTGGCCTGTGTTTGTGTTATCATTTCCAAGACAATACGCTACCTACTCGCCAGTAATTACTAGTGTGGCCCCTGCGGCAGCTCCTAGCTTCTTTCGTGCTGGTTGTGTAGACACGTGCAAATGACAAATGAAGAAGAGAATTCGAATGAACCACAGTACTTTCTTTCTCGTACTTCAACAGTCTTTTATTTAGTTTTATTTTTTTCTAAACTTATTTTTCTAATTTCAATAATTTTACTGCTTAACTTCTCCGCCTCATGACTCTGCTTTTCCTCGCGGTCACCGAAGTGATTTCGCTTGACATTCAGCGTATCCACCATTCAGCGTCTTGACATTCAGATATCTATAACGAATGCACAGCTCTCAAGAGAATTTTATTGGACCCCATGGTTACACGATAAGGGACCACAGTCCCTCAAAAAATACAAGAGTACAGTTCGCGTCTAGTGTCGCTCGATTACGGAAAAGCGATCACTCAAGACACGATGGCGACTCCTGTCGCCCTGCGAACAAAAGTCATTCACTGCACGTAATAATGTCCACAGTGTCCATAATGTCCGGATGCCGCGGGGGAAGCACGCTCCCTAACTAAATAAGAAACGCGCAACAACACCGCGCACTGCAAACACTCAATAAGGCAGGAGCCGTACGGTCACGCGGCCCCTGTCGACGGCGATGAAGCGAGTGCTCCAACGCCGAAGGAACTCTTCCTCGGGGAGCTTCAAATGCACAGCTACCATAGTCCTTCATAAAGTCGGCAATAAAACTCCATTGAGGAAATGTGTCTTGCAGGAAGACACGATATCGGCACTGCTATTCACCGCCTGTTACAAGGTGTGTTTCGAGGCCTTGATTGCGAACAGTTGGTGATAAAAGTTAATGGGGAATACCTAACTAATCTGCTCTTCGTTGATGACGTCGCCTTGCTAAGTCACTCAGGAGATAAACTGCAAAGCATGACCGATGATTTAGACAGGCAGAGCATAATGTTAGGTCTTAAAATTAACATGCAGAAAACCAAAGTAATGTTCAACAGTCTCGCAAGGAAAAAGCAGTTCGCGAATGGCAGCGAGTGGTACTAGCGAATGGTAGCAAATGGTGCTCGGTGTGGTGAGGAAATACGTCTACTTAGGGCAGGTAGTTGCTGCTGATCCCGATCATGAGAGGCAAATAAATAGAAGAATAAGAATGGGGTGAAGCGCATATGGCAGGTTCTCTCAGATCATTAATGGCACTTTACCAATATCCCTCAGCAGAAAAGTATACAACACGTTTATCCTACTGGTACTCACCCATGGGGTAGCAACGTGGAGGCTAACGAAAAGGGTTCAGCTTAATTTAAGGACAACGCAGCCAGCTATGAAAAAAAAAAGAACATTTAGTGGCCTAATCCGTGCTGCGCCTATATTATTCTACTGAAAGAATGCGTGCGTGCGGACCCATGTTCTGTTGCCATAAACAAAGCACACTTTTTGGGAAACACTTTTAATCACGCGTGTGCTATCTGCTGTCGCGCAGGACACCCAGTAAGGACATGTGGTAACTGAAGTAAGACACATAGTTCATGCTGGTTACATCGACGTGTCGTGCAAAGATGTAACCAATGCAGATGCACTTCTGGTTGTGGCTTGAAGTAGGTTGTTAACAACTGTTATCCCCAGTAGTTAGCGCATGAGCACTGGCAAACAGTGTGATTTCTTAGCGTCGACGTTTATATCGCCGAAGATCATGAGGGGAGCCTCCGGTGCCTGCGCACTGCATGTGCTCGCATTCGCGTAGTTCATAAACTAATCCTTTGTCTTTAGACATGGTCGTGAGAATAGGCGATAATGTCCGCCCGCCGCGGCGGGGCTCGGAACGTCAAGAGTCACAGCAAATTGGGCCTTTTGTGTTCATTCTTCAGCTCGACATTCTTCTTGGTTCAAGATGTACTCACTGGGAAGCGGCCATATACGGTTATTTTACCCAGATTACACCCAAATGCTCTCTGTGTGGTCTATTACGGCAGGCCTGGGAGCAATCTTCGTCGAGTAGACCGAGGGTGCACTGGCAAATGTTTGCTGGCTCTTTCCAGAAGAGACCAGACGCATGGCGGAAATCGCTTGCTGAGCACAGATGGACTTGGTTCTGAACTGGGATCTATTGCTTTGCTTTGCGAACACAAAACTAAGTCCAAATCCTCTCACATATAGAGTCGTAAGTCGAAACCAATCACACAACACCGTGTCACTCAACGGGCAGTGCAATGAACCAGACTTTAGAGGCCGCAGGCTATCTTGCATAAAAATGCGTTGTAAGCATTAAGAGGAAAAAATTTTTTACTTGGCAGAAAAAGTCTCGGTTACTAAAGCAAACCAACACTTAACCTCAAAAGGGCTCCAAAGCGGAACCGCTATGTTGCACGATTAAAGGGATATCTCCCAAACATTTCAACCCTAAAACAAATATATTGATGGATAGCGCAAAGCTTGGATCCCCCTAATGGCCTTTATCGACTGAAATAATCTATCGGAGTTCAAAATCTAGCTCAGCTTGCCTTCGCAGGTTCCTTCCGGAGAAACATCGCTAAAAATCTTTCCATCTCAAAATTCCGACCAGATAAAAAAAAACTGATTTAATTCAGCGACCAAAATTCAAGGCTCATGCAAAAACACTTCTATGTGCAGTCTACATGGCGTTATTTTCTATTAACGCTATCTGATGACAACTCGTGCAGCAAACACTGTGCAAGTTTGCACCTTAAACGCAAATGGCAGGCAGCTGTGACTCCTAATTAACTTGAATTGCCGAAACCTCAAATTGTGTCCTCGCAAGACAGTTCAGTTTCCTTGCAAGATACTGCAGAACATTTCTGAGAGTGACATAAGCTCTTCGCCACAGCAGCTAACTTTCATTTCTACTGTGGTTCCGTTTCACTTCTGTAAGCAAAATTGTCAGTTCTAGAAAGAAAGCTTTTGGTGTTATTCATTTAGTCGGCAGGACCGAGCAGCAATTTCCACATGCCACTACGCACTAGAGAAGCGGTGAGCTCAAGTTCCTCTGCTTTTGCTCACCCAAGTAGCAGAAATGGGGACTGAATTGGGGGCCCTTGTGGGCCTGGCACAGACTGCCCACGGGGGACCAACGTGGGATATGTGTGGTATTTGCAAACTCGGCATCGGGCGGGACCAATAAGGGCCGCCCAGTGAGTTTTGCTACATAGCACCAGCAAAGGACCCTTATGGTCTGCATGCATAAAAGTGATGAAAGGGGGCTTTCCTTTTAGAAAGATGGGTAGTAATGGGCTTCTCAGAGGGCACCTGCAGGCGTCAGAAGGTGGCAGTGCAGCGGACATCACAGTGTCCAGGCCATGCTGAACCCTAACGTGCTACCCCATCCTAGGTCCACAGGCAAAAGCGTCGTCCACTTTCGCGTCTGAACCGCTGTTGCTTAGGACGATCGCTCCCCCGCCCCATTTCTTCTCCCGTTTAGAGACAGACCGGTACAGGTCGCACCCATTCTCCTCCCGATTACAGCCCCCTCGGTGCGCGGCGTCTTTCGCCCATAGGACTAGAAACACGAGCTCTGATGCAGGCCGGGAGAGGTGGGCGGGCGGGGTGGGGGCATAAAACCATCGGTAATTGGTTGTAGAGTGAGCACCTCCTCGCTATTTCGGGGAAGTGGGCTGGGAGCGAAAGGGAAGAGATACGGAGGTGCCCTCGAGGAAGGATCAAAGCTGGACAGACAAACTAGAGATAAGCCAGTTTCTTTTTGCGAACGGACCCAGGAAAAGCGGGGAAGGTAGTAGAGGGGTGAAAGGAAAAGCTTGAAAAATATAACTTGCGTAAAGACGTGCCACTCGTGTGATGCTTCTATGAGTGTTTGCTGTTTGTATTTCTTTTCTCCGGCGCGCTGTATTCATTCGCTAGCCCTAAGCGCCGGCCCTCCTAAAGCGTGCCGGCTCGGTTGAGTAAGCCTACTGTCGTTCGTCAGTAGAATGGTTCTGGGCGATTTCTGTTAGTATCTCTTCCTTGTAACGTGAAGGCCGTGGCTGGCTCCGATGGTGCATGCAATCTGCACTTGGACAAGTTGCGTTATCAACGGGAGATCACATGGCGAACATGAAGCGGAGATAATCCATGCATGAAACCCAAGAATTTGCTGTCTTCGTTAACGCATCGCTACAGACGGTGGCTAGGGCACGTTAAGAAAGCCACTGAAATTAACGACGGCACTAACGAAGCTTCTACAGCTTCGTTAGGCTCGCTGTATTCGTCAAGCAGTCTTGAAGGCCAAGTACTACTTTCCGCATAGAGACAACGAATGCACCTGTAACGCTGGCGTGTGCATGTAAATAAGCAAGAAACATTATGCCAGCAGCTTTCTCCGTGGCGACCATAGTGCGTGAGAAAAAAATGCAATGTGATATGCGCAAAAGAAGCGCGAATAAATCCCACGGAAAGGAGCGAGTTATTTTGATACTACGACGTTGAAACAGCAGCTTATCAGAGGATTGAAACACGCAAGGTTTGCTATTTCGGTCCTCTTAGCCTTTTTAGATCTCATGTAAGATATGCAGGCAGGCCAAATGTGAGAATGTCAATTCTTCCCGTGTATAGCTAATGTACGTGGGACCGTCGTTAGGGGCCGCCTGCCAACTCGCTTTTCTGCCTTGTGAGGCCCATAGTAATTTATGTAGGACTTACGAGGACTGCAGGTATAGTATCTGTTTGCCCACAGACAGCCTAATTGACTTTTTCAGGATGCGGCACGTGAAGCGCGTGCTGGGGTTGCCCGCAATTCACCACCATGTAGCCCGCGTCTTTTATGCACACACTGCGTGTTTCGCCATTGCGGAACCCTAGCTCAGCCCTTTTATATAGGATATGTAGGATATAGGCGGGGAAGATGTAGGAATAGCACATGTGCCCATGCTCAGCCCATGCGGGACCGTCGCAGGTGTTGCTCAGGCAGCCCAAACTTCATGCCTATAACGCATTGCCACTGTGAAGCCGAAGGTTTGGCTCCTGTATTTTCTACGCAGGACCATGTAGGCTGAAAGCGGGAATGCTAGCTCTTTGACAACTCTAAACCACAGACCGCAGCTCCCTCACGGTACGGGCCACCCCATTAGGGTTACCCTCACTTCATCATCGTAGATTGTGCACCTTTGTCCGTATGCATCTGTGCCCATGCATAGCCAACAAGGAGCCCAGTGAGGCATAAAATCGGCAGCGCATTTTCAGAATGACGTATTCGAGTGCTTTTGCGGTCAAAGCTCTTTACATTTACTTTAAGAAGCGGGTGTTCTGTTTCTAGCTGGCACGAACCTGACGTCCCGTCTGTGCTCCATCCTTTCTGCCTATCCCCTCACTTCTTTTATTTCATTTCTCCAGTCTGCCTGTTTTCCCTCTATTTCCGCTGCTCCAGCTCAGGTGCTTCCCGTAGCGATGGCAGATGCCGGGGCTAGAAAAAGTCGGTTCCTCCCTTTTTATTATTATTGTTGAATAAACCATTGCTACTACTACTTTCTAGCCGGCCGATTCACCCTCACGGTTGCTGCCCTTTTCCGAAGACAGCCTTACTGGGTGGTATTTGCACGTAGTTGGCTTCTTGCTGTCTCACTTTAACCCTTGCAGGAAAACTTCCCTGCACTTTTCCGAGGTTTACTCTCTTACATCGCGAGATCAGAATCAACTTTTTTTTCTTTTCGTTGGATTTCAAAACAACCAAACCTGTATTTTCACCAGTGACCGCTACCACTGGTAACTCAAGATACGAGCGTTTCACTTTTTCTGCTGCTGCAGCGCTCTTCACTTTTCTGCGAGCTTCCCGGTGCACGTCTTGATCGCCAACCTACTCTCTAGGCTACCCATACGCGCCAAATGTACACTGCTCTCACGATTGACGAACTGCTTTGTCGTTGCCATCGCAGCTAAAACTTGACTCCATACAATCTATCGTAGGACGTGTCACTGCCTCTGGGTTATGAAACTTATTTCTCTAAAGGTTATGCTACGTCGTTTGAGCACCTTCCTGGCTGCCTCCTAACTCGCTTGGCTTTTCTATATAACTAACCCTCTGGTGGGACCTTTCAACACTGCTTTGTGCATACTTTCCAGTGCCATCCGTAACTTTAGTTTCGGAACCTGCACCTTTGGACACCTCAACTTTTTCCTTTACATGTCCGTGCCGCTTCGACGCCGGAACAAACTTCTTTCTCTTGGCGTCACGCTTATCCAACTCAACCGTGGTCTTCCGTACCGTATCGTTGTGCTGTGGGATCAGGTGTTCCTTCTTTCCTGCTGTACCTCTCCCACTGTCGCGCGCGTGCACCACTGGGTCCTCTATCCTGTCGTCGCGCCGACCCACTTCGGCAACCGGCTCTCTGGCCTCTTCGGAATCTCTCTAGGGTTCTCGCGTTTCGTTTCCACCCGTGTGGACTACACGCCTGTTTATCATTAGCAGAGTCGCGGCCTGTAACTCGGGGACCGTTTGAATCTTATCGGGTTTCCCCGCAACAGAGGCCGCATTACATTTAACTGCCTCCTTCACTCCTTCCACAAATTTCGAAATGCCTGCAAAGACCGACCTTCATTGTTTCGTTGTTATCCGTATCTTCACGTGATAGGCTCAGCACAACATTAGCAACCTCAAGCGGCGGAAGGGCCTCTTGTATGCAGCGCCAAAGATCTTCGTTCTATTTTGAAGTCTAAAATACTTTAAAAATTGTCTAGACATTTAGCAATTTTGTCGCCTCTTTTCAATGCTGGCTGTTGAGAGAACGTCACACCCCTTATTTCCATTGCCGATGCTCCGGTGAACTTTTAGCATTATGCACTCGTGCTCTGTTTCACGCGTCTTTTCACACAGCTAACGACTACCTTCTTTTTGTCCTCCTTGTCACTCCAATATCTCGCTGTTCACTTTTTTTTTTAATTTAGGCCTTCTGTAATCTGAACTGCGCCTCTTAACGCCTCAACTTCAAGATGCAATCAGTCCAGTTGATGATGATGATGTCCTCAGGCTTCTGCTTTACTTTCTTCAGCTCGCCCTCCTCCTTTTCTACTGCTATCTTCTTTTCCACCTCAGGTTTCAGGAGTTCTCTCGTAAAGCTGATTATTTCTTTGTTGGTAGTTTGAAAAAGAGATTTATAAATATCAAATACCTTAATCTGATCCTGTAATACCACACCCAATTCCTCGCACAACGCTAACAATTCTGCCTCCGGCCACATCGTGAGACCCGTGCTTGCTGCTCAAAGCCCCGGCTTTGCCGTCGAGCTGCTGTTGTGAGTTAACGCGTCACTCTCTGCACGACCCTGACCGATTGCTAGCATTTCAAACTTGTGAAGACTGGCTAAGAACCAGCACCATGTCACATTGTAAATCCCTCCTCTGCCACCAGTTGTTAGATGTGAGCTCCAGGTACCGCTCGACAGATCCTCTGTAAAATCGACCCCCGTTGCACCCACGACTGGAGTGCCATTGAGAGAAGGAGTTCGGTGATGATCAAAAGAAAAGAACGAAGTTTATTTACATTTTCTTCAACTCAAAGAGCGAACGGGAGAGCCTCTCTCGGCCAAACTGGTTGCCGAGTTTTCTAGGGCTCTCACTTACAAAAGTTTCTAGATGCAGGATGGCCTTGCCGTGGAGGGAGGGACCTTAACTCTCGGTAATGTTGTGTAAGTGATATACCAGTGCTTGTAAGCGAGCGCCTTTTACATTTATGTCTTTGTTTCCGTGAGTGTCACCCTTGTTAGCGTGCGTCATTTTTGTGTCTATGTTTGTTTCTATGAAGGGGCCGCCCCTTTGTTCGACCACTGGAGTGGCGGGTGCCCCTTTTGTTCGTAAGTAGGGAGGCGCGCCTTTTCGACCCCGCCGCGGGGGGTCCCGTCTCGTACGACATCTGAAGCGCCGACCCAAGAGCCTTCTGGCGTTTCTCGAAAAGAGCCCCTGCATATGTGCGAGCCTCTACTTGTGTTTGTGTGTTTTTTATATGCATATTTGGATGTTTTCTGTGCTGTCAAAGCGTGGCTTTCGAAGGCACAGTGCGAAACAAGGATGGTAGTAGGGCCCTGTAAATAATTCTAGCCCTGAAAATATCCTTTCTTGTAAATATAGCCCTGTTGTGTTTTTCCATGTGTGGGTTTAATTAAAGTTAATCCGTGAGTTTCTAAAATGCTGCAATGACCTCTCATGCTGCGCACTCAACGTCCCTCCTATATGCATGGATGAATCGGTGTTGGTTAGGAGCACCCTTTGAAATGGAGGGGTGGCAGGTGCCGCCATGCTCGGCAGTTCCTCTTTGTTATATTTCTCTGAATGAGTTTTAGAGGGCTGTCATTTTCTAGTTTCTAGTTGGAGGACGGCCTTGCGGTGAAGGAAGTGACCTCTGAATCTCGGAGGTGGGTGGTTCGGATCCCACCATCGTCACGTGTTTGTTCTGTATTCTGCTTTCTAAAAGTTCTATTTAAGCGATGAGGTAATCACACCTTAATCTTCCATTGATCAGATAGTTTAAAAATACCACTGTGCCTATGAGCTTCTTGGTTCGGTGGTTGTTTTGGTTACCTTCATTCGTAAGTCAAAAGAAGCCCCTGATATCTCTTATTACCGTCCTTATCTGATCACACTCATACACTAGTATGTACAGTCTTTGTCAAAAGTAAGCAGACTGCACGTTTTTCTTCTCAGTCATATATTAAAGCTATTATGCAAGCCCTCAAGCTCTAAATCTCTGTATGGTAAGAAGAACCCCTGTTCCCACCGTCAAAGAACTTTTTGATCTTTAGGGAAGCCGTGATGGCTCTGTTATACGAACGAGAAGCAAACCATGGAACCAAGGTTACTTTTTACAGACTGTACATGTTGTGGGGCTCTGCGGCTCTATTCTTAAACATTGAAACTGCGTCGGCTGTGTTCGAGCCACCTAGCTGGGTACGGGTGCAGCGCAACTGCGCGTGACCAAATTGTCGCTCGCGAGATGTGGCATGTGATCCTTGGGGCGATGAATTGATAAGGGCGGGGAAAGCAGCGCGCGGGGGAGCGCCTATATATATATATATATATATATATATATATATATATATATATATATATATATATATATATATATATATATATATATATATATCCAAGCTGATTTCTTGGCAGCTGATTGATCAATATGAGATAAAGCCACCAGAAATTGAAAAACATAACAGGATTTAACTCACAACAATTCGGCTGGGGGACCAGCCTTTTTCGAAGGACCAGCTCGAAAAAGGCTGGTCCTCCAGCTGAAACGTCGTGAATGAAATCCTGTTATATTTTTCAATTTCTGTTGACTATTTCTGGGGCTATATATATATATATATATATATATATATATATATATATCCCCAGAAATAGTCACCAGAAATTGAAAAATTTATATATGTATAAAAGGGCCGTAGAGCCCCACATGTACCTACTCGCGTATGGGTGTATTCAGACAACGGTAATCGAGGTACCATGGCCATGGATGTTGTTCGCGGTAATGACAGGAAACAGATGGAATTACTCGCTTCTGACACAACTGTTGTCCCCAAAGAAAGCTGTAATACTTTGTTAAACTAGACATTTGCATCGTGCTTTTAGAGCGCAGTTCTTTGGCGTCCGTTCCTGCATTTCGCGGCGTCGCCGTTGTCCCGTGTAACCAGCTCCGCAGCCGGGGCAGCGCTCTGCTCTAGTTGCGCGCGCTCCTGGCGCCATCTCCCGCAACCTCCCGATAACAAATTCCTCTCTTTGCCAATGTTGCCCCTGCGCGGCAGCAATCTGAGCGCCGGATTGGTGGCGGAGGATCTCGACATGTGCACCGCCCGAGCCAAAAAGCATAGCCGCCGCCGTTCGCCACTGCGAATCGCCTCCCTATATAGATAGTTTATTCTCTGTCGGTTCTTTCTGAGCCATGAGCGAGGCAACCGTTGGAAGTCCTTCGTCTGCCGCTGCTGGTAAACGAGCTGGCAGAGCAGAGGCCCAGCGCCGTCGCCGCCAGAATACAGAGGTGCTTGCCGCCGAAGCAGAAGCTTACCATCACCGTCTTCGAATTCTTTGCATCAATCTATCGAAAAGCTGAAACAGCTGATGAGCTGCGCTCAAATTTCGCATTAGGAAGTAGCGTAATTGTAAGCAATTTGTTTGAAAGCGGTTTCCTGCACCATTCCTATTGTTCTCAGTTCGATTAGCCAGTTATGGATCCTGTCATCATAGATTGGACTGGAATGTGCAAATAATACATGGCATTAAGCTCTCTTCCACACCGGGTTATGATGGAATAAGCGTATTCACTACACTGAAGTGCATTCTTCAATATTGTTATCCAACCTTTTTCCGCAGTCCTTTGAAAGTGCTTATCTAATAGCATATCTTCTTATATAAAACTTTTTGCTCATGACTGGGTAAGTACATTTCTTCTTGATGTTATTCTTGGTTAATGAAGCTTTACATTACTAAATGCATATTAATGAGAATTTTCCGTCATGCTGCTAATGAGGTTTCTTGTTATTATTCGCTTCATGATATTCCATTAACCCAGGTGTCCTCTTTAAGTAACTTGTTCTGCACAGTTATAGCAACTTCTCCTGGCAAACTAATGTGGACTACATAACAAGCAACGCTAATAACACACTCGGTTACTTACGACGTAATTTTTCCATGGCACACACTAGCCTGAAACTTCTACTCTAAAAAACTGGAGTCAGACCGAAACTTGAATACGCATTATCAGTATAGGACCCTAAACTTACCTCGCTAATTGGGAAGATCGAATCCATTCAAAATCGGGCTCTTCGTTTCATTTTCTCTATCTATCATCGAACTGCAAGTATAACTCAAATGAAGACAAATCTTACTTTCTCTAATATTTAAATTCGCCTTAAAATTACGCCATGTATTTTTCACAAAATCTACCATTATAACCCTGATCTCTAGATTCGCTAGTTGTGCCGCCACCATATATCTTGTCACGCAGCAACTACCGGTTCAAGGCTGACGTACAAAGCAGTCGCATCAACCAGTATTTCGCATCCTTCATCCTGAAGACATCTAAGGAACGAAACCACCTTCCCATTCCGAACGCCTCCATTACAGACATCTGCATGTTTAATAGTGCCTTTAGCGATGATACGCCGCGGTAATACTGCCCTAATTCTGTTCATGAAATTGTTTTTCTTACCCACCGTTGTCTGTAATTATTCAGCCCTGACGGTAAGTAAATAAATAAAACAGTTGCCGATAGGTACCAGATTGCATTGAGAGATTTGTAGCCTGTATTTTGTAATAGCCATACCAATTTTTGGAATTTAGAAAACGCTATTACTGTCGCCGTTCTGGCTCAGCTCAAATCCATCCAGCTCAAATCCCATCCACTGCACGGAACTAGGCAAAATAATCACTTTTTGTCGAGCCATAGCGCCGAAGGTAGTCACCGTTTAGAAATTCTAAAAACGTATACGGGTATAACTAGCCCTTGTCACATACATGTAATTGCAATTAATTGCCTATTTTGTAAAAGCTAAAATCCCCTCGAGTCCGTGGATTTAGTCTAACCACTATTTGTCGAGCCATAGTGCCGGACGTGTCGCTGTTTAGAAATAATGAAAAACTGAAATGGGTATATATAACTAGCCCCCTGTCACATATCTGCAATTCCAATCAAGTACCTAATTTGTAATAGGAAAAACCCCTCCAGTGCACGGAACTAGCCAAATAACCACATTTTGTCGAGCCACACTACCGAGGGTAGTCGCTCTTTAGAAATTCTAAAAACTGATAAGTAGTTGTTGTTGTGACTGAGAGAAGAATGAAAAGGAAATTGCACGGGCCTGCCTACTGGCTCAAGCCAAGCCACCACCGCTGCCACGTGCAGACAGAGGAGAGTTAATAGATCAGAGGAAAGAGAAAAAGGAAAGAAAAGACGCGCGTCGCAGCAACAACTGCGTCCGCCGGAGCGGACGCTGCTGAAAAAACAGACAAGCGGCCGAAGCCGCGCTCGGCGAAGCGAGGACAGATACCCAATAACATCTAGGCAACTGTCATATATCTGTAATTGAAAATAGGTGCCTATAAGGTAATAGCTAAAAACCCCTACACTGCACGGAACTAGTCAAAATAGTAGTAGTAGTAGAAAACTTTTATTGAGATCTTTTAAGAGATTCGCGGATTCGAAGCCTCCGTCGTCTTTCGTGGCGCCGGCGACTTGAGGCTTCTCTTCAGCAAGGTTGGGCCCCTAGTCCAGGGCTCCACTGAGTCGCGCTGCATCAGTAGCGTGCCGCACTAAGGCCCTTTGGGCCGCGAGCTCGCTGTTGGTGAGCCGGCTCTCCCATTGCTCCGCACTCGGGAATTCGTGTTGGTGGAATGCTTTATTTCGTTCGCACTCCCATGTGTTGTGGTATAGTGTGGGTGTGTCGCCGCACCAGGGGCAGTTTGCTCTGTATTGTGTTGGTGACATCTTGTTATAGATGTACAAGTTGGGGAAGGAGTTTGTTTGTAGCCTACGCCAGCCGACTGCTTCCACCCTCGTGAGGGCTTTGTGTGGTGGTGGGTACTTGAATCTAGTCCCCCTGTATAGTTGTAATGTCTCTGTGTATCCCCCCTCGCATGCTAGTAGCTGAAGTTCCAGAACATCTGACATGCCTGCTCGGTATGTAAGCCCTCGAGCTAGGCTGTCTGCTCTTTCGTTCCCCGCTACGCCTGCGTGGCCTGGGACCCAGATGATGTGTTGTATGGGTGTCTTCTCAGCAGAGGCTGCTGCCCCACTGATTATCCTGAGGGCCATGCCGCTAATTCTGCCCTTCGTATAGTTTTTAACAATACTTTGTCGAGCCACAGTACCGAGGGTAGTCGCTCTTTAAAATTGCTAAAACCTTACATGGGTATAACTAGCCCCTTGTCACATATATGTAATTGCAATTGTTTGCCTATTTTGTAAAAGCTAAAATCCCCTCGAGTCCATGGAATTAGTCTAGATAACCACTATTTGTCGAGGCACAGTGCCGGGCGTGTCGCTGTTTAGAAATTCTGAAAATCTGAAATGGGTATAACTAGCCCCCTGGCACATATCTGCAATTGCAATCAAGTACAGTCTTTGTCAAAAGTAACCAGTCTGCATGATTTGCTTCTAACCCATACAGTGGAGCCTTTACAGCTTCCCTGAAGCTGAAATGGTCGTTAAAGGTAAGGACTGGGGCTCTTCTTACCTTCCAACAACTTTTGGTCTTTAGGGAAGTTACAAGGGGTGCACTATACAAGCTAGAAGCAAACCATGCAGCCTGATTACTTTTGACAAAGACGGTACCTAATTTGTAATAGCTATAACCCCTCCAGTGCACGGAACTAGTCAAAATAAGCACATTTCGTCGAGCCACACTACCGAGCCGTAGTCACTCTTTAGAAATTCTAAAAACTGATAAGGGAACAAGTAGGCAACTGTCATATATCTGTAATTAAAAAAATTCAGGGGGCACTTTGATTGTCTAAAGTGCGTAGAGGCGAAAGCGTTTTCCGCATCACTTTGCCTATGTGACACTGGTGACGTCACCACTGGATGACGTCCCACATAATTGATGACGAAGTAATGAAAAATTAATAATAAATGACTAATTACTGATTAATCACTCAGCACTAATTTACTGCTAATTAATGGCGCTTAAGCTTCGCTTTTAGGAGTGGAACGCGACAGCGTGTTGTAGCGCTGGCAGGGAGTCCACGGAACACTACCATGCGTTCGGCGCTATCCCTTACCCTTTGAACGCAACGCTTTTTGAGGAAAGGAAATGGCGCTGTAATTCTCAGTCATCTCGGTGGACACCTTAACCGCACTGTACAGGAAGGGAGGAAGTGGCAGTGAAAGAAGAAAGAGGGGCCGTAATGAAGAAACTCAAAATTGTATTTGAGGAAAGGAAATTACGCAGCTACTATCTCACATATCTCAGTGGACACCCGTGAAAACGCGGACACATCTGTCGACACGGCTACCGACACGGCTGTCGACACGGCTAACACGGCTGCCGACACGGACGCAGACACGGCTCCAGACACGCACGCAGACACGGCTGCCGACACGGATTGCTAACGACAGCATGAGGCATTGAAGGTTTTCGCCTTAATAGGTGCCTATTTAGTCATAGCTAAAAACCCCTACATTGCACGCAACTAGTAAAAAAAAAAACACATTTTGTCGAGCCACAGTGCCGGGGGTGCCGCTGTTTAGAAATTCTAAAAACTTTAATGTGTATAACTAGCCCCCTGCCACTTATGTGCTATTGCAATCAAGTACCTAAATTGTAATAGCTAAAACCCCTCCAGTGCACGCAACTAGTCAAAATAACCACATTTTGTCGAGCCACAGTACCGACGGTAGTCGCTCTTTAAGTATGCTAAAAACTTAAATGTGTATAACTAGCCCCCTGTCACATATCTGCAATTGCGATTAGGTGGCTATTTCGTCATAGCTAAAAACCCCTACAGTGCACGCAACTAGTAAAAAAAACACATTTTGTCGAGCCACAGTGCCGGGGGTGTCGCTGTTTACAAATTCTAAAAACTGAAATGAGTATAACTAGCTGCCTGTCACATATGTGCAATTGCAATCAAGTACCTAATTTGTAATAGCTATTACTAATTTGTAATAGCTACTACTGGCAACCGGGCTGTGCGTCTAAGTGAGCCTTCCACCAATTGACAACATTCAAATCATCATGGTGCTTCCGATCGTGCGCTACCAATCTTGCCGGGACCGAAGTGTTTAGATAACATTTGCTTCTTATATACTAACATCAGAAGCGTTACAGCGAAAAGTGGTGCCCTTTCCTCCCTTATCGACTCGTCTGGAACCTCATTAATAGCACTAACTGAAACGTGGCTTACCGATTATATCTCAGAAGATGACATCCTTTCATGCGAATCAAGTTTTAAATTTTTTCGTTGCGACAGAAAGAACAGAAGAGGAGGTGGTGTGCTTATCGCGATTAAGCAAGAGCTCATATCTATACCAATTGTTGCTTCTACTTTTCTCGAGTGTGTATTCGTTTCCTTGAAATGTACTGCTACGAACATTATTGCTGGTGTGTTGTATCGCCCACCCGACCTGTATGATGGCTTTGCAGATGAATTTTGTCGCTTACTGACCGATGTGTGTACTTGTTTTCCAAATTCTGTCCTAATTATATTTGGCGACTTTAATTTCCCAGGCATCAATTGTGACACACTATCTGTTCCTCCAAGTGATAAGGATGCGCACGTTTTCCTACAGATTTGTCTTGATTTTCACCTAACTGAGCTCGTTACAAAGCCCACGCGATCCTCAGGTAGCACAGCAAACATTCTTGACTTGATTCCAAACAATAATCCCGATGCTTGTTCTGAAATATTTCACCCTAATGGTCTTTCTGACCATGACATTATTACTGGGTATATCAATTGCAGAATTATCGAAAGAAAAACTACCACCAAGATGATCAGGTGTTATAGCAGAGCTAATTTTGACCAAATGAACCGTGAATTAACTTCTTTCTCTGGGCGATTCTTGGCTGAATCTACATTCCGTTCCATTGAACAGAACTGCATGGATAGTGTTTAAAACTACTCTAATTAACCTCATTACAAAACACATACTGGTTATCACAATTAAGTGCAGCAAAAGTGCGCCCTGGTTCAGTGGGCGGCTGCGAAGAGCTAATAACAAGAAACGTTTGTATAGGCAGGCAGTTGCTGACAACCAATTAAACACATGAGAAAAGTACAAACAAAGTGATAAAAACTACCAAAAAAGGCTTAAAGCTACCCGTCGCCAGTTTTATAATGACGTTTTGCCTACCATCCTATCAAATAACCCCCGTGGGTTTTGGAGAGTAATTAACGCTCATTTGCGTGCCGATTCTTTTTTGACAAGTTCTGATGGTGACCAGCTGGACGATGTCCATTCTGCTCAGCTCTTCAACAATGATTTTTCATCTGTTTTCACTCAAGAAGTCATCACCACCTCTCCAGTTCTCAACCCATTTCGAGGTTATTCAATGCCCCCAATAGTCATCAGGGAAGATGGTATTCTTACTTTGTTAAGTAATCTTAAAATTACCACAAGCGCGGATCCACTGGGCTTTAACAACAAAATACTAAAAAACATATCTCATAGTATTTTCCAAGTCTTGTCTGTACTTTTTTCTCAGTCTTTATTTTCTGGCTCCATCCCGCACGACTGGCGTATAGCCAAAGTAATCCCAATTTTCAAATCTGGCGTCCGCTCTGATCCTCTATACTATAGACCCATATCATTGACTTGCACTTTTTCTAAGCTCCTTGAACATGTCATACACACTCAGATCATTCATTATCTTGAAGATCATAACATCATATTTAAATATCAGCACGGTTTTCGCAAGGAATTTTCTTGCGACACTCAGCTCGCCGGATTTACTAACGACTTATTTACTTCTTTAGATGTCGGAATTCAAGTCGATGCTTTGGTTTTAAATTTTTCAAAGGCATTTGATCGGGTTCCCCACCATAGACTACTTCTCAAGCTATCGCACCTTAATACTCACCCTCAGGTACTAGCATGGATTAAAGACTTCCTTTCATCTCGCGCTCAGTTCACTTCTGTTAATGGTTCTAACTCTACAATGGCCCATGTCACATCTGGTGTGCCTCAGGGGTGTGTGCTTGGTCCCCTGCTCTTTCTAATATTTATTAATGACTTGCCAAATTGCATTTCTTCACAAATTAGACTGTTTGCTGACGACTGTGTTGTGTATCGAACCATTACAAATGACTGTGACCGACAATCCTTACAAACTGACTTCGATTCTATTAACACTTGGTGTCAATTGTGGCTTATGACCCTAAATCCCTCTAAGACAAAGCTCGTCTCCTTTACTAGAAATTCTTATCGCATACCAACCGCATACTCTCTTAATGACATAACAGTTGAGACAACTTCCACTTACAAGTATCTAGGAGTTCACCTTCAATCATACTTAGCCTGGAACTATCATATTAACTTGATTCTAGCAGCTGCTAACCGTTCGCTTGGCCTTTTAAAACGTAACCTTCGACATGCTCCGGCGCATGTGCGTAAACTTACTTATATTACATTAATTCGAGCTAAAATTGAGTACGCTTCCGCCATATGGGACCCAGATCAAACCTACATCAAAGATAACATAGAATATCTGCAAAACCGTGCTGCTCGTTTCATTTATTCTGACTACTCACGTTTTACTAGCGTCACGGCTTTAAAAGCTCGTGCTGGACTTGACAGTTCCCATCGTCGTAAACTGTCTCACTTAACTCTTTTTCACAAAATTTACCATCATCCATTGCTTCACGACGATTTCTTTCACTTACCCTCAGCAGTGTTTCCACGGCGAGACCATCTTTTCAAAATCAAACGCATCACATGTCGGACTTCAAGTTATGCTAAATCATTAATACCCAAAACCATTATTGATTGGAACCGGCTGCCTTACACAATCGCAACTGAAACAAATGCGACATCATTTCATGAACTTTTAAAAAATCAAAGCCATGTGTAGTTTTCTTCTAGTTCTGTTCTGCTCACCGCAATGTATTCGAGTTTTGCTTTTCGTTCTGTTTATTCCGCTGTTTTTATCTTTGTGTTTTTTTTTCTTGTTTTTTTATTTTGTTTATTTTGTGTCTTGTTGTTCCGCCACATTTCGATTCTTGCTGACTACCAGTTATTGCTCTTTTCTTGCTTCATTTTTTTTGCCCTGTTACTCATGTTAATCTTCCTCCTATGTATTCAAGTTGAAATATTTACCACCCCCTATGTAATACCCTCGTGAAGAGGGCCTTTAGGGGTATGTTGAAATAAATGAAAATAAAAATAATACACCTCCAGTGCACGGAACTAGTCAAAATAACCACATTTTGTCGAGCCACAGTACCGAGGGTAGTCGCTCTTTAGAAATTCTAAAAACTGATAAGGGTACAACTAGGCACCTGTCATATATCTGTAATTGAAATAGGTGCCTCTTAGGTAATAGCTAAAAACCCCTCCAGTGCACGGAAGTAGTCAAAATAACCATATTTTGCCGAGCCACAGTGCCGATTGTAATCGATGTTTAGAACTGCCAATAACTTATATGAGGATAACTAGCCCACTTTTATATATCTGTAATTGCGATCAGGTGCCTATTTGGTGATAGCTAAAAACCCCTACAGTGCACGGAACTAGTCAAAATAACCGCGTTTTGTCCAGCCGCAGTGCCGAGGGTAGTCGCTCTTTAGAAATTCTAAAAGCTGGTATGGGTATAAGAAATCCCGTGTCACATATCTGTAATTGCAATCACGTGCCTATTTGGAAATAGCTAAAATTTTACTATTCTGATTTAGTTAATCCCTTAACTAGTTAATATCATTCGCCTGATTTTGAATGCCTGGAAAAAGAGGCATTACTGGGGTGTGAAAGCTTCTATTAATCTTTAAAGTCAGAGTTTTAAAAATTAGTGGCAGGGTTTCCTGTAACACGAGGTATATTGGTAGAATCTATTTTATTTACGCAATAAAAATTTCATGGAAAGGTTTAGATTGTTGGATTGTTAAAACGTTTATTTGGGGCCTGCAGTAGAACGCGCGCCCGCGCGCGCGCTTTCCGGACGGGGCCGTCGTCCTCTGGGCGCCGGCCGCGCGGCCTGGGTCCCTGCTCGCCGTTGCCGGCTCGCTGGATCCCTGCCGGGCGAGTGCCTCGATGACCTGCTGGACGGCCCAAAGTTGTTTCTCTTGTTTGTCAAAATTTTTACTTTTGCGATGTTTTGTGGTACTGGGTTTTGCTTTCATTTACGAGCTTAAGAAGAGCGGGAAAAAGTCATTTGCCTGAAAACAGATATGAGAGAGTGTTGACCGCGGTAGTTCCATATACCATGATTTTTTAAAAAAGAATGCGAACATGGTCGACAGTAAAGGAAGGGGCATGTGATGTTGAATGACCTTATTGTTTGTTTGCTTCTATTATTTTCCGTTTCTACCTCCTTTCGTTCTCTTTTTCTCGCTCGGCCATTACATCCGCATCCCGCATACGTAGTCTTTTGTTCAGCTTCCCAGCAGTAGTATTTTTGGCACACTAGCATTTTACGCTGCGGTCTGCGCGTCATTTCTGCTTTCTTTACGTTACCTTGATTCTTCCAACTGCAATCAGCGCCTTTCGTAAGCACCAACTTGGCGGCGGAATTTATCAATCCACCTATATACTTGTCAAGAGTGACTTCAAGATGCAAATTTTATTGATTCGAGACGACGAGCTGCGCATTGGTTTCCGACAACGGGGAGGAATTTCCCCTCCGGATTGATTTCCCCTCCGATCCCGCTCCAAATAGTCAACGTCCAAACTGCTATAGAGCGACGCTCCCCGTTTGACCGACATGCTATCTGAATAGCGTCAGAAACAGCACGTGAAAACTCACACGCACGTACACACGCTTACAAACGCAGCCCGCGCTCGGCGCGTGCGCGGCGAGGTCGAGCATGCTCGGCCTTCGGTTGCTATCAACGCCGACTGCGTTGCGGCGCCTACGTCCTCGCAAAATCACCCCCCCCCCCCCCCCCCCCTCTCCAATGCTTTCGCTGCGGCACACTGCCAAACTTCCACGCAACTTTACCAGCGCCTCCGCCGGCACAAGGAATTACGCTCCGACAGCTCTTTCGCTCAAAATTTTGAAGAGGCTATCGGAAAGGTCTACGCCAACCAGTTAAATCAATGAATTCAGCAAGTAAATGCTGCGGAGTAAATAGAAGCGGTTTATCTGCCGCTTCCACTGCCCATCAGAGCACTTGCTTCAGCGTTTCTTCACTAGACCGCATGATATATTGCTTCCCAGTACTGCCATCAATAGTGAAAATTATGCGCAAAGCCTGATTTAAAAAAAAAATAAACTTTGCTTCGCAGCTACTATGCCTTGAGCGACCCGATCTCGTTAAAACAATAAGGCCATTACGAACGATGCAGTGTTTTTTGTCTATGCGTTAAAAGACAATACCGAGAAATGCTTATACGAGGTCTGCTAGAAAAGTATCCGACCTTTGGCCGAAGAAAAAAAACTGGCATAACTTTCAAAGTAGTCTCCTTGGGGCTCCATATACATCTCCCAGCGGTGCTGCTATTGTTGGAAGTATTCCGAAAAGGCCCTTTTCGGAATGGAATTTAGCTCTGCTGTCGTTGCAGTCATAATGTCCTTTCTTTTCTGAAATCGCGCTCCTTTCAATGACCTCTTGATTTTGGTAAACATCCAGAAGTCGTAGGGGGACATATCAGGAGAGTAAGGAGCCTGTTTAACTACAGGAGTCTGGTTTTTTGCCAGAAAAGTCTGAATAAAATGCGAGGAATGTGCAGGAGCAATGCCGCGAGTGTTGCGCCAATTTCTTGTTGACCTCAATTCCGGTCTCTTGCGCCGCACAGCACCACGTAGGCGATGGAGGACATCCCTGTAGTACTGTTTGGTCATCCTTTGACCCTGTGGGGTGCGTACTCGTGGTGTGCCACACAGAGGGAGTCAAAAAAGCAGTCAGCATCACTTTGACATTGCTGCGCCCTTGGCGGGCATTCTTTGGTCTTGGTGACGTGGAATGCGTCCTCTGTGATGACTGGGATTTGGTTTCCGGGTCGTACCCGTACACCCAAGACTCGTCACTAGTGATTACGGCGTCGGTGAAGTAAGGGTAACTGTTTGTGGAATCCAGCATCTCCTGTGTGACTTCGACACGAAGCTGCTTGTTCTCCACCGTCAGCAGCTTCGGCACGAATTTCGCCACAACTCTTTCCATGGCCAAATCTTCGGTGATAATGGAATGTGCAGAAAAATTGCTGATGTCCACCTCTTCCGCAATTTCTCGGATGGTCACACAACAGTCCCGCATCACCACAGTGTTCACTACGGCAATTACCTGGTCATTTCGGCATGTTGATGGCCGACCGGAGCGTGGCTCTGTCTCCACGGATGTGCGGCCGTTTTTAAACCAGTTGCACCACTGCTTAATCTGTGTGCTGCTCATAGCATCATCACCGAAAGCCGTCTGAACATTTCGAATGATTTCCACTTGGCTATCGCCAAGTTTCTGGCAAAATTTGAGGTAGTAGCGCTGCTTCTCTCGCTCCGCCATTTTCCTTGCAACAAAAAACCGACGAGAGCACTGCGCACTGCCTCACTCAAACGCTGCTTCCCAGCGACTGACGCTATCGGCAGGCAGGAAAAAATTCGTGCATGCGCACGAGGATTGAAGGTCGGCTGCTGTAGGCGAGCTTGTTTCATATCCATCAGGTGTTCGCAAAAAAAAAAAAATAAAGTCGGATACTTTTCTAACAGACCTCGTATACTGGCGATCGGAAATGGCGGACCTATATCTTTCCCCCTTTTTTTTTTCTGTGCCCATATACCGCCATTCATGCTACGGCTCAAGCGCGCGCTACCAACGAATGTGCTGCGAAAACGAAAAAAAAAAAGAGTCAAACATAAATTGTCCCAGGAGCAGACGGCGAGAAGCCTGGAATTGGCGGTTTTTTTTTTTCATTCAGGCCTGGTAATGGCACTGCAGCACCAAAGTAATTATTCCTTAAAGTGCACCTACCACGCTCTCCGTATTAAAACGAACTCGCCGAGCCACAGGCCTGCCTTTCTCCGAACGTGTCTACCGTCGTTGACTACCACACTCGTTAATGATAGGCGCCGGGGCAGACGACGAGAAGCGTTTGCGTATCGGCCACTATGTTACGTACTCAATGCTTTTCCGTTCACTCTGTGCTACCCCAAACTTAACGTAGTTCGCAGACATGACCTTGCGCTCGTTGTCCGACGTTCCGATTGACGGTGATGGAGGGATTAATTTCGCTATTGCTTGCTATGACTGGCTGCACTGACAGCTTGTAATGCTACATATCAGACAGAACTGCCCCATTTCTAGAGGATGCAAATCAAACTAGGTCATGTCACGAGATCTACCCTAGCTTATGTTGCCAAATAGATGCGCTTTCCGAAAGGTATTTTCCTTTCGCGGTTGTATATTATGCCAACAGCCGCCTCATAAACATGCATCCTCACAAAAACAAGAGTGAGGGGGCAAATAACCTTCTCGTAAAAAAAAAGGAAATGTGGCTTGTGAAATAATACGGTGATTTTGCGCTCTACAACAATAATGTTAGCTTGTTAAAAATGTCGTTACTCCTCGGCTGTTCACCACGCGGACTATGCGGAGTGTTGAATGTGCTAAGCGCCGTCGCGGCTCACGAGCAACGCAGTCAGAAAAAATGTAACGTATCGACTGTCCACAAGTACCGAGAATCGGCGAAGGTAAGAACACCCTGATGCATTGTTTTGAACGACGACGCAAGAAAGAACACCTTCTACTGAGCCACTTATCCCCATTCACTACAAGCCAGCATCCTTCCGCAGAGAGAGGCCACAGTAACTAGAAGATCAGCGTCTTCATCTCGACATTTCTAAGTAATCGAATCTGGCCCGTACTAAACAATGCATGAGAAGGAAATGTACACATGCAAACCATTTCCTTGTGCGTGAAGGGCGGAATATTCTCCGCAATTTTGTCGATCGATACTCGTGACCTCGAACACGCAGAGGAGAGGAAGAGTTGGTGACGCAAAAAAAAAAAAAAAAACGAAGGAAACTAGGTAGCGCGCGCTAGAGGGAAGCAACGAGGGAAAGCAACCAGACATGCCTATCTGCTGTTTTCGCTCTCTCTTCGTGTCCCTTCGCCAAGTCGTACAGAAATAGCGCAGCCAAGCGATAGAGCCAGACGCCGTCCTGGCGCAGTTCCTGTGCGCCTTCTGCGATCATAGGCATCTTCGCCGGTCCGTCTGTAAAGAAAAAAAGTCTAACACGTGACTGCGGTCTGTCGTTTCACTCACAGACATTGAGCATCGGCGGCACCACGAGGTAAGCGCTTGTTTACAATCAATGAACTGTTGTATTCAAGCTTTTGAACTTATTTTTATGCGTGGTTTTTCATGTGTGAAAGCTTCTTCTTGTTGCGCAGTGTTTGAGCTTCTCATCCCAAATACTATTTGCTTACATCGATTGACTAAGTGCAGTGAACTTTGAACGACTGCTGAATGAAGAATTTGTTGTTTGGTTTCATTGTGCTGGCTCTCCCTTTTTAGCTCTATACGTGTGAAAACGAATTTAACTTTCGAGATTTTATGCTCACAAGGGCAGCATTTTCCACGGCTAAATGCCTGATGCGTTGTCGCACAACTTTTAATCCTCCTAAAATTTATCATGCGGAGATGCTGCTTCCTAGGTTATGTTGCTTATGTTGATGATGTTTAGCTTAGTTATGTATGCCGCCGATCAGAGCAAAGAACTATTGCGACGTCTCTTGTCTCAAAATGCGGCTATATACAACGAAAGGTAATTAAAAGTGACGACAGTCATGGACGCGGGTGTGACACTATTCATTCGTATAATGTTGCGATCTGCTCAGCTCATCCCAGTTTGCGGGGGCAAAGTTCTCCGCTCGCGTCGCATCTGCGGGCGCTTGCGGCCCTCATGTTGGCTTTGTTTCTTTATCCTTTTTGCCCCTAGTTGTCACGACGTGAATACTTCAGTGCACATATCTACGGCGTTTATTTATGTGGTGCTGTTCGTAGCGAAATTAGCGGAGGGTGATCACTGTAGAACGTTTAGTGCCCGAAGTCCGCATTTCTTCATATTGGTTTCCATCTGATACGGGTCAGCCAAACAAAAATAGAAATAAAGGTGAGCGGCTGCCTACCCCCGAAAGGGAAGCGGAGACTTGAATAAAAATATGTGAACAGAGCCAAAAGAAACAAAAAAAAACAAATCTAAAATCAAAAGGAATTTTAAACATGATAACAACCCACGGTAGGCATTGAGTGGACGGCCAAAACGACTGTCAGAGAACGCTCACAGGTTCTTGATTTGCGGAGGAAACAGATGGAATCTAGGAGACTGGTGCGTGCAAGAAAAAAATCTGCAATGTACAGCGCGGGTAGCTTAGCACACTGCAGTATAGGAACTCTGCGGAGAGCGTCACTACGAAGAAAAAAGGAGTCGAATAACATTTATGTTTACAACCAACTTTTTTTTCTAAGACCAACAACAACCTGCTCCGAAAAAGAAGAGGGCACAGATAGCAACTGCGCGGCAGATCATTGCGTGTCAGGTTGTTGCAAGGCGACCTGCGTGGAATGAAGCAAACCGTTTTATTTTTCTTTTCCCATACTGAAAGGAAGGAACAAATTCACTCCTGAGCGCAAAACAAAGGAAAGTAACCACTCTTCACTGTGCAGTGCGCCATCATGATCAGCATGCCAGAATGGTACGCCGAACGCCCATTGTCGCTTCTGTCATCACCTTGAGGAGAGAAATTAATTGTTCTTTGAATTATTCTGCTCCCTTTAGCCACCAGTGAGGAGACGTTGAAAAAAATGGCGATTAGACCTCGGACAAATGCTCAACACAGACAGCGAAATGAATCGTTAACGTACAGCCTTTGTCAGAAGTTTAGAGGGGGTTTGCTTCTGGGCCACACTGCTTTGCTCGAATGCGCGCTCAGCGTCCCAAATCTGCTGAAGGTAAGAATATTTTTGGTCCTGCTCCCTCCGATGCATAGGGCTTCCATGAGTGCTACAGGAGCGCCACAATAGTGCTTTGAAGCAAACCCCTGGGCTCTAAACTTTTGACAAAGGCTGTACCTACCCACGGCGCTTCAAAAATTGCCTTCCTGTGATTGCCAACATACCATCGAAGACCCCGTGTAATTCCCGAAACATTTGCAGCCCTCGAATCATTTCCGTCGTGCCGGTACAGATTGGTATGCAGCAAACGCAACATCCGTTTATTTGTAATTACTTCCAAACAGAATACTGATTTCTTCATTTCTCAACTCGCAGGAATGTTTCTGTTTTTCTGCGAAGTGGGAACTGGGAATCTATTTCTGACATTAGTCCTTTCTGCATGCATTTGTCACTGAATTTTGTGTTACATGCTAGCGTCTCTAAGAAGTTCTGTGCAGTCGAGAAATTGGCCAATATTCACATGAGTAAACATGCACATCGCAGTAATACCTGCGTGCAGTTTCAAGATGTCAGGGAAAGAGTTTCCGAAGTATCTAGCTGTGGCAGCTGTGTGCAACGGCTGCAATTGTGCAACTTCAGTGCCATCCTTTACTGGCTTTTATTTTTGATTCTCACAAATGTTTTTTTACTAAGGCCTTTTCTTTTCTAACCATTAATGCCCTAGAAATATCAGCATCTCTTAAACGACAACTGGTCGGCAAGACTCAGAAACTGACTCCTTATATTTCTATTTTCTTTTTTTTTTCTTATAATAAACGGCATCAATCAGTGCTATATGCCATGTATGGCTTAAATATTTTCAAATCATTATCATAATCAGCCTGACTGGGCCCACTGC
Source organism: Amblyomma mixtum (assembly GCF_055824585.1). NCBI lineage: Eukaryota > Metazoa > Arthropoda > Arachnida > Ixodida > Ixodidae > Amblyomma > Amblyomma mixtum. Next base: position 107,389,222 of record NC_143013.1, read on the forward strand.
AGGGCAAAGGCCTCTCCCATGTCTCTCCATTAACCCTGTCCCTTGCCAGCTGCAGCCACCGTATCACCATCTACTTCTTAATCTCATCCGCCTATGTAACATTCTGTCGCCCCCTGCTCCGCTTGCCTTCCCTTAGAATCCACTCCGTTACCCTTAATGACTCGCGGTTATCTTGCCTTCGCATCACATATGCCCTGCCCAAGCCCATTTCTTCCTCTTGATTTCGACTAGGATGTCATTAACCTGCGTTTGTTCCTTCACCCACTCGGCCCGCTTCCGATCTCTTAACGTTACACCTATCATTTTTAAAGATAAAGCTGTGTAGCTTTCCTTTGTAGCCGTATGGCTGCGCTCGGGTGGACGTCAATGAGTAATTACTCCCTTATTAGAAATCTACTCCACCTTGGGGGATTCCCCTAAAAACATTTGACCTATCATTTTTCTTTTCATAACTCGCTGCGTTGTCCTTAACTTAAGCTGAACCCTTCTCCTTAGCCTCCATATTTCTGCCCCGTAGGTGAGCACCGGTAAGTCATCTTCACCTTAAGGAAACTTTTCGTTTGTCACCAAAAGGAGAGGCACCTAATTTTGTGGCATGTTTTGTTCTTTGCAGTGATGCGGAAGGCATTATATGTAGCACCACGTGGTATTCGCTTAACGTCGCAAAATAATTCTTGATCGAATTTTCTCTCGTGCTGTTTCGGTTTCAGTTTCAACAACTATGTGGCGCGAAAACTTCCGTACACGTCACGTGAAGCATGAAAACACTCCAGTATAATCGCTGCTTGTTCACTAGTTGTCACTGTGCTTCTTGAGGCAGGCTGGCGTTAGCATTGCAGTGAATTTTAAACGACGAAGCAGATATTATATCGCAGTTTTTTTTCAAGCCTCGAATGACCTGCACGCATCCTTGACGTCACAGCCATCGTTCAGTTAATGCAAGCGTCCCTTTGCAAACAGTTGTGAGCGTAAAGACAGTCTTTCATAAGGGCTGAAGCTCCAGTTCGTTCCGAATACAAGGCATGGCTGACAAAGCATGTAAGTGAAGTTTTTAGTGCGATGTAATGTACCTACGCTCTATTGTTTTTCTTAATCTTCATGATGCTTCTGTGTGTAGTGTTTTCATAACTTTCAGATTTGTATTTTCCGTGCCAAACTTTGCTTTTCCGGCAACAGAACGTTGGATGATTGTGCAGTGCACAGAGGTGCGGACATCAATAGACTGAGACGGCTCCTCTCTCCAGCGGAACTACGCTCTTGATCACAAAAATAAAAAACAACGTCGTGTGTCTATCAGCAACCTGAATAAGAATCACTAGGAGTCTTCAAGTACCGTACTCTCCAATTTCGATTAGGCAGTGCCTAAGTAGGGCGCGAAACGCACGGCGTGCTCCATTCACATTTTTCTGCACGTGTACACAATAAAAAAAAAAATCGCAGTGCACATAATAAGTCCGTACGTAGGTGCTAAATTATTCAATTTTGTGCACAGACTGTAAACTTTACTGTTCTTTCTTTGTTTCTTTTTTTTCAGTGTTCCCAATCACTGAACATAAACGCTGCCCGCGGCGCAGAACACGGCAAGCAACTGCATGAAGAAAACAAAGTCCGGAAGGAACATCGACCTCACAGTTGCGCTAAAAATAGGAAGCGTGCAAGAACTGCACTAGCGACTCTTGGGCCCACCAAAAAGGCGAATAGAAAAATTAGAAGGACAGGATGAATGACAACCCGCAGTGCAACGAGTGTTCAAATACCAAGCAGTGAGCAGTGGTCGATAACTGCAGGAATTGAGCTCTGCACCTTATTGAACGGCTTGAGAAAATCAGTCATGCACAAGTGGCTCTACGCAATTCTGGGCCACGCTCTAATGATCGCCGGCGGCCTTGGCGCTCTGGTTCTGATGCCGGCATTGCTCGTCAGTCGCCGATTCCAGGAGGCCTTCTATGTCTTCATTTACAAGTTGTTGCAGAGTGTCTACGAGAAGAGCATCGGGCCAGTGCGACGCAGGCTAGTCAGCCGGCTGGACCACCTGGAGTCACACGACCCAGCGCTGAGACCTCGCGGCGCCGTACGTGTACTGGAGGTGGGCGCCGCTCATGGACTGAACCTGGAGTTCGTTCGCCGCCCCATCGAATACTGGAAGGTAGAGCCGAACACGGTATTCGACGAGGACTTCAAGCGAAATCTGCAAGCGAACCCAAAGGTATGCGGTCTTTCTTTATGCGTGGTTCTTTTTCTGCACTCGGCAAAGTCTCATATTATCCATTAAAAGAAAAAAGTGACTGGAAATAGCCATTGAAAAGTGACCTAACCGGCTCGGGCAAAACCTTCCCAAAGTCGACATAGTCTCATATTATCCATTAAAAGAAAAAAGTGACTGGAAATAGCCATTGAAAAGTGACCTTACCGGCTCGGGCAAAACATTCCCAAAGCCTTGTACAAAGGGAGTAATAACGTATTGACATCCACCGAACATCCAACAAATCTACTCCGCCTTGGGAGATTCTCCTAAACATTTTACCGAAGCCTTGTCCATTGATCGCACACTGATCATGACCCCAGGAACAGGCTTGTGTGGTTGCACCTAGGGACAAAATCGCGTCTTTAATGTGTTGTGCTGCAGACTGGCCAATCAAGCAGAAGAGTAACATAAGAAGAGCCCTAGCACACGCAGTCACCCTTACGAAAATCAGCATCGCCATTTCGTTGAACAAGTGTTGACATATTATGGAATCAAGAACTAGTCAAGGAAAACGGCATGCTTGATGACTACAGTCAACGGCACTCAATAAAATTTGTATTAAACTTTATTGAACACTGTCGATGCCAATGACTGCAATCAGCGGTTCGCAACAAAATTTATACTTACCTTGTCAACAATGTTGACGCTATTGACTGCATTCAGTGCGCATCAACAAAATTCATACTTAACCTGGTCAACACTGTCGATGCTGTTGACTGCACTCGAGAACTGTCAACAAAAATTATAATTAACTTTGTCAACACTGTCAATGCTGCTGACAAAAATAAAAGGCTGTCGACAAGATATTTATTCAACCAGTCAAAAGCTGTGTGTTTAAACTTGCATTGAATTACAGAAGCATGGTATGGGTAAAATAAGCTGGAATATATATAACTTCTGTATTCAAGGAGCAATGCCTTAATATAGAAAAAAACAAACAAACTTTTATTAGCACTCAGCTAGGCTGAACGCAGCTATGGCGTAGAGGTAGCTAGAGCATCTGTTTCGCGTGCGAAAGGACTTGGGATTCGAACCCCGCTGCTGCGCAATTCTCCACCGGGTTCAAAAAATAAAAACTCCGCATCTCGATGGAATTGCATAACCAGGACTAAGCTGCGGCCTGATCTCGGTGACCAGAGTCGAAAACTGACTCTCTAACCAGAACAGGATTTGGCCGCCCTGGTGTAGTGCAACCTTCTATGAAGAAACCAATTAACCTTCTATGAACGAAAAGGCTGATCAGGTCTTCCTTTTTCCATTAGAAAGACTATCACTATCTTGTGATTCTTGAAATGGATGAGATGGGATCCTACATGATGTATTTATTTGAACTTATTTGTCCGAGCACCTCTGAAGGTTTACAAATAAAACAAATTTTAACATTTTTTTCCCTGTACGTCTTGAAGTACATGCAGGTGTGCCAGTAACTGCATTTGCATAGGTCCTTCCAGCAGCATTGCCTCTCTGTGTGCATCAACAAAATGTCTACAACTTCTCAACTAAAGAGCAGATGAACAGGTGGTCAACAAGGTTATCTTTTTGTGTGCATCAACAAAAGGCCTACAGCTTCTCAACTCAACAGATTTCAACAGGTGGCAAACAAAAAGGCGTGCCACTGTGTAAGAATTACGCAATACGGTGCATTGCTCTTCTGTTGCCATGCTATTGCCTGCGTTGACGGAAGACCACGAAATGATCTTTACAGTAACACAGCGAAAATACTTGGATAGTTTGTGAACTGTTCAGTCTACACTGAACAGTTCGCAAACTATCCAAGTATTTTAGCTGCAATCGCCTCGGGAGAAACCGCACGAGAACTAAACACCTTTGAGCGGCCATGGTTATGTTAAAGGGTTATATTTTCCTCACATAATAAAATAATTCAAATCATCCCTCTAAAAATGAGCTCGGCGCCCAACCGCAGGGATCGAACTGGCACATGTGCAGCTTATGTCGTACGCTTCTCCAATCGCTCGTGAATGTTTTACAGTCGTCAGCTATTGTTTGCTAGAATAAAGCCGGAATTCAATACAATCAAGCCAATTTAGCATTGTATTCTGTGGTTTTATTTTCTAAACATACGCTGTGATAAGTTTCTCGGAATACGCAAAAACAGGGCGAGCATCACGATCTACGCGGAACACTGCTAACCTGCGTCTCTATGGAGCCCAGATGAATCGTGAGATTATTGTGCGTACTGCCCTCACTCTCAGCCCGCACACCTCTAGTGTCGCCGATTGGCAAGCAAACGTTTAAATGTCATTTAGAGAACGTTTCCGACTAAATAGCACAGGCATCTCGCTGAGAAAAGCGAACGTGATCGAGTGCTGAATTCTTTCTGTGCAAACATACATTGAAATTCTGAGGCGAAAAGTAACATTTCTTTGATAAAAAATTAGCTTAATGACGTTGGGTGCGAAGTGTAACAGCATTTTTTTTACCCTTTTAATAAACCTTACCTTCGACGTGCTTCACATCAATAGTGTGCGCAAGATTGACTGACATGAGGGACTAAGGATGAGTCGAGTAGCGCTAGGTCGTGTATGCTGTACTAGAGAACGTATACAGAATCCGAACAAATATAAATAATAGGTGTATGTGCCAGGGTCATTTCTGAGTGGGTAGCTACAGGCGCTGGCGCGAACTAATTGGAGAATATCTGGTGCCTACAAAGGACACTCGAAAGAGACAAAGCTCATCGATATCAAATTTTGTTCTGAGCCGCCGCCGTGGCTCGCTAGTTATGGCGCTCGAATGCTCACCCGAAGGACGCGGGTTCGATCCCGGCCGCGGCGGAAGAATTACGACGAAGGCGAAATTCTAGAGACCCGTGTACTGCGCGATGCGAGTACACGTTAATGAAACTGATATGGTCGAAATTTCTGGGGCCATTCACTATGGCGTCCCTCATAGCCTGAGTCACTTTGCGACGTTAAACCCCCATAAACCATCAAATTATATTTAAACGCGGTTTAGCCTACCCAGCGAGGCAGAGCCCACCGAGCCCATCCAACGAACCTTCATATGCTGACCCGCACACAATACATCAATGCAAACACAGTAACAAATACAATTCATTTGGTACACATCTAATCTTCCTGTGGAAGGGCAAGAGAAATAATTCTTCGAGCTCTAGGAATATTAAAACAGTTTCATACCAACTGCAATAAATTTTGCAGTAAAGACAATCGTTTTTACGGAACGTAATTCATGACAATCGAACATAATTACACATTGCAAACACATACTTCAAGGCAGTCCAGACAGCAGACGATGAAAATACAACCCATTACACAAAACTTACACGAAGAGTTGGTTCGGATGTTAACTCTCAAACCTTCTGCTCTGGTAGAAACAGTGTTTTGACTTGCTTCTTGAAATGCATTGGAGAGACTCGACCATTCTACTAAGTTTAATATCCCAGGGTACTTCTTGAGGATTACTTAACATTAGTGATGACAGCCTAAGTAAACCGTAACTTGTGCGTGATCTCTTCTTGACTGTTAAGCTCTGTCGTAGTTCATATGGGCGCTGGTTAACTTGATAGCTTTCCTGAAACTTCGTTGTGCTTGCTCGGTGATGATGTAGGGCTTCCTAAGACAGCTTCGGTTAAAACAATTTTTTTTATCTGATGTGTGCTATAACTGGCAAAATACGAAGCGGTGGTTTCAGTGTAGGGCACGCTTCCAATTACTCGTATAGCTGGCTTTTGTAACTATGAAAGTTAATTAAGGTTTGTCTCGGTTTCGTTGACCACACCAGAGAGCAGTACTTAAGACATGAATGTACAAGTGTATAGTAGACTTTACGTTTAGCATCAAACGGGAGGAGGCCTTATTTTATTTATCATGATATGGCTCTAGATACGTCAGTTCTTAACGCGTCGATATGGGGTGATCATGAAAAATTTTCTTGGAAGACGAACCCTGAAAATCATATCGTAGATTAGTGTTCGATAGGTACTCCCTGAAATTTCAAAGGTAAGGTTGCTAGATTAATCGCTCCTTTCAACTCAGCAACAAATACTTTTTTTGAAGTTTAATTTTAATTTTATTTACCTTAAACTACGTATTCACTCTAGCCATTTATTTGCTTCTAAGCAGATTTCCTGTATGGTAATTCTGTGTTAGCATAATTTTTTACGTCTTTGAATATTGACAATATTATGTCTCTTTAGTAAAAATAGAACGGTTTCAAAAGTTGTTTCACTGAGGTACTCCATGAATCAAGCATCCCCAAGACGAAGGAAGGTAGTGCGGGATCAAAATCACAAGTGCGATGCTTTCTTTTTTTGTCTGTTCCTGCTATATCTATTACTGTGAACTGTGATCTTGAAGCTAAATAGCCCTTTATTAGAGAAATTGCTATGCCTTGGATACCATAAAAGGGAAGTTTACGCAAGAGGAGTTCATGTTATGCGAGTATTTGGATGTCAGGCGTACCCGTTCACTTAAATACATGTCTTTCCTGCAGTGAAACCAACAACCCAAAAGAATTTAACGTTATGTGGAAAAATTATACTGCAGGCGGGCACAACTCTTACGGACATTGCTGATACGCGACGAAGCCACACTACCAGGGTGCGCACGGCTCCGTTGAAAACTTGGGGACGGCCAGAGCTCTGCTCGCCAACTTGTAAACAAACGTAAACGTGCAACAAGAGGTAAAGGAAAGAACCCTTGTTTCTGTTGTGAATCAGCCATTGGGAAACTGCTGAGGATCCGCGATATTTCCCGTTTTGCACCGATATCACGCACTGCGAGAACACCGTTGAAAACTCGCAGGAGCGTTTCTTGCTGCTAGATCATTTTGCCGAGACAAGCCTCAGAACTCGCTCAAAGGGCCTCCGAAGTGCGCGAACCATTTGGGTACGCCAAGGTAGATACCTCGGTTCGAGCGCCGCGCGGCTGACACCGCAATCAGATAATTGCGCTGATTCTCAGTCGATTGTGCTCCCGTTGAGCCGGCTCTGAATGATCGTCTTTTCAGTATAGGAAAGCAACCAGCGTTGCCTTCCCAGGCTGGTCTTTTTGCTCTGTCCGCAGCCGGCTCATGTGCCGGAAAGTTCGGCCCCGTCATGCTGAAACTGTTATGACCTGCATCACATACGCAAGATATTCGCGCACGTTAAATGCGATCTGTGTGAGTTGTGAGGCTTCACGCGAAATAACTCCATGACGGGTGATAGCGAGGAACAATTCCGAATTTATATCGCTCCTTTGTTACTACTTAAGCCGTCGATTCTATCGCAACGAGTAGCCCCGCTGCGCCCAAACCGAGGTATCTACTTTGGCGTACCCAAATGGTCCGCGCGCTTCGGTGACCCTCTCAGTGATTTTTGAGGAACCTCTAGGCAAAATGACCTAGCAGCGAGAAACGCATAAAGCTCCTGCGAGTTTTCAACGGTGTTTTCGCGGTTCACGATACTGGTCAAAAACGGGAAAAGGTACGTATTCTCAGCAGCTTGCCAATGGCCAAATAACCACTGGAACACGGGCTCTTGCCTTCACCTGTCGTTGCACGTTTGCGTTTGTTTACAAGTTGGCTAGCAGAGCTTTGGCCGTCCCAAAGTTTTCAGTGGAGCCGCGGGCACCCTGGTAGGGTGGCTTCGCCGGGTACAAGAAATGTCCGTAAGAGTTTTCCACGCAGCATCGAAGTTTTTGCGATATAACTTAAATTTTTCTTGAATGGCTGCCTTTTTTGCCGGACAGCAATGTAGTTAGGTGAACGGGTACGCCTGAATCCCGACTACCATTATGGGTTCTGCTATCTTTGATAATACAGAGAGGATAGAAACAGGTCTATAGCTGCCTAAATCGTAAAACGATTCTCTTTTATGAATGGCAGAAACTCTTGCTCACTTCATTTTTGTTGAAAACTCACCTGTCGCCATAATAAGGTCACAGTTGTGCGCTAGGGGGACTGAAACTGTAACACTCACCGCTTTTAGCGGTTGTGGCTTGACTTCGTCGGAGCTACAGTCGGAATTATCTTTCATAGACATATTCACATTGGCCTCTAGGAGATACTACAGTTGAGAGACATATTTCAGTGATGTTATTTTCAGGGGGCTTGCCAAGAGGGACGTCTGAAGAGGGACCTACCTGAATAAAGTGTTTGTTGGACGTTTTAGATCTCTATCTCAGTGTCACCGGCTTTTTGAAAATAATCTTTCGGGTCAATGTTTTTTTGTTCACTATTTCCTTGGATGCCTCTTACCTGACTGTAGTTTCCGGCAATCCTAACGATTTCTTTATGTACAATTTAGATTAAGCTCTCTTGATGTCCTTGTTCAGTTAATTGCGTGTATATTTATATTCACGAAGATCCCTTTCGTTTCTTCTGTTTAAGCACAATTGGAAGAAATTTAGTCCTCTCGTAGCCATCGAGAAGGAGATAATCTTCACCGGAAAAGAATCATGCCTCGGTGCAACGGATTAAATCAAAGGGATGGTTTCTGTTTGACAGAAGTGACCACACTTCATCGAACTCATTGCGTAAACATCCCGCACTTTAGTAAAACGGTTTACAATTGATATTCGATTGCGAAGCTAAATAAGAAAAATCCGCAACTGAATACAACATTTGAAGTAACAATAGCAAAGGTTATTTTCGTTGACTCAAGAAATTAGATCATGTGACACGTGCAAGGTCTTGCCCGCGGACAACAATCGCGCGTTCACAATTTGCGCGCCTCACTAGGACTTTTTAATTGACATGCCACGCAAACCCATAGCAAAATACGAATGCCGATTTTTTGCCATGGCGAGAAGGCTGCGGGAGTGTCTAGTCATGTCTTCGCCAACGTATACCTTACCAGTTCTGTCTTTCACCGCTTGGTTGTCTGAGAGCGATTTATCACGCCGCCAATAGTAGAGTCCTATGCTGTAAAAACTCGATGTATCTTGTATGGTTAGCCGAGCGTGCGTTAATGGCATCCTATGAGGCTATGAGGCAGTGAGCAAGTTCGGCACACGAAGGGCATAACCATGTGTGAAATAATTACAGAACGATTAGACGGTTTATGCAACAATTCAGCGAATGCAGTAGAGTTTACCCCCTATAATACCTGTGATCATAGGCGTCCGTAAAGTGGGGCAAGGGGGCGGTTGCCCCCCCCCCCCCCCCCCTTTTGGAATTACGGATATTATTTATGCCCTAGTAGAAAAGAACTACAAACCTACCGCCTCCCCCATCCCCAGACATCGGATCCCCCCCCCCTCCCCCCTGGATGAAGTTCTGCGGACGTCCTTGCCTGTGATGCTTTTACACTAAGCGGAGGAATCAATGGAAGTAAAAATTTTGCAGTGAACGAATTCGGTGGGGTGTGCGCCAGAGTAGGCTCCACTACAATGCCGATTGAGAAGGGTAAAGCGCACCGAACACAAGCAAATAAGAAGATAGCCGACTGATTCTTGAGAACGTGGCAAACATGGTAGCAGATAATGAATTTCTTTTTGTAGCCACAAGGGGCAAGATAGCTGACTGTCTCGTATAAAGCTTACTTGAAGGATTATGCACAAGTATCTGCAGGGCTCCCAAAAGTGTTTCATAAAATGGCTGTCAAATGCGAGCGCTATCTAGAGTAAATGTCATCGACTGTGCGTGCCGGGCACAAGTACTCAGAATTAACCGATAAGTTTAAAATAATTTTAAAAAATTTCTGCTATCGCGCTGCGCGGCAGCCTGCGGTGCCGTGCTTTTGCGCGAAACCTCGCACGGCGCGTCGTACCACGCTTGTGACGTCAGCAGTAGGGGGCTGTCATTGGCTCACCAAAAACCGCAGCGAAGAGAGCTTGTTGCGTGGCCGGCAGGAGACAACGTGTGTTCCCTTCCACACCTTTCTGTATTAAGGTGATAGCGCTAAGACTCCCGTTGTGAAGAAAATCCGGCAGCGTCGTCGTCGGCAATGCGATTGAAAAATCGGCCAGAGTAGGGTGGCCCTGGTAGCTACCCTCTCCACTCAGGGCGGCCACCTCATAGCCAAGCTGGGGTACAAGGTTCGGCTCAGCCTCGCGCAACTCGCCATGGCCGAAAAATTGAACGGACATTTCAATTGATATGGGAACATATGAATCCATAACGGACAGCCCTGCTGAAAAAAAGTTCTATGATGCAATAACCTCATAGATCATTCATCATAGAATATCATACATTCTCTATGATATATCATACAATTCGTATGATATTCTATGACATTTCTATGATGACTGAATGATTTTACAGAAATGTATGACATTTGAATGATAATTTTCTATGATTTGTATGATAAGTCTATGATATTTGTCTGATAAACTGTACGAGTTTATTGCATCTTAGAACTTTTTCAGCAGGGACATATGTATATGAATTCACCCTACACTACTACTACTACTACTACTACTACTACTACTACTACTACTACTACTACTATGAATTCATATGCGTCCCATATAAAATCAGATGTGAGTTTTTCAATATGGCTATCTCGCACTTCCCCTCCTCATGACTGAAACGGAGAGTTTTTCGAACGCTAGTTTTCCCTTTGTATCTATATGCATTTATACCCAGCCTTCAGAATTCGCTGCATTTTATTACAGAACATTCACTCACGGACAACGCAAACTCAGTGCATCGTCGGTGGAGCTGACGAAACGAGAGCGGACTGTCCATCTTCCCGAAAGATGAGAAATACTGCGCCTAATTTTGGCATCCAGTGTCTGACTGCGCGTCGCAGAAATGCCACACTGTTCTCGAGCGGCTGCCACCAATGCTCGCTGGCCCCGAAAAACGGCGCCCTGTCTGTCACTCTGTTCTCTTAAAGGAGCAGTGAAGAGAAATCTGAACTCGTCTTTTTGCCGCGGGAACTCAATCCACACGTTCCGAGCATTCTTAGAAAGTTCGATTTATTGCCCTGTGTGGCCGATTTCACTAATTAAATCGAATTAATAGTCCGGCTCCCGCCCTTTTTTTTAAATTCTCCCCGTACGGTGGGCGGAGTCGACCAACGCGTGGAGTGCCTTTCACCCAGTCCCATGGCTGCTTGCCGCTCTGCCATCGGAAATAGTTCGCGCGTATTTTTATGTCTGCGGGCTTATTTTGCGGCTGTATTATCTCCGAATGAAGCTATTTATGCACGGAAACCTAAAAAACAAAATAAAGCGAAAGCAAAGCCTCCGCGGAGCTGGCTGAAAGGCGCTCCACGCGTTGGTCGACTCCGACCACCGTACGCGGGAGAATTCAAAAAATAAAGGCGGGAGCCGGACGTTAATTCGATTTAATTAGGGAAATCGGCCACAGAGGGTAATAAGTCGAAGTTTCTAAGAATGCTCGGAACGTGTAGATCGAGTACCAGGGATAAAAAGACGAGTTCAGATTCCTCTTCAGTGCACCTTTAAGTTGAGCCGCACAAAAGACAAGCGGGCGCTCTTGGCGGAAAACCGGATGATCGCCGCCGCGTCGGCGACGCGGGCGCTGTTTCCCTCTCCTTGAGCCTTCCACCACGTGCACGCAAACCGGAGGCGCTCGACGCGCAAGGTTTTATATCCTCAATATGTCGTCAGTTTCTGGCGCGGCGTATTTAAGCGGCGCCCTTGAGGTTTCCTCCTAGCGTATAGAAGAGCTCTCCTTCCACTGTTTAATCGCCCGCATAGTCACTAGTCCGTGTCCGGACAGGTTCAGGCACGGTGTAGGGACGCGCTTAGGATTAGCGCTGTCATTTATCCAGCTTCGTGCGTAACGAGCGAAGATTCGTATCTGTTTACCGGTTAACTACCAAATTAGGCACTCCCGACAAACCCGTCTCATTGTTTTTAGTAGAAAATGATTGCTTCGCCTCTGCCGCTACTGCTTGCTGTCCAAAGAATTACCTATTTATTGTACCGAAAGTTGGGTTTCACAAACAGACCGTTTTTCTTTTAGATCTACTTGCTTCAGAAATGTAGAATTGACCGAAAGGGCCTCTGTTATAGCAGTTTGAAAGTAAAATAACTGTCTTTTCCCTTATTTCGTGGTAAGCTGTGGATACAGGCAAACGAATTAGTGCTCAGTACCGCTTTAACTAATTCGTAAGAAGAAAGTTGAGAGTCATAGAAACCTAGAAATGAGTACAGAAATGTTGTTCGGTATAATTTTTGCATGATATTTAAATAACTAGAAAGCAGAGAAAAAAATGCATGCCTGCGTGCCTGTAGGATCCGAACCAACGGCCCCTGAATTTCGCGTATGGTGGTCTGCCAACTGATCTGTGGTGCGGCCTGCCCAACCCTCTACTTTCAGGTTTTGTTAATGTTGCGTGCAGCCTAACTTTGAGCAAGTTCACCAGCACCTTTCAAAAGTTTAGCGGCGGACGTAGAACGTCTAGCGATACTGCAAGTGCCACGTAGAAGTTATCCAACGGGGAGGGCCGCATCTCTGAGCGAACAGTTTTATGCCCCTGAAGACTGCCTGAACGGAAACCCTCGTTAAGCTATCGAGCAGACAAGCGCAGGGAAATGAGTGGCTCATTACGACATACATGTGACGGAAGCCAACAGTCATGGAAACCAAGGAACTTTGCTTTCCCGTTTCAACTTCTAAGATTGCACCGTAGCTGCGTTCAGTTTGAAAATGGCCAGTGGCCTATTAAGCCTCAACACATATTTTGAACGGTCACCACATATGAAAGCCTGGCATTTTTCGTGAGTGCACTCAAGCATGACGGTCTCCCGCGTCTTCCATTTTGCCGGATCTTGTAAGTTGCGTCCAGTCCGTCCTCTACATCGGGAGTGAATGCCCGGGCAAGTGCAGTTTCCGCCGTTTCTCTACTTTACTACTTCTACCCCTGAATCTCCGTCTCCATTTACTTCTGCTTCTTGAGTTTCTACCTCTACATCTACTGATTCTGCATCATTACAAAGAATTCGGGAGAGCACCCAGCCAAGGGTGATTTGACTAGCGGCCTATGATGTTCGGTTCTGCAACCTCTCACCCATTTTTTTTTCTTTCTTGCGTCACGGATGATGCAAGTGCGCTATTTTGGAATGCTCAAAGCCATACCCCTCGTAGAGGCAGCCAAGGAAACTAGAAGTGGTTGCCCATAATTCCTCATATGATTCTTGGCCTCTGCGTCTATAGAAAGGATCCGGACCTGTTCACATTGAGGAAATATTTAAGGTGCAGTTTTACTGCAAAACTAAAAGTAAAAAATTTGGTCTTGACAACCTAAGGCTTTACAAGGTTAATTTATCGAGGAGCTGTCATCAGTAGAAGCTTTTAATCTTCCTTGCCTGCGGTTGGGTTTTCGCGTTAAAAAGCAATATAGGAATAATGATAGTAGTGTAAAAGAGGCCGCCGCGGTGACTCAGTGGTTAATGCGTTCAGCTGCTGACCCAAAAGACGCGGGTTCGATCCCGGCTGCGGCGGGCGAAATTCTAGAGGCCCGTGTACTGTGCGACGCCAGTGCACGTTAAAGACCCCCAGGTGGTCGATATTTCCGGAGCGTTCCTCATAGCTTGAGTCGCTTTGGGATGTTAAAACCTCCCACAAACCAGTAAATATAAAAAGGTGTCAAGCCTTTTTCTTATTCTTTCCGTTTTCTTCTTCTTTCACTTCTTTTTCATTGGCGCCACGAAGCTTCTCATGGGACTGGCGGCCACCCTAATTATTTCCGGAGCTTCTCGCTGTAAAAACTGTTGCGAAGAAGCTTTATTTAGCTTCGCTTGCGTGATACGCTAACCAGTGAGCCTTGGCGTACTCACTTTCGACGATATAAGTAGTGTTAAGCTGTATTTATTATAACTTTCAGGACGAAGACGTTTCCATGTCTTCAGCATAGTCGAAAACAAAAAGTATGCGGGTGGTTAAGTCTTTTCAAGAGTGGAATGAGAGAGCCAATAAAGGCTATCTCACAGTCGGTAGTCGTTATTCGTTCTTAAGTCGACACTCAGGGCCGACCCCTATTCACTCTTCTCTTAATCAGAGGTCTGCAGCGACTCGATTCCATTCCTCATTATGTTGCCATTTTCGCTGAACAGTGAAGATTGAAGTACGATTACCGATTTTTCTGCTTTAAGTAATGACACTCATGTTCTAGCATCTGACATAGATTTTGGGCTTGGTGCATTTAAAAATCTCGATAAAAAGAGAACGTGTCAGCGATTGAAGAGATCGGTAGAATACCAAATGGAAACTGCGCTTAAAGTGTAAATGTAGTTTTCCTTTTCAGCCTCAACACCTGCCAACTACGACAAATCCCTGGGTGTTTCATCGAAACCGATTTGGATGTTTTAAAAATAAGCTCCTTGGCATCATATGAGCATTGCTTTCACGCTGTACTTTCATGAAACACTTGTGGCTGCATTGTTTTTCACTTTTTTTTGGCGGCTCCATCACGCGGTCATGCATTTTCTCATTGTTGTTCTTCTACAATAGCACTTTCAATCTTCGTGGTGTTAAAATCTGGTTCTCAAAAATGCATTCAATTTTTTAGTTACTGGTATATCAGACGGAACGCCTTTCTTTTTCCTTTTTTTACTCTCTTTCCCTGCCCCTGAGTTTTCGCGCTCCCTGTGTGCCATAAAGAAAAAATAGACATGGTACTACCAGTGGGGGAAAACTTAAGTAAACAGGTGAACCGTATTTCAACCTGTTTTCTAAATTCCGATCGTTTTATTAGCTTTAATAAGTAGTCAGACACCTGGTCGTAATTTGCGCTGTGTAGCTAGCTGTTATTGATAGCCACACCAGCTTTAAAAATTTAGAAAGAGTAATTACACTCCGCTCCATGGCGCGTAATTTCTTTGAAATCCTAGTCGTCTTCAGAAACCGCGGTGTGTTTTTGAAAACACATAATTCGGCGGCGCACCTGTCACCAAAGCATCTGATTTCCGCCCGGGATGGTGTGCTGATGCTCAAGCAGCAACCTTTTTGTGCGCTAGAAGTATTCTAAATATTCGCTTCGAAATTATGTGAAGAACCTTACTATTATCTTTGAATTCACTTCGAACCAACAAACCACTGTTAGCATATGCCTAGCATGAGCCCAATAACGCCACCGCGTAATACCCTCCTCTAGTTTGTTGGTTTTGCACGCCCCCTTAAACAACTTCGCGTTCTGCTCGTCGCTCAAAAGTGCAACAACCTTTTTGCTTTGAGAAGCTACTTGGGTAGCTTTCGTGAGTTTTAGTTCGATACATTTCCCAAAGAAATAAATGTGCTTGGCGCTGCGCATTAACTAATGCAACAACCAGTTCTGATTTTTAAAGGTTTTGAACCTATTGTCTCAGGTGCAGATGGAGCGTTCTATCTGTGGTTACGGGGAAGAGATGAGCATGCTGCCCGACGGCCACTTCGACGCAGTGCTGCTCACATACGTTCTCTGCTCTGCCAACGACGGCCAGAAGCTCCTTAACGAATGCAAACGAGTTCTCGCAAAGGTGAGGCATACGAACTGGTAGACCACGATCTCCTTGATGATCAGGATGAAGAGTGCAGCTGTCATGTTGTCCATCGGCATGGGTCCTTACTTGTGCGTGCCAAAAATTGTTTCCCAAGAGAGGAAGCTATTGAGATTTTGATTTTTTCAGCTGCGAGGAATACATTGCGAACTGAGAGCGAACAGTTGCATGAATAAAATAAGTTCTTAAACCGAGAAACATTGTTCAAAGAGTAAGTGAGCGTGTTATGATAGAGCTCGTAATAGGGACACAATGTTCATGAAGTTCGGAGCAGACGGCTGAGGGATCGTGCCTCTATCTCCCCCACACGATGAGGGGAAGGGAAAGGCCAGGTACACAAAGAAAGAGAGAGTCAGAATAGGATATTGCCGTCATAACGCAATGAACGACTTATATCTGGTACCCAAGGCAAAGTGCACCATGCCTTTGGTGCCAGTGATGCAGAGCGGCTGATTCTGCTGGGTATTTTAAAGAAAGCAGAATGCCAGCACAATTGAGGTAAAGGGCTCAGCGAAGCAGACACGACAGGCGCTACAGGATAGACTACAACCTGCGCTGTCCTCCCCGCGTTCTTGTTTTCATTTTGCGCGGCCGCTCTGGTTTCTCTAGAAATGAGCTAAAGCTTGAAGCGCACATACACAATTTTGCGAGGAGTGATCAGGAGAGGGATAAGTACTATTAAAAGCGTTTGCTGCGCGACACCCCACTTCTGCCGTCCTTCCCTGGGCTGTTATTCCACCGCGCGTAGCAAATGGCTGCTTAGCCTTTGGTCAAATGCATGTTTGCGCATGTATAACAAAAGTTGCAATATTGTATGCAACGCCATTGTACCATGAATGTTTTTTTGCAGGCTGCGGCAATAGTAAACGAAAATAGATAAAAACGTCCCGCCAGTACGTACGCATACTAAGTTATGCTGAGGTCTCAGTGCATCTGTTATGTCATATTCTTCACCACTTTCCCGCCGGCCCTGAGGTACATCGGCAGTGAACGTCGTTGCTGAACAGAAAACACTTGCGCTAACAAGAGGCTTACTCATATGTTCCGCGCACTTTGGGAATGAAAAGCAGACAGTAAGGAACGCAGTCTATGCTCAATCTGTGGCGTGGAACGAAGCACATCGCATAGCCTACCAGCTACTCTGTACATGATATTAGCTGACTACGCTTTTCAATGGTCTGGGCAAAGCAATTTTAACTCAATAGCCCCCAATGTAGGGACTTCAAAAATTTGGCAACAACTTAGATTCGCCACCGCTCATGTCCACGAACATCGGGAGCGAGTAGGCATCGCGTCCTTGAAAAAAAAAGAAAACACCTGATATGGTACGATAATACTAATCGCATTTACATAGCATGGCATGAATGGAAGCAACGATACCACTTTTTTACCGAACTGCAAAGTAAACAAAATTGCAGAGACGGTAACAAAGAAGAAAGAACACACGGTATGCACGGGATAGCAACCTGTGCCATACACTTTATTTATTTATTTATTTATTTATTTACTCTCAGGGCCGAAGCATTACAGAGAGGAGTGGGTGGTACAAAACAAAAACAGTACAGGTAACGCAGCACTACAATGTAAAATCAATTACAGCGTTTTTAAAGAAGTCGGCATTTGTAATGGAGGCGATGGAAGCGGGAAGGTGGTTCCATTCCTTAGCAGTCTTGGGGATAAAAGAGGCGAAGTGTAAGTTGGTGCGACTGCTGGGTACGCCAACTTTGAACTGGTGGTCGCTGCGGGATGAAATGTAAGATGGTGGTACAAGCAACGTATCTCTGAGATGATGGTTTGAATGGTAGATTTTGTGAAATAGGCATAGACGGGAAATTTTTCGACGAATTGAAAGATCCGGTAAGTTTAAATTTGCTTTCATTTGAGTTACACTTGCAGTTCTATGATAGTTAGAGAAAATGAAACGGACAGCCCGATTTTGAATGGCTTCGATTTTCAGAATTAGTGAGTTAAGAGGAGGGTCCCATACAGACGACGCATATTCAAGTTTTGGTCTGACTAATGTTTTGTACAGTATAAGTTTCAAGTTAGTGGGCGCCATAGAAAAGTTGCGACGTAAGTAACCGAGAGTACGGTTAGCGTTACTTGTGACATAGTCCACGTGAGCTTGCCAGGAAAGGTTACTGCAAATATGCACACCAAGGTACTTGTATGTGGAAATATGGGTTAAAGGAGTATTACATAGTGAATAATCACAGGAAACTTGAGTAGTAATTAACTGTTCGACTGAAAGCACACCGAATGCATAGTAAATAGGTCCATTCAATTAAACGATGCATAACCATACCAGACACATACTCAGAAGTTCTGGACAAATGCATTTCTTAAAGGCAAAAAGTTTATGTCCCCAATTTTTTTTCATATATAGTAAGATTTCACTGCAGCATTCAAGATATCCTCAGATCTCCTCTTGGCAGGCTTCAATTTTTTTGCTATTCATCTTTTCGCTATCGTCCGTTCAGCATTGGTTTTCTATGGCAGTCTTAACTACTCGGTTAGAGCGATAGAAAACTTCAAAAGAAAAATTTTGCTACGCATCGAAAGAATGGACGGCTACCATCCATACTTCCAGTACCCTACAATATTCCAATATTGGAAACTTTTGTCCAAGAATGCTGGACATGTATAACAAACGCTATGACTTGAGCGGTGCCCCTCCCCAACTGAGACAGATATTATCAACACAGGCGCTGAGATTCGGCCTCCCATTTAGTGGTAATTAACGTACAAACCTTTCAGGCAGTGTAATTACGCATTTCCCGGTATTTGTAGGCCACTGAGAGCTGGCGGGAGCGGAGTAGCAAAGAATGCGTATTGCTTTCAGTGAACTGACTTGTATCGCTCGTAGTATGAACAGCCCAACGCGAACAGCAGAAGCCACCGAATTTCAGTTATCATCGCGCGCATCCCCGCCAATTAACAATGAAGTGATCAGACGTGGATTCGTTTCGGTCACGTAGCTCCCTGTTGTATCCTGAATGTTCAGTCTGCGCAGGGGGTGACTGCCGTAAGCTCTGCAGTCTACACTGACACTCGCCATGGCCAAGCACGAAGCGAGAGCGTTCATGAGAAACCGTGCTGCTCGCAACCATATAAATTCGATCACGCTCCCCTATTTTGATTTTCAACCCATTTGCCTTTCTTAAAGCCGTCATGCAGCACCATGCCACCTTTACCCTGGCTCCAATAGGCGTCAGAAATTACACACGTGACCTGCAAGCTGGGCACCCACCGATGCTGATAGTTCGTTCTGTCGAAGCATGGTCGCCTGCTCCCGGTTGGTTGCTGCAGGCGCTAATGGAATAGCACACACGAGGATGAAGGCGAGGTTAACCTTCACTCACAATGCCTAGGCTTGGCAGAAATAAAACGAGCGCATGGAACTTTCAGATATGATACACTGCTCCATCTGCAGCCCAAAAGGCTACAAAATTAGCCCATGGTGGCTTCGGTGGTAGGCGGCGCTATGGTAAAACAAACATGGCGGTACGCACCTATCTAAACTTGAGCCGTGTATATTTTGCTGAATTACGGGCATTGAACTATCACTGGCTTACCGGCTGCTTATCGGCACTGCCGCTGCTGACTCGCAGGGAGGACTGCTTCTGTACGCTGAGCACGTGGGACACCCCGTGGGCACCATAACCAGGTACCTGGAAGAGTTCTTCACGCCGTTGACCGATAACCTCACCTGCGGATGTCACCTGAACAGAGACAGCGGCGACCTTATCAAGGCAGCCAGCTTTGCCAGTGTAGAGATGGAAAAAATTGAGCTAGACATACCTTTCCCATTCAGCTGCCAAATATATGGCGTCGCCATGGCCTGAGACACTGGGTGTAGAAAGCAGCCATGCCCGCCCCACACGCCAGTGACTGTTTTGCTTTCCAGACCCACACGTAGCATTTGACCATGCGGGGTACATTACTCACAGTGTATTTGTCCTGGACACATTTCTCTTATGACTGAAGACCACGTGAGTATCATTGTGTTAGGTGAGCACTTGAATGCAGCGGATTATTTCAGTTAGAACACACTGCGCGATGCCGACGCCAAATCCGAATAAACCGGATGAAGGTCTTCACGAGCTGTCACAATGAAAATGATGGACAACAACTTCCAGACTCCCGTCGTTTGTCATGGACCAAAAGCGATGGCGGTGGCACTAGAGCCACGCTTTCTGCTCAGCACCAAAAACAGCCAATTATCGGCCCACATAGCGCCACGACCTAGACCACATGATCTCACATACCCTTAGTTTCAATGGCATGTCGTAAGAATGGTCAACCCACGCCCCACCCAGTCGAAAAGAACACCAGAAAGTTGCTGTCATCACAAGAGGTCTTGTTTAATGTTTTTGACCGGAAGCTCACAATAAAATGAATATTGAGCAGTTACTACCGAAAAGTTCTACAGAAAAATTGCTGTAAAATAACAAAGGTGTCTATGCGAAAAAAACTGCAAAAAATTTCGTCGTATTTTTGGTAAGGTTCTCTTGTTCTTGTTTGACGGAGCAAGATGAACCTCACTGGTACGCAATATCAATGACCAATACAGAGCTTGTGATCTGCGTTAAACTCATCTAACAACGGTGCAAAAGCCCCAATGAGTCACTGATGCAGTTAAAACATCATCACAGTGTCTTCTACTGACCTCGATTGGTACGCGTTGTGAGCTACCTGTGCTAATCGCGATGTCATACACAAAGAGGTGCTGTCGAATAAGCACGTCGTTGCTCTGGAACAAGCCATTTTCTCGCTTGTTATAATATTTTTGGCGATAAAAAGTTTATTTCGGAGGTGATCTACAGATGACGTATGTGGTCTGTGTAATCTGAGGGAATAAATTGCTGCAGATATTAGTTATCGCAGCTAGACTTGTAAGGAGTTTGTAAGGGGTGCATTCCTTTTGGACAAGCACATAAATGCCGCCTGTTGTGTTGTCAATATTGAAAATTTATCCGGTACATGTTAGGGAAGAGAGGTTTCTTGATTACATTGTATCTGCCGAGAAAAGTGCAAATACTCTTCGCGTTACCTGAATTTAAAAGGCATTTCGCATTCACTTCATAAGGCACAAAGATAAATGCGTGATATCACTGATGCCGACTACAGTCATTTCGCGAAACGAGGGGAAAATAAACTTTACCATCTGCGTTCTTTCATAAGTTAACTACCGGTTGTAGCGGGCATCACCCACCACATCCAGCTATTGTCTGCTATGATAGGCAGAATCGTGAGACACAGTAAAAGTGGACTTTTCCTGTTGTCCGTTACAAACTTATAATTGCTTTGACGCAACACGTTTGCAGTGTAGAGTAGCCGCTTGCAGTGTAGCCGCTGCAGTGTAGCTTTGCAGGGTAGCCGCTTTGCCCATACTTTGACGGTGAAGCACGCTGTGGCTATGCGAAACACTCAGTGCCAGCACTTGAGAAAAACATCCTCCTCCGTAACTATAACGGTTAATAGAAACATCACACGTTAATTCAAAAAAGTCTGACCACGGAAAGTCGATCAAGAGATGCGCATTCATCCAGACGATCCGTTCGCTGCAGAAGCACTAACGTTCACGGCAAGACTAATACCAATGTTAGTGACATCCTAGTAGAAATCAAGAAAGAAAAAATTGGCATGCGGAGGCCATGCAAGACGAAGACAAGATAACCGATGGTCGTTAAAAGTAACGAACTGGTTTCCAAGAGAGAGCAAGGAAAGCAGGGGGCGTCAGAGTCAGATGGGAGGACGAATTAGAAAGTTCGCGTGCACAAGGCCGGCGCAGATGATAGAAGGGACGGTTAGTTCGGTATGTATGGAAGTAGCCTTTGTACTGCACTGGACGTAGTTAAGCTGATGATGATGATGACCGCCCAAACCACATAGGCTATGGGGATGACGGAGTGGGCTGATGCGTCAGGCGGCGAAGATGCATGCTTCGCGGCGACTTTGATTCCAATAATGCTTAAAACACTCACATAGATTGTCTACGGTACACGATTCAACCTGAAATTTTCGTTTTCTACATCGTTGGCTTCAGCGTAAACTTCGCAGCCATTTCAAGACGATGTTCAAGTGAGATTTTCAGGGCCTGGAAGTAGGAAATTTCGGGTTTAATATCAAGAGACAGGAGACAACGACGGACACTTTGCGTTCGGAAGCTAACACCTGATTATGGTCAGGAATGTAATTACTGTTATATTCCGTGCACCCTTAAAGCTTTAAGGCGCTGATCGTTGTTTTGTTCCTGAACGAATATCTTTGCTGCCTGGCGATAAGAAATCCAAGTCGTTAGTGATCAAGCGCAAAATGCTGCCTGGCGATAAGAAATGCAAATCGGTGGTGTTCGAACGCAAAATAGCAGTGGTTAATTTTTTACAGACACGTTGAAAATTGCTGAACACAGAGACACTGGGATCTCTAAAACACCACACGGATGGTAGGGTTACTTTCTGATACAAAGATACACATAACATTAGAAACATCGCAAAAAATACATCACTGGTGCCGAAGTCGGTTTTCACCGAAATTGCGCACGTACCCACATAGTCCGTGCTTTCAGAAATATTGACTACGTTCGCTAGTTGAAAGAAATGAAGCACCTTATTTGGGATGTGGAAGAAGGTAAGATCGCCTGGCTCAAAGATATTATCAAAAGTTGTAGAATATTCGGAGACGAATTTTCGAGTTCGCTAAGCTCACTTTGTATTTACTAGGTGCCCCAGCTATCTTCATCCAAAGAATAATACGATACCGAGGGAAGATGTATGGACGAAACTTCAATCATCTTGTTTACCATTGTATGTATTCATTCAGAGTATTTTTGTATTTTGCTGAACTGATTACATAAATTGAAAAAAAGAAATCATTTTGCCTATTTCACTTGTGGCGAAAATTCCAGTGCGAAATAGTAGAGCGTTCCAAAAAACCTCTAGTCAGTCAGTTTTTTTCTTAAACACGTGCTACAACAATTGTTGCGTCGCTTAGAAAAATCGAAAAAAGGAAAGTGGAGTGGGCGATTAAGCTCCGGGTTAAGGGTATGATGAGATATCTTTAATGGGCTAATGATGCCCATATATGCGGATATGCGTATGTCATTCTCGATTTCACGTTCTTAGGTCCCTGGTAGTCCTAATAGCACTCCTGCAGCACTGGTGCAGCGGTTAAACGATGTGTCACTGCCCTGAGATGGTAGGTGCTGCCACCGCTGGGGCTTGCACGACACAGGTTGCTCTTCCTAAGCAACCTCTTGATCATTAATTTAACTGCCACAAGCCAGGGTGGTCAGTGTGTTCCCAATTCGGTGGGCAGGGTTGCGGTTGGGGGCATTTTTAATGGAGCCAAAACTTGAGCTGCAAAATTTATAGCCAAATAGAATAGAAGCGATATTACGAATATGACTGTTATCAAAGAACATTAACTGCTGGCATTTGAAATCAACGCACGAAATAGAATGAAGAGCATAAAATTTTAGCCCAATTTCTTGGTGTTCAAGGCACAGGTACGCTGAAAATAAATGACTTATTAGAACCCCAGGTGGTCGATATTTCCGGAGCCCTTCACTACGGCGTCCCTCATAGCCTGAGTCGCTTTGGGACGTTTAACCCCGTAAACCAAAACCAAATCAAAGGCTCAGTGCTTGTAGATAGTGCGACCTTTCGATAGTAATACTATCGCGTTCTAGCCAACAACCCAGTAGGATATTGAAGCTGTTTTAGCCTTCAAGCCGTAGATCGAACTTTATTCGTGCAATCACCGTAAGACACTCGAGCTTGATTTTGTTGCCCCCCCCCCCCCCTTTTTTTTTACCAAGTTATCACTGGAGAAACGCGCTCAGCATCAGAATTGCCAAACTTAAAGTGACAAAATTTTGCGCTTTGTTGCACCAGATGTGGAAAAGACCATTCGCTGCAAGTGTCTTAGTACGATCCGGCCACTGCTTGCCATAAACTCAAACATGATGTGTGATCCAGCTCACGCTTATTGTATGATGTGTGATCAAGTTCACAATTATTATTTGCAGTTGCCGCATTTGTGACTCCACCTCGATGGAGGAACATCCATAAAAAATGCGGCAGAAGCTTTAGTATGCCTTCGCGGCTCTTCGCGCTTTCTGTGTCATCAGGACTGATGGCATATAGCCTCCAAAGTGCAAGGCATTTGGATGCCGCTGTAGGAGTTGTATCGCCATTTGCCTCAAGAAGTGGAAGCAGGGCTCTGTCATGGCTCCTTGTTCTAGTGAAATCTTTTCCTTGGAGATGACACCTTCTTTACCGCGCGCGCATGTAAGCTACACAGCTACCGTAGCCATGCGCAAGGGTGCCTCGATGAGCACCGACCCTGCCGGCGAGGATGCTGCGAGTTAAAAAAAAAAAAGGCTAGTAAATGCGCAACAATAAAAGTTCAAAGTAGCCAGGAAGTAGCCAGGGAACTAAACCTGAAATTTTCATCGCCAGACAGGTTTCAAAAGTGGCCAATTTGTCGCTAAGTAGCCATCAACGGCAACCCTGCCGGTCGGCAGGTTGTGCTGACGCCACAGGGTCACGTGACCCAGGCGGCCACTTAGTGACGCAGGCGACGCCGCATTTTCGGCAGAAAGACCCATAACGCTATCACAATAAATTTTCCTTCAGCATAACCGTCGGTGTGTACGGACTCAAAATACGCACAAAGCTGGCTTTTCGGGGTCACGTTTCTATGATATTATGCTTGGGTGGGGTACTTTCGCGATTCGGTCAGATTTAATCGAAAATCTCCATCCTCCGCGGCGACGGCGCGGAACAAAACAGCAGTGGTACAAACAGTAGTGGTACCGGTAGCTCCATCTGCACCCACTGGGGGAACGAGCGCTCTTTCGTTAGCTACCGTTGAGGCTGTGGCGTAACGCAAGGGGAGAAAGCGGTTGCGCGGTTGTATTAAAGTACTTCCTGGACTGCTGTCTTAAAATTTGGCGCAGAAAACATCGTTTGCGAGCGCCACCCGCCACGCACCTTCCGTTCCTCCCATTCGTTTCGACGCAGCCTCCCTGCACGCTGAGTGCTCATGCGTCCATAGGGCACGTGATGGCGATACAAGAATCATTGTTGCGAGCGCTTGCTGTTTTGATTCGCCGTCGCCATATACGATGGAAATTTATAATTAATTTTGACCGAATGGTAAGATCACGACGCCTAACGAGGGTATGCCTCAAGGATCCGTAATCTTGCCCCTTCTCTTCAACATCGCTGTAGTCAGTTGGCAAAGTTGAACGATACAGATGGCATATAGTACGCAAGTTATGCCGACGATATAAACATTTGTACGGCGGAGGGCTCTTCGGGTCTCAAGAAGGAAGGGCTGGAAGCAAACGCAGACTATTTCGACTGCTACGCAAAAGCAAGGGGGCTGTCATGTACGCCCGTAAAGTCTGAGCTGCTCAGATTTCATCGGCCCAGATAGGACGGTGAAGTTGACCTTACAATTATGTAAGTCGGGGCTAGCATACCAGAAGTAAAAGTGCTAAGAATGCTGGGAGTGTGAATTCAGTCCAATTAGAGGACTGACCACACGATCAGGCAGCTGTCTGGATCTGTTGTCGAGATAACGAGAATGAGCCCGTGAGTAACGTATAGAAAGGGTCGTCAGAGGAAGACAGGCTTATGTTAGTGAGGGCGCTAGTGGTGAGCAGAGCTACCTACAGTCTCCCCTATCAACACAGGCTCCAGAAGGAGAGAGAACGAGTAAAGGTGATCCTAAAGAAGGCGTACAAGACGGCGCACGGTTGCCATTAAGAACGGCAATCGCAAAGTTGATGGCCGCCGACTTAAGAAACACATACGAAGAGCCCAAATTATAGGTCGGAGTGACTGAGCTGGCTGCTCGCACTTACAAAGACTTTTTGGAGCACTTCGGGGGAACAAAATGCCGGCATTCCTTGGCCCACAAGATGTTAAAGACGGAGCAGTCAGTGTAATGGGGGCAGCTACAGATTCATATCCCTGTCTCTTCCTTTACAAGGTAAACCTGATTGTATGTAGGGACAGGGACATGTGTTCTAGTTTCGGTGATAAATCCAGATTTTACCACACCACATGGGCATGATGATGATGATAAATTTTTTTATGGCGTAAGGGCATCTGCAGCCAAAGAGAACCATGGCACAAGAGATTTTCGTTTGTTCAAGGGGATGTCAGAGACCCATTTCCCAAACATTTCACCCTAAATAAGCCGAGCACCAGGCCAGGGGAAGTTTGTACCTACTGTACCACCAGTGGTACCCGGAGGCAGTGGTGTTCAAAACCTGCGCCTCTCGCAGAGGAGGTGGATGCTCAACGACTAGGCAATCGCTGCGGTCACCACATAGACATGTCCGAAAATAGCACCCATAATTCACAATGCCACGCCGTAGCTGTGGGAGTCTGCGCTGTCCAGCTGGGAATCCAAAGACTGCCTTTGGCTTGTTGAACGGGCTATCCGGGCATAAAGGCTGTGGATGTCCCGGAACCATCCGGATGAGGACCCAACCACTGGAGCTCTGCAGAACGTTTTAGAGCACAAAGTTTACTCTCTCTCTCTCTCTTCGAATTCATTATAAGCTTGCTTCCTACAGTCTAGAATGCTTTCATTCATGCTACTGTTATAATCAGGAAACGGTTTTTTAATTCTTGAGGAGGTGGCCGCATTCCTTTACTATCGAAGAGAACTGCTTCGTGACCAGAAATTCTTGGTAATATATAATCAGAAGAACCAAGTCTCAGTGGAGTAAGTAGTAAATACAGGGTCAAAAAACGAGCTTGACCCTGATGTGATACTTGTCGGTCTTTGCATGACATGCTTTAAACTGAATGCAAATGCAATGTCAAGCAAACGTTCAGGACGCTGACGTGAAGATAAGGCACGCACTACTTCCACAAATCCCTGTATGACTGCCGTCGGCGGTGTCCCCCCTAGAAATCATGCAATCGTTATAGAACTCGGATGTCTACATCTGGGGGCCCCTACACAGAGAGATAAGAAGGATGAAATAGAAAACCAAAGCAGTATTCATACCATTTCAATGCCGCCACAATGCGGGACCACTGTGTAATCTAACCACTTGTTTATCACACCCCTGCCCTCGTGTTTTTATTGCGAAAGCAATACTACTTGCATTTTCACGCCTTTGCCGTGCCGCGGCGGTAACCACCATTGACCTTTGCGAAAGCAATACTCCTTGCACTTTCACGCCTTTGCCGTGCCGCGGCGGTGACCACCATTGACCTTCATTTGACCTTGATTGCATTAGATTGGATTGGACTGGACTGGTCTGGACTGGATTGTATGGGATTGGATTGTATTGGATTAGATTAAATTAGATTACATTGGATTGGATTGGATAGGAGTGGATTGGATTGGGTTGGATTGGATTGGATTGGATTGGATTGGATTGGATTGAATTGAATTGAATTGGAATGGAATGGAATGGAATGGAATGGATTGGATTGTGGATTGGATTGGATTGGATGGGATTCGTTTGGATTGGATTGTATAACCGATGCACCACCACAAGTCTAAGCACAAGCACCACCACCAGCTACACTACCAGCTGTACCATGGCATAGGTACGGATATTGCTTTCGCAATTACCGGGCTTAACCAAGCTAAGCCACAGCGAATTTTTTCCTTCAGCCATGTTTCTTTTATGATTGTGACGTCTGGGGCGTGTGCGTTAAGACGACCTGCCAGTTCATAGCATTTATTCCATATCCTTCCCGCACTGAGATTCAGCCGACATAAAACTTGCAGTGACGCGAAGCTCCCAGCGCTCGCTGAACAATTCCGTACTTCGCGCACGACTGCGAGATCTTCCAGGACCTCAACAGACTGGTCACTGAGCGCCTACAGGTACTCTTTTCTTGCGAAATACATTCCATGAGAAGAGCTTTCAGTTTATCTTTATTTTGTCTAAGGACCGCACGACCTTTCCGCCATTTGCTTTTTGCGGTTAGGCGCTTGACAAAAGCTATTTTAGATTGCTGCAGCTTTGAAGAAATGTGGGTCAGAAACCTATCGGTTAACGAAAAGGGTTCACCTTAGGTTAAGGACAACACAGCGAGCTATGGAAAGAAAAATAGGCAGTTGTATCTGTGCGTCCACAAAAGCTTAGCGTGCGCAAGGAGCTTGCGGAGGTGGCACTGCGCATGTACAGAACGCAAACGCGAGCCTTACGTCTTGCGTACGTATGCAAGCCAGCAGACTGCGTTGCGGTGCTTGCATGGCTAACATCGACAACATGGCGGCGTCCGGCCCACCCGCATCGCACCAAATACTGCTTCGCCGCTGCAATTTTCGACGCGATAGCTGGTTCTAAACGGTTATATTCGCTTTTATTTTGCGCATTCTCACCCCTCCGTAATCATATAGGTGAGAAATAGTCACCGTTTATTAAATAAACTGGCGAATTTCTTGATGTTAAGCTTAACTATGTATGGGGTAAGCTGTTGTCATAGCAATTGCAACAGGTGAAGCACTTCTCCATCTTTGCACTAGAATTTGTATTTGTACTTGATTCACTTCAGTTATGCATTTAAAAAACAAGGCCTTGAAATGCATCCACTACCGTCATTGTCATATGTACGGATTAAATTTCTTTTGGGGCCCGCCAGCCCTGACATAACTAATGAAAAGGTTACCTTTCTGAGGCGTGGCGTAAAGGACCAGTTGTTTGCCGGCCTAGTCCGGTATCTTACACAAACCATTGGAGAATTCTTGGGAGAAGCTTTTAGTATCGAGAAGACTTTAGACGCCTGGACCCTCCATTACAACCGACCAATGGAATTGATGTCGGGAGCCGCTCAGATGGCACACCTAGAAGAGGGGATAACCTGCTCTAAAACGCTTAATTGTTTGGGAACAGCGACGCAGGACGCCCCCAGTAGTCCCAAGTAGCCACCCTCGAGGACATCATCGGCGAAAAAGTGAAGCATGCGCAAGGCTCCCCGTCAACACCGACTCCAACTGAAGCTTAAATCATGACCTACGCTGCCGAACTACACAGTCCTACGCCCTCTTCGACTCTTATCAATTCTGCCGGAATGGCGCACTGCCTCCAGAAACTGCAACGAGTGGAGGACTCCTGACGACCGGCCAGTGTTCCGCCATCGTGGTTATGCCTGCCATAACCTTCGTCGCTGCCCGTACAGACGCATCGCCCTTCGCGATTTGGCCACCGAAGCCCCGCGACCACGCCCCGGCCAGCCACTAAGGCAAATCTACGACTACCTGCGCAGGGGAGAGTGTGTGTCGTCAAGCCATCTGTCCCGCTCCCCATCGCCACCCAGCACACACTTTGCGTCACCGGGCCGCAGGTACGCAGCGGCTGTGTGAGGGAGGTCTCCTAGCTCCGTAGGTGACATCAAACAAAGTAACCTGTGAAGGTCAGATTGCTTGCCGACAAAGATCCTCCACCGACCATGCCGCATGAATACCCACACACACTTATTCCGCGTACAAAAATGCTCAACCACTGTCATCCGACTTCACATTGACACAATTCTCCAACGCAGGAAGCCATGTTATTACACCTTCGGGACGATGCACAGCGTGAGTGACCGTCAACGGACATACTTATCCTGTGGCCCTCACAATGCTATAGCAATGTTCTCGCGATGTGATATTCGGCAAGGATGACGTTAGGTAACACCAGGCGATCATCGACCTACGACCCAAGCTCGTCATGCTTTCGATGAATAAATCCATCTCTTCTATGACAGAGCTGGAGCATACGTTGCCCTTAGTGTCCAGGAAAAATAAACGGGCACTCCACCCGCCTACAGTGCCAAGGTCATCGTTGGTGCCACAGAAGGCAAAAATATCTTAGCCATCATCGACGAGAACACGGAGTCGCCTCTAGACCGAGGGATCGGCACCGCCAGAGACATCGCGAATTTCCGCAATGGCCAAGCTGAAGTGCTGCTCAAAAACATTGACGCACAATAGCGAGACCTCAACAAAAGAATAACGATTGCGTTTCTCGACGAAATCACCGACAGGAGAGATGGCTCCGCCCTCTCCTACTCATCTTGAAAATACTCGCCTTCCCATGGCCACACACCTACCTTAGACATCAACCCAGCGTTCGCACAGACAAGACCAGATCTGCTGTCCCCTCGAGAGATATGGCGACTGTTTTTATTGCGAAAGCAATACTGCTCACAGTTTGAGCCCTTCAGCGTAGCGCGGCGGTGGACACGTTTGACCTTTAGCGTGACCTTAGACGTGACGTCATACTAGCTGCGAAAAACCAGGGCCCCAGCTCGGCTCGTCAGTGTAGAGTGGCGGTAGACACGGCGGGCGGTGAGCCTCTCGCTTCTCCCACTAGAGGAGCTGCGGTAGGAGTGACGTCGCACCATCTGTGGAAGAAAAGGGCCCCGGCTCGGCTCGTCAGCGTAGAGCGGCGGTAGACACGGCGGGCGGTGAGCCTCTCGCTTCTGCCACTGAGGCGCTGCGGTAAGAGTGACGGCACACCATCTGTGGAAGGGAAGGGCCCCAACTCGTGCCGTCGGCGGAGAGCGGCGGTAGACACGGCGCGCGGTGAGCCTCTCGCTTCTCCCGCAAGGAGCGCTGCGGTCGGAATGACGTCATACCAGTTGTATAAACAGAGCTCCAGCTCGTGCCGTCGGCGAAGAGCGGTGGTAGACACGGCGGATGGGGGCTGAAGAAACGGATGAAGTTGCTTTCGCAATTTCCGGGTTTAACCAAGCTGAGCCTCTGCCAATTTTTCTGCTTTGCCAAAGGTCCAACGAACATCTGTTGCAAACCATCGCATTGTAACCGGTGAAGACACCCGCCTTCTGCACCAAAGCCCCCTACTGCGTCTCGTCGCGCGAATGGTAATGGAAAGGAGGTCAGCCGCTTATTCTTCATTCGTGACCTCACCTCCGGCCCCCGATTTCTTGTAGGCACCGGGAAAGAGGTGAGCGTCTTACCCGCACCCTTACATCGTCACCCCCTCACCGTTCCGGCCTATAGCTCCAAGCTGCCAGTATCGCCTCCATCGCTACGTACGGAGAGCATGCTCTCACACTAAATTTAGGCCTCCAACGTGTATTTCTGAGGGTTTTCTTCGTCGTGGACGTACGCTATTCGATCCTAGGAGCTGATTTCCTGCGGCACTACCACCTGCTAGCCAACATGCACTGTAAGCGTCTCATAGACGCCACTACGAACCTCACTGTTCAGGTTCTCTCATGAGGCCCGCTTGTTTCTATGCCCAGCATACCACAGTCAGCCTTTGAGACCTCGAGGACGAATACCCGTCCCTGCTGCTTCCATCCAACATCTTACTGCCCGTCAAGCACCAGATCAGCACAACACTCTGACTGCCGGCCATCCCACACACGCTTGACCTCGCCGCCTTGGTCCAGACCGGTTCCAGATTGTCCGCAACGAGTTCAGGCCCTTGCTCGAGCTCGGCATTATCCGACGCCCCCCAAGCCCTTTAGCCTCACCTGTCCACATGGTACCGAAGAAATCACCAGACGACTGTCGGTCACGTGGCGATTACCGCGCTCTCAGGAACGCAACAGTTCCGGACCGCTATTTTCTACCTCACATCGCTGATTTCACAGCATCGCTCTATGGCGCCACCACTTTCTGTAAAATTCACCTAGTCAAAGCCTACCACCAAATCCCCGTGGAACCATCTCATGTGCGAAAAACAGCCATCATTACACCCGTTGGCCTCTTCGAATACCATTATCCATTAAAGTCTCTTTCCTTCTTCCTTCTCTTCGAATATACATCCACAAGCCCTTGGACCTCCGTACCTCTGGACAAACATTTCAACGCTTTGTGGACACCATGATTCGGGTCTACCCGGCCTATTGCATGGCTTACATCGATGATCTCCTCATCTTCAGCGGCGATGCCGAACAGCACGTGTAACACCTCCAGCAGCTTTTCCAGCGTCTCTCTGAATATGACCTCATCATAAAAAGAGCCAAGTGTGACTTCGGCAATTCGGAGCTCGACTTTCGCGGCCACCGCGGTGTCCGGTCGGGTATCCGTCCTTTTCCATCCAAAGTCAAGTCCATTAAAGAATTTCCGCCTCTCTAGAGTCTTTGAGGCGGTCAAAGTGAAGCTAACCGAGGACGCTATCCTGGCCCATCCACGTCCTGATGGACATCTGCGCCTCCTGACCAATGCTTCCGACACCGGCGTTGAAGACGAACTTCACCAGATCGTGGATGGCGCTTGATGCCCTCTATCCTTTTTCTCCCGGAAGTTTTCTCCTGCTGAAAGCCGCTACAGTACATTCAGCCATGAGCTTTTAGCCATCTAAATGTCCATTCGACATTTCAAGCATCTCCTTAAACTTCGGCAGTTCCATATTGTCACCGACCATAAGCCACTAATTTTTGCCACCAAGTAGGGGTGCAGAAAATTTTCGCCACGTGAAATCCGTCATCTCTCGTACGTGGGGGCAGTCAGGACAGCCATCAGACATGTGCAAGGCCTTGACAGCGCCCCAGGTGGTGCAGTCTCGCGTGTCACTGCTTCCCTGACTACTGCCTCCTCGTCAGCCAACCTCGACTTCGCAGCCCTCGCCACAGCACAGCACCACGAAGCGGAAATCAAGGACCTTCTCAATGTCCCCGGCTCACTGAATCTCCGTAAAGTTCTCCTGCCTTCGTGCCCCGCCTCCATCACTTGCGACACGGTGACGGGCACTCCCCGACCTTTGGTTCCCCCTGCGTTTCGTCGCCTTGTTTTCAACGCCCTGAAAGGTTTCTCCCATCCTTGAATTCGCTCCACGCAGCACCTTATTATGCAACGTTACGTATGGCCTAGCATCAACAAAGACGTGCGCTCCTGGGCCAGTAGCTGCCTGGCATGTCAGCAGTCTAAAACGCATTCCTATCTGCTTACGTGCATCTACCGTTTCACTCGCTGGCCCAAAGCTTTTCCTCTGCCCGATGCCATCCCTGACACCGCAGGACTGAACAGCGCACACAGAAAGAGGACGCAGAGAAGAAGCGACAAGACACAAGAGCAGTGCTCGTGTCTTGTCGCTTCTTCTCTGTGTGGTCGTCCTGTGTCCTCGTCCTCTGTGTCCTCGTCCTGATGAACACCATCGCCAGAACCTCCGTCGCCGGCTGGATGTGACGATAGGGGTTCTTTCGGCTGTCACCACCGACCATGGCCCACAGTTTGAATTTTCCCTTTTCAAGATTGCTATAGATCTGCTTGGAACGCCTCGAATTTGCAGTACCGCTTACTATCCTATCGCCAATGGCATGATTCAAAGGTTTCACCGTTCCTAGAGACAGCCCTCAATGCACAACTGGATACTACTCACTGATCTACATCCCTACCACCTGTTCTGCTTAGTCTGCAGGCTACTTTGAAACACGATCTCCGCTGCCCTCCGGTAGAACTTGTCTTCGGCATACCCCGTCGTAGTCCTAGTGAATTTTTCGACGTCACTGTTTTCTCTCCAAGCCCCGATCACACGGATTATCCGACGCAGCTTCGCAGATTTTGCCGTCATATTCGAGCTCGTGCACCTCGACACCAATCTCGTCCATCTTCACACGTGCCTCCCGAGCTTTCATCTTAGACTCACGTTTTCATTCATTCGACGAGTCTGCGCCTGCAAACCCCTTCAGCGACCATACGACGGCCCGTTCCGCGTAGTCGAACGACAGTCGAAGTTTATGATCGTGGACGTTCATGGACGCCCTGATTCCATTTCTATCGAACGCCTGAACCCAGCGTTTCTAGAGGACGTTCTCCACAGTATACCTTGCTGTGCGCTTTGCGCTTCCTCTGCCGCAAACGGCTGGCTGCCCATCTGCGCCATCTTCCCCCGCTACTCCACAGAAGCAACATTCTTGTTCCGGCGCCCAGCTCCACCGGGGTGCTGCATTAGCGGGGGAGGGGAGGGCTGCTGTAACAGCACCACCGGCCTCTCTCAGCCCAGGTGGCAGCGGCCGCCGATGAAGACGACACCGAGGAGCATCCTGGTCGGCCCCCTCCTCGCGCTACAGCCTCTCGCGATTCTGTTCGGGCTGGCTCCAGGCAGCGCATCGAACCCTAGCACTAATGCCAATAAATCAGCCGATATTTGCCTCATCCCGGTGTCATATTAGTTCATGCAACACACTCAAGTCACCAAAGCTCACCCTGAAGCTAGGCAAGTGTCATATCACTTAAGAGTAGTAACTACTTTTTATAGGCCACATCTAAAGCAACGATGGAATACAACCAGACCAACAAAATACCGCCTCTGTCGTAGAGTTTCCGCAGCTGACCGACAATAAAGCTGTGCTCTGATTCCTTGGTCTGTTCGCGTATTACCCACGATTTCTAAAAAAAAATCATGGCCGATTTGCGTACTTTGGCCAAATACGAATTAGGTGCGCAAGTAGTTCGGTTTTCACTTCGGTTCCGGCGTTCAGATTAGTCGTTCCCAGATGGCAGTTGTTCGGATAGCGATATTGGGTTAATATGTCCGGTTATGCAGATTTGGTTATTCTCTAGATTCATAGATCCCAGGGAGTCTTCCTACCACTGCTAGAGCAGTGGTGCCGCGGTTAACTGGTGGGCCACTGCCCTCCTATGGCAGGTGCTACCATCGGTGGGACTTTGCTGGGTTAGGTTGAGATCCTGGTTGTTTTTGCGAGCAGCCTCTCACCATTAATTGAGCTACCGCGTAACATAGTGGCAGGCTCTCACCTGCCCCTGTGAGCACACAACACGCACACAAACGCACAACGGCTTGATGCGGACAATGGCCACTGTAGGTGCTAGAGCACTAAACGGCGCATCGTCAGGCCCTTGACACACCCAACAAAGTAGGACCTTCCATTGCAGTGGTATATGCCGCAACATGAAGCATGTAAGGAACTTATGGCTTGCTTACAGTCGCCGCCCGTGCTTGAACACTTCGACGAAAACTGTGAAACCCAAGTTCATACAACCGCAAGCAGCGTGGGGCTGGCGCCATCTTCGTCCAGAAGCAGCAAAGCCACAAGAATGTAACAGCGTTTTCCAGCCGCTGTTTGTCAAAAGCAGATGCCATCTATTCGATGACCAAGGAGTGCCTGGCGAGAGTGTAGGCCACGTTGAATTTCCACTCGTGCTTAAAAGGAAGGACTTTAAAAGTTGACTTACCATCACACGCTGTGCTAGCTCGCTAGCTTGAAGGACCCGTGTGACCGCCTCGCTCGATGAAGTTTATGACTCCAAGCATTCGACGTCACCGCCTTTTACAAGTACGAACGCAAGCACTCTGAAGCAGATTGCCTGTCACGAGCCCCAATAGGTGCATCGCTGCAAGATGACGATGGCGACCCTTTGCTGAGGCCTATAAGCTCCAGCGCTTGTACGCAGGAAGAGCGCTTGGACCCCGACCTCCAATGCCTGATCGAGTACTTGGAAAAGAAGGGTTATTCACCGCCAGATTCTTTCAAGGAGGTATTGTTTTCTTTATGCGTGCAGAATGACGTCCTCGTGAAGAATTTCGCATCGAAAAAACTGCTCACCTACTGGCTGCAGCTACAAGTCTTCGGAAAGGAATTCTACAGGCTTCACACGAAGAGCCGACACCTGGGAACCTAGCATTTTCTCGCACTCTCCATAGCATGCAGAGCCAAAATACAAGATTGCAAACAGCGGAGCCAATATACAAGAGCTAATACGCACATGGGATAAGTGTTGCAGAAAACAGGCGGAATGCATAATAAGCATGAGTACAGAGAGCTGCGTTAAACGCAGCCAGCGTAGGAGCTACCGACCATACTACTTCGGTAAATGAGACCTGTCATTTTGTCGTTGCGGCGGCGCAACGACAGAAAGTTCCAGATGCTCCTCAAAGCCACTCCCGGCCTTTGACCAATGAGGACGCATGCCCAGCGCGAGAAGGAGGAGACGGCACGGCCGACACTGTGTGTATGTGCACGCCTTCCTTGGCGCGAAGAACAGACACACGTAGACCGAGCCTATATGAGAAGGGCACTGACCGGCCGAGCAGCCGTTTAAGCTTCAGTGAACAATTTTTGCGGAAAGGAAATGCGCAATGTCTCTCCCCCTCAGCTGCGAAACCAATAGAGCGAGGGCTTGGAAAGCAGAGGGTAAAATTTGTAAATTGGTTTTTGAGGAAAGGAAACGCGCAGTATCTTTCTCACACATCTCGGTGGACATGCACCTGAACCAGTGGGAAGGCGCATAACTGCTCTCTTGGAACAGTGGACACCTCAATCTCGCTTTAATCTTATGGCGGCAGTGACAGATGTGCACTGCATGCGTTGGCATTGACAACGTTGTGCCAGAAACGCTGTCACCATACCAGGGTGGCAGTGTGAGTGGGGACTTTAATGTAGATACAAAGACAAGCGGTTTTTTCTTACCTCTTATGCGGTAGGACATCCCGTTCCTCTCCCTATTAACGGCTCCCACAGCTGTGACAAACACGCGAAATACTTGCGCAGACCTCGTCTTTGAGAACCAGGCATTGGTGCAGCAAGTCGAGCATATATCCATCTATTTCTCCGCCCACAGAGCTTCCTTTACGACAGTCAAGAACTGTTAGTGGAGTGTTTCTTGAAGGAGGAATATGTGTGAAAAATAACAAGTTGTCTGTAATTGTACATACACGTCATGCTCGAATTCTTTGCCTCAATCTATCGAAAAGCTGAAACAGCTGATGAGCCGCGCTCCAATTTCGCATTAGGAAGTAACGTAATCGTCGGCAATTTTTTTAACTAGCTTTATTTAGCTCAGCTTGATATGGCTTTGGCGTCAGTATTACTGCACTTTCGAACACCGCGTGTCAGATAATTTACCTTTCTGGACGCTTATAACCTGCAATGCTAGCATTTTATTTTTACTCGTTTGTATACTGCAGTGAAGAAAACTTCTAAGAAGTTCACTGGGTCTTGGGGGTAGGGAAATTATTTTTTTAGCAGTCCGAGTGTTTTACGCCAAAAAACCCAGGTGCCGCTGCGTCGCCAGCGCTTTTTCTGATCTATTGGTTCTATGGAAGTGTCACCCCACAATTGGTAGTACGCGCTACGCTAAAAGTACCTATTAACCCCACGCAAGCACTCGCCGGCTGGTACCCAACGCTCCACAGCGCCTGGGAATAAAAATTCGCTGTGGCTTAGCTTCGTTAAGCCCGGTAATTGCGAAAGCAATATCCGTACTTAAGCCATGGTTCAGCTGGTAGTGTAGCTGGTGGTGGTGCTAGTGGTTAGACTTGTGGTGATGCATCGGTTATACAGATGGTAGATGAGTCCTTTAGGGAGGACTCCCCGCTCCACATAAGTACCGCGGGTAATCATCGGTTATACAATCCAATCCAATCCAATCCAATCCAATCCAATCTAATCTAATCTAATGTAATCTAATGTTAGGCCGCCGTTCATGTGCACTGCCGTCGCACACGGACGGCGCGAGATGGTCGCCCAGCTCTTCGGCGTGACGTCACACAGAGGTCATGCGAAAGGTCATTTCATGTGCACCGCCGTCGCACCGCAAAGGCTTGAAAGTGAAAGTACTATTGCTTTCGCAATAAAAACTGGCAGGTCGTACTCTGCCAGAGCAAGGTGCTATAGTGGGATACAACTTAAGAACGTAGCGGCTCTTCCGTCAAAGAACCTTTTCCAACCAATTCTCACGACCATCATAGTGTGACAAAGCAGGGAAATTGATAATCCCTTCACTCTACGGTCACTACAGACCCTTCTATTCATTGTGGCAACGCTCCCTGCATTGTCACGCTAGCAGCGTAATGAGAACCGGCAGACGCCATTGGCTTGAAGGGGGTCCTTTGACGGGGAAAGCCGCTGCGTTCTTGAGTTGTAGCCGACTATAGCAAGCAGTCGGCAACAATTACGACTGCATGGCTATTTTTCGAACCACTGGAAATACTTTTTGTTGGGTATTTTTCTGGAAACAGCTTAATTCACTTTTAACTTCTGCTGAACCACTGCAACCTCAGCTACCACCGTGCTGTTCACACCGCATCATATTTCTTCTTTGTTGTTTTTTTTTTCAACAGCGACCTTTTAAAGACCGCGTTTAAGACACGCAAATACACTGCAAATTTTGCCTGGTTCATATTTGGAGCGTGGCTAGTCTCATTGTAGGACGCTCGTCGGTTTTATGGACTGCGCGCTATATCCTTCCATGATGTAAGTGGAGGAGGAATTTGCATGCTCCTTCCACATTCTGTTCGCACCCGCAACCTAAGAGGATGTCATGGAAAGTACCGCTGCCACTGTTGCTGTCTTGCAGCAAAGCCTATAGGTCCGCCTCTATCCAACGTGTAACACGGCACTCGTTGCGGCAATGAGATGCCATACTCGTATTCAATGAGAAAGTCTTTGTTTCGACTCCAACGCGTGTAACTTTTTCTATGTTTTTTTTTTCTTTTAGTCTGACGTAAGAAGGACCTGACACACATCGCTGAACTCGCTTGTCGCGGGCACTGGTTTTAAGGGAATAATAACGAGAGGTTCAGCCTCTTGACTCCAGCAAATGTCGGTAAACAAACTTGCCCTGTATTAAACGAGGGAGGCACCGGGTACGAGATATGGCAAAACACTTCCTTGTAGGTGAAGGCCGGAATATTCTCCATGGTTTTGTTGACCATTAGTATCAACCTTGGACACGCAGGGAGGCAGAACCGGTCACACGAATAAACGAAAACAGACAAAGGTAGCTAGTAAGCGTACGCTACAAGGAAGCCACGAGAGCAACAATCAGATGCGTCTTGCTGCTGTTTCACTCTCTCTATGTGCCTTGCTGTCAAGCCGCACAAAAACAGCGCAGCAAAGCGATAAAGTCCACCGCAGGCCTGGCGCAACTATTGTAAGCCGTTCTCGAGCCGTCATCCTCGCTTGCGGACGTTGCGGACGAGTTTCGCGGACGGACGTTGAGCACCGACAGCAGTACGATCGAGGTACGTGCCCGTGCTAGTTACCATCAATTTTCAAGCTTTTGAATTTAATTTTACGTTTTTTTTCGAGTGCATGGACTTCTATGTGTGGAAGGTTTTCTTGCTGTCCAGTGTTTGAGCGACTCACCCTGAAATCTGGCGGTTCTTTGCTTGCATCTATTGACTAAGCACACTAAAATATAAGCGACTTCCGAAGGAACAGTATTGTTGCTTCGGGTCATTACGTGAATTCTTATTTTTTATCTCGAGACATGTCAAAGCGGCTTTAGCGTTTCAGGTGTCTGCTTACAAAGGCCAGCCTTTTCTACGGCTTAATGCTTCAGGCCTTATCACGCAGCTTTTTGGCCCTCTGAAAGTTTACCGTGCAGTGATACCCATGCCCATTCCTCCGTAATTTCGCTTGTGTCGGTGATGTTTACCTTAGTTATCCATTCCGCCTAGCATGGTTGCGAACTGTTGCGCCGTCTCTTGTCCAGAAATGCAAGAGCACCTGACAAAAACTATTTGAAAGTATAAGGAGGCACGGAATCGGGTGTTACAATTCATTCGTATATATTCGCTAGTTAATCACATCACCCCAGCCTGTGAGACAAAGTTGTCTGCGCAAACCAGACCCCAGAGTGCTCGGTTTACACATCATATTTTTCCTTCCTCATCCCGTTTGCCTGTTTTGGCTCCTACTTGCTATGGCGTGAACACTTAAACGCACAGGCTGTGCGCGGTTATTTAATTATTTATTTCCATACCCTAAGGGCCCTTACGGGGATTACATAGGGGGTTCGTCAAAGAAAACAACCGATTGAGAATACAGAATACAAAGAGCTGAAAGCAGGAATAATGAGGCTAAGAAGCCAGGTACGAATTAATAAGAGAAAGAACAAAAGGTCGGGACAGGTTCTTGAATAAGAGAAAATGTACTTATAGGAAGATAGGCAAACAAAGTAGTCCGCAAAAGATAAAAAAGCTTCAATTCTCGGAAGTTACGAAACATGGCACCTAAGGTTTCTGAAAGCGTAAAGGTGGACGCACAGAGGCACTAAAAAAATGGCCAAAGGTAAAAAAAGAGGTAAAACGCACTTCACTCAGGGCTGTAAGATTCTCAACATGACGAAAGAGCTGTTTGAAACAATGATGCTTCCGTAATAACCTCAATACTTGCAGGAAGCGAATGCGGGGCTAGTCGCAGTAAAGTTCGTTCAGATGAGAGTGATCGCTGGGGAATGCTTCCAGTCCGAATCCGTCATTTCCTCGATTTAATGTCTGTTTGATAGGCATGAACAAAAGGAGAACAAATATAAAGGTGAGGGGCTCGCTACCCTAGCAAAATGGATTTTTTTATTTTTTACTGCCTGCAGAAACATGCGTTTCCTACATTAGTTACATGTAATTTTTTCATTATATTGTTTATTATTGCATTATATTGGTTGAATGGATCAAATTAGTTTGACGCTGTATTTGTGACCATTGTTTTCTATTGTTTATTATTGCATTATATTGGTTGAATGGACGAAATTATTTTGACGCTGTACTTGTGACCATTGTTTTCAATCGCTATTGCCAAGTCTATGTCAAGTTGCCATAAGGAAGCTTTTACTCTCAGCGGCCGCCGTCATGTAACATTTGATGGTAAATAAAAGTCATTCAAAGTATTATTACTGACGCGAGCGAAGGCTCAGAGAAATTAAAATAAGAAGCCAGAGGTAAAAGAAATTAATAGATAATTTGAAATCAAAAAGCAATTATAAAAGAAAAAAAGCAACGCTAGGCCTGGAGTCGAAGCGAGGGCCAGAGAACGTGCACAGGATATCGATCTATGCCAAGAAACGATTAAATTCAGGTCACAAGGGCCCTGCAATTACAAAAAAAACACTCCTGAAATATCAAAGGCCGGAAGCGTAGCCAATCGCAAGACAGGAACAGTAGTGAAATTGGCGTTACTAAAATACACGTTTTACATGTACAAGTTCTAAACGGTACCTAGTCTAGAAATGTTGACTCCCTCTGATTTTTATTCACTTTTATTGTGTTTTAATTAAACGCAAGCACTCGGTGCTATCTCTAACGTATCGCTTCACCCTTTTCAAGTCAGCACCTTTAGCTTAAGTGCGTTTCTCGTAAGAGTGACAAAAAACTACAAACCACTCGTTCCATAGCTTGTACTCCGGATGGGCATGTATAGGTAGTCGCTTTCTCGGACCATTCAGCCGTAATTAATTTCAGAGATACGCTAAGCAATAGCCTCTCGTTAAATTTGTTTGAGATATGCTGCTTGTCGCCAGGGAGTTTTCTTATGGCATCGCACTCCCTTTCGTGGGGCTAAGCACATTTCCTGATGTCTCTGAAACTAATTACACTTTTTAATTAAAAGTTTTATACTCCCAGTCGTCCTTTTTCATACGGCTGCGAGCATAAACACTCTATGTCATCACGGCTGAAACTGTGATTAATTCAATTTACAAGCCATGGCTGACTAAGCATATCTGTCAATTTCTTGTGTGGCGTCGCGCACGTATGCGACATTTTGCTTTTCACTTATTTTGTTGTGCTTGCGTGTGTTTTCATAGTGCCAGACATGTATTTCGTGCGCCTTACTTCGCTTCCGCTGCAAGAGAACGCCGGATTGTCGTGTAGTGTAGATGGTTTGGTTTATGGGGTTTAACGTCCTAAAACGACTAAGGCTATGAGAGACGCCGTAGTGGAGGGCTCCGGAAATTTCGACCACCTGGGGTTCTTTAACGTGCATTGACATCGCACAGTACACGGGCCTCTAGAATTTCTCCTCCAAAGAAATTCAGCCGCCGCGGCCTGTAGGCTGAATTTCTTTGGAAGAGAAATTCTAGAGGCCCGTGTACTGTGCGATGTCAGTGCACGAGTTGCGGACATACGTAGACTGAGACTGCTGATCTTCCCAGTGCAACTGGACTCTTCCTCCCAGAAACTAAAAACAACGTCGTGTGTCCTTCAGAAGCCTGACGCGGGATTGCTGGGCGCCTGCACGCGTCGTATCTTCCCATTTCAATTAGATACCGCGTAAGTAGGATGCCAAATGCATCGCTTCTTCTATTTACTTTTGCCCACAAAAGTACACAATCATTGCGGAACACGCGCTAAATCACTAAATAAATGTCCTGTGGCCACATTTTCAGCAGAAGCTGTCAGATTTACTGCTTTCTGTCTTTTTTTTCTCGCTGTTCGCAGTCACTGGTCAAAAACGCTGCACATGGCGCAAACCAGGACCATAGCAACTGCATGAAGCAAACAAATTCCGGAACGAACATAGACCTCTTAGTTTAGCTAATAACTGAGAGCACGTGCAAGAACTGCAATAGCGACTCTTGGGCCTAGACAAAAGGCGTGCCGCTAGAGGACACCATGAGTAACAACTCTCAATACTACGAGAGTGGAAGCACCTAGCAGCGAGGAATGGTCAAGAACTGCTGGAATTGAGCTCTGCGAGTCATTGAACGGCTTGAGGAAATCGCAGGCATGCACAGGTGGCTCTACACATTTCTGGGCCACGCTGTCCTGATCGCAGGCGGCCTCGGCGCTTTGGTGTTGATGCCGATTTTGCTCATCAGCCACCGGTTCCAAGAGCTCTTTTTCGTCTTCATGTACAAGCTGGTGCAGCGTGTCTGCGAGAAGAGCTTCGCTCCTGTGCGACGCACGCTGCTCACCCGATTGGACCACGTGGTGTCGCACGACCCAACGCTCAGACCCCGCGGCGCCGTGCGAGTGCTAGAGGTGGGCGCCGCGTACGGACCCAACCTAAAGTTCTTTCGCCGCCCCATCGAATACTGGAAGGTGGAGCCGAACACGGCCTTCGACGCGGACTTCAAGAAAAACCTACAAGCTAACCCTAAGGTATGCGGGCTTCCTCCTACGCGTGGTTATGCGTATTTACTTGTTATAGTGTTTTTATTATCTATTAGAAGGCAAGCTGGAAATAGCCAAGGAGGTGCGATATAACCATTTTGCCCAACGGATTTACAAAGGTTTGTCCCTAGAGCACACTCTACCATGAGAAGTTGGTGCACACAGGAACAGGCCTAAGGGGTGGTAGTAGACAGGAACAAAAGCAGATTATCAGTATATTGGGTTGAGATTAAAAAAAAAAGCGCAACGTAAACTAAGAAAAGATCTATTGAGTACAACCAGTGGCGTAAAAGGTCGTGCACTGCGCAGATATTACAATTTTAGTCGCCCCGGGGACTACATCACGGAAACTAGACACCTTTAAATGGACATCGTGAAGGTGGGCGTGTTATATTTTCATTCTAATACGGCACTACTCTCCGAAGATAACCTCCGAGCGCAACCGCTGACGACCAAATGCGGATTTTCAGCTAATGCCGGACGCTATTCGACTGCTTGGGATTTTTGTATTCCTAACAGCTACAATTTGTTTAGAGCAAAGAGGGAAACAAGAATTTAATGAAATAAAAATTATTCTCTTCTTGATTAAAATTAGTGCATTGAAGGCAATCCACGCCAGGCTGCAGTTCGATTGCTTGGACAATCTTGCGATGAATGCCTGTGAATGCGTCAGGAAATGTCGGTCTTTATCACTTCTGTGGAGCACAGGAACTGCTTTTCCATGGAGGTCTACAGTGATTACGTCATGAAGGCGCATACTACCCTCACTCTGAACCGGCATCCCTCTACTGCCAGGTGGTCGAAGCGGAAGATGTTTAAGTCTTTTGCAGGACATTCCATACTAAAAAGCAGGGTCATCGCCTTAATATAAGCCAGCATGCTCGAGTGTTTAATCCAAAAACACAAAATCCGTACAGTACAAAACCCCCGGGAAGTACTGCAGGGGATAACTTACAATTCCTTTGTAAACTGCTCGTAACCTTCGCAACTTCATCACAAACGCTCAGAGGCATCTGATCGTTATTTAGTGTTTATCATGTTTGGTAATCAGGAAGCTCGGCACCAAGTATGCTGCCTGAACACGGCGTGAATCGTTACGAAAAGTGTAATCATGTCTTTTTTGAAGCAAGGTGTTTCATTTCCTTCATTTTATGCTTGACTATGAGCCCAACCCAGTATTTTTTCAGGTGTTAGTTTCTCTCTTTCCCTATACCACGGCTTCCAAATCTGCAGAATTTATTTCAGAGCACTCACTCACGCACAAAACAAACTTAGTGCATAGTCGGTAGAGCAGACAAACGAGGATCGGCTGTGCAGCTGCTCAAAAGACGAGAAATATTGTACCTCCCTCCTTCTGGAAATCCTGGTCTGATCCCGCGTCGCAGAAATGTCACGCTGTATTCTCGAGCGGCAGCCAGCAATACTTGCCGGCCGTCCGCGGTGCCTTTTCAGCCACTTTGTGCTCCCGCTGCCCAAAACATAAGCGTGCGTCCTTGGGGAAAACCGGAGGTTCGTCGCCGCGCACGCGACAGGGGGTACGCATTCCACGTCCTTGAGTGGTTTGGTTTGTCTTCCACCACGTGCACACGAACTGCAAGCGCTCGGCCCACAAGGTTTTACATCGTCAATACGTCGTCGGTGCTTGGACCTGCGTATTTAACTGCTGCCCTTGAGGTTTCCTCCTAACGTCAAGAAGGCCCTCTGCCCCTGTGTTCCCGTCGGCACAGTCACCGCTCCCCGCTGGGCAGTCATTGGCATGGTGTAACTGGCATTTCTCCAGCTTCGAGCAGAAGCATCTAAACTTCCTCGCCGTTGATGGGTTTCCAATAGAGGAGGAGGAGGAGGAGACTTTCTGGTTGCTAGCGTAGCATGCTACTCCAGGGTTTTACAAAAGAAGCACTCAGGACAACTCTGTGCTATTGTATTTGTTGGCGGTTAAAATCAATTGTTTCGCTTTTCTGGTTCTTCTGACTTTTTTCGTGGGCAGAAAAACATGCATTTCTTGCATTGAAAGTTCGATTTGAGAAGAAAACACTTTTAAGGCACGGGCGTTAGTACCCCAGGTCATAAAATATTGCCGGA
Source organism: Amblyomma mixtum (assembly GCF_055824585.1). Taxonomy (NCBI): domain Eukaryota; kingdom Metazoa; phylum Arthropoda; class Arachnida; order Ixodida; family Ixodidae; genus Amblyomma; species Amblyomma mixtum. The sequence goes on from NC_143013.1 coordinate 107,433,767, forward strand.
CATCGGTGTTGGAGACTGGTTGAAGCCTTGCAGCCGGAGCGCCCAGATGCTCCGGCGAACTAGGTGGGCCACATAGGTCACGCGACCTTGCGACCTTGTCATAACCTGCCCACCGTAGTTTGAGCAAATTGCTTTCCTTGATTTTGCTTGTTCTCCTGCTGTGCTGCTGCTGCTGTGCATGCATATTACTAGCGCGTGTAATCCATGTCTGCAGTATTGGCCAAATATATAAGTATAAATAAATAATTTCTGTGCTCATGGCATCCGCCAACACTCGAACTACTGTGCCGCAAAACTATCTTTACACCCCACGACATGCACGCTTAAATACTACTGGCGGGATTCGCTGATGTACCCTCTATATTCCTTTTGCACGCTGCCTAAACAACTCCTATCTTACTTCCAGGAAAAACCGCTGCGGTGGCTCATTCGTTATGGGGCTCGGATGCTGACCCAAAAAACGAGGGATCCATGCCGGTCCCGATGGTAGCATATCGATGGTGGCGAAATGCTAGCGGCTCATGTAGTGTGCGATGTCAGTGCACGTTAACCAAGTCCATGTGGTCGAAATGATTCACAGCCCAACACTACGGCATTCTTCATAGCCTAGGTAGCTTTGGAACGCTAAAGCAACCCAACGCAAACCTGTCAGGAACTTCTACGGTTGCTCTTGTAATATTCAGTTCAGCAAATTTCCGTTAGACTTTCGTGCACTTCCGGTGGGACATTCCGAATCACACAACAACCAATTTTGATTTTAAAAGCATCTATTGTCTCAGGTGCAGATGGAGCGTTCTATCTGTGGATACGGAGAAGACATGAGCATGCTGCCCGACGGCCACTTCGACGCAGTGTTGCTCACATACGTTCTCTGCTCTGCCAAAGACGGCCACAAGCTGATTCACGAATGCAAACGAGTTCTCGCCAAGGTGAGACATACGAAATCGTAAGCAACGATCTCCTTGTTAATCAGGATGAAGAGTGCAGCTGTCATGTTGTCCATCGGCATGCCTATTTACTTGCGCCTGCTAAAAATTACTGAATGAGCATGGACGCTATTGAGAGTGTGTTTCACTGAACTGCACAGTGGTGAGCAGCCTTGTCTAGAGCGCTCGGGCGGTGCACTTCCTTGCAAAAAAATCCAGATTTTGTGGCAGCCTCTAGGGTCCAGCTGCAACGCTTGCACGGAAGTAGCGCCAGATAGCCTCGTAAACAAAGCAGGCACGAAAAATTTGCCCTGTAATGAGGGGCTGCTCTCTAATTTCGGTTTTTGTTCCCAAGTGCGCACTGCTCAAGCGCTCCAGACAAGGCTGCTCACCACTGTACGCTATTCACTGCGAGCTGAAAGCCAACAGTTGCAACTTATTTCGGCCTAACACGCGTTTCAAGCCCTGAAAATATCTATTGCCGCGTGAGAGCGGACGTCGAGCCTCTTGAATAAGCGATGCATCTGGCAGCTGGGTACCAAGGTAGGCTCAGGTCGAAAAATAGCGCCCATAATATTCGCTCCCCAGCACAAACGTGACAAAGAAGCAAGTGGAAACAGTCAATCGCAGAAAGCACGCTGACCTTATGTTGTGCTAAACAAATTCGGTTCGAAACAAGAATTGAATACGAAAGTGACACCATGTTTCATGAAAAAAATAGCAGTTTAGCTCAATTTCAACGCCTGTCTGTGGTGTGATAAAGGTGTTTCTTAGAGTATGCCGGCGTATACATGAAAGGGCACGGCATGACGACAGGAATTCAGGAACTGGGTAATAGTTGCTGCCAGCTAGGTAGGCCTACCTTTTGCCAGTGCCGGTCGTCGAGCTGAATAAATGTGTTCGTCGTACATCGTATGTGTTCGCCGCACATCTGTCTCGACTTCCCCTCCAAATATCTCGTCTTGCGAGCAAATGCCGCCGCGGATTATCACTGCTGTCTGTCATCGCCGTGCCAAGCCGCTACGGGAGATGGGAGCTTTGTCAAGCCGCGTGCGCGGCTTTTTTTCCTTTCTCCTCAGCCATTGTACATGACTGAAATAAATGCACTGAACTGGGTAGCCAGAGAGCATACACCGCAGTGCAATGGTAAATAATACCCTTTACCTGTCTTTATAAGAACTGGTGCTTGTTTTGTTGTTAATTTATACATCGGCCGTTTGCCTAATATTAATTTTTACCACAGGTCAGGGATATTTCATACACAACCCCAGCCAAACACCTGTCGAACTGTGTGGCGTGACACCTCATGCACTCTCGCACGCTCCTTCTTCCGGAGACGATCCGGGGGCATAATGAGGGCAGTTTGCTTGTGGCAGAAAATACCATCTTCAAAACAAGAGCGATTAGCATGATTCTTCGGATTGTGGAACACCCGATTAACATAGGGGACAACCGCTGGTCTGATTTTTTCTAGACTGCCAACTTCTTTGGATGTTTTATGCTTCAATCTTCACAAAAGTTTCCGTCATAGCGACGACGACTGAAACAGAAAAACCAGCTTTCAGCAGCTTAACAACCTGTTTGTTTAGGCTGTCATGCACCACGTTAACGCATGATTTTTCCAAAACTTCTCTCAGGAAGAACTTACTAATGACCCGTTTAACCGTCTTAGAATGACCGGATTCAAATACCAACAGGTCTTTTCGGGCTCGTGGCGAGTTCTTACACCACGTGTGGGCTGGTGCTAAGGTCAAGTTAATATCTGAAAACTGCAAACGGTGCAGCAAAGGAAATTCGTGGGTGTAAGTTAGACCCCTCCCTCATCGTTTAAAGACCGATAAAGTCTCTTGCACGGAGTCCGCGTGTGTAACACAGAGTAGCTCTTTAAGAAAAACTAAATAGCGATGTACGTGTATCAGAAAGCCCTACGAACTTATAATCTCTGCCGGTCTTCAGAGCGAAAACAGTTGTAGGTGTAGGATGGGGGTTTGTTAAAGGCACTGGGACCTCAGAAGCAGGGCGGCAACAGTCTGCGGTTGGCGAAGGCGAGAACACAGCACGCGCAGCGATGGCAATGCCGCCGCTGAGCAGAACGGTCGTCTTCGTCTTCACAATTGCCCCCGGGGAAAAGAGGAGCTAACCTGGCGAGTTAGGGCGCGGGCAGGGTGGCTGGGTCGTAGAATGGCTTGAGGCGCTGTACGTTAACAGTCTCGCGTCCATGGCAGCGGCAGGTTAGACTGTGTAATTAACTGGAGATATACGCTCCAGGACACGATATGGGCCATGGTATTTGGCGAGAAATTTTGAAGACAGGCCCGGAGTATTTGTCGGAACCCAGAGCCACACAAGGGAGCCATTGGGGAAGTGTGGCGTTGTTTGATTGAGGTCGTGGCGGGATTTCTCTCTGCACTGGTTGTCAGTTCTGAGAGCACGGGCGATGCGGCGACAGTCTTCGGCGTGCTGGGCGGGTTCAGATAGAGGCGTATACTCGGAAGCGTCGGGTTGGTACGGCAGAATAGTGTCGATGGTAGCAGAAGGATGACGGCCGTAAAGGAGAAAGAAAGGAGAGAAGCCAGTAGTGGACTGCGTTGCGGTATTGTACGCATAGGTGACATACGGAAGCACAAGACCCCAGTTAGACTGGTTTGAAGAGACGTACATAGATAACATGTCACCGAGGGTACGGTTAAAGCACTCGGTGAGACAGTTGGTTTGCGGATGATATGCGGAGGTGGTGCGATGAATTATATTGCACTTGGTGAGCAGTGCTTTCACAACATCGGATAAGAAGGCGCAGCCTCTGTCGCTCAGCAATTCGCGAGGGGCGCCATGACGAAGGATGAATCGGTTTAAAATAAACGAGGCAACTTCGGAGGCTGTGGCAGCTGGAAGGGCGGCGGTTTCGGCACATCTTGTCAAATGGTCAACCGCGACGATAGCCCAACGGTTGCCGGCCGAACTGTACGGAAGGGGCCAGTATAAATCAATGCCGACGCGGGCAAATGGGCGTGGCGGGCCGGGTAGCGGCTGCAATTCTCCAGCAGAACGTTGAGGAGGGGACTTGCGACGTTGACAGGTAAGGCACGAGCGCACGTATTTGAGGATGAAGGCGTACATGCCACGCCAATAATATCGTAGCCGGATGCGAGCGTAGATCTTGAACACACCGACATGACCATACTCCGGGTCAGCGTGAAAATGGGCTCAAACTTCCGAGCGAAGGTGACGGGGAATAACTAGCAACCACTTGCGTCCATCTGAGCTGTAGTTGCGGCGATAAAGGAGGTTATCACGAATTGAGAAATCGGAAGCATGGCGGCGAAGAGCACGCGATGGAGAAGCAGCCGTAGGGTTGGTGAGGAAGTCAAGAAGAGAAGAGATCCATGGGTCGGCACGCTGTGCCGAAGGCATGGCACTGATGTGAAGCATCGGTGAGGAGGCGTCTAAGGTTGAAAGGCTCGAAGTATTGGCTGGAAGTGGGCAGCGCGATAGAGCATCGGCGTCTTGATGTTTGCGGCCAGTACGATACACGACGCGGATGTCGTATTCCTGGAGGCGAAGGGCCCACCTCGCGAGGTGACCGGATGGGTCTTTCAGAGAGGAAAGCCAGCACAGCGCGTGGTGGTCGGTCACGACTTCAAACGGGCGGCCGTAGAGGTAAGGGCGGAACTTGGTAAGGGCCCAAACTATCGCCAGACACTCTTTTTCAGTGACCGAATAATTAGATTCAGCGTGTGTGATCGTGCGGCTGGCATAGGCAACGACGTATTCGGCGAAGCCAGGTTTGCGTTGTGCGAGTACGGCGCCGAGGCCTACCCCACTGGCGTCAGTATGGACCTCGGTGGGTGCGGTCGGGTCGAAATGGCGCAGTATCGGTGGGGCAGTGAGGATACGGCGCTAGGAATCGAAGGCGTCGTCACACACTTGGGACCATTGCGAAAGATCGGAACTGCCGGACAGAAGTTGTGTCAAAGGTGCAGCGATTGAGGCAAAGTTGCGTATAAACCTACGGAAGTAGGAGCACAACCCTAGGAAGCTGCGCAGTTCTTTGATAGAAGTAGGTCGAGGGAACGCAGCCACAGCACGAAGTTTAGCCGGGTCCGGACGGACACCCTCCTTGGAAACAACGTGGCCTAAAATTGTGAGTTGGCGAGCGGCAAAATGGCACTTCTTTAAGTTGAGCTGGAGGCCGGCGTCAGAGAGGCAGGTCAAAACGTGCTTCAGGCGGTAAAGGTGAGTGTCAAAGTCAGGCGAAAACACGACGATGTCGTCGAGGTAACAGAGGCAGGTCTTCCACTTGAGACCACGCAGAATAGTATCCATCATCCGCTCAAACGTGGCGGGAGCATTACAAAGACCGAAAGGCATTACAGTAAATTCATATAGGCCGTCAGGTGTTACAAAAGCTGTCTTTGGGCGATCGGCCTCTTCTATGGGCACCTGCCAGTACCCGGAACGTAAATCTAAAGAGGAAAATATTTCGGCACCATGCAAGCAGTCTAGCGCGTCATCGATGGGTGGCAGGGGATATACGTTCTTGCGCGTAATCTTGTTAAGGTTTGGTTTGGTTTATGGGGTTTAACGTCCCAAAGCGACAAAGGCTATGAGAGACGCCGTAGTGGAGGGCTCCGGAAATTTCGACCACCTGGGGTTCATTAACGTGCACTGACATCGCACAGCACACGGGACTCTAGAATTTCTCCTCCAAAGAAATTCAAGGCGGCGGTAGTCTATGCAGAAACGGATGGAGCCGTCTTTCTTTTTGACAAGCACAACTGGCGAATCCCATGGACTGCTTGAGGGTTTAATCACGTCGCTCTTCTTCACATACGCTCTTTTGCTTACAGGCAGTTGCTAACAGTTCTCTACAGTTTTTCTAAAGACTAGTTTTTGCTCAGTTATATCGCTTCAGGTAACCTATGACGTTTTAAATTCGGCATAAAGTGTTTCGTGACAGCTTGAACAGTTTCGTCCTTAAGCATCCCCGAAGCCTGCCTCTTTGTCTGCTTGCAGAAGAATCGACTCATTTTCTTTAAAAATGGAGAAAACTTCCAAGCTCTTTTCCAAGCTTGATGATCCTGTTCCCGCAGAAACCTGAGGGCGGGTGACAGAATTTATGTCTTTAAAAGAGATGCGAAGGGTCTAACCTTCACGCATGAATTACCTGAAGAAAACAGATTGCAGATTTTACATTTAATTTCACCTTCACGACAAATCAGACGTGCTAGATGTACTCGCCACGACCCTGAAAAGACATCTTGCCATTTCAAATCAGTTATTCCAAGATTGTAAAACGGGCCATTACCACGTTCTGCTTTAAGGCCCGTAAAGCTCGCAGCTGTTATCAGGAAAAGGGCTGTTCAGTTCGTGGCGCCTTTCTTCGAATAGGGTTACAGGGCAGCTCAGTCACGCCCCTGGCGCCGATGATGCAAGGTGGCAGCACAATATTTTGAAGAAGGCAGAGTGCCAGCACAAATTGAAGTCAAAGAGGCAGAGAAAGAGACACTAGAGGCGCTACAGGACAGATTATCGCATGTCCTTTCCTCGCGGCATCCTTTTTCTTCATATTGCATGGCCACTCTGGCTCCTACAAATATGAGTACATGCTTGCAACAAGCTCATGTTTTGTAAATTGCGCTCATTGAACTATCACTGTCTTGCTGGCTGCGTACTGGCACTGCCACTCTGACCCGCAGGGAGGGCTGCTGCTGTACAGTGAGCACGTGGGACACCCGGTGGGCACCACGGCCAGGTACTTCGAGGAGTTTTTCACGCTGTTGACCTACAACTTCGCCTGCGGCTGTCACCTGAACAGGGACACCGGCGACCTCATCAAGGCAGCTGGCTTTGCCAGCGTTGAGATGGAAAAAATTGAACTGGACATACCCTTCCCGTTCAGCTGCCAGATATATGGTGGCGCCATGGCCTGAGACCTAGGCAGTGAAAACAGCCATGCCTCTCCTCCCTGAGTATTTTGGTTTAGCGACGCAGACGACATACATGACCGTACGGGTACGTTGTCCAAGTGCCCTGTCCTGGGCTTGCTTCTTTATTACGACTGAACATCACGTGAATATCTTTCTGTGTGAAGAGTAGCTGAACGTGGCGGAGGTTTCGGTTACAACACATTACACCCTGCCGATGCCGAACCCTTATAGCCAGGATAAAGTTGTGCACGAGCTGTCTCAGTGAAAAACATAACTTCCAGACTCCTAGTCCTTGTCATGGCGAAAGAGTAATGAGGGTAGCACTGCAGCCACGCTTTCCCTTCCCCACCAAACACAGCCAATCACCAGCCCACATAGCTGCGATTGGACAACCCTACCCAAGCCACGTGATCTTACACTGTCGTAGACCCAGTGGTGGGTACTCTAAATGGACAAATCAAGTATGTGGATGAATCTCGTTTGTTCGGTGAGGAATTTATAATCTCTGTCAAGATCATATAACAACGGTGCAAAAGCCCCAGTGTTTCACTGGTGCCGTTAACAAAGCATATTCATAACCTCTTCGGCTGACATCGATTGAAGTGTTTGTGACGTATGGGTGCGAAGTGCGATGTACACACACAAGGGCGTTATGGAATAAATACGTCATTGCACTCGAAAAAGTGTTGTTGATGATGATGAATTTCTATGGCGCAAGGGCATCTGCGGCCAAAGAGCGCCATGGCACAAGGCATTTCCGTTTACTCAAGGTTGGGGTCAAAGACCAAATTCCCAAGCATTTCACCCTGAATAAGGCGAGCACCAGGCCAGTGGAAGCTTGTACCCATTGTATCACCGGTTGGTTCGAGTCATGCTCAAAACACTCGCAGAAATTTTGGCTTATGACACCTTAGGTTTGAGCGCAAACATCGCAGCTATTCCAAGGCGATATTTAAGAGAAATTTCCTAGGATTGTAAATAGGAGGTGGAAACAGGAGAGAGATATGACAACGTCGCGCACTGTGCGTTCGGAAGCCAAGCACCTCATTATGCCTAGGTATTTATGGTGTCTTCGGCTGACGGCATTCGTGGAGTGTTCTACGCACTTGTGTGGTGCCCCGCGTTCGGCTGGATGCCACTTGTGCAGAGCCGTACGTTCGGCTGGGACGACACGCGTGCACGCCACCGTGGAGACCGACGGTGGAGCGCGGTGCAATTCCGTCGTGTAGCGCGCCCTAGCAGACGACGCTGTTGACGCTATAAACGTTGGTTGACGCAGCATCGACGAAGAGGGAAAACGAACGAAGCATTACAAGTGCGCATATTTTAAAGATATGCTGAATATTAGAGCAGCAGCAATGCAATTATTCGCGCTGCAATTACGCAGCCACCGGCCGGCATGCCATGTGCCTTCTCTCATCAGAAAATTAAAGGTTTATCAATACTTTAGACGTGCTAGTTTTGCCTTAGCTCAATTTCTACCACACGCGGATCTTTACCGCTCACAGATATTACACAGCACTCGACCGGCTTTTGAGTTTTGCCTCCATCGCAACACGGCCGCCGCGGCACGTTTCGGATCCGGGTGCTCCGGCTCCGTAGCTGGGCGCCCTAACCACTGCGCCACTGCGGCGATTGCAACCCGCACAGAAACCACGGTGAGTGGTAAAAAAAGAAAACACTGTTACATGACCACTCTTCAAAACTATTACCATCTTCAATTTCTTGTATTGATTGTTTAGAAATGCCCTCTTTACTGCTTTGTTTTATGTAGCTGAGCCGGCTTGTCATGCCGGCGCAGCTACGGCAATGTGCCGACATGCGAACGCTTGAGGGACAGACCGCTGCACAACTCTCACTTTTTTTCCCTGTGTACGAAACATAGCGTAAGTATTGTGATATGGATGGGTGCACCGTCATGGCGGTTTGTGCAGTGTGCTGCATGCGCGATTATCGCGCGATTACACAGTGGCAAGTCGCTGCATACGCTTGTCTTTGTATATGCACTGTTTTTATGTTTTTTTTAATTATGTGCAGTGGTTTTTCGCAAGTTATTGTATTTCGGACAGTGAATGAATAATTACGCTTGAGCGGCACCAACATTTTTACTTTTTGTCTTTTTAAATAGTGTAACACAGCTCGCAACTGTCCTTTCTCGCTATCGCTCCACTGTGTACTTCTGTCTCTTGCTCTCCCTGTCCCTTCTATTTCCGCCTGCTGGTGCGCGGGTGCTTAGGATATTAAATATATATTTTATTTATAATTTATTTAGAAATACTGCTGTCTCGGAAGAGAGACATAGCAGGGGTGGGTACATACATTTGTAAAAAGAAATAACATGCGTAGCATAGAAAATATATAACACCGAAGTATTAAAAACAGATCAACAGGTCAAATTGTCAGGCAACTGAACAACAAACTCTTCAATTGGCAATAAGCGAAGTGAGCCGTCCAATCCATTCCAAATTTCAACAGTTAGAGGGAAAAAAGAAAATTTAAAACAATCTATATGTGGTTTGAAAGGAACAATGTTTAACGGGTGGTTCCGTCTGGTTGCACATGCGCTTGAGGACCCAAATGTGAAGGGTGCCTGAATGCCAGATGACGTGTGAACGATCTTGTGCAGCATAATGATGCGTTCACGTGCGCGCCTATGTTCGAACGTTTGTAAATATAAACTGTGCATATGGGAAGAAGGTGAAAACTTACGATCGTACCGGCCGAAGATGAAGTGTATTGCTTTTTTTTTAATTGATTCTAAACGGTCAATGTCGTGGGTATTGCCATGGACGGCCGTATCTTTTCCTTCCGTTTTGCACTGCTCTTAATGAACCACTACTACTACCACTGAGCACTATACAATTTGTCTCTTCTTTCTCGCAAAGGCGAGATGTTTAGCTTATGCGCATTACGAACACCTACACCGCAACCCGTCGAATATTTCCTGCAATGTCACTGTGATTAGGACAGTAATAAAACCGCCCACATCCCTCAAGAAACTGATCTGCCAAGCTTAAACTGACAGACGAGGCATGAAAAATTGTTGTTTCCTTTCAGAAGAAAAATAGTAAGCATGAATTTCAGAATAGTACCTTTATTAAAAAATATGTACACAGATTTCAAAGGCTATAAAAACAGATTCATCCAGAAAGGCCATCCCCATCGTGCAAGTATTCTATTAAGATTACACACAAATAATTCCTACACGATATTCGAGCGAAAATACCCCCAGCCGCCCGTTTACGACACGAACTCATGCTCGCAGAGATCAGCGCTAGTGAAACAGGTATTAGATACTCTTAGCATATCGCGTACTGTAACTGCTCACAGCGGCCGTCCACTACGCACGCGCTGATTGGTCCCGACGCGCAAGGCGCGCGTGCTCTTGACGGGAAAGTGGCGCCATCTGACGCCTAAAGGGAGATCTGCGCATGCGCGTGGAGGCTGGCGGTACGCGCTATGCTAAATGTATCTATTCTGGGCCTTGTTCTCACTTAGCGGAACGGTGTTGCCATTCGCATGCTCTGCGCCCTACGAACTCCGTGAAAAGAGGCGCCCTGTTGTGCCTTGTACAACGGCCAGTACAAATGGCAGCAGCAGGCAGAGGCTCGTCGAGGTTGTGGGTGCACCAGAGACGTCGGCTTTGACGAACGCCGTGCGGGTCGCTTCGAGGTACGCGTCGACCACCGGGAGAGCTGTGGTGCACGTCTGGAACTGACTCCGGATGCAGTCCAGCTGCGTCTGAAACAGCCTGCGACGCGCACATGGCAGAGGGGGTTTAAGAACAGCTCACAATAACGGCCGAATTCATGGATTGTTTCATAACAAGCAAATGTAACATTAACAATATCAAAATTATTGAAATCTTTATGAAGTGTCGGGTCCGACGTGGTAGCCTTGCTTAATATCGAATGCAATTTGGAGACTCCTATAAAAACCTCATGTACGAGAGAAGCGGGCAGTTAATAAAAGAATTAAAAGATCACAGTAATGTTGATTGTGTGCGTTAGTGTTGACTAGGGGCGGACATGTATACATAGCTTGCACGTGACGTCACTTCCGCCTCCATCAAGCGCTTGCGGCCATGCTGCCGAACCATTCGGCCGTCCCCGCCCGTCCGCCCTGCGACGCCTGGCCACTCCTCGGACGCTTTGGATTATGTTCTCATCTTTCGGGCGCGATGCCTACTCCACAGATGAATGAGCCATTCAGTGCAGGCTACTGCTCTGAACTTATTCGATCGGCGCGCGTACGCTACGCACAGAAAGTGAAAATTTGCGACGATATAGGTCCGTACACGCTGCGACCGGGAGTCGACGCAGCGATGGGCGTTGATGTGTTCCCTGAAGTGACCCAGGGGGATATCGTGCACTGTTTCCAGCTTTGTGAAATTGGAAGAAATGAAAGCCTTCTAATCAATGGAGACACACAACGATTTCTACAGTAGGTAGGTGAGAAGCCTGTCTGCGATGCGCCTACGAGAAGAAAAGCTCGGCCTCGGCACGCCGCTTCTCTGCCGTCATTGCTCGCTGCGGTCGTGGCAATCCGAACCGGCTTGCCTAGTGCTGTAGCTACGATGCAGCGACGCGGGACCCAGTCTGGGTTTGTGTTGTCAGACAAATCGGGTGGCGTCAATCAAAACAGCAACATTCACTTCAGGGTGTAACCACTGCTTCCCACGTTTTCGCAAACATCTAGTTGACGACACAAGCCTCTTACCTGTCACAAAGTGCGCTCCGCACACAAGTAAATTTGAGTTATCGGGGTCCAAATTGTCGCGCTTAATGCGAGCCAGCCACAGCTCGCGCAGATTCGTACTGAGTCATGGAGCGCTCGCACTTGCATGCCTGCGATTATGTGACAAATGCAGATGAAGTTCGTGTTAATCGGCTTCTTGTTTCACCTGGACGTGTCGCTACGGTCGGAGCAGCCAAGGGTGGCACAAAAAACCATACTGAATCTACGGATGGACGAGAACCAGCACGATGCGAGCTAACATAGGCAGCGGTAAGCTAGAGGAGGTCTGGCGGTGGTTCGGCAGCATGGCGACTAGCAGCCGACGGCCACCGGATGTGACGTCGGTGCAAGCTACCTATAGCAAAATTAGCTTAGGTCCGGATACATTTACAGATAGAAGGAAGCATGCCGACGGTCGGATGGAATTTGTTTGGTGGCTAATGGTTCTCTCTTCATCTACTTTCTGCAGTTGTTTCCTATACAAAATTTACGCAAATTATTTCTGTCTCTAATCTGGACCACAGTCGATAACTCTCCCCTTAGCTTTCTGCAATTTCACTAACTTTTGGTTTCTTTTGTACATGCACCCTTACAAGCTGTCATATTACCATCCTTCTCTGCTAAAAGCGGTACCAGCGATTTAAAAGGCCACGCTGTTAAAGGCCTAAACATGTGCTTAAACTCCTGCAGGGTGGTGCTGTACGCCCTAGTTTTGCTGCAACCCGTATTCGCTGACTTAGAATCAGACTAGGAACGTAATTTTCTTATTTATTTGAAATCTTTACGCGTCCTGTATTGCAATTTTCAGGAGCTTGTCGCACAAACCCATGAGAGCAGTACAGTTCCGAAAATAGTAATAAAACAGGAAAACAACAAATGTAGGTAGTAAGAAGTAGCAGGCTGTATACTTCCCAAGTATATTGAGCATGTCTGGGACCAATTTTCTCAGTATTTACACCACCTAGCTCATTCAATTTTGTATTATTTTATTCTCCATTTTGTCTTCTTTTAATGTAGTAGGACATGTTCTTTACAGCAAGCATTTACGGGTTCACTTTTTTATTTTCGCGAACCATACAATTTAAGTGCTTTCTTCGAATAAGGCACTCATTGAAAATGACCTTCGAGCAGATGGTAGCCATTCTAAAACACTAGGTTTGCATCTTTTTCCTAAGAAAACTCGAGAAAACATCAGCTTTAAGTTTTTTCTCTTGCTGTTTCAATCAACGGTCGAACGCAACAAAATGCAACTTCTCTGTAATCGGCCGGGGCACAATTTTGTTATGCACACAGACTATTGTCAAGTGGAAAGATGTGAATTTTGTTCTGTAGTGTTCTACGGTGCCACTCTCTGTTATTCACGGCATGCGACATTGCAGCGAAAGTTCCTCGGCCAATGCACCCGCGGGTGAAATGTTACAGGTGCGTACGAGGTCTGTTAGAAAAGTATCCGACCTTTGGCCGTAGAAAAAAAACTTGCATAACTGGAGCGTTCCAAACCTAGTCACCTTCAAAGTAGTCTACTTGGGACTCCACACACTTCTCCCAGCGGTACTGCCATTTTGGGAAGTATTCCGAAAAGGCCCCTTTCGGAATGGAGTTTAGCTCAGCTGTCGTTGCAGCCATAATGTTCTTCCTTGTCTGAAATCGCGCTCCTTTCAATGGCCTTTTGATTTTGGGAACCAGCCAGAAATCGCAGGGGCCATATCAGGAGAGTAAGGAGTGTGTTGAACTACAGGAGTCTGGATTTCGCCAAAAAAGTCTGAATCAAGTGCGAGGAATGTGCGGGAGCATTGTCGTGATGGATGCGCCACTTTCCTGTTGACCTCAACTCCGGGTTCTTGGACCGCACAGCATCACGTAGGCAACAAAGGACATCCCTGTAGCACTCTTTGGTCATTGTTTGACCCTGTGGAGTGCGTACTCGTGGTCTGCCACACAGAGGGTGCCAAAGAAAGCAGTCAGCATCACTTTCACATTGCTGCGCACTTGGCGGGCCTTCTGAAGTCTTGGTGACGTGGAATGCTTCCACTGTGACGACTGGGATCTGGTTTCCGGGTCGTACCTGTACACCCAAGACTCGTCACCAGTTATTATGATGTTGATTAAGTCGGGGTCACTGTTTGCGGAATCCAGCATGGTCCTGTGAGACTTCAACACGAAGCTGCTTTTGCTCCACCGTGAGCAGCTTCGGCACGAATTTCGCCGCAACTCTCTCCATGGCCAAATCTTCAGTGATAATGGAATGTGCGGAAAAATTGCTCATGTCCACCTCTTCCTGAATTTCTCGAATAGTCGCGCGACGGTCCCGCATCACCACAGCGTTCAGTTCGGCAATTACCTGGTCATTTCGGCATGTTGATGGCCGACCGGAGTGTGGCTCGCTCTCCACCGATGTGCGGCCATCTTTAAATCAATTGTACCACTGCTTAATCTGTGTGCTACTCATAGCATCTTCACCGAAAGCAGTCTGAATATTCCGAATGGTTTCCACTTGGCTGTCGCTCAGTTCATGGCAAAATTTGATGGTGTAGCGCTGCTCCTGTCACTCCGCCATTTTCCTTGCAATAAAAAAAACGACGAGAGCACTGCGCACCGCCTCACTCAAATGCTGCTTCCCAGCGACTGACGCTACCGGCAGGCGGGAAAAAATTCGTGCATGCGCACGAAGGTTCAAGGTCACGTGATGCAAGCGCGCTTGTTTCATATCCATCAGGTGTTCGCAAAAACAAAAATAAAGTCGGATACTTTTCTAACAGAGCTCGTATGTTAGTGGAGCAACTAATTCTATTGTGGGCAGAACGGGCAGCTTCGTCTGCCTTGTGATTTCCATGAATACCGCAGTGGCCTGAGGCCGCTGGAAAATCATGTCATGTCCTTTCAATGTGGCGTCATGGTGCGTAGAAAGTTGGGCTAGTTGGTTGGTAGTACTATTATGATACATTCCAGCGGCTAAAAAGACACGGACGAAGGTAGACGAGACAGGACGAACGCCGGACTTGAACTGAGGTTTATTTCACAAAGAGCGATAATATACAAAAGGGGGCGCAAGGAAAAGTAATCCGTGACAAGATTAACCCATAATCAAAAAAGTGCAGAAGGCTCCTTTGCCATGCCACTCATGTTTTCCACATCGGCGCACCTACTATCTATCGCCTACCTGGCTGAATCCACCCGTTTGCCTTCAGGTAATCTATTTCTTTTTTGTTTAGCGCCACAGAAGGGCTGCTGACGCAGTTTTCTTTGTCATTGAAAATACTGAACGCTTCAAAAATTTCTCGGCTCTTTTGAGTCTTAAATCTGCGCATCACAATTGTCCTTTCTAAAAACGCCTTACATGCTGGCTTGTGTGAGCAACGGCGAATGTGGTCGGCTAGGTGACCTCCGCCAGATAACGAATGGGCTGTCCGGCGATGCTCTAGCAAGCGTTCGTTGAGGCAGCGTCCCGTCTGTCCGATATACCGTCTGCCACAGGCGAGGGGGATGCTGTATACAACACCAACTTCACATTGAACAAGAGGTTTGATGTGCTTAATTTTGCACATAGGCCTCTTTTTGGCGTCATTCACCAGGCGGCACATGCGTCCCAGCTTTTCCGGGGCCGAAAATACTACACGCACGCCACACTTGTCGCCGACCTTCTTGAGGCGGTGTGAGACCTGATGCCAGTAGGGCACAACGACAGGTCGCTGTTTGGTACGTGCATTTTCCCTTGGCTTGCACCGCCCACCAGATTTCACCTCGCGAATCTGGGTTTCCACCACAGATGCCAGAATTTCTCCTGGATACCCAGCCTTATCCAATCGCCTTAGTTGGGCATGGACGCTGTCACGCACTTGATGTTCGCACGACTTGGCAAGAGCAGACCGGACGCAATTTTTTGCTATAGCTCTTTTCACGAGCTTGGAATGGGCCGAATCATAGTTCAGAATTTGTTTCTTCGACCGTGGCTTATACTGCCAGCACACACGCGTTTCTTCAAAAATAAGGCACACATCAAGGAACTGGATGCGACCTTCCTGCGGTAATTCGTGAGTGAACTTCATTCCGAATGCATTATCAGCAAATATTTCCAGAATGTTGTTCACATCGATACCTCTATCCTGAGCAGCAATCACATTTACTACCACCAGGTAGTCGTCAACATATCTAAACACTTTCTGCACGTTGGCGTTGTAAAGGGACGCCTGAATACGCTTGTCAATACTAGATAAAAATATATCACTTAAAAGTGGTGCTAGGCAGGAGCCTATGCACACTCCTTCTTTTTGTATTTTTATCTAGTATTGACAAGCGTATTCAGGCGTCCCTTTACAACGCCAACGTGCAGAAAGTGTTTAGATATGTTGACGACTACCTAAAGGTAGTAAATGTGATTGCTGCTCAGGATAGAGGTATCGATGTGAACAACATTCTGGAAATATTTGCTGATAATGCATTCGGAATGAAGTTCACTCACGAATTACCGCAGGAAGGTCGCATCCAGTTCCTTGATGTGTGCCTTATTTTTGAAGAAACGCGTGTGTGCTGGCAGTATAAGCCACGGTCGAAGAAACAAATTCTGAACTATGATTCGGCCCATTCCAAGCTCGTGAAAAGAGCTATAGCAAAAAATTGCGTCCGGTCTGCTCTTGCCAAGTCGTGCGAACATCAAGTGCGTGACAGCGTCCATGCCCAACTAAGGCGATTGGATAAGGCTGGGTATCCAGGAGAAATTCTGGCATCTGTGGTGGAAACCCAGATTCGCGAGGTGAAATCTGGTGGGCGGTGCAAGCCAAGGGAAAATGCACGTACCAAACAGCGACCTGTCGTTGTGCCCTACTGGCATCAGGTCTCACACCGCCTCAAGAAGGTCGGCGACAAGTGTGGCGTGCGTGTAGTATTTTCGGCCCCGGAAAAGCTGGGACGCATGTGCCGCCTGGTGAATGACGCCAAAAAGAGGCCTATGTGCAAAATTAAGCACATCAAACCTCTTGTTCAATGTGAAGTTGGTGTTGTATACAGCATCCCCCTCGCCTGTGGCAGACGGTATATCGGACAGACGGGACGCTGCCTCAACGAACGCTTGCTAGAGCATCGCCGGACAGCCCATTCGTTATCTGGCGGAGGTCACCTAGCCGACCACATTCGCCGTTGCTCACACAAGCCAGCATGTAAGGCGTTTTTAGAAAGGACAATTGTGATGCGCAGATTTAAGACTCAAAAGAGCCGAGAAATTTTTGAAGCGTTCAGTATTTTCAATGACAAAGAAAACTGCGTCAGCAGCCCTTCTGTGGCGCTAAACAAAAAAGAAATAGATTACCTGAAGGCAAACGGGTGGATTCAGCCAGGTAGGCGATAGATAGTAGGTGCGCCGATGTGGAAAACATGAGTGGCATGGCAAAGGAGCCTTCTGCACTTTTTTGATTATGGGTTAATCTTGTCACGGATTACTTTTCCTTGCGCCCCCTTTTGTATATTATCGCTGTTTGTGAAATAAACCTCAGTTGAAGTCCGGCGTTCGTCCTGTCTCGTCTACCTTCGTCCGTGTCTTTTTAGCCGCTGGAATGTATCATAATAGTACTACCAACCAACTAGCCCAACTTTCTACGCTTAATGACATACTTTCTAGTACAATGGGCCCTGTGATTCCTCGTTTTTTGTGTGTAAATCCTTCTTCGACGCTCGTCAATCTTCTAGCCGTGACCACTTGTCGTGCAAGGGAACTCACGTTTGCTCTTGACCACCACCTCGTTCTACCTGGCGTCAATTCGCTCTTCACACCGTGCCTTCCATCTGCGCGGCATGCTAGAAGGATGATGAAGATTCTGCGTTCCGAGCTGTGGAGACAGATCAGGCATCTGCAAAACCAACTGCGCAGCTTCACCGCTTCGCACATGTCTGGCCAGAATGGTGAACCGCTTTTCCGGACGCTTACTCGTGAAGCCGCAAGGACTACGGATTTGCTGTGGAATGTGTGTCTTGCAAATTTGTGCGCCTTGAGGAAAGCACAAGTGCGGAAGAAATCCGCAGCTAACAAAGTGACCTGCATCGGTGAGTGTCCCTTGCCTGAAAAGGTCGAAGCAGTGCTGAGCCAAGGCCCAAAGTTTTGTGTTGAGCCTAAAGAAGATGCCGTGCGGTTCCTGTCCACTGTCAGAGATGTGGCGGCAGCAGCAAGCCCAGATGACCAGGATCGATGTATTGCAGAAGGAGTAGATTGCTTACGACATAGGGGCGTCGCGCTTGCCGCCAATCTCCCCGTTAGATCTACCGTTAATTACCTGAAAAGCAAAGATATTGCTCTCTTGGTTGCAGACAAAGAGGGTGGTTTTGTTGTAATGCCAAAAACATTGTTTACACAAAAAGCAAATGAGGCAATGTGTAAAAATTTCGTTCCCAGAACAGTGTCGCTAGCTAAAGCGAAGAATATGGCTATTGCTTTATGTGAAGAACTCAACCTGGATTCACTAAGAAAGAGCATCAACGCTGCAGATGAAAAATCACTGAGTGTTTTCTTTTCGGCAAAAACACATAAAGAATGTGTACCGTTTAGGGCTATTGTGACAGAAAAAGGGTCTTGGCAGGGCAACCTGTCCCGGTTCCTGCAGAAGCACCTTAGAGATATTCCGCTAGAAGATCCGTTTCTGGTTAAGAATTCTAACGATGTTATTGATTATTTCTCTCGATCTGATGCTTCAGGCAAAGAAATGTTCGCGTTTTCTATTGACGTTGAAGAATTGTTCTATTCTATACCTCATCCTGAACTTTTCCGCGCTGTAAGGAATTTTATTGAAGACACTGGGCCGGTGGCCTTTCAGAACAGGACAGGGTTATCCACCGACAACTTTTTAGAGCTTTTAAAGTTTTACTTGTCATCTACCTTTGTCACCTTTAATGAGCGCCATTTCATACAAAAAGAAGGAGTGTGCATAGGCTCCTGCCTAGCACCACTTTTAAGTGATATATTTTTATCTAGTATTGACAAGCGTATTCAGGCGTCCCTTTACAACGCCAACGTGCAGAAAGTGTTTAGATATGTTGACGACTACCTGGTGGTAGTAAATGTGATTGCTGCTCAGGATAGAGGTATCGATGTGAACAACATTCTGGAAATATTTGCTGATAATGCATTCGGAATGAAGTTCACTCACGAATTACCGCAGGAAGGTCGCATCCAGTTCCTTGATGTGTGCCTTATTTTTGAAGAAACGCGTGTGTGCTGGCAGTATAAGCCACGGTCGAAGAAACAAATTCTGAACTATGATTCGGCCCATTCCAAGCTCGTGAAAAGAGCTATAGCAAAAAATTGCGTCCGGTCTGCTCTTGCCAAGTCGTGCGAACATCAAGTGCGTGACAGCGTCCATGCCCAACTAAGGCGATTGGATAAGGCTGGGTATCCAGGAGAAATTCTGGCATTTGTGGTGGAAACCCAGATTCGCGAGGTGAAATCTGGTGGGCGGTGCAAGCCAAGGGAAAATGCACGTACCAAACAGCGACCTGTCGTTGTGCCCTACTGGCATCAGGTCTCACACCGCCTCAAGAAGGTCGGCGACAAGTGTGGCGTGCGTGTAGTATTTTCGGCCCCGGAAAAGCTGGGACGCATGTGCCGCCTGGTGAATGACGCCAAAAAGAGGCCTATGTGCAAAATTAAGCACATCAAACCTCTTGTTCAATGTGAAGTTGGTGTTGTATACAGCATCCCCCTCGCCTGTGGCAGACGGTATATCGGACAGACGGGACGCTGCCTCAACGAACGCTTGCTAGAGCATCGCCGGACAGCCCATTCGTTATCTGGCGGAGGTCACCTAGCCGACCACATTCGCCGTTGCTCACACAAGCCAGCATGTAAGGCGTTTTTAGAAAGGACAATTGTGATGCGCAGATTTAAGACTCAAAAGAGCCGAGAAATTTTTGAAGCGTTCAGTATTTTCAATGACAAAGAAAACTGCGTCAGCAGCCCTTCTGTGGCGCTAAACAAAAAAGAAATAGATTACCTGAAGGCAAACGGGTGGATTCAGCCAGGTAGGCGATAGATAGTAGGTGCGCCGATGTGGAAAACATGAGTGGCATGGCAAAGGAGCCTTCTGCACTTTTTTGATTATGGGTTAATCTTGTCACGGATTACTTTTCCTTGCGCCCCCTTTTGTATATTATCGCTGTTTGTGAAATAAACCTCAGTTGAAGTCCGGCGTTCGTCCTGTCTCGTCTACCTTCGTCCGTGTCTTTTTAGCCGCTGGAATGTATCATAATAGTGGCGTCATGGTACAGCTGCGTATTTCTGCAACGAGTGGTTCGTGTGACCCACGGCGTAGTGCAGCTTGCAGGCCTTGAAGGGCTGCTTTAGAGTCGGTGAAAACTGTCCAGTCAAGTGCAGATTCCTGACTGATGAACCGAAATGCAGCCCGTAGGGCAGCTAGTTCTGCACCATTTGAAGAGACTGCCTTGACTGACAGATTGCGACCGTGTTTCCCGTTCTTTCTCTCTTCCCTCTTTAATCCCCTCATTCTCTTCCCCAGTGCAGGGTAGCCAACCAAAAACCTTTCTGGTTAACATTCCTGTTTCCTCTCTTTCTGTATCGTTCTAATTTTATTTTCCGTGCGGCTGTGTGAGCGATGGGGGAATCCCTGTCCGAAATATTAAATACCATATTTACCAATGACAGTGATCACTGTGTTGTCGTGTAGCTACACACGTTTACTACGGTTGCACATTCTCGACATGGGGCGTTTTGCATCGAATGGCTCTAAGCCTACTCTTTTACGCGAACACTCGAGACGACCCACTGTCTTCAGTAAGGCGAAGTTGACCGGTCCCCAAGTCAGTCATTTTGGTTATCATTATTCGCTTCTGCATCCGGTGGCTATTGTCAGAAATATTCATCACCTTCAACTGTAAATGGAATTTTAGCTTCTTTGAAGCTGAATGTGATAAACAAGCGTCTCAGAATAGAAATCAGATATATTGTTGCTTACGAGAGCATTTGGTGGGAAGTTTTGATACTTTCATTGAAAATTTCGTGCCCGATTATCACAAACTGTCAAATGACTTTTGGTTCTCGGTGGTGGCAGTGGAGGATAAATGTCTATTAGGAGAAACAGAAATAGCGCTGAGGAATAACATTAGGACAAAATGTGTCAAAAACTGCGGCGCTGAAATGAGTGTGCTCGTTGGCAGCCACAACCACCCGCACGCTTTATACTCTGACTGTGCACATACAACAACATTCCAGTAAAATGTTAAAAAAAAAACTGCCCGCGACTGGAATGACCTCCCGAATGAAGTGCCCGCCACCATAAACCATCGACTATTCAAATCCTCCATCACTGTAAATAATGTATAATGACATTTTTGCCGCGTTATCCCCACCGATCATGTAATCTCCCACAAGGGATCTATTTAACAACAGTCAATAAATAAATATCATTTTAAGCCTCGAGAAAAGGCAAGAGCTGCCATAACTGAGCGGTCAGTAAAACTGCAAATTCTTCTGCTGATGACGATAGTTTCGCAGAGAAGTTTCCGTACAAGACAGTTACAAATATAAGAATTCTACATTTCTCTATGAGAGTTCAGCACTTCACAAGAGCCTATAGGTGTAATGCACTGGTGACTCACTTGTCAGTTGCTTCAGGACTCAGGGCAGATCCCGACTCGGACACGTTGTGCACGAAAGTGCTCGAGCACTCGGTGATGTCGTCGTCATTCGGATTGCAGCCGTCAGCTTGGAAGGCCATAGCGAAATCTGCAAAGGATGCATTTTAATCGTTACGCGGTAGACCAGGCAAACAAAATAAATAGCACTGCAGGAATCTTGCTCCGTAACGTTCATAGTGATGAGTTGAATGAAACTAACAATACTACAACAGTAACCTTGTTCGGCTCCACCCTTTGAATAAGGTTTGGACCATCTACTATCACTTTAATGCACATTGCGAAACTGCGGTGTCGGCCAAAAATATTTCGTGTATCCGTCAGCTTCTGATGATTCCTCAGAACCGTCTCTGCAGGTTTCGCCAAAACCAGCCGAAAAATGGCGAAATGCCGTCCAGTCCGCATTCATTATGCTCGACGCATATTTTGTTAAAAGGTCGAGTTCATTGATTTTAACATGTGCATGAGCGTTCGCCACTTGGAAAAGAGCAAAAATGTTGAGAAATCCTAACATTGTCTCAAACTGTGAGATCTGCGGTGGGAAAAAAAATTAAAATTTAGGGAAAATGAAGCTTTCAGCCGTCATTCACAGAACGCGTGGGCTCAAGCACTATGGTATGTGGGGCGTTTGCAGCGCTTCTTCTGTGCTCGGAGAGCTGTCGGCGTTCCGTGAGGATCGAATAAAAGAGATTGGCAAGTCCTGTCTTTTCCGGAAGAGGGAATCCGATAGCTGGCGTGAGTCCACTTGTACTGTCGTATTAGGCGTTAATAAAGAAATTCACTTCGCCTTTTCCAAACAGCCGGCGATTTGTAGATTTGGCACAAGCCGCCTTGAATGAAGAAGAAAGAACTCGCACATGACCGTTGTGGCGGTGAAATAAAAAAAAAGTATATTTCGTGGTTTATGGGGTATAACGTCGCAAAGCGACTAATGATACGAGGGGCGGCGCTGTGAAGATCTCCAGAAATTTAGACCACCCGGGGTTCCTTAACGTGCACTGATATCGCACGTTACACGGGCCTCTAGAATTTCCCCTCCATCCAAATTCTAGCCGCCGCGGCCGAGATCGAACCCGCGTCTTTCGGGTCAACAGCCGAGTGCCATAACCACTGAGCCACCGCGGTGGCAAATCGTATATTTCAGTCTGGCGGTTACGGCAGATGCTGTGCCGTAATCTGGGTACGGTGCCCGGCTGTCAGTAATGAATTAAGTTAATTGTCACCAACACATCCTCCTGGAGCTTCCAGTGGCTTCCCACAGCGGACCAGCTGTGTGACATCAGCGTTGTTTTTTCGAGCAATGTTGCTTTTAATGTGGCTGCCAAAACAAGTACTAATGGCACGAATAACAGTGGCAGTCACTAGGGCAGCTTCTTTTGGAAGTTACTTTCGGTGTTACTTAGTCACAACGCAAATATACCCTAGTTTGTTGGAATGATTGCCATTGTAGTGTGAGACATGTTTCACACGACGCGAAGTTGCGTCAGCGACAATAGCGGAAGCAGTGTGCATACGCACCGCGAAGCTTCTTCTGTCCATCGTCGCACAACCAAGTGCGTGCCGTGGAGAACGCCTTGATGTTCCGCTCGAGGGCGCCACGAGCAGCTTTCGTGTAGCAGTCGCTGGTCAGGATCTTGCTCTTGCACTCGATCACGTTCTCGTACGTCCTGTGCGCAAGTAAAGCCGCAAAAAATGTACTTGCTGCACTGAAACTTCCGCCATCCATATCACTATCTCCAATAAAACTTCGGTTGGGCCTAGTTGGTACGTGTTCTTGTGAAGGTGTAGGTTGCGCAAACACGGGACGAACCACAAAGAAAAGACACAGAGACACACACAAGCGCTAGGGACGAGTCCTTTACGGATGGAGAACCCGTACAGTTTTGCGCGGCACGTAGCATGGATGGTGTGGCTCAGTAATGCGTTGATGATGGAAGGAGAACAAGGGGAGGACACACAAAAAGAAGGGCCCACTGAACTAGAAAGGAACTTCAATCACTATCTCTCCTGCCCGCGCTGCGGTGCTCGCTACTCGAGAGAAGACGGCAGGGAGAATTTTACATGACACGTGCGTTATTCATCGTGCTCGATAGAAGCCCGGTTTTTGAACGGCGTACGGAATGGCCAGAATTTCTTGAGCCACAGAGCCGAGGGTAATCGCGCTCTGAAACTATAAAAACTTATATGGCTATTACTAATGGCCGGGTATAAACCTGTATACGCATCCAGGCGCCTGACTGTAGTATTTAAAATGTTAACTATTAGTAATTACTCTATCTCCTTACCGGTTACAATGAATGGCCTGGTTTCTGAAGTCTGCCACCACTGGTATTACTGTGCTGAAAAAGCCATTCTAATACCTCAGAAAACAAACTTTTAATAATTTTTTTTCTGCATGATTCGCTAAAACTCGCTATATTTTTACGCTATGTGGATAAAAGCGTTCTCAACTGGCATCGGCTGTCGTGCGTCGGGCTGTTTTGTAGTATTCTTTCTTGGAGCATAAATTAAGACTTCCTGTAATGCAAAGTACGTAGAAAACTAATGTATTTTGTTTTAAATGGTTGAATGGCATGCTGGAGTAGACGATGGAAGTATAACTAAGTGGCGGCATTTTTTAAAAACTCCGGAGGGACCGTCCTGAACGGAAAACTGAAGACAAGCTTGACTTGGTCTTTATCGATATATTACCGCACACACTCTAACGACGAATAGGCTTATTTAACTGAAAACTGAGTTTTTATGCGCTATAACATTCCAAGAAATGAAACACGGGACCCGCGATCACCGGCGGGCTTTGCAAGTTAACTGCAGTGCGTCTTCGCAGTTTTATTTTCGCGCTCATTCCAGATGATAAATTACACCGGTAGTAATTTCAAGACAGTGATCAAGGAATGCTCTTAAGTCATAAGTCTAAATCGATTGGTGTCAAAATTTTTAAACGCCAGGTTCTCAGCGATGAATGAGTATGTTGCTGCAGAGAAATATCAACATGCTGAGAAAAACACCACATAATAGAGTTTCACTAATAACGAAAGCTGCATAGAGTTAGACTCCGTTTTCAACTAAAATGGACGACGTGGCCTCTCACAACGACGCCTTGCAGTCTGTGGAAAGAAGGGTGAGCATGGCCAGTCAAAAGCGATATTAATCTACACGCCGCTTGCTCTCCTACGCTTTCACTTGTTCTTCTCCGACTGAAAATCTTGTGGGATGTTACCGATAGCTCGACGTCCGCAAATCAGCTGTGAAAAGTCTTGGCACTCGGCGCGGTCGCTCAGTGGTTAACGCATTCGTCTTCTGAGACGGAGTTTCTCGGTTCGAACCCGTCCGCGGCGTCCGCGTTTCGATGGAGGCGGAACAGAAAAGGCGCCCGTGTGCTGCGCGATGTCAGCGCACGTTAAATATCGATGGTCAAAATTTTCCGGACACCTCCACTACGGCTCCTCTTTCTTCTTTCACTCCCTCCTTTATCCCTATTCTTTCCACGGAGGTGCGAGACAGACCCTGCGCCATTTCCTGTCCTCAAAAACTGACATTTCAAACTTTTCGCGATGCGCAGCTGCCCTTAAAAGAGCGGCTTTACGGTAAGTAGTGCAAGATGAAAGCGCTAACGAGTTGGGTGAAACTGTAGCGCTGTGCAGGGCATGCCACTGATTCGGCTCTGAAGCGCAATTTTATTCAACACAAATTTTCCGCCGTAAGTCATCGCAACATACCATATGCAACTAAAAACCACTCTAGCTCCTTAGTTGGGGCAAGAGTTTGCGCCGATACCTAGTTTCTGAGGGGAGCCCTTTTTACTTTTTGCTTAACTGATGCAGTTCGAAATGAAACCAAAGAAAATATGCCATTCCCCAACTCTTGCGGCTGAGAAATACGGTTTCCGCATTTTGCGTTTCAAGTCAGACTTTTGTGGGGCAACCTGAAAGAGTGACGCCCAAACTGATGTTGAAGTACACCTGAGCTCCAGTGATGCTATAAAAAACAATTGTTTTGCCTCTGCTCTAATTTACTCTTTTGCACCGAAGCGCAATGTGGCAAATAACAGTGACAGCGTAGGCGTGGCATCGCTTCAGGCAAGGACGAAGACGGAAAGGTATGAAAACAGGACGGATACAAAGTTGAATCATTATTCATGATCGAACGCGCTTGCGCACATTTATCCTGGTCTATAGAACCCGAACTGCTAATACTGCGGCCAACGAGCTAACTGCGAGCATATCTTATGGGACTGCAAATGAGAGCCACCTCCGGGTGATCTAGTTACCGCTCCTTCTCTCGAGGAGAGCATGCTTGCTAGCTCTGACTCCAGAACGAAAGTTCTGGCGGTAGTGTGGGCTGACAAAATCGTCGAGGGCTAAGTACTCTCGACCACTTAACGCGACCTCTTAGCACCAAGCTCTTTACGAAGAATAAATTGTTTTACAATGAATCAATGCGCTCTGACTGCTTGCTTGTCGGATTGGTTCAATCCTCCTTTTGACTGCTATTATTAATTCAGCAAGCTCGAACAGCGTTATATTCGGCCGCGGCATGCCTGTGGAGTGCAATGCTAACTAAGCCCAAGCAAAGTGTTTTCATCAATCAAGATGAGATTGTTGTCATTCAACTCACGTTTTTGCGTGACAACTGCAATCCGAATGAAGCAACTGCCGCAATTAATCGCGTATAGGTAAATCACGTTTTCAAAATCGCGATCTCCCACCTCGCGGGGTCGATCCATAGGCGAATCGCAGGCAGGGCGGGGCTTAAAGCCGGCTTCAAGCGCAGGGAACGACCGGAGAAAACGACGTCAACAATGTGACTGCAGGATGTATTGTGCTGTAATGTGCTCTCGGGGCCTTTGAGCTGGTAGTCACTATGCCACTCGCTACCACCGTCACTGCATAGAGGTTTGACGCGCCCCTTCCTTTTCAAGAAACCTGCACGATAGAGCCGATGTGAAGATGAACACGGCATAACCCTGCACCGAGCACGCTGTTTCGTGGCCACGTTGTAAGAGATATACTGCTCCGAGTCACTCAGCCGCGCAGCGGGCCGTGCATCCTAAACGCGGGCGATCGTACTCGGAAGCAGTTAAGAGAGGCGGCAACTTACGCGCGGAGGCGTCATAAAATTTTCCCCTAGCACGCGAGTTTCTTGTGGCCCAGTAATGGATCAGATACTGCCGCTCGGGAGAACACCAAGGTGCCTTTTCTTGTGCAGTAACAATGCCAAGCTTTCTGTACGGCTGCAAGCTTCAGGAAGCTGGTGAATCTCACATCCATCAATACTACATATAAATACCAGCGCAACCCAGCAAGACACACGACGAAGAACGAGGACACACAAGCGCTCAGCGCTTGTGTGTCCTCGTTCTTCATCGTGTATCTTGCTGGTTTGCGCTGGTATTTATATATAATGGATCACCAACTAGCCCGCACTCCTACCCTACTGAGCATCAATACTACGCATCGATTACAAAAATGCGAGCACTACGGTACATGTTTTACGAGAGAAAGAAAGTTTTAATGCTGCTTACAGTGATTAAATAAAAAAGCTAAACCGGATTCATAGAATATACTCACTTTAGCAAGAAAGGAAGCAAGCATAGATAATGAGCAAAGGAGGCGCTATTATAACTGCGATATGCGAATAATATGGGAGTACGGAGGTGCTAACAAAACGCGAGAGCTGACACACGTGAAGAAACGTGCTATTAAGCATTTTATATCATACGAAATCCTTAATTATGTTAAAGCTGGCAATAACAGGCCAATTACAACCAAACAGAAATTAATATAAATAAACCTATAATAATACAGAGCAATTGGCTGGAATCTATGGAGACGTTCTGAACATGGCAGAAGGCGTGTCTCGTAGCAGTGACACTGGGCTCACATCCACAGTGAGTTTATTGGAAAGAATGCACGTGGCGTCCAAGGGTCTTTCACGCGCAAGCAAAATTAGAATAGGAAATGAAGACGCCCGTTTATTCCTGCGTTTCAATCCATCACGCTTCATTGAACAGTGGGCAAACAGTTCAAGGACTCCGTGTAGTGAGACGATCCATAGAGATCGCCCAGCACCAAGGGCTCATGGCTACCTGACGGAGCCTCAAACCACCACCACCAGAAACCCAATGACACCGTCGTGGTTGCGCCTATTTAGCAGCAATGGCACACCGGCACACTTCGGATATTCGGCATTGTCTCTAGCTCGGATGGGTCCAGTTACATTGCTTTGTAGATATCATCATCAGCAGCCCACCTTATGGACAGTGCACGACAAAAGCACCTCCAATTAGGTATGCCTTGTGACAGCTGCAGCCTCCGTACCCCTTCCTAAACTGATCCGCTGGCAGGACTCTCAGACATCTTTGCCACCTTTGCCTCCCCTTGGAATTTTTAGCCTATAGGGCCATCGGATAACTTTCATTCGCATTACATGCTCTGGCCATGCCATTTCTTCTCAATTTCAACAAGGATATTACTCACTGGCGTTTGTTCCCTGACACATTATGCCATCGTCTGTATCTTAACGTTACACCTACCATTTTTGTGGCGAAAACTCGCTGCGCAGTCTTCAACTCTATTTCAAGCCTATTGGTTAGACTCCAAATTTCCACCTCATAGATGAGTAGCGGAACAGTACAACTGTTGTATGGTTTCTTCTTGGATGCCATCTGCAGGATACTGGTGCCAAATGCGCTCCACCCCACTCTGATCCTCCAAGTCATTCCTCTCTTGTCGTCTGCGTCAGCAGTTAATGCGTTCACTGAGCAGACGCACTCCCTCACCACTTCTAATGCATCGCTGCTTATCGTAAACTGCTGTGCCCTTTTTGATACCATTGAACATTACTTTAAATTCTGCCATCTTATTTTTAAACCAATCTTCCTGCTTTGCCAGTTTGGGTCCTCGATCGTACTTCGCAGTTCGCCACCTGAATTACTTAGCAAGGCAACGTCATCAGCAAATAGGAAATTACTGAGACAATCTCTATAAATATTTATCCATGACCCTTCCCAATCTATTCTTCTGTATACCTTCTGTAAACGCCAATATATAGGCGCACAAAACAACAGAAATAAAATCGCGTACTAAGATTAATAGTCCTGGCCTTCTTTCTAAATGGCCAAAGCTACGGTGCTTAAATTATGTCCTTTTCCTGAAGGTAGCGCCTCCTCGTAACTGCCTCTGACTGCGTATGAAGCTCTCCTCTGGCGTCACAGAGCCACTTCGTGAACAGAAAAAGGATCGATGGACTCCGGTCACAGCCTTGCCTCTATTGCTTAAAAGAAGCTGTATATGCGCTTGCTCCTCCAGGAGCACAGAAAGTGCCTCGTAGCAGTCTAGTGGGTCTTGCAAGACAACTTGCAGAGGTGGTGTAGGTATAACCAGACCATAGTGTAAGAGTAAAGAAAGGTTTGCACAACAGGAACTGTTCGTTCCCAGAAAGTTTTTGTCTTTCCAGTAGTATGCCGGTTTTGGTCTTCTTTTATCGCCTCTTTTTGAGCACAGTTCGCTGAGCTAAATATGTGAGTATGGTACATGGCAAAAAAAGATATCTAGTCAAACATTCACAAGAAATACAGCTTACGTACCCCTATCAAATACAAACGACTGACAGCCTACTATAAAAAGTAGCAAATACTAACGAAAGCTGCTGTTGGAAGCTTGCTGACTTTGCAATGCGAGACTCCTGAAGTGAAGCCTTCCGTGCAGTGTTTTTCCCATCTTCTGCTCTTAAAACAAACCCCCTTACTACCTCTGCTCCTAACAATGTAGTACGAAAAAATGCCGTGAGTACACTTCATCGTCATCATCAGCCTGACTATGCCCACTGCAGGCCAAAGGCCTCTCCCATGTCTCTCCAATTAACCCCGTCCTTCTGTGCCAGCTGCGGCCACCGTATCCAAGCAAGCTTCTTAATCTCATCCACCCACTGAACCTTCTGTTAATGTAGAGATGCCGTTCAGTTATATTCGGTTCAATTAATATGCATCAAGGCGTGCACTGTTTATAGAACATATAATTTCTGGGAAAATGCTCATTTAGTGTCAGAAGCACTGGAACGTAAACCACTCTACGAGAGACTGCACGCGACAAACGTAGCATTCATGCTGTGGCAAAGTTTCATGTAGTGTGAGAAAACCTCTCTGCGAGATAAACAAAAAGGTCATTGTCTTTGTGCAACAGCCCTCAAGTGAGAAATGCAGCACTAACGTGCCGTTCTTGAAATTTAGACAAAGGTTTAAAAAAAAGAACATCTGTACTCGTGTGGCGGCTGATATTCTAAAGACGCCATAACCAACCTGAGAGCATTTTTGAAAAGACGCGCGTCACAGCTTTAAACCAACCGTAATTTTGATGGAATAGTCAGCGATTTTATTCCCTAAACTGCAAGCTCTGCATGCATTCAGGCAGTACTCTGCTAAAAATTTAGAATGACAGCTGCTTCTGCTTTTTAGTGCGAAAGCGCTATTGGCCTTCCAACTTCAAAAATGCCGGTGTGTGGCGAAGCCTCTGAAGTTAGTAACGTGATGCCGGAAAAGGCGAGAAATAAACTAGACTGAATGACGGTGACCTTGCCCAACCTGGAGAAATGAAATAAATATTGCCGCGACGTGGTTCCAAACCCGTGATGGCACAAACAGATCGGCTTCCCATTGCACGAGAGCACTAGGCTATTGCCGCAGCCGATGACGCCTCGTGTGATACAACACACTCTCGCGCTGTGCATTGCACGTCATCGTCTTCAGTTAACTTCTATCTGTGCTCAAGTCTCTAATGAAAAGAAAACGCGCTTTCAATCGCGCTGTCAAGTTCATGGCGTTGGTGACCACCTGCAAAAACCTGTTTTCGCAAAATATTTTGTGATTAGCAATGTTAAACTGCCAGGAATTCTTTCGTTTGTACTTCGTGTTCATTCAAATTCAGAACTTAACCATAAGCCAGCCATCCTTCTGTATTTGGCCTCGTGAAGAAGTTCGAAATGCCTGTGAAACGATCAGAGTGCTTTCTATAGCTACGTAGCGCCACTAGTGGCCTTACCTGCAGAACGTCTCGTCGTAGTCCATGGGTTGGGTGCGCACCTTCTCGAGTAGCTCATTGGCCACCGTGTTGGGGCTAACGATATCGCGCAGGCAATCCATCACGTGGGTCATGCGTGCCTCACAGTCGCTGCTCTCCGGAGCTGCTGCCTTGGGCCTCTGGTCATCTGCGCCACCGCGTCGACATCGCTCTGTCATCTCCCGAAAACACACGGAGTCGCACTTCCCAGGAGAGTACAAGCAACATCTTGAGAACTTGCATGTAAGTGCTATAGAGCCTTTCGTAGATTACGCAGGGGACTGGTAGCGATAAGAGGTCTCCAATACAATAGAGGTCTCCTACACAGACAAATGACGTAATATCGCTGGGCACTGAACATTTCTCCCTGCTTGCGAAACTTCGTGCGGCCTAGAACCCATGCGTTGCGCACAAGCTGAGGCCACATTGGTGTTAAGCGTCTGCCGTTACCTCTGCTCTAAGAGTGACTCCCCGACTTGCGAGGGCCCATTTCCGGTGCCAATGAAGACGTTCTCTCTTCAAAAGTATTAACTGAAAGCGGAACTTGTTAGTATTTGAAACTTGAATTTTGAACGCAATGTACGACAATGGTTCTGTAATAAGTAGGAGTACTTGCATGTGGTGCGGCAGGTTACTGATCATGCAACTGAATAAGCAATGACTGGTCGAGGCCTCGGCTGCCGTTTTTTTTTTCGAATCTAGTATACTTCGTCGTCTTGGAAGTTTACAGTCGGCAATATTTCTCGTTTGGTGGATGTGATACAAAAGCGAGATTTACTTTATTATCATCACTAGCTACACGCTCGGAAGAGGTGTGTCATCAGAAACTGCTGGCAGATCTTCTGCGCTCTGTCTGCGCACAAATTCAATAAACTAAACTTCCGAACAGCGTGGCAGGTTGCAAAAGAGATAAGGGGTATAGTCATTCTTCTTGCCAGCTCAAAAACGGACACACGCGTACTAAGGTACTAGAAGTACTAGACAAGCATGTGAACCGCTTGATTTGGCAGCATGTGCCTCGACGCCATGCATTCATGCAGCAGTGTAGCAATCTGATTCGAGTCGGCCAGTGCTTAGATGGTGTCATAGAAATTGTAGTCGGATACAACTCAAAAAACGAAGCAGCAGATGTCCCTGAAATGAGGCCCTCCAACCACTAGCGTCGACCGATCTTCATGACGCCGCCTTTAATCCGATTAAGCCGGGCCTACTCCCCATTCATCTGGCGACCCGCCGCGGTGGCTCAGTGGTTACGGCGCTCAGCTGCTGACCCGAAAGACGCGGGTTCGATCCCGGCCGCGGCGGCCGAATTTCGATGAAGGCGAAATTCTAGAGGCCCGTGTGCTGTGCGATGTCAGTGCACGTTAAAGAACCCCAGGTGGTCGAAATTTTCGGAGCCCTGCTCTACGGTGTCCCTCATAGCCTGAGTTGCTTCGGGACGTACTAAACCCCAATAAACCAAATCAAACCAAACCATTCATCTGGCACCCCCTGCGATTTCACTCTAGCAGCTCTAACGGGATCGACCATGGGGGAGAGGAGAGAATCGGTCGACGCCATTGGCTGGAGGACCTTCTTTTCGGGGCATGTGCCGTTTCGTTCATGAGTTATTGTGCTCCGAGTAAAGCTCTAAGCCCTCCAGATGTCCCCACAGAACAGTGACTCCAAAGCGCGCACATGACGGAAAAGCCTTCAAGTGCATGATGTGCGCGCTCACTAACCGTGGTGGGTTGCGGGATCCTCCGCGTTGGCCTGGCAGTTGATCGCGCCCAGGAGCGCCTTCACCACACGGGAGAGGGCAGCGCGCATTGCATCCTTCTGCTGGCACCCTTCGTAGACACCCGCGGCGCAGCGACGCAGCTCCGTAGACACCGAGCTATGCGCAAAAGGAAGCAAAAAATGACGCAAGGAACGGCTAATTATTAACGCATTCGTTCATGCGACAGGCGCCTGTTTGCTGCGGACCTTGCAGGGAGATATGACCCGATGAGTATTCACAGGACCGACATTGAGTCAAGTGTCCGACCGTAAGAGATGCTTCGAAGGTTGAGTGTCTATTACTAAACTACGGTTTGGGGCGTTGTTCGTCGATTGCAGTTAAGTTCAGAAATGACAGTGTGTCAATAGGAAAATATCCTTCCTATGCGTTTCACTTATGAGACCATGTTCGGCTTTGCTACACGGGAACAGTGAGAACGAACAGAGCTGAAGTTTTTTGCCTGTAAGTTGAGCTTGGCGACTACGGGGGGCGTTCAATCAAGATTTCCCCTGACCCACTTCCTCTGCACGAAGAGCAACGAAACTTTGCAGAATCATTAGCCCTTCTCTATATAGGTGCCACCCAGGGACACACAGTTCGCCCATCTTTCTATGCAACTGCAGACACCTCGCTTGTAGAAGTCGACAGGTTGCTCCAAAAGCCATGTTGTGAATTCAGAAATCAGTCTCATCATCTGGAAAATAGTTTCCCTTCAAATAAGATTTCATTGTTGGAAAGAGGTAGAAGTCCGATGGTGCGAGGTTGGGTGGATAAGGGGGATGCAGTAGAATTTCAAATCCGCAGCAGCGTGCTCCCATTTGGGCAGCATGTTAGTTGTGAACTGGGGCATTGTCTTGCAGGAGGAGTACAACTTTGGTGAGCATACCACGTCTCTTGCTTTTGATGGCCTCCCGCAATTTCCGCAGCAATGAAGCATAGTATGCCCCAGTAACCGTGGCACCCTTTGCTTGGAAATCCATCAAGACTACTCCGTGCTGGTCCCAAAAGACTGTGAGCATGACCTTGCCCGCCGAGGGCTGGGCGCGTGCCTTCTTTGGAGAAGAGTTTTCTGGCGAGCTTTTTTGGAGGCGGTGAGTCCAAGTGTTTCCATTGCATCGACTGGACTTTAGGCTCCGGATGATAGTGATGGACCCAACTTTCATTCTGTGTAATCAGTCTGTTCAAAAAGACCTCCTGCTTTCCATGACACATGGTCAAGAGTCTGGGAGCATTCGATACATTCCTAGTTTTGGAAAGGTGTGAGCAGCCGGGGAACCCAGCGAGCGGATACCTTGCGCATATGAACACGGTCCTGAATGATTTTGTCCACAGACCCCGCACTAATCTCGACATTTTGGGCTAGGTCTCGAACGGTTACGAGACGATTTTCCAAAATGGAGGCCTCCACTTACTGAATGGTGTGTTCATCGATAGCGGAGTGGGGTCGCCCTGCAATCGGAGCAGTTTCCATCGAAGTCCGACCACATTTTAATGGACGATGCCAGTTCTTCACTAATCATATAATGGATTCTCCCCATAAACCTTTTTTATCTCACCGAACGTCTCCCTTGGAGTGCGGCCTTTCAAGTACAGGAAATTGGTGAATTTTCTGTGTTCCACTGCATCCATTATCACACCTCACACCACTTAAGCACGTGTAAAAGAAAGACCGTTATTAGTTCAGAGTTGCACATTGGCACGTGACCTATAGTGACTTATGTCATATCACAGGCGCAGTTTCAGCATCCTGCAATAAGCAGAAGTGAGTTAGGGGAAATCCTTATCGACCGCCCCTCGTATATGTGCCAATATGAATGTTTTAAATCTGATGACCGGTGTTTAGTTGTGCTTCCACGCCCAGAAGCAGTGCTGCAGCCCTTCAGTGTTCTTCTTTTGTTGATATGTGGTGATATAGAAAGTAACCCTGGTCCTGGAAATGCTTCGCTCCCGGAAATTTCGAAAATCCTGGATGACATACGTCAAAGGTCCATTCGCATAGAAGCAGCCCAGGCTACAATGTCTGACGACTTATCCGAGTTGAAGCGAGACCAACAGGCGGCAACACGCGATATTGCCGATATCAGAAAGCGTCTCGAAGCTGTAGAAAACGTAGCGACTGGTTTTGAAAACTTGCAACGGGATCTTTGCGATACACGTAAAGCACTTGAACTTGTGCAAAAGGAAACACATGCTTTGCGTGCTCGTTTAGATGATAGCGAGGACCGCTCACGGCGTGACAACCTTATCTTTTATGGATTTGATGATAGCTCTACCGAGACTAACGAGCAATGTGAAGAAAAAGTTCTTAACCTAATTGCTGAAACATTAGAACTCTCTTTAACGAGTGACTGCATTGCTCGTGCGCACAGAATCGGTAGATTCGACGAGAACAAAACCAGGCCCGTGATAGAAAAATTCGCCGCGCATAAAACCAAGGTGCAGGTGCACTCAAAGCGATCGATGCTGAAGGAAAAGGAAGTATCTATGAGTGAAGATTTTTCTGCGGCGACACGTAAGGCGAGAAAGCGGCTAATTGACTATGCGAAGGAGTTTGATTTAAAAGTCAATTTAAGGCACAACAAACTAATTGCCAATGGCAAATGCTATGGATATAATGCGGAAACTGACCTAGTGTTTGAAATTGGACCTGCTCTAAACAGTGAACCCATTCAGTCTCCGCGCTCCCTTCGCTCTGGTCGAACTCTAGCTGGTACTGGAACGTAGGGGCCCGCCAGGGGTGGTGGTACTGCCATTGAGAACATTGGTCTGAGTGTGGTTTTTACTAACATAAGAAGTCTTTTGCCCAAAAGAGATGACTTGAGTGCATTGATAAATGATTGTAGCGCTGATATTATTGCCTTAACAGAGACATGGCTGTCTGATAACGTGTCCAACAGTGAACTATTTTTTTGTGAAAAAAATTACAACATATTTCGATGTGACAGATATGAAAGGCAAGGTGGTGGTGTTTTACTTGCTGTCAACGACCGAATTGAATGCTTTCGTGTTGCCGTAGTGACTAGTTTAGAAATTGTGTGGTGCTGTATAACTTTCCGTTTTAAGAAAATTGTTATTGGTGTCTGCTATCGACCACCGTCAAGCCCCATTAGTTTCTGTGAAGATTTACACGACTGCCTCAATACAATTTCTGTGCGCTTTCCGGATGTGAGCATTTTTCTTTTAGGAGATTTCAACTTCCCAGACATTGAGTGGAATCATGATAGTCCAGTCTTTCTTTCTTCGTGTTCCAATTCTAACCACTTCCTTCACATTTGTTCCGATTTCGGATTATCGCAACTTATTGAGCTCCCCACACGTGTCACTGCCACTGCCTCATCCCTTCTTGATCTCATCCTCACATCATCTCCAGACATCGTGTCTTCTATCATTCATTTGCCTGGGTTAAGCGATCACATGATAATCAACTTCAACCTCTCTCTACCCCTATCCCGCTCACGTAAGCAGTTCAAATACATCAGAGATTACAGCAAGGCTGACTTCCAGGCTATTAATAACAATATGTCTTTATTTTTAGATGAATTTTTGAGTGTTTATCTCGACCGTAGCGTACATCGTAACTGGGAGATCTTCAAATCTAAAGTTTCTGACCTCGTAAATAAATACATACCAATCAAAAAGGTATATAGCAACAGTGCTGCACCCTGGTACAACAGGTATCTTAATAGGCTTTCCAATAAGAAAAAAAGACTTTTCAGGACAGCTCGCTTCCCACACACTGCTGTCAGGTGGTCCGCGTATAAAGCCGCTGCAGTCGCTTATTCAAAGGCATTAAAATCAACCAAATTTACCTTCTTTAATCAGACTCTTCCAGCTATGCTAAGCAATGACCCGAAGCAGTTTTGGAACACAGTGAAAGGCAAAGGAAATACCACCATACAACTATTTACCCCGGATGGGGATCCAGTTCCTGACCACCTGTGCGCATCGCTTCTGAATAGCACTTTTATCAAAGCCTTCTCTAGCCCCACCGACACTTCCGTCCTACCTTCGCTCATAGAATATCACTTTCTACCAATGGATCCCATCGTCATCTCCTCAGAAGGAATTCGTGGCATTATTAACCAACTTAAAACGTCATCCTCTTGTGGTATCGATGGTCTCAGTACTAAATTCTTGAAAAATACCGTAGAATATTCTTCCATTATTCTACATTGTATTTTTTCGCAGTCTTTAAACCATCACACCCTTCCTAATGACTGGCTCACCGGCAAAGTAATCCCAGTGCACAAATCAGGGGAAACGCAAGATCCACGTAATTATCGTCCCATCTCACTTACTTCCGTTCCATGTAAAGTTCTAGAGCACATCATATTTAGTCATCTTGTTAATTTCCTAGAATCAAACCAGTTCTTTACTCCGAAACAGCATGGTTTTCGCAAATTCTTCTCGTGTGAAACGCAGTTAATGATTTTCACTAACGACTTGCATGTTTCTTTAGACTCTGGACTCATTACTGATTGCTTATTCTTAGATTTTTCAAAAGCCTCCGATAAAGTCAGTCATTCTCTTTTACTTTTAAAACTGAGCCAACTTAACATTGACCCTAATGTACTCAATTGGATTCGTGCCTTTCTTAGTAACCGTACTCAGTTCGTCTTCGCCAATAACCACGACTCATCACCAGTGCCAGTACATTCAGGTGTGCCCCAGGGGTCGGTTCTTGGCCCGTTATTATTTCTAATATACATTAATGACTTACCTTTAAAGATTTCATCTAACATGTGCTTGTTTGCTGACGACTGCGTAATTTACAGAGTAATTAATAACACTGATGATATTATTCAGCTACAGACAGACTTAAATAAAACTTATGACTGGTGTCAATCGTGGAAAATGGAATTAAACATATCTAAATGCAAATGCATGCGCGTAACCCGTAACCAGCAAACGAGCCCAGATTATTTTATTAACGACACTCAGCTGAATCCAGTCTCGTCTTACAAGTATCTTGGCGTTAATGTTTGTTCTAACCTTTCTTGGAAAGCTCATATCAGGTTCATCACTTCAAAGGCTAACCGCATGCTAGGGTACGCCCGCAGAAATTTTTCATCCTCTCCACCTTCATTGAAAATGCTATTATATACTACACTCATTCGTCC
Organism: Amblyomma mixtum; assembly: GCF_055824585.1. Taxonomy (NCBI): domain Eukaryota; kingdom Metazoa; phylum Arthropoda; class Arachnida; order Ixodida; family Ixodidae; genus Amblyomma; species Amblyomma mixtum. Next base: position 107,470,922 of record NC_143013.1, read on the forward strand.
GAAACTAGAGTACGCATGTTCAATTTGGGATCCTGACACCATCACATTAACAAATGAACTCGAGGCCGTGCAGAATCGAAGCGTCCGTTTCATCGTTGGAAACTACCATCGCACTGCCAGTGTAACAAAAATGAAATCTAATCTTAAACTCCCCTTACTCTCCACTCGCCGTAAGCTATCACGCATTTGCCTCTTCCATAAAATTTACTATCACAATCCTTGCCTGAAAGCCATCTGTGTAAAGGCACCATCTTTCATCTCGCCTCGCATAGACCACAATCAAAAAGTAGCTGTTCCACACTGCCGCACAGTGACTTGCTCTAATTCCTTCCTCCCTAAAACATGTCGTGACTGGAATAATCTTTCACCCACAGCCACCTGTGTTAGCGACACTGCGCGTTTTAAAAGCAAATTACTCGCACTGTTAGAATCAGACCAATTGTGATATGTTGTTTACTCATATATAGACTACATAAGGTTTCTTTTTTTGTAATCCTTTTATTTATTTCTTTTTACTCCTGTACTTTTGTTCTCAATGTTTTCGTCCTATGTCTCTAGGATCTTTCAATATTGTTCGTATATATAGCCCTGTTTTTGATCTATGTATTGTTTTCTTCACTGTCCCACCCCCTCTGTAATGCGAAAGCCCTGAGGGTAAAATAAATGAAATGAAATGAAAAAAGTACTTGTGCTTACGAGCCTTTAATGCAACTGCCGTGTGGTAGGGAAGGAAACCTTTGCTACATCCCTGCCTCGAGGGAGTCAAGAAAGTTTACCTGTCAGATATTTTTTTCTTTGAGAGAGTCAAGAATGTTATTCTATCAGATATTTTTTTCTTTTAGCAAGGGGTGACGAGTGTGTGTAAAAAGCATTTTTGATGAACTTGCAACTTGATGATCCAGAAAGCTTCCTCGCTCAAGTTATTCATTCATACACTCTGTCTGGTTCTTTAAAACAGTGCAGATGCGTCATGCCTGTCATGTTTAGATGTGCACTCAATGTTTTACTTGAAGTGTGCAATAATCCACGACTCGGCGCAGTTATCCGGGTCATGCACGAAGGAGTCTACGTACATTCTCAGATTGCGCTAAAACACCTTCTAACATTTTAAAACAAGGATATCGAATACGACCACTCCGCAGAATTTTTAGAGCACACCTCGTATAGGCCTACTTTAAAAATGAAATACCAGGATGTATACAGGAGCGCCATGACGCCTGGAAGTAGTCATTTCAGGGACCGTTTCCCTCCTTTTACCTACCAAGACTCAATCCAGGCGCATAAGTTTGCTGAGGGTGCGTCGTCGCTCACCTGCAGAAGCTGTCGTTGCGTGCCGACCGGAGGAACTTTGCCAGGCTCTCGTACTGACTCAGCGACTTTGCCGTGCACTCGACGGCATAGTTGAAGTGGAAACACTGGACGTGTTGCAACTGGGGAGCTGAGAATACACCTGCGCGCAGAAGAGCAGAAGAGGGCTCATGACACCTCTGTACAACACAAGACCGCATCCTCCCTCCTCAGGGACTCAACCGCTACAGCCTTTTTATATTAATAAAGATGTCGTTGGGCTCGATGTTCGACCCTGCGGCGCCATTTTCATATGGAATGAGTGCAGGAAAAAGGGCTTACTGCGAATACGGTGGGTGTAACGTTTGAAAGAAGTCAAAACTGTTCCGAAGCCCTTTACTGCGATGTGCCTTCGAATCCCCTCCCTCGGCTTTTACTCTTAAAATAACATTATTTCTGGATCGCTTAAGCCAACCAGCTTGCATTTTGTTGCTATGTCTGGTGCCTCCCATTTTCCCAGCGCAGACTTGAGGAGTGTCAGTTTTTTAAGCAGGCTCGAGTTATATTAAGGTTTTAATAACGAATCTAATATGCAATATAACCGTTTGCGATTTTGCGATTTTGTATTAAATAAGCTATAAATGATCTAAATGACAACTAATGAAAGTTAGTAAAAATTCACCTCTAAGAAAAGAACCTAAATTACTACAACATAAATTGTGCCCACCAATAACCTCGACAAATGGTTCCGTTGTCAAGCACACAGACGTGGAGGCAGATATTTATCTAGCCAATAGTGACATAGTTTATGTCATAATATTCGACAGGCACCCAAATTCGTGGATAACTAGGCACAAAGAGACAATAAAGTGGAGAAGCAAGAATACTGATGTTGCGGCTCTGTGGCTGTCAGCCAACGACATCGCTAGTCCCAGGCATGAATTCTCCTGACCAATTTTTGGCTCGGAACCGAATAGGAAAAACAATTAGGCTTGGTAAATCTTTATTTCTCAGTGTTTGCGTTGTAAACCTACACTTCCCAGTGCGCGCTTTTATACACCTAGGAAGTGTATTTTAATAAAAATCTAATACGCATCACACCCTCGTGTGACTTGTAGTAAAGCGTTTTTTGAAAGCACTGGCTCTCCCAACCCTCTCTTTTGCGATTTCACCTCCCGCCTGTAGAGTGAATGAACTTTTATGAAAAAGTCAGCAATACCGCTTCTTTTAGCAACTATTACAGCAACATATGCATGTCTGACTGCCCCCTCCGCCAACTCCAACATATCTTCCAACTCCCCTCCAAAAATGAGAAGAAATCTACTCTTGAGACACGCGAGTTGTCTCATGCACTAACGTAGGTTGTCTTCGCTGCAAAGGCTGTCGACGAATGCGTTGCCGAGCTCCGACCAAGGGTTCGAGTCGCAGCTGTCATTGCCGTAGTGTGAGCCGCAGTCCTTGAATCCTGTATCATTCCTCAGAGCCCTGGACGGAAAAGAGAAAAGATACACTAACGTGCGCTTGGCGGTAACGTTGGGCACAGTAGCCAACCACACGGCAATGAAGTAATGACCACTTAATGGAATATTATTCACCCTCACCATGGAGGCTGCCTACTCCGTAAGGCGAACATCGTCGGCAATAGCAGCTGTCTTTACTCAGGAAGCTTCCTAGTCTAACCATTAGGTGTGATTTTCTGCAGCCTTGTACAGTTCTGCATGTTCCGCAATAAACCCTAATACTCCAGTGAGCTGTTTGTTATGCGAAGTAAATATCCGGTTATAATATTCGTGTTAACTTCACAGAAGCTATATTGCCATACTGCTACAAAAACTCTAAGCTGCAATTTTAGGTTATCTTCAGATGCCATTTACCTTCACAGCGCAAACTATTCTAGCTTTGATTCTTGAAGTCTTGACAAAAGAATGCTCACTCATTCCGCTGTGCGCTCAAGGACTCTGTCCACTTACGTTACGCAGAGGCCGAAGTTGGAGGCCTTTTTTTGTGCGCTGGCTTCGGGCGCTCTGTTTTCGCCGTGCCACCTATCAATCGGGCCTCTAACTTTTTTCATAAAAGCGCTTAAGTTCGCAGTTCTCCGCACGCTTATATGCGAACAGAGGGCTCATAAGCCGCGTTTTGGATCCCACTGACTACTTCTGGCACTGCGTTGTCAGTATGACACAGCTACTTTTCCGGCATTGTATTTAACTTACGATGCTTCGGAAGGCCCAAACACGTTACAATATGCTTTCGAGCTTAGGGCCACCCGAAAACAAGGTGAAACACTGCAGAAAATATTTTTTTCTTCAAATTACGCTTAAACGGTGGGACAATTCTTCTCGAAATTCCACCGGATGACACATAAGATAATATATACAATACGGCGAAAAAATTTCTGCGGCGTTTAACTTGACGTGCGCACAGGCTTGACTTGCTGTCACTCTTTTGGGGTGTATTTTTTATCGCTGCTATATGAGCTGTTACTTGAAGACAGTAAAGTCAGTTGAAAGCTTGCGTTCGTGCGGTTAGCGCATTTTTTTGTTAACAGGAATGATATCACCGTAGTGTTTGCCTATAGGCGGGTTTAAACAGCTGGTAATTATTATTTCCTTCTTGACAAACAAAACGACTCAGGAAGTTTTAGAGCTTGGATAAAAAGCTTTTCTTTAAAAAAAAATGGAGGCCCAGTTATGCCCCATTTATTCTTCCTGGTGTTCTAAAGTTACAGTACTAGCAGATGCTCATTAATTCAGATTTCCAGCAAACATAAAATGGTACGCGTGTCCTGCAAGATGTTAACAGATGCACCACCTACTCGCATAGCGGCGCGAGCTGGTCGTGCCTTTCCAGCAACTGGAGGGCCTCTTCAGCGGCGGCCTCGTAACACTGGTCCTGCAGGGTGCAGCCGTCCGGGATCACCTGGCCAGCACACAGCGCTGCGGATGAAGTGAAGATGAGAAAGTTTAGCCTCCTCAGGGTGCCATTAAGTCTCAGGGCATCGTCATCATCATCATCATCATCATTATCATGGGCACCGTGGGGCTAGGTTCATGTAAGCTTCGCGAAGCTTGCCTTCGTGGTGACCCACGAGCGGCAAAAGAGTCATCGGCAGCAAATGTGAGGCCACACTGAAACCTTGCAGGGTTGGTCACACTCTGTCACTGAAGTCAGACGCACACCCTAGTTGTCGAGATGAGAACGCCGAAGGATGACACTTCGCGCCCCGTATTCACACGCACAAGCAGAATCGTAACAGCTGAAAAACCCGTACAAATAGCGCCTAAGCAAGCGCGCTGGAAGCTACTCGCAGGATCTACAGTTTCGTAGAAGTCAGCGGAGCCTACGGAATACGCGCGACCTGAAGGCGGTTAATCACAGTAGGCTCGAAGCCTCCCAGCCACCATGCATTGGTCAAGCCGGGCACTGAAGGTGGCTTTTTGAAGAAATAGCCGAAATACTCTATGCAAAGAAGCAAGGTGTCGCAAGCCTCCTCCTATGTATATGACAATATGGAGTCACTTTTCGTGTCAGGTTGCTGAAGACTGTCCATCATTCTATGAGTAAAAAGTGAAAAATGAAATGCCAGAAACTGTAAGGTACGACTTAACATGAGACCAAGGGATCTCAATTATGAGGAATGTCAAGGCGTAGGTTGTAGGACACGGTTGAATTGCTCCCGCCGTCTTAAAACCACACAAGGATTGCGAATGGTGAGTTGCCTAATAAGTCATATAAAGCGCCGGAAAACGGTGGAATAAAAAATACTGTGAACAGCAAGCTGGACGCTTGCACCGCCATCGTCAGAACCGATAGAACCGAATAAGGAAATTGGCTCTGCGAAGGCAATTTCTCTTCTGTCTTGTTATGGCCAGACTGACATTTACATTACTGTTAGGATGTTTGCAGTGTCGGCCGGCGCAGTCTTGCTCCCGAATTAACTCTATTTGCCTCATTACGAATGGTGGCGGCAGACTGTCACGAAATGGCCAAAACCACTTGCAGAAAGAAACATTCTAGAACTTCCGAAACAGGCAAGCACTCTATGAAAGCTTTAAATAGTAGCAAAGGCTGCATCCAGGGTAGATTCCATGTCGTTCAGACAGGAAGGCGCTGTAAAGAAAACACGAAACACCACCGAAGAAAGCAGGAACGTTGAATTCCTATCGCAGCAAAAGCAGGAGCAGGAAAAGGAACGTCAGCGTGGAGTCTGGCAAAAGAAGTTGCATTTCCTTTGCGCAACTCGCGGCTGCGGAGCCCTGGAACTTCGAAAGCAACTGCGACTGAGCTGGGTGTCGCGCTGGCAACGAAATGCGACGATAAAAAATATCCGCACAGTATGATTCCATTAGCGTCAAGCTTCACGGTTAGCTCCTAGACAGCAATCGGCGTCGGCTCAAAATTGATACTCATTCACAGCCTCGGCCAGTCCTCTCTAACCCCGTCGCTCTATTGGCATATTAAAATCTGCTTTTGATGCTCCAAATAGGAGCGTACGAATGCGTGTACGCCTTGGAAGTTTGTATGGGTGCAAATACTTTGCGAAATTCGAACATTATAAGTTTAATGATAGCAACGTCTGGTTATAGCGAGACCGCCTGCACATGCGAGACGTGCTGGCGACAAACGGTACCAGAAAAAACTTCAATAGTTTATAGATGCGCCGGACTCTGTTTTATGGATTAAGTAAAGTAAACGGGTTCGGGAGATGGCGCCGTACTTAATAAGCATGAACGTCGAGCATCGTTGAGAAGCTCCCAATAGCCGCTGCTGATGCGCGTTATATTTTTTCTTTTATAAAGAGACCCTGAGTAAACGAGAAAAGAAACTCACTGCACAGGAGCAGTGGTTATTTTGCCCGTTACATTTTCATTTCATTAAATTTATTTTTACTCTCAGTGCTTTCGCATTACAGAGGGTGAGGGGGAATTGAAGCAAAGTCAAAAATAAAGTATACTGTTAAGGAGGGAACGGAATACGTGGGATTAATACTGAAGCAAGCCCAACATACACACAGGCACAGACACCCAAAGAAACAAAAACGATACAGGTTACAGCATTGAATAAAGAAATTACAAAACAAACATCTTAAATTCATATCTGTGTACCGGAGAACAACAGATAACAATTAGTCGGATTCAAACAGGATGTTTAATTTACCTTTAAAACGCGCATGGTTGGTGACGCAAATAGTTCTCTGTGAGTTAATACTCTATTCACTGGAAGTTTTAGGGCGGAAGGAATGACACCACTATCCTACAGTGAGGAACAGCTACTTTACGACTGTTGTCAACGAGATGTGGCATGAAAGATGGTGACCTAACACAGGTAGCTTTCAAGTGAGGGTTGTGATAGTAAATCCTGTAGTAATGGCAAATGCGTGAGACCTTACGGCGAGTATAGCTGAAGTAGAAAGTTATGTTTCATATGCGTTATACTAGCAGTTCGATGGTAATTTCTAGCGATGAGACGGACGCTTAGATTCTGTGCACCCAGTAGTTCATTGATGAATTTTTTGGTGGCAGGGTGCCAAACAGAAGATGGATACTCAACCTGCGGGCGAATAAGTGTAGTATATATTCAGTGAGGGTGGAGATAAAGAAAAACTTTTACTAAAGTACCCAAGCATGAGATTAGCCATCAAAGTAATGGATTTAATATTAAAATACCAAAAAGGTCATAACATTTAATAATGGCAAGGTATTTATAACACGACGCAGAATCGAGACGAATCTCATTAATAAAATAGCCCGGACCTGTTTGCTGGTTACTGTTTACTCGAATTCATTTGCATTAAATTATGTTGAATTCTATTTTCCACGATTGCCACCAGTCATAAATTTTGTGTAAATCTGCTTGTATGTGAAAAATGTCATTGGTGTTAATAATTAGCCTGTAAATGACACAATCATCTGCAAACAGACACTTATTAGATAAGATGTCGAGAGGCAAGTCATTTATACAGATTAAAAGTAATAATCGTCCAACGAACGACCCTTTCGGTTCACCCGAATATACTGGCGCTGGTGGTCAGCCGTGATTATTGGCAGAGACGAACTGAGTGTGGTTACTAAGCAAGGAACGAATCCAGTTGAGTGTGTTATGATCACTGTAAGTTGGCTCAGCTTTAAAAGTAGAAGCGAATGACTGAATTTATCAAAACATTTCGAGAAACCTCAAAAATAAGCAATCTGTTATAAATCCAGCCTAAGCAGGACATTAGTGAATACTATGAACTGGCCTTCCCACGAAAAGAATTTGCGAAATCCATGCTGACTGGTGTATAGAATTCGTTAGCTTCTAAGAAGTTAACGAAATGACTGAATATGAGCAGCTCTAGAAATTTACATGGAACCGAATTAAGTTAAATGGGACGGTAATTACGTGGATCCTGTATTTTTTCAGATTTGTACACTGGAATCACTTTACTGGTGAGCCAGTCATTAGAAAGAGTGTGTTGCTGTAAAGACTGCGAAAAGAGTCATTATATTGCAATGAAAGAATACTCTACAGTATATTTCAAGAATTTCTTAGTGATGCCGTCGACATCAACCCAATGTACGACGTTCGTTGACGACAGTGCTGATCATTTCTGAGGAGAAGACATTGGCGTATGTTGATAATAAGCACACTCTTGTAGCGAAGGTAGTGGAGAGGCGACCATGGGGCTCGAGAAAGTGGAGATAAAAGAGTCATTTAGAAGCTCTCCTCGCAGTTGGATCACCTTCCTAGGCAATTAGTCATATGGCTTTAGTTCTGTTTTCTTTGACATTGTTCCAAAACTGCTTGGATATATTTTTAGTGTAGCTAGGAAAGTGTTATCAAATAATTTGAATTTAGTGGATTTTAGTGCGTTTGAATGTAGTGCTGCAGCAACTTTATATACACGCCATGTGGTAGCGGACGGCTTCGTGCCCGCCGCGCGGAAGTCTCTCTTTTTTTTTCTTATTGGACAGGCGCTTGACATACCTGCACCAGGATGCAGCACCGCTAGTGAACACCCTCGAACAGATACACGGTTTTTTATTACACCTGGAATTATTGATGTTCAAGGTCTCTCAGTTACGATGGACACTATGGTTTAGACACACAGGCGAGAATTAATCTAAACATTTCGACAGTTTGTTATTAATAGCATGATAGCCGGCCTTGCTGTTATCTCTGATGCATTTCAGGCGCCTTTGCGAAAATGTCGCCTGTAGAGACAACTGAAATAACTTATCATCTGGTCACTTAGCCAAGGTGGAAGGATGATAGCGGACGCTGTCTAGTGGTGATGCTAGGACAACGCCAAGAAAGAATGATGTAGTGAGAGTGCCATGTGTTGGAAGTTAAACATGCTGCGATAACCCGAAATGAGAACATTTGCGAGGAGACTTGTGAGGATCAGAACATGATGAAAACAAGAGTGGACCATTGTGCCTGTAACGCAGCAATCTGGCTACGCACATTGCCTGTCTAGCAAACTATATTTGCATAACAACGCTATCAACCTAAGAACACCTAAGTAATTTTGCAATTCGTTGATGACATTACCTTAAGAAGTCACTCGGGAGATTAACTGCAGAGCATGGTAAATAATTAGAAAGGCAGAGTAGAACAGTGATTCAAAAATTAACAAGCAGACACCTAAAGTAATGTTCAACAGTCTCGCAAGGGAACAGCAGTTCACCATTGGTAGCGTGCTGGAAGTGGTAAGGGAATGTGTCTACTTAGGGCAGATAGTGACCGCTGTTCGCGATCATGAGAGGGGAATAACTAGTACAGCAAGAATGGACTGGAGCACTTGTCACAGATTTTCTCCGATCGCGAATGGCAATTTACCAATATCCCTCACGAGAAAAGTATACAACAGCTGCATATAACCAGTATTCACCCATTGGGTAGAAACGTGGAGGCTAAGGAAAAGAGTTCAGCTTAAGTTAGAGAGAACGCCGCGAGCTACGGAAAGAAATATGATGTGTGTAACGTTAAGAGACCGGAAGCTGGCGGAGTGGGTGAGGGACATCTGTAGTCACAATCAAGAGACAGAAATGGGCTTGAGCAGGGCATAAATGCGAAGACAAAATAACCGCTGCTCATTTTAAGGGTAACACATTGGATTCAAAGGAAAACAAGTGTTGAAGGGGGTGGCAGAATGTTAGGTGAGCGAATGAGATCAAAAAGTGTGTGGGAGATACGATTGCTGCAGCTAGCGAAAGGGCAAGGTTAATTCGACAGACATGGGTGGGGCCTTTGCCCTGCAGTGGGCGTAGTGAGGTTGATGATGACGACGCTATCAACGCCTCCTAAGCATTGAGACTAAATACTGCATTCATTGACTGCATTTGGCGACAACTAAGGAAAAGAACACTTAATGGCATAATATAAAGGCTTCTGTGATTTCGTTGGCAAAACACACCATTGACCGCTTTCTTTTCGATTAGCATGATCCCGACATATACGTTTCGTTCGTTGTGTATTTCCTTCTCTTTCTTCCTTTCTTTCTTCCTCTCTTTCTTTCTTTCCTTCTTTCTTCCTTTCTTTCTTTCTTTCTTTCTTTCCTTCTTTCTTTCTCTCTTGCTTTCTTTCTTTCTCTCATTGTTCCTTTCTTTCTCTCTTTCTTTTTTTTCTTTCTTTCTTCTTTTCTTTCTTCTCCTCTCTCTCTTTGCGCGTTTCTTTTTGTTTTCTTTCTTTCCCTTTCTAACTTTTTCTTTCTTTCTCTCTTTCCTTTTTCTTTCCTTCTTTCTTTCCTTCTTTCTTTCGTTCTTTCTTCCTTTCCTTCTTTCTTCCTTTCTTTCTTTCTTTCTTTCTTTCTTTCTGTGTCTGTTTTGTTCCAAGCCCAGGAAATCATCAGAAGCGTTTGTGCGGCTGAAACCACGTGGAGCATGAAGCAGAGCATCAAAAATCGCCGCGGAAATTTTGAATGATTGATACCCCCAATACCTTCCTACGTACGGCCGCCAAAATTAATCAGCACGAATGCACCCAGTATATATAAGTGAGATTATGTTTAGCATTACCAAAATAATGTTAAACAATCTAGCAAGGGAATAGAAGTTGGCAATTGGTAGCGAGGTGCTGGAAGTAGTAAGAGAATATGTCTACTTAGGGCAGGTAGTGACCGATGATCCGGATCATGAGAGGGAAATAACTAGAAGAATAAGAATGGGGTGGAGCGCATATGGCAGGTTCTCTCAGATTATGAATGGCAGTTTGCCAATCACCCTAAAGAGAAAAGTATACAACAGTTGTCTTACCGGTACTCAACTATGGGGCAGAAACGTGGAGGCTAACAAAGAAGGTTCAGTTTAAGTTGAGGACAACGCAGCGAGCTATGGAAAGGAAGATGATAGGTGTAAAATGAAGAAACCGGAAGCCGGCAGAGTGGGCGAACAAACGCGAGCAAATGACATCCTAGTCGAAATCAAGAGGAAGAAATGGGCTTGGGGCAAGGCTTGTAATGCAAAGGCAAGTTAACAGCTGGTTCTTAAGGGTAACGTAGCGGATTCCAAGAGAGGGCAAACGTAGCCGGGGGTGGCAGAAAGTTAGGGGGGCGGATGAGATTAAGAAGTTGCCGGGGATACGGAGGCCGCAACTGGCAAAGGACAGGGTGGATGATGATGATGACGATTATGCAGAGCGTAGGGAGAGTAAGTTATCAGTATCAAAACCTGCGCGCACCATTTCACGCGAGGCTTTGGTTTTTTTAATCACGAATAAAAATGTTCTCTCTCAGTTACGCGTTGTTCGGTATTAGGTGTCGACAGATGGCGCCAGCTGGTGGCGTCGAGGATATCTGGGCATGCTTTCTCTATTTATTTGTCTTCTGTGTTCATTTCTTGGTTTTGTACATTACCGCGTTTACAGCTCGCTACAGTGCCATTGAATTACGATTGCGGTTACAGGAGTGATTCTCGCGAACTTTTCTCTTCTTTATATGTTTTTCTTTTTTTGCCTTGCCGCAGTTTTTCCGTTCCTGTGGCCTTCCATGGTCCTATTTTTGCTGCCATGTTTTTATTTACACGTACTCCTCATGTGTCAGCACAGCATTATCTAAACAATTCCATTCGCTTTCATCCCGTACTCTTTGACGCGATACCCCGCAGGGGTGGCTCAGTGGTTACGGCGCTCGGCTGCTGACCCGTAAGTCGCGGGTTCGATCCCGGCCGCGCTGGCCGAATTTCGATGGAGGAGAAATTCCAGAGGCCCGTGTACTGTGCGATGTCAGTGAACGTTAAAGAGCCCTTCACTACGGCGTCTCTCATAGCCTGAGTCGCTTTGGGACGTTAAACCCCAATAAACTAAACTAAGTGATACGACCCTGACAGTTTCCATTTAAATATTGTAATATGGACGCTCCTGCTGCAACACCAGCGAATAAGTTATATTTCTGCATTACTAAAAGTACATGAATTCATGAACGGAATGTAATAAAATAAATTCATTACATTGCTCTCCTGGAGAGTTAACTTCATGGGGACATTTGATTTACATACAATTATCACTGCGCTTATAGGTCGACAAAAATGAAAGACTCGTTGCTTACATTTATTCATGAAATTGGAGCTCCCTGAGAACCTTCAGGTAATAATAAAAGTTTTTATACAAGTACCATCTGCGATTCTTTGCTTGATCTTAATTTCTTCTATACCTAACACTGCCCACCCTTTGCAATAGCGCTAATATGGTGCCAGAGACATATACAGCTCCTTAATGGCTTTTATTATGCCTCCCCGAAAGAGTGAATGTGTAAGACGCAATAACTTCTCGAATCTTTGCTAATATTGCTCCATCTAAAACGAAACTTTTACCCTACAAAGCATCAATACGACCATAGCTTGTACATGCATCATCACTTTGGGACCCTCGTATTAACTCCCTCCTACAGAGCATTGAAGCCATTGACCGTCGTTCTTAGCATTAATTTTATTCAACAATCACCGCAGTGCAAGTTTCAACCCCACGCAATATCACCTCAACTTGTATTACCTCTCACTGCGCATTAGACTTTCTTACCCATGTATTTTTAATAAAATATAGCATTTGAGCAATCCCTTTGAGATTTTCTTCTTCAGTCACCTTCATACATATCCTAGTGTCCATCGCCACAAATTTCTGGTACCAGACAGCAGCACGATTTTGCATCTTTTATGCCCAAGACATGTGATGACTAAAACTGCCCCCCGTCTCCATTGTCTTCATTACAGACGACATCATATTCCAAACCGCCATATCTAAACACTGTTTGTAACCTTGCTCTTTTTTGCTTGTGCTCTTACCGTTTTTCTCTGCCTCTTTATATACCACTTCGGCGACTGAGAGTAAATAAATTGAAGGCAATACTAGTTACTAGCAAAAAGAAACAATTAATTGACATGCGCCTCTGACTCGGCTCAGCGGCGTTGTAGAAAATGAAGAATGGTGTAACATTATATGAACTTCTCAATAACATTCCCAGCTGTCATACAGCTCGTCAGCCGAGTTTTTATTGCCCATAGCAGCTGGCATAACGATGGTGGCCAGTAGAGTCATCACGAATTTGAACTGCCAGCCTGTTTCTAGTAGTAAAATCATATAAGGTATTACACTCTTCACCCACCTCATGCTCACACTAGCAATGCAGAAACATAGCAGGCTTTCACCAACAGCAAGCTAACGACTATATAACAAGAGCTGTTACATTGTCCTTCGAGTACGGACTTGAGCTTGTCAAGTCGCCATATGGGCGGGTTTTTCACTTATCCAATTCACTCAACCGCAGAATGAAGAGGATCAAGCCGACTGAATAAAATTAAAATTAAGCAGTTCCGAAAGCGAATCAGTGTTCATAATTTATCCTTGAGGCCCCGCGGAAAGGATCTTCAGGCAAATCGCAACACCGAGCTGACGGAGTTCACCCTGACCATCCGGACTTCGTATCAAGCCTTTTCAAAGGACAACGAATCTTGGCGAGCACTTCCTTCGTAGCTTCCATCTCAGTTACTCACCGAGCAGGCTGGCCAGAACCGAGACGGACAGGGAAAGGCGAATAACCATGGTTGGTTACGGTGTCCTCTCAACGACAGCGTAGACGACGCGGCACACAGGGTCTTGCAGCGGACAGATTCTTCTGGCGGGGCTTCGGGGCGTATAGGTAGAGCACGACAACGGGCGCCGGAAACGGAACGGAAGACCGGAAGTGATAGGACCGAGGCGCCGCCATCCTCCAGGGCTGGGCCGAGTGCTGTGGCGGAAGTCTGCTCCTTGACGCACGCATTCTGTCTGGGTGCAGCGCTGACGCCCGCGCCGCGGGTTTGGGTTCGCAAAGCAACGCGGCTTTGTCCATCCAGCGGCTTCGTCGGCTGTCTCCGCTATCACATCTCAGCCGGCGGACGGAAGGCATCTAATCAAACTTCCGTGCCGCTGACTCGTTCGGCTGTCACCCGAGGCCACAATCCGATTCGATCTGAGCACAAGTGAAAACCAGAACTTTGACGTGGTTGCCACACTTCGATATTTGAAAACCTACAATCGGAAGTTGGTGAACGGGTAGATTTCCCAAAAGTCCCTGGTGAACAGAAATACTTTATAATCCCTTGAAAACGAGCTGATGCCATTTCGCATTTCCTTCATTTCAATGTGAAACAGCTTCCATGGTAAAGGTCGCAATTGTCATCAAATCAGCTGCTCCTGCAACGACTTGGGCCTACTTAACAGGTGGCTAGGGTTGAGCTTCGTTTTAAATCTCTTTTACAAGTCGACAACCCGTCATTCCTATTCTCGGGCCACGAGTACCTGTTCTGAGGAAGAAGGTGATATAAGGAGGAGCCCAAACATTCAGTGAGCGCACACTCAAGTGCGTAAACTGCCCGTGTAAGCGAGTAAAAATACAGATTGGTAATAAAAGCACAGTTCCCAGAACAAAACGCATTTAGAAGGCTGGAATGACTTTGTCGAGATTATGCTGGCACGTTAATTTTTCGGCCTGAGTATTATTCCAAATTAATAATGTGACAAATCCACACCAGCTGAAAAAACCAGCGCTGCCTATCACGAGAAATACCATGAATGGCTAAAAGGGCAGGGACGTCACGTGATCACATGGCCTCGTGACGTCATCACAACCTGCCTAGGATGGCAAGCGGGAACCTGCTCGAAGTGAGAGGTTCTCAATTAAATTAACTCAACTGCCACCTGTGTTACGTGGCACTTGAGATCATGCAATTTCGTGTCCTGCGTTGGTCCCAAAGCCGCTGAGTGGTCGAGAAGACGATATCACAAGGTCACGTGACCGGAGCGCGAAAACTCGGAACTGAAATAAAAGTGGGGAAGGCGCAACCAGGAAAGGGGGAAACAACCAGGTTGGAACAGAAAGACACGATGACGGGGACAACATTATGTATGTGACATGAAAGAAGTGACTCAGACACAGGAATGTGTAGCAGCACACTGTAGCATTCCACTCTTAGGGTTACGTAAGCATCCCCATAACTTCTTGAAGGCTTGAAATCACGAGCGAGAACGGCGGCTGTGGAGACGGTTGCATTCTACCAGAACCCATGGTTTCTACTGGCGATGTTCGCGAACTAGGAGAGGCACGTTGTCGATTCAATATGGCGGCGTTAAGGAGGATTGCGACTGTGGTCAGCCTAGGCATATCTGCGATTGCATTTAGACTGCAGGATTAACTCGTGCTTGGTTGTCGATTAGGGCAGCCTCTTATGAGTCAAATAATCTTTAGCTTTTCGATGGTGCAGAGGCATACCATACAGGCAACGGTGGTCACAGACTTCTGAAGCCTCCGTAATAAGCGCGGCCGCTATTTCAAGCACTCATGCACAAAAATGTTCTCACACTAGCTTGGGCCTGTTAGTTACCGTGCTGAACGATATTCGTTAGTAAACATCCCTTCGCATGCATATTGGCCCTTTTCGTCCGGAAAAATAGACCGCTCAGAGATCGACGTATTCACTCACAAGTGCTGCATTGCAGCTAGTGCCAATAGAAAAATAATGTTTTCTTCCCAAAGGTACCATGTGGGTCATAATTAGAGGGAAGAAGAGGAATGGTTAAACTGGCTGTGTGGTCAAAAAAGGTAGGCTTCGCCTTGAAGCGTAAAAAAGCCAGAGTGTTCGACAAGAGCAGCCTGAATCCCGGTTTTCGCTGCGCGGTGAAGCCTACTTTTCTCTGCGTTAAGAGCCTGTTTAATCATTCCTCGTGTTCCCTCAAGTGTTACGCATGCTGCATATTTATGACGCAAGCCAACACTCTCCGTTACCAAGAAGCATAGGAGACGTATTTTTTTTTTTGTTAGTGGTGTTCATCAGTGAGCGATTAATAGGGTAATTAGAAATCAGAAGAAAAAACAACCACACGTCGTCGGTGAGATCCGATCCCATGACCTCCGATGGAAGCGTCCTGTTCGCTAACAACAAAGAGGCCTTGCCGACGCAGGACAAGTTTTTCCCAGATGGGAGTACAACCGTTTTCACGTTAAAAAGTAGAAAGAAAATACGCAGACATACCCAGAGTGATTTGCTTAAATCTCTCAAAGGGTCCCGCCTGGCTACGGCAGTTCCGTTGCAACTTGAAACCAAGCTTCGGCGCAGAATATGCGCTCCCCCGAGAGTGCTTCCTTGGCTTCGAACCGAAACGGCCCGTCCACTTTGAGAGGATGCGACACATGAGAGAACATGAAATAGGAACAAAACTGAACGCTTGCTTAATCTTTCAGACGCCTCGGCAATGCCGTCCGAATAGGTCCCAGCAAGCAACGCACCTCCCCATGTGCGCCCAAAAAGGATGGAATGTCCCAGTCCCAGTACAACGTTTATCAAACGTTTCCAGACCATAAAGGCAAGACATAGAAACACAAGCAAAAAGGCAGTGCTCCCACTAAAGGTCTAGAAACGTTTTTTCGGAAGTTTTAAGCAGCAACAAAAACGAATTAGCGGTTTTTGGTCCCAGAAAGGTAACTGGGTATAACGTTTTCGGGACCATTGGTTTTCAACAAGAAATAAAAATCCACTGCTCGCTCTCTTTTGTCTCTCCCTCGAGCCACAAGCTGCGGGGAGAGAAGGTTTTGCTTTCGCACTCGTCGTTTTGAGAGATGAAACAGCGGTTTCATTCGAACAGCCGAAGGAAACGGTTAACCCCGCTTCTCTCTCGGCGCATGCGTTTCTCGCACGTGGCCCGTCGGCTCCATGCTGCAGGCAGGCACGGCGGCCTGCATTTTCATCGCGCCGCCAGAAGCGGCGGTCGCCAGCTTTCCCGTCTTCTAGCGTTTTCCCTGCTGCCGTTAAACTTCAACATTGTGTGGTGGTCCCTCCAGGCATCTCCGACTATCGGCGCTCCTCGCTGCGCCGCTGTCTAGCAGAAGTGCAGTAATGGCCTCCGTTCGCTCGCCGGGCTTCCTCGCTGGACGGAAGCCATTTTGCGCGCTCTTGTTTGCGCTGCCCCAGCCGTTCGAGTACAAGCCCCAGCGCGCGGCGGTTCTTGCTCTCGTAACTGCGCCAACTGGGCTGTCGTGGACTTCGTAGCTACGGATTCATGGCACTTGTCCCGCGCACCTCGGCGTGCCCATACCATTCCTTCTGGAACTGATGCATCTGCGGCGCATCGCAAGTCCTTTGCGCGGCTCCACGGCCCTACTGATGCCGCTGTTCGAGGCGGCGTTCGCGGCGGCGGAGTTCGCGGCAATAGGTGACTCCTCGCACGCACCCTGCATTCCTCAGCGCCTCCGACGACTGCAGCACGTTGGTGGTGGAAGCGAGGCCGTCTACTATGGTCATACGCGGAAAGGGCCTTCGGAGACCCACCACTCTTTTTCTGCGAGTAGCCATGGATCAGCCTGCACTACCTACTTCGCCGCTTCCCAGGCATTCTGTCGCAGCGGTGTAGTTTGTGCATTGCTCGCGTGGCTTATTGACTCTCCCCCAAGGGATTAATCGTGCCTTGATCTCGACTCCCAAGCCGGACTGTGCCGCATGCGCTGTCTGCTTCACCATGGGTGCGGCGCGCCACCGCACCACCTCAAGATGTAGTACCTCCTCCCGCCTGGCTTCAAGCAGTCTTATCCCCATACATAGTCGCAAGAAAATAAAACTCCCAGGATCGTTACGAAGGTGTAACGCGTATGTTTGAGCGTTCGCTGTGCTGTGAGAAGGCGCAGGACAGAAGGCTACGTTTATTTCATGGTTTCAGCTGTTGCAGCCTTCTATTTGATCTCTGGGTTTCCGTAGGCAACGTCGTCAGGGTATGTTGGTTTATTTTATTTATTTATTTAAACATATTGCAGGGCCTTAGCACTTTTTTTTATTTTAGCCTAGTAGAACTATTTTTTTTTCTGTTCTGATAACACGTCGCTAAAGCTTGCCTGAGTGTCTGAGAGGGGGGGGGGTTCAGCTTGGAGAAAATCCGTGACCTGAAACTGTGTCTGCAGCTTACGCCCATCTCGTCTTTTCTTTTGACGCCCAAGTTGCTCATTACATTCGTTTGCTTTTGCGTGTGCATGTCTGCTTTTGTAGCCCTTAGAATACCTGTTTAGGGTGCATCAACTTTCAGCCTGCATTCTGTTTTACTTGCCTCATTTTGCAGATTTCTCACAGCTAGACAAAAAAAATGGCTGAGGCCTAACTTGGTTAAGCCTGGAGAATGCGAAGCATCATCGTGTCGCGTAATTTGGAGGCGCGCAACCACAGCGACGGCGCGAGCTGGGCCCCCGTTTCTCCACTGTCGTGACGTTATCGTGTCACATGGTGTGACGTCATGTATCACGTGATTTGGAGGCGCACAACCACAGCGACGGCGCGAGGTGGGCCCCCGTTTCTCTACTGTCGTGACGTCATCGTGTCACGTGGTGTGACGTCATGTATCACGTGATTTGGAGGCGCATAACCACGGTGAAGGGCTGAAGTGGCAGCTAAAGTAGTATGCTTCGCATAAAAAATGGTCATCATTATCCGCCGCAGGGGCCACAGCGGGTGATTCCAACCACACAGACACCGCAGTGGTGTCGTGTAGAGAGGAAGGAAAATGAAAATTGGTTTTTGAAGAAAGGAAACGACGCAAGAACTGCCACATGTATGTGTGCCGTAGTGGTCCCCGGAAAAATTTCGACCACCTTGGGATCTTTAATGCGCACTAACTTCGCACAACACATAGGCGCCTTTGCGTACGCCGGCACACAGCATCACCTCGAAGTAGGCGTCTACAATACGCTCACAAAACTCATAGAGGCTCGCAAGACCACAAACTTCCCCGCCTCTCCCGCACCAAACACGGCCGGCTCATACTTGACCGTCTCAACATCAACCCCATATGCGACGTCCCCACCACGGCCCCCATTCCGATACGGGTCCATAGCCACCTTGTCATAAAACCAATTCCTAAAAACATGCTACCTGGCCGCCATGGTAAGCGCCGCCAGCTGAAAGCCCGAGCATTAGGTGCCGCATACCTTCCCGACAAGCACGCAGTATGCGTGGACAATGCACGGCAAAATGCAAACACATGCGTTGCTTTTGCAACCACCCCAGAATGCGCTCTCGTCGCCACCGCCACACTACGAGCCCATTCTCCCACAGCGGCGGAATAAACCGCCATCGCACTGCCATCGCTGACTCATGTACGCGCACAGTCCTAAGCAGCTGCAAAAGAGCGAACCGAAATTACTCCGCAGGTTTTATCTTGCACCCCGCTGCACGCATCCTTCGCGGATGCACTGCCGACCATAAGGTCAACCAGGTCTGGATACCCGTCCACGCAGGAAACTCTGGGAACGAAGGGGTCGAGCGACTAGCCCACGGACTAACTAACCGAGTGGCCCCACGAACACCGACCCCCCCTGAGATTCCTGCCTCCCCACTCAAGCTACCTTGCTCCGCAGGTTGCAGGCACACTCAATCCTTAGGCATTCTAGACTCATCCCAGATGGGGAATACGACCCTGTCTGCCAAAATTGGAACCAGGGAGAAATCGTCACCTCGGCGCACATCCTCTGGGGTTGCCCCGGAAAATCCTCCCCATGAACCTTACTGCCAGCTCACTCCGATGAGGGATGGAACGAACTCCTCAAAAGGCCAGACAAGAACTCCCAACTTGTACTCGTTTCGTGGGCTCAGCAAGTAGCTCCCACCTGGGGCCCACACCAGGTCCACCTGGCCTAAATGCACTTTCTCCTTGAAGAGAAGTTTATTGGACTGATTATTCATACAAAGGGACCATAGTCCCTCACAAAGACAAAAACAACAAGGCAGCGACTAGTGTCGCTCGGTACAAACAAGCTATGAAACAAGAACACGATGGCGACTGCTGTCGCCGTTCACACAAAATCATTCACAGCACAGAATGTTCAAAGGGTCCATAATGTCCAGGCATCGCGGGGGGAAGCACGCTCACTAAATACGATGAACGCGCACCGACACCGCGCACCACACACTCAATACGGTAGGAGCCGCACCGTCACGCGGCCCCCGCTGGCGGCGATGAAGCGGGTGCTCCACCGCCGCAGGAACTCGTCTTCTGGGAGGGTCACATGATCTAAACACGCCTGTTGAAACAGGCGCGCCCGAACCCTCTGCAGCATGGGGAACATGGCGCGTTGAGGCCGGCCCTGCAAGGAAGCGACGCCTCTCTGGCGCCACAAAACAAAGGCCCCGGCACACAGCAAGAGTCGCACAAATGCGTCGCGCGGCCTGGTGTGCGAGTCGAGGCTAACAAAAAGCATGCGCGACATCAGCCTCCAAAAAGTGCGCGCTACGACGCACTCAAAAAGCGCGTGTTCGAGGGTCTCTGTCGCACCGCACTGGGGACACCGAGAAGAAGGAGCGATGCCCCACGCGGCGATGCGGACCCCCGTTGGGAGGACTCTCCAGCCTCGCAGCCAGCCGAAGTCGCGGACGTCTGGTGGTATCGAGTGCGACGTCAAGTCTCGCCACCGTACCCGCCTGCTCCGCTCTAGCTGTTCAGCTGTAGCCTCCTGGATGGCAAGGAGCTCGCAAACGCGGGAGTCCTGCGTCTGAGAGACGTCGACCTCGGGCAGGGTGGCGGTGAGAGACTCGGCCGTCCGACAGACATACCGGAAGAACGCCGGCTGCCGTTCGGCTGAAGGACCTACGAGTTCACCAAAAAAGAGGCGCCGCGAAGTCCCGAGAAGGTAGGCGAGGAGCCCTCTTCCCGGGTAGTCGGTGGCGTCGACCAGGTCGCGGACGCCTCTAACAGCAAGCACGCTGCACATTGTGCGCAGGTTGGGCAGGCTGAACCCGCCCATGCGCGTGGGAAGACGGAGGAGCGCGCGAGCGACGGTCTCCGTTTTTCCCGCCCAGAAAAAACTGCCACAGAGAGTGGCCAAGCGGCGCGTAAAGGTTCGCGGCGGACAAGCGACGCGAGCTATATAATAGAGCGGCGCGCACACCGATGACCTGATGATAAACGCGCGTTCCGACAGCGACAGGCGGAAACGCGCTGCTACCGTCAGGCGTCGCTCAGCGGTCGCTCTCAACTCGGTCCACGAGTCGCGGGCTACCTCCCCCGAGGAGAGGAACACGACTCCAAGCACCTTACAAGCCGGGACCCACTCCACCTCGCCCAGCAGGTCCGACGCGAAGGCCCCGAAACGCAGAGCCTTGCTCTTGCCCCTGTTGAGGAGGGCGCCGGACAGCTCGCTGTAACTGGAAAAAAGCCGTACAAACGCTACAAGAGCAAAAACGTTCCACAGATTTCCAAACCGCTACTTCAATGCCCCGGTAGTCCCTTCCTTTCATAGGCAACGCACAACGATCTCATTGCTCTGTGTAGACCTATTTCCCGCGTTTAGAAGAAATATAAAAAATATTGTCCCTCTGGCCATTCGTGACGTTACCCTCAGTGGACTGCATTTAGTTGTTATTAGAAATATTTCCTTTAGGCATGATGGATGCTTTTCTTCTGCATGAGCTTATGGGCGGTAAATGCGTTAACGGCACCAACACCCGGTGTTCAGTCAGAGAGGATACCTTTAGCGGGCAACAAGAGAGGTGCAGCTTTAGAATAAATATAAAAATTGGTTTTGAGGACAGGAAATGACTCAGTAACTGTCTCGCATATTTTTTGGACACCTGAGTAGTAGTAGGAAAAACATTTATTGTCACAAAAGGAAGAGTTAGGGAGTAGGGGGTCGGGGATAGATAGATGTGGAGCTTCAGTGGTCGGGGCGAGAGAGGGAGAGAGAAAACTTTATTGTACAAGGAATTCGGGGCACGCCCCAGGGTCCACGCACGACCCCACTGTACTCTAGTGTTTATGTTCCTAAGGTCCATAACACTGGCAGCCCGGCCGATTGCGATGGTCTGCACGGCCGGATCCTCCGAGCGCAGCAGGGTCTCCCAGTCCTCCCAGGTCTTGAGGTTCTCTAGGTCCCGCGGGGGAAGAGGGGGCAGAGGGAAAGGATTTGGAGGGAAGAGGCGAAGGGTTCTGGGCATAGGCCGCATGCTGGAGTGGGGAAGGAGGGATGATAGTGGTCTAGGGTAAGAGGTGAGGGAAGAGAGTGTGTCTGTAGTCTGCGCCAGAGCATTGCGTGTTTGTTATCTAGGGAGGGGTGGGGCGGGGGGTAGAGCTGGCGTGAGGCTCTGTAGGCCTGCGTCAGCTCGCTGAATGAGTGCATGCGCTCCTTCGTGAATCCCCGATCCGAGGGCACCTGAGCCCGGTTTAAAGAACCTCGGGCTAAAAGGTTGGCGGCCTCATTTCCGGGATTCCCGGAGTGCGCGGGCACCCATATCAGTTCCACTTGGCGGGGCGGGGGTGCATCGGGCGAGTCAAGTATGCCAAAAGCAGGAACATGGACTCGGCCTCGAGCAAAATTTAGAATCGCAGTTTTAGAATCACTTAAAATGTACCGGGCTTCCCTGCGGGTGATAGCAAGTGCAATGGCGGCTTCCTCTGCAGCTTCTGGGGAGGTGTCTGGAGGGAGAGGTAGTGTGAGGAGGGCGGATTAAATCAAATCAAATCAAATCTTTATTTCAGCACCGCAAAAATGCTGAGGGTCGTGGACAAAAAGCCTCTTTATGGGCTTGACTAGGCCCACGGCCCTTTTCTACATGGCAGCATGGCATACAGCAAGAGAAAATTGTTCTAAGTTAATTGTACACAGCTCTCAGAAAAAAAGAGAAAAAAGAAAAAAAAAGAAAGAAAAGGAACACAAATGGAAGTTCACAGAAGGTAAGCGACTTGGTACAGTTGTTAGGAATATAAATACAGGCATGTATGAAACAAATCTACTATGAAGGCAGTTCTTAATAGCATAGAAATATTGCATGAAATGTCAACAAGAGAATGACTGCAATAAAAAACTAAACAATGACTAAAGAAATATAAAATTCGTAACAAAAAGAAAAACCGAAAAAAAAAGAAAGAAACTTCTACCTACATTTGTTTAAGTATGAGGGAAGGAGATGACGCAACATTTGAAGTCCATAATTTGTTCGTGAGTATGGAATTTCCCAGGTTTCAGCTTGTCGTGTAGTACGAATACTAGTTTTTAGCTTTAGGTTTGCAATCTTAACTAATGTGGTATTATTCTTTTTTATGCCAGCTTCATAGCGCCTGAACAAGTTAGCATCGTACATGTCCGGGATAGGAAGTAAGTTTAATTCAGTAAAAAGTGGTTGTGTGTGACTGTCAAATGGAGTGTTCATGATGGCGCGAATTGCTTTCTTTTGAGGAATGTAGAGTTTATTTTTATTTGAAACAGTAGTAGTGCCCCATACCAGGTGACAGTAGTTTAGACTTGATAGAAATAATGAATTATATATTAGAAGTTTAATGCATTTTGGTAAATATGATCGTAATTTTAAAAGAATACCAGACACGCGAGAGACCTTTGTAGCAACTGATTCCACTTGCAAGTTCCATGACATGTGTTCATCGAAGAATACTCCTAGACACTTGACTGCAGGCACGATGTCAATTACTGAATCATTCAGCTTTAAAGCAGGTAACTTGCCCAATATACGGTTTTTTGATCTGAAGAAAACAGCTTTAGTTTTTTTTGTATTTATATTTAGTGAATTTGAACAACTCCAGGATGATAATTCTACGAGTGCTTGGTTGGCGTCTTTAATTATGTCAGCGGGGTTTGATCCGGTAAGAAGCATGGTGGTGTCGTCAGCATACATGACAAACTTTACTACACTGCTAATGTTGATGAGGTCATTAATGTAAATGCAAAATAATAGAGGCCCCAGGATACTTCCTTGTGGTACACCTGCAGTAATTAACTTCAAATCAGAATTTTTATTATTAATGACCACCATCTGTTTACGGTTCTGCAGGTAAGACTTCAACAGTTGTAGAAAAGTGCCACGAAAGCCATAATGACCTAGTTTTTCCAAGAGAGTGATATGATTAATATGGTCAAATGCTTTAGAGTAATCAATAAATACACCTAATGTGCACAATTGTTTCTCAAATGAATCTAGAATAATTTCCTTTTGTGTTAAAAGAGCAGTTTCTGTCGACAAGCCTTTTATAAAACCAAACTGAGCGCTAGTAATGATATTATGTTTTGTCACGAAAGATGTCATCCGGCAATGTATTAGTTTTTCTAAGCCCTTTGAGAAAACCGGGAGTATTGAGATCGGCCTGTAATTCGAAAGATCATTTAGATCCCCACCTTTGTGTAAAACTGTGACTTTTGCAATTTTAAGTTTCGTTGGAAAGGTCCCGCAGCTGATGATAAGATTAAACAGATGTTCTAGCACAGAGGAAATTATATCTAACACGTGTTTTACTGGTGTAATCTGCAGACCGTATGCATCGCAACAGTTGCTGTTTTTTATAGATGCAAAAATGCTGATTACTTCGTTTGCCGTAGTGGGAGAACAAAACGCGCTTTTGGATGTAGTTTCATGTTTCAAGTAACGCATGCAGTTTTGATCATGAGTGCTATTTGTTAGGGACACAAAGTGTTCATTGAAGCAGTTTGCTAATTTTGTATCGGAAATGATTTCGCCGGCCACAGTTATTTCATTTATTCGAGACTGGTCATTTGGCCCCCGACCCAAAATGAAATTTATACGCTTCCAAGTTAATTCTGATTTCTTAATAACACTGTCATTGAACAATTGCTGCAGATACCGCTTTTTTTCATACCGCATGAGGCTATTAACTTTGTTTCTTTGTATTTTAAATTGCCGTAGTGCATCATTGCCTTTGTGTATGAGGAATTTTTTGTATAATATGTTCTTTTTACGAATTTCTTTTAAGCATCTCTTTGTTATCCATGGCTTTTTCCCTTTGCGTGTAGGTGTACGTGTCGTGAGAGGAAAACATTTACCATAAACATGTTTGAACTTTGCATGGAAGCAGTCGTAAGCTGTTTCTGGATCTGTAATCGATAGGACTTCAGTCCAGTCGACAAGGTTCATTTCATGGCGAAATGATTCCAAACTGACTGTATCTATGTTGCGGATAGTTATCGGTTCTATAGGTGCAAATTTTGGTTTGTGGGTGTGCAGCTTAATAACCAGAAATATGGGAAGATGATCGCTGATATGTGCCCATATGCCTCCCGACAGCAGATCTGGATCATCAATGTTAGTAACAAAAATGTCTAACAGTGTTGATACATCACTTTGAATGCGCGTAGGAGTGTGTATTAAGTGTGTAAAACCATTCATTTCAAGCAATTGGCACAGTTTCGTTTGTTGTGCTGACATCTTAAGTAAATCTATATTCAAATCTCCTGCCAGTACTAACATATAGGAGTTTTCATTTACCCAGCAGAGAAACCTGTCAAGAAATGTGAAAAAATTTGTGATGCATCCTGCCGGGGGTCGATACATCACACAGAAAATAGCATTAGCAGTTTGAACAGTAAGTAACTCAAAATCATCCGTTATGGAGGAATAAGATTCGACAAAAGTGCAACGTATGGAATTTTTTGCCATTATCATCACACCGCCTCCTCTTTTAGAAGGCCGATTCAAATAATAGCTGGTGTAGCCACTCGTTCAAAGCACATGAGCGTCATCTCTGTACCAAGTTTCGGTCATCATTACAACATCAGGTTCATAACCAAAGCTAGCGATAAGTGCACAAATCTGGTCTTCTTTATTGCATGCTGACTGAGCGTTAATGTGAACGAAAGAAAGTTTATCACTGTTATGGAATACCTTGCCCACATCATGTGGCGTAAAGTATTCGCCCTCCATTGTGTGTCATTTTTTTTTACTATGCAAAAGACCAGGATAAGCCTACTGCATCTTTTTCAAGTCATCGACATGCTTTACTAGCAGCGTCCTCGAGGTTTCTGTTTTTCTGGCAAATATCTTTCCACCCCTCGTCCAGACGTAACGCCAGCTTTTTTCTTTCTTTTTGGCGGCAGTCATTCCCAAAAGCTTCTTCAGCTCTGGACACAAGTGTTCGTTGATGTAGACGGGGTCACTTTCGGTGAAGCCAAGATCACTCACCAAGACGTGCTCTTTGCGCGCTTTTTCTAGCACAGCATCACGCTTTGCTCGGCAGCGAAACTGAATTATAATATTGGACTGATTTGGGTCCTTCGTCGGGACGCGATGGCACACCTCAACGTCACTGTTTTCGATAGGTTGTCCTATCTTTGTGGCTATTTCTTGAATGATGTTGGGCAGGTTTTCATTCTGAGAAAATGGTACCCCTTTGATTTCTAGGTTTTTATTTCTTGAATACTGCTCGAGTTGGATTATCTTTTCCTCACTTTCAAGAACTCTTGTTTTCAGCAATGCACATTCCGAGCTGAGAGACAGGTTTTCTGCCTTTATTTCAGCATTTTCTTTCTCAACGGCTTTGACCTTATTGGTCATGTCTTCAAAGCACTGGTTAATGAATTCAAGGCTGGTCTTTACTTCTCTGTACTCCTTTCTAAATTCTCTTTCCATAGCCGCGCGCATTTCTTTGAAATCTTGCCGTATTTCTTTCAATAGCTTAACTACTTCAGGTCCCATTGTAGCGGGCAATGCAACACACAATGCAACACAGTATGAGGCACTTTGGCAGCAGCAAACAGCGATAGGCGTAAGAAAAAGTGTGGAAGCAACAAAAATTCACTGCCAACCTGCAAAGCGAGGAAGGGATGCACGTCTTCAGTTACACAGCTCCGTTGCTGTCGCCGCTGCCAAGTGAAGGTGTTCGATGATGGCGTCGTCTTTTAAGCCCTGATGCACCTTGCGGCCGGATGTGGAAACCAGGTGACGCAGTCGTGACGTACTGTTGAAGGCAGGTCCACGTGGTGATAGGCTGGATGATCGGCGGCGATATCGGCGGGCCAAAAGTAATCTGCAAAGCGAGGAAGGGATGCACGTCTTCAGTTACACAGCTCCGTTGCTGTCGCCGCTGCCAAGTGATAAAGAGGAGTCCACCACAGCTGCTGTCGCTTCATCACCCGTGCAGGCAGCGTCCACCCATACGGCGTCCGGCTCGGGGCCGTACGCTCGATGGAGTGCCTTCGCACGGGCTCTGCGGCGCTGCTCATGGTGGGACGGGTGCATATTCCTCGGGAGCGGCCTGATGAGGAGCTCCTGGTGAAGGCGTCGTGGGATGGCGAGGAGGGTTGGGTCGTTGGCAGGTATTCTGATTCCGAGGGAGTCCAGGATATACCGACCTGTGGAGGTTTGTGTGAGCCTGATGTATTGGGCCTCCACCAGTTCCCCGATCGTGTTGTGGAGGCCCAGGCCTAGTAATCTGTCTGTGGGTGTGTTGAGGGGAAGATGAAGTGCTACCTTGAATGCCTTGCGAATCAAAGCATCCAAAGCATTTATGTCATGTTTGGATAGTTGTAAGTATGGGGTAGTGTACAGCACAAGGCTGAGGACAAAGGCATGAATGAGGCGACATAGGTCGCGCTCCTTCATGCCTCTGTGATGTCCCGAAACCCTTCGGATGAGGTGCGATATCGCGCCTACAACCTGCTTGAGTTTCTTGAGGGTGGTGGTGTTTTTGCCATCGTTCTGGATGTGCAGGCCCAATACACGGAGGGTGCCAACCTCAGGTACCGGATCACCATTCAGTTCAATGACAATGGGGGAGCGGGGACAGCGGTGGTTCTTAGGACGGATGACGAGCAGTTCGGACTTCTCTGGGGAGCAAGACAGTCCGATGGTCCGTGTATAATTTTGGGTGATTGTGGCTGCTTCCTGTAAGGTGTTTTCTATGTCGCCGTCACTGCCGTGGGTTGTCCACAGGGTGATATCGTCGGCATAAAGAGTGTGCTTTGGTGGGGAATAGTTGCCAATTTTCGGGCGAGGGGGATGAGGGTAATGTTAAAGAGAAAGGGGGAAAGGACGGACCCTTGAGGGGTGCCGATACTCTGAAGCGTGTAGGAGGGGGAAGACAAAGGGCCGAAGTTTATCTCAGCTGTGCGGTCAGTGAGGAATGCTTGAATGTAGGCATACGTGCGCACACCCACATTCAATGGGGATAGGGCAGTCATGATCGCCTGATGTTCAATGCGATCAAAAGCTTTGGAAAGATCCAAAGCTAAGACTGCCTTGGTGTGACCTGGAAGAAGCGGGTCAAAAAGGTCGTGTGTGAGTTGCAGCATGGCGTCCTGTGCGGATAGATGGGGGTGGAATCCCACCATGCTATGCGGGTAAAGATTGTTGTCCGCCATGTGACTTGTGAGTCTCGCTAACACAACATGCTCGAGGAGCTTCCCGAGGCATGAGGTTAGCGAAATAGGGCGAAGGTTTTGGATGGTAAGTGGTTTGTTGTGTTTGGGTATGAATATTACCTTCGCGTGGCGCCACGACTGCGGCAGGCTACCCTCCCTCCAGCACTGGTTGTAGTATTTCGCAATCTGGGTGATTGATCGGTCGTCCAGATTACGGAGCATGGAGTTTGTGATTTGGTCTGCACCAGGTGCGGAGTTGGCGCGGAGAATCAGGAGGGCCGCTCTGACTTCCGTCTCCGTGATGTCGGTGTCGAGTTTGGGATTTGCTTGTCCTGTGTAGTGGGGTAAAGGTGTGGGGGCGCCTGGAGAGGTGTACATGGTTTGAAGTGTTTCTAGGAGGGTGTCGGGATCGTCAATGTGTTCGTGTGTGAGGCGTGTCACGTGGTGTTTTGTCGCTGATTTGGTGTGTGTGGGGTCAATGAGGTATCGGAGGAGTTGCCATGCGCGTTTGCCGGACAGGTTTCCTGCGATTCCGTCACATATCTGTCCCCAGTTGGATCGGCAGAGCTCCTCAGAGTGTTGTTGAATTTGTGTCTGCAGCGCGGCCAGCCGCTTTTTAAGTGCCCTGTTAAGTTTGTTGCCTTTCCAGCGTTCCAGGAGGCTGTGATAAGCCTCCCAGAGGTGGGCTAGGCGTGTGTCGAGTGTAGGGGTTTCGGTTGTAGTTTCAATGTGTCGCGTGTTGTGGTGAACGTCATGCGTGAGTAATTGCCCCCATGCGTCGATGTCCGCGATTGGAGTGTCAGGGAGGGTGGTGCGTACAGCGCGAAAGGCATCCCAGTTAATGAGTTTGTGTGTTGTATTTGCGTGACGGGGTGGTTTGTATGGGACAGTGATTTGTATAATGTAATGATCACTGCCCAGTGTATGTTGTGGTCTGTTCCAGGTAACGCCGTGGATGCAGCGGCTCAGCGTCAGGTCCGGACTGGTGTCCATTCTGACACTGTTGCCGATCCGCGTAGGCGTCTGAAACGTGTTGTGCACAGTGAGTTGGAGGTTCTGCTGCAGGAGCAGCCACAGCCTGCGACCTCGATGTGTCGTGGTTGTGTATCCCCAGTCAGTATGCTGACTGTTGAAGTCCCCGCCGATGAGCAGGGGATGTTTCCCTGCTAGATGATGTAGGTCTCGCAGAAGTGATTCTAGCGAGGCCATCGGCTGGGAGGGGGGGTGGTATATGTTTGCTAAAAATATAGAAGGAAGTGAATGTGTGTGATGTATAAGTTTCCCTATTCCAGGATCCCGTTGGCCTCCGCCACTACCTTGGCCCTCGTCACCAGCATAAACTGTGTGCTCGGGTCGGAGCCAGCCAGGAGGGCCTCCCACTGCTCTAGACTAGGGCTATTTACCTTTGGTAGTAAAGGGCATTTTTCACAGCCCCAGGTGGCGTGGTACGTCGTGGCGTAGCCCCCACACCACACGCACTCTTTCGCGCATCTGTTCGGCCACATTTTATGATACATGGCTCTGCTTGGGTAGGTGTCTGTTTGTAGTCTGAGCGTGGGGGCCTGATCTCTGTTGAGGATATCCGCCGGAGCCGAGTACTACTTGCGCGCTCCCAACAACGCCTTCATTGCCTCCCCGTAAGATTCTGGCGTGCTGAAGGGTTCGACCGGCAAACCCGCCCTCCGGTTCGTGAACCCTCGGACAACGGTGTCTGCCATGAGATTTCCCTCATCCCCAGTGTCAGGGACCCAAATGATGGTGTGTTGAATGTCAGGCTGCAGCGAGGGCATACAGAGATGATGGAAGCATCGGCCGAAAAGCCGCCAGGATTCTCTTCGAACAAAAACAACACAGACATGGACACCTGAACCGCGCCGTAAGGGAAGGATAAAGGGAGGGAGTTAAAGAAAGGAATAAGGAAGTGTCGTAGTGGAGGCCTCTGGAATGATTTCGACCGCGTGGAGGTCTTAAGCGTGCACGGACATTGCACAGCACACAGGCGCCTTTTGCGTTTCGCCTGTATACATTCCGGGAGCTACCGGTGGTGGTGGTGAAAACATTTTTAATACTCAGAGAGAGTTTGGGGATCACAAGACCCCGCTACATGGTCGGTATCCTTAGTCCGGCACCCCGCACGAGGAGGCCCCGTCTCGCGTCCGCTTTACTAGAGCACTTTGGGACTCCAGTGTAGAGCAGTTGAGAAGGGTAGTCTCCCATGCCCCTCGGGTGGGGTAGGGGGAATGTGAGGATTCTGAGTACATGCCCACATCATGTGAAAGATATCGCAGATCTGTCCACAGTGCGTGGAGCGCCCATCTGTGTTCGGATCGAAGCGTTTTGCTATGGCTGGAGAGTGAAGAGTTCCTGTCTGCAGGCGCCGCAGAGTTCGCTCCTACGCCTTACTCAGCCCCCTGGCAGGTGCCGGGTAGAGACGGTGGCTGTCGCCATAATGAATTAGGATTTCGCGGAACCGCAAAAGTGGTTTATGAGCTTCTGAGCCAGGAGAGCTAGGATGAGGAGCCCTGTATGGGAGCGCTCGGGCGGCCGCATCAGCGGCCTCATTGCCTAGTAGACCCTGGTGGCCAGGAGCCCAGATCACTTTTGTGCGAGTTGGATCGCAGGGAGCGCGTATTAGAATTTGGGAGGCAAGAGGTGATATTTCCCCGGCAAGATAATGTTCACAGGCCCTGCGAGAGTCTGTGATAACCGTTCTCGATTTTGGATCGGCGGCAGCGAGAGCTATTGCGACTTCTTCCGCTCGTGTTGAATTTGGGGCCCGAAGAGATAGCCCATCGACATTCATTCTCCGGCGGGCGACGGCCCTGTGATGTCCACGTAGTAGACGCCCTCTTTAGATCCATATTGCCTCTCAAGCGTGCGAACCCGCGCTTGTCGTCTGCCTTCATGTGAAGCCATGTTCATGTTACTCGGGAGCGGAGCGACCCAGAGCATGTGGCGCCACAGCACCGGGTTGTTCTCCGTCCCCTCTGGTATGCATGTTTGTTGGATGTGTAGGCGGTTTAGCAGGCGGCGCCGAGGAACCGTCTGCGATAGCCGCGTATATTGGTTCATGAGGTGGGCCTCCCGCAACTCCTGATAGGAGTTTACCACTCCCAACGCTTTCAGTTTGGCGTTGGAGGTAGTCACCGGGAGGACCAGTGCTGGCTTTGTTGCCTTCCGGATGATGGCGTCAATGCGCTCGTCTTGTTGTTTGGTGGTGCGTAGGTACGGCGTAGAGGAACCGGCTGGTCACGAAGTCATGGGCGAGCTGTAGCGCGTCCCTGCCGCGCAGACCACCGCGCTTGTTGGAAACACGGTGGATCATACGCCCTACCTGTTCACCTATGCGCTTCAGTTTCGCTATAGTAGAGTCCGGCCTAAGTTTGTTATTGATGAACAAACCCAGGATCCGGAGCTCTGCCACTTCTCTGATTGGACCGCCCGACAGAGATATGTGTAGGGACGTGTTGTCCTTGTGGTTTGTCCTGACGTGTAGAAGCTCTGATTTGGCGGGAGCACATTGGAGACCACAGTCGGCAGCATATGCATCGACTATGGAGGCGGCCTGCTGAAGGCGGTCCTCCATCTCCCCAAGGCTCCCCTGAGTGGTCCAGATTGTAGTATCGTCTGCGTAGAGTGCGTGTTTTGTGCCCTCCAGCTGAGCCAGTCGACCGGGCAGGTGCATCATGGCGATGTTGAAAAGGAGCGGTGATAACACCGCCCCCTGTGGCGTACCTCGTGTACCCATAGAGTACGGGCCGTACTCCTCGTTCTCGATCCGGAGGAGTGCCTGACGCGCAGAGAGGAAATCTCTGACATAGGCGAAGACCTTCGCCCCGCAGTTAGTGGTGTTCAAGTAAGACAGTATGGTACCATGTTTAACATTGTCAAACGCCCCCTTAAGGTCGAGGGCGAGAATAGCCTTGTCATTTTGTTGCATGGCTGTGGGTCGTATTATGTCCCTGTGTATTTGGAGTAGGACATCCTGTGCAGACATGTGCGGGCGGAACACGAACATAGTGTCTGCAAAGAGGCCCGTATACACTCCATGTATGGAGAGAGGCGATCCCGAACCATCGTCTCCATGAGCTTTCCCATACACGAGGCCAATGAGATGGGTCTCAAGTTTTCCGTAGTCACGGCTTTACCTGCTTTGGGGATGAACGTTACAAGCGATGTTTTCCATTCGAGTGGGAGTGGACACCCATCCCAGATCTGATTTATGTATTGTAGCAAATGGAGGTATGCAGAGTCGGAGAGGTTCGCCAACAGTTTCACTGTTATGCGATACCGACCCGGTGCTACCGGAGGCGCACTTTACAAACCAGTACACACGCTTGCCGCAAACGGAGTCAGGTCGCCGCCTGCTTGCTCGACTTCACATCCAACACACCACTCTCATCCACACACCTTTTGCCTCCTAGAGAGGGGAGACGCGCCCACCATGTGCGACACCTTCCAGCCGCATGTCACACGAAGATCATAGTCGGCACCTGGCATGAGCGGAAGCCCTAGCTCGACATTATGGCATCAGAAAATGTGTATGCTAAGCGGACGCCTCCGGCCCTCACCACTCGGGATGGTACACGTCCGTGGTAGTTCACAACAGCAACACAGCTAACAGCCTCACCTTATCAGCCGCGGTTATCGCAACGGATACCATGGCGGACACTTCGCCTCCTCCTGTCATTGGTGGCCAGCACCTGCCGGATCTGGGCCTTCATCCAGCGGATGATGAACCTGGTTCCACAGACGAGCCGCTTCAGAAGCGCCGTGCATCCTGTGCTTCCGAAACGAGTGACGATGAGGACCCGGTGCGCAGCACGCATCGCCATCGGGGTCGAGCGTCGAGGCACAAGGAGAAGTGCCGGCGTTCGTGGTCCAGGAGGCCTGGCGGTGGTTCTAAGGCGGCTTCGCCGTCTACCGACAGGCACATGGAACTGTAGGCATAATTTGTTACAGTCATCATGGCTGCTTCCACAGAGTTAGTATTTGCAACACTGAATGTACGTGGCCTTAGGTCTCGCCAGAGGCAGGTGCAACTCCTCCGAGTCTTCTGCAGCAGGCACCTGGATGTTATCGTCGTCCAGGAGACGAAAATTGAAAGTGAGAAGGACACCGAGGTGGTTCTGCAGCCCTTTGTGTCAGAATATAATGTCCTCATGACGCATGCTGTAGGCTTGTCGGCGGGTGGCTGTTTGTCTCTGCGCAAGACAGTACCCTGTTCGGGCTTGACCTATAATATCGATCATGATGGCCGGTTAATATGCTGCGATTTTCTGCTGTATGGAAAGCCATGGCGACTAATCAGTGTCTATGCATTGAATACTGTACCGCAGCGCATCAGTCTTCTTGAAAGCATAGCCCGCTTACTCTACTGGGGCCGGTACGTTGCGCTAATGGGTGACTTTAATTGTGTGTGCGACCCAGTTCATCGTGCCGGTATATCCCAGGGATAGGAGCGGAGAATTTTTGTCACTTGTTACGGAAGATGCAGGGCTCATTGATAACGGAAGTTCATATCCTGGTTCCCGCTTATTCACACGCATTCAGGGCCATTCTCACGCTCACCTAGATCGAATTTATGCATCTTTCGCACTTGTCTCCCGAGGATTGGTCTGTGACACTGTACCGGTTTCATTCTGACCACTGTATGGTGGTTGCTCACCTCGGAGGCAGAGTTTGGTCAAAATTCAGGTCGAAATGGGCGCTTTGGAAGCTGAACTCCTCAGTAATTAGTGATGAAGAGTTTGTCATTCGTGTCCACTCGGACCTGGAATCCTGTTTCTCAAGCAAGATGCCATTGTTCGCCGCGTGGGAAATGTTTCAGCAGGACGTGCGTGCTACAGCTATAGAAATTGGTCCCGTGAGGTCCTTTTACAGGAAACATCAAGAGCAGGCACTCATAATACAACCTGTATGAAAGCAGCCTGTATAGTGGGCTCTGCTTGATCCACCCTCCTCAGATTACTCTCCCCATATACCTCCTCAGAGGCTGCAGAAGAAGCCGCCATTGCATTGCCAACACCTGCGCGGAAGGCCGGTATATTTTAACTGACTGTTATTTTAAATTTTTCTCGAGGCCGAGTCAACTTTTAAGGCGAAAGCCTTTCATGCTTCATCGTTGTCGACAGAAGGCTGTCAGCAGAAGCTTGTCAGCAGAGGGGTCACGCTTTTGACAGGTGTCCACCGAGATATGTGAGGCAGTTACTGCATAATTTCCTTTCCTCAAATACAATTTTTATTTTCTTCATTACGGCTCCTCTTTCTTCCTTCACTCCCATTTCCTCCCTTCCTCTGCAAATGGATGACGGGTGTTCACCGAGATATCTGAGACAGTTACTGCGTAATTTCTTTTTTCTCAAATACAATTTTTCGTTTTGCCCACCACGCTGGCTGAGTGGTTACGGCGCTCGTTGCTGGTCCGACAGACGCGGGTTCGATCCCGGTCGCGGCGGCAGAATTTCGATGGAGGCGAAATTCTAGAGGCCCGTGCACTGTGCAATGTCAGTGCACGTTCAAGAACCCAAGGTGGTCGTAATTTCCGGAGCCCTTCACTACGGCGTCCCTCATAGCCTGAGTCTCTTTGGGACGTTAAACCCCAATCTGCCCTCCAAGGCTTACAAGCTGCTCTTCGCCGTGGAGCCCATGAACAACTGGTCGCAGAAATTCGACAACTACATCACTCTGCCATCAACAAAGGACATGACATTATCTACCAATGGCTACAGGGGCATAGCGGCATAGCAGGCAATCATCGCGCGGATGAGGTCGCGCGAACTGCTCACGACGACGGCGATTTTGTGTCGATCCCCATTTCGAGATCGGACGCAGCGAGCAGGCTTCGCGCACTTGCGCGGGACATCACGCTTGCCGCGTGGAATTCCGGCCAATTTTTCAATTCCCGTTAACAATCCTTGGACCCAGATCTGAAGCTCCGGCTACCATCAGGCCTACCACGACGAGAAGAAACTTTGCTGTGTCGCCTCTGGCTTGGTGTAGCTTTCACCAACCACTACTCATTCTTAATCGGTATGGCTGATAGTCCTGCATGTTCCATCTGCGGGCATGATGAGACCATAACCCACATTCTTTGTGACTGCCCTGCCTACACCACCGAAAGGCAGTCTCTCAGCCGTGCGCTGGAGCGCGTAGATCCGCGCCCTTTCACGGAAATGAAGATTCTCGGCCACTGGCCGCGCCGGTCGTCGGCGGAGAAGGCCTGCAAGGCACTGCTCCGCTTCTTGAGAACTTCTGGCCTGCACGATAGGCTGTGACTTTAACGAACAGTGACGTTTTAGAGCGACTTCAATTTTCTGTTACTCTCCTTTCTCTTTCTTTTTTTTATCCCCTCACTCCTTTCCCCCCCGCGTAGGGTAGCAAACCGATTATTCTTTCGGTTGACCTCCCTGCCTTTCCTCTTCTACATCCTCCTCCTCCTTAAACCCCAATCAACCAATCAACCAACCGAATAAATGAAAATTCGTCTGGTCGCGAAATGTGTTTACTCAAAAGGGTCGAGAATTGGGCGAGTTCCCCTCTCACCATTCCCCCATTCCCCTTCCCCTGATATGCGGTAGACACTGCACGGGGCAGACGGGACGCTGTCTGAATGTACGTCTCCAGGAGCATGCCAGATCACTTGAGGGGGGTTCGAGGACGCACCTGACCAAGCATGTGAACAGCCACAAGTGTGCCCCATTGTTCAAAGAAACGCACGTGCTCTGGAAGCATAAAGACTTCCCGGTAGATTATGGAAGCCTTCTGTATAAGGAAGTCGGCAGATGTATGCGTGAGTTCGCCTTCCTTGCTGCTGCTTGACGCCGGGGTAGATTATCTTCAAAGAGCATTAACCTATGACAACAGGTAGATTCGTCGTGACGTAACGTGTTTTATTGCCTGTCACCTTTGTAACCTTGTTTTGACTGTGCATGTTACCGTTGGTTTTCTCTATATTTTTTGTATTTTTATTAAATTTGTCAGTTGTTAGTGAGCACTTGTGTTGCCGTCACTCTGTCTCCGTCCCTGTTCTCGTGGTGCCACAGCAGTATGAATGTGTTTACTCTCGCGAGAAAACAGAAGTCGTCGGAAATGAATGTCCTGCTTGTGTAGGCGGCCTATGCCATATAGTCGTGGCTCTGGAGATTTCGTTGCCCACAGGTGCTTTGGATTTGCATTGTAAAAGAAGAAACTTCCCCTTTGTTGCGAAAGCAACACTACGCAAGTCGCTGAGCCATTTCGCTCAGCCCTGGAAAGGCCAAGCTGCGCATGCGCGAGGAGCGAGTGACGTCACACAGCGCACAGCTGGCGCGCCGGGGACGCCCCTGCAGCCGCCACCGCGCGCTCTCCATCGCCTCACCGACAGTCTCCCTCCCTCTATTACTACCATTAGTCCTTTAAAGTTTAGGGCACAGGTGCTCATTTTGGCAGGTGGAAGTCCCTTCGCCGAGTTCACAGCTAATCGCGGTAATGTTTGTTTGTCGAACTTTTTTAAGTGCAACATCACGCTTTGACGGATTTAGCAACTTACGCTATTGTTTTTGCATGCAGTAGTATACTGCGAAAGCAATACTACGCCAGGTCTAACCGGTCGTCGCGCGGTCCGTGGACCCCCCTGCTAACCTTCGCCCCATCTCCCTCACGTCTTGTGTCGGCAAGCTGATGGAGACGATGGTGCGCGACAGACTCTCCGATTTTCTAGAAACACAGCACACTTTCGCGGACACCATGTTCGGTTTTCGCCCTCACAAGTCTGCACAGGATATACTTCTGCAGCTTCACCACGACATCTTAGATCCTGTCGAATGTCCCCACAACGACAAGGTGGTCCTGGCCTTGGATCTTAAAGGCGCATTCGACAACGTCAAACACGAAGTAATCCTGGACCACCTCAGTAACACCAACTGTGGCCACAAAACATTCAACTACATAAAACAATTTCTTACAGACCGTCAAGCCTACATACGCATACAAGATGCGGAACACGGGCCATACACCATCGGCTCGAGGGGAACACCTCAAGGCGCGGTCCTGTCTCCCCTCCTCTTCAATTTGGCAATGCTTCATCTTCCCTCCAAATTGTCCTCTTTGCCCGGGATACATCACGCTCTTTATGCGGATGACATTACAATCTGGGCCACGCAAGGTAACCTGGGCCACATGGAATCCTGCCTGCAAGCAGCGGCGACCCTAGTCGACGACTACGCGGCCTACTGCGGACTCCAGTGCGCCCCGTCGAAATCAGAATTTGTGCACATGCGTCCCTCCCCTCGGGACACAACCCCGCTTTGCATCAGTCTCCCCTCGGGACCGATCCGGGAGTCCAAGGAGATCCGCGTCCTTGGTCTCTTCATACACCACCAACGCAGAGTCGACACCACCCTAGCCAAACTTCGCACGGTGGGAGACCAGGTGGGCCGCATGGTCCGCCGGGTCTCCAACAAGCGGGGCGGATTACGAAGCAAGGATGCACTGCGGCTTGCCCATGCTTTCGTAACGAGTAGAATCCTCTACTCAACCCCCTACTTGCACCTGCGCAAACATGATGATGACCAACTGGAGGTCATCCACCGGAAAGTCATCAAGCGGGCTCTCGACCTCCCGGTCACCACGTCCAACCAGCGACTTCTGGCCTTGGGCGTGGTGAACACATTTCGGGAGCTTCGAGAGGCCCACTTAGTCAACCAATACACGCGTCTTGCACAGACCACGTCCGGTCGCCGCCTCTTGGACCGGCTACACATCAAACATGACTACCATATTGAGGAAAGGGAGAGAGTGCCAGCACCCTGGAGACGCGCCCTCCGGGTCCGACCCCTTCCCCGCAACATGTCCAGAGAAGACCATAGCGGTCGTCGCCAGGCGCGCGCGGAAGCGTTGGCGCCATACTATGGTAACCAACAACATGTGTATTACGTGGACGTTGCCGGCCCACACCACGGGGTGTGGTACACGGCCGCAGTCGTACACAACACAAACACAGTCAACGGGCTCACTTTCAAAGCCTACAGCGCAACACACGCGGAGGAGATTGCCATTGCTCTTGCTCTCACTACTCCCAAGTCGAAACACATCATCACCGACTCGCGAGGGGCCTGTCGGAACTACGAGTTGGGCTGGGCTCCCCCGCTTGCCTGGCGCATACTGGAATATAGCTGTCGATCTGAAGATCCAACTCCACGCAACCTGATTTGGGCCCCCGGTCACCAGGGACTCCAGGGAAACGAACAGGCCGATCAGGCCGCCCGCGCACTCTCTCCCCGGGCTATCTCCCTGTCCTTGGAAGGGTACTCCCAATCAGACAATCTGGCCATTACATTCAAACAAATCACCGATTACTACAAGGAGGAGCACCGGCGCTACCCGGCCCCTTGTAAGGGTCTGGATCGCGCTGACGAGCGCCTCCTCATCAAAATTCTTACTAACACTGTACTGTGCCCGGCGGTGCTTAAACATTTCAATACATCCTTTGATGGCGCGTGCCAGTTCTGTGGGGAGGTGGCTGACACCTTCCACATGGTTTGGGCGTGTCAGTCAAACCCATCTATCCCCCCCAACCCCAACCCCACCAGAGAGGACTGGGAGGCGGCCCTGCTCGGCTGTCAGGACCTAAAGACCCAAAAGGCCTTGGTTCACCGGACGCGGGCGGCGTTGCTTGCCAATGGGGCCCCGGAATAGGGGCTCCACCTAGTATTGTTAGGAGAAAGGGCCAATAGGGCCTACCCCAATCACCTCTCTGTAAATATTTATTGTATTATAAATGTTTTTCACCACCACCACCTCGAGGAGCCGCCGCCGCGCCTAACAGATGGCGTGACATCGGCCTCTCCGTTGATATGGCGACGCGTGACGTCACTTGCTCTTTCCTTCGACGTTACGCGCGCGCGCGCTCGCGGCACTGCCACGTCACATTAGCCAAAGTGGGACCCTCTATACTGCGACGCCGCTTGACCACCGACGTCTTCGCCGACTTCGGCGCCCTCTGACGGTCCTGGCGTCGAAACGCAACTTGTGTCTATTCTGCGCCGGGCGCGTCGAAGCCGCGAACACTGAATGCACCGCGCGCGTCGTCTGCGGAGCGCGTAGCCGCTACTCGGAGGCAGCAGGCCAGACAAATGAATTTCTGCGCATGCGCGCCGCTTAACGCTCGGCGCCGTATCGCGTCGACGCGGCTGGAGTATAGGGCGCGAATTTCAGCCCGGCACAGCGTCGCCAACGTGATGTTATAGTGCCTATAGGGACGTGTCCGACCACAACCGCCGCGCAACAGAGCCATCACGCCGTAGCGACCGGCAGTTGCACATGCGCAGTAGCGGCGCATAGCTAGCGCGCCGTGGCCGCCGCCGCCGCGCGCTCTCCATCGCCCCCCTCAGTCTCTCTTCGTTGCTTTCGCAACCCTCCAGGTTTTTTCAGGGGTAAATCACTGCCAATTTTTTTGCCGGCACGCGATGGTAGATATCAAGAAACTAAATATTACCGCCTCTTCGATGACGTCACCAACTTTCAGAATGATTTCGATCTTGTTAACACTCTTGGCTACAAAATACCTTTGATTTTAATATTTTTATTTCTTGAAGTTGTTTAAGATCCGTTAAGTGATCTTTGAAGCCGGGCACTAATTTATTTTAAAAATTGCCGCTCAGAGTGGCCGGCCAGATTTTCTGCTTTCAGTGTTTTGTTCTCCTCTTTTAGTGCAGAGCATTCAGCCTTCAAATCGTCAAACTTCGTGCTTCAGTACTCGGTGATCGCGAATAGTTCCCCATTTTGTTTGCAAAATTATCTCTCGATTGCGTTTCGCAGTGCCGCAGTGTCCTTGGGGAATTCGTTTCCTAGGTCATGTGCGCAACTTATCAAGTTCGCTAGGCATGACTCAAAGTGAACATGGCAGCGGAAATAGGAAAAAAAAACAAGATCAGTAAAAACAACGAAGAACAACAAACCAAACAAAAAATCTCAAAAACTTTCTTTGCACCCCTCTTCTTGGCCGATCCCCCTCTGTGGGTATGCGCCATTCTATGAGGTGAACAACAACAACAACAACAGACCAGCGATTGTCTGAGGACATCATCATCATCATCAGACCAGCGTTTCAGCCGCACACCTCCTTTTGTTGCCGCCGCTACCATGTTGCAGGCGGCCACTAGCGCTGATGTGTTTATGTCCTCACTGTTGGCTGGCCCTGAAGCTTGGAAGCGCCGCTATTGCGCACGGCAATTGCGTCAATGATGATAGTAGACCGCCACGGCAGGTGGTAAGGTGATTGTCGTAACTGGGAACAGTAGGACAGCGATACGCGATTGATGTGGATAACAAAATATGTGTTTCAGCCGTACAGCTCTTGCTGTTGTAGCCACTGAAGACGCTTACATTTTTTTTTACCGCCATTGTAGAATGTACTCGCACTGACTCTGAGCTGCTTTTGAGAGATGCTGAAGGGAACAAAAACGAAGCCTCTTCTATCACGCACGCTCGCTAGAGACCAGCATAGGCTCTAAAACTAGCCAAGAGCAGTGTTCTTAAGGCGCGAAACGTACTTCCACAGCTGCAGCGTCTGCTATTCCGTTCGTCAACATAATGTACAAATTTTTTGTTCCTGGATCTGAATGCTGTAAGCATCCTCATAGACACCTTTCGCGGCCGGCAGCACTGCAGATGATAGCGAAGTGACAATTGTAAGCTTCGTACAACATTCGATAAAACAATAAGCCGGTATGCGCCCGAAGGGAAGGAGGAAGACGCGAGACCCACCTTCTGCGCGCACCCCGAGCATTCGGCTCACTGCACGCGCACTGGGCTGTAGACACCACCCGTGACCCGCCGTCACCATTCGCTGCTTCGGTTTCGAAGAACATCCTCGCACCATCGCTGCCCTTCAAAGCCACGCAGAAGCCCCTCTACGCCGTGCTGGAAGAAGACATGGAGGACAAAGGGCCATCGTGGCAACCGCTCGCCAATGCTTCCAGGTGAGGCCCCAGCTGCCCGGCACATCTGGTGTTGTTAGCTAGGAGGCTTTAGCTACCAGTTGAGCTGCGGTGGTCATAAACAAAGATTATGTAATAACGAACCGAAGAGAGCTTTGTTGCACTAGCCAGGGGTGGTAGACGCATCTGGAATCCGAGCCTGCGGCCGCACCCACAGCAATGGGACTGGGGTTAACGGAAGAGAGTCGGAACCAGCCGAGAGTAACAATTGCGTGCCCTGTAAGGAATGAGACTTCAAAGAAAGAGAAAGCACTTTAGGCACTCCCGTCGCGTTCGGTGCGTGACAGACTACTGCGACGTTATTTACCATGCAGCTCCGTCCATAGATGGCCCGCCCAGGAATAGCGATTTGTGCCACTTCATTGCAGCACACCAAGGCTTTGACGCCTTAAACCCTGGGCGCACATTAAGTAGCCCTCATGACTTCTGATCTGCACTCAAAAGCTTCTATTGTTTTTAAACGTCTGAAGCACACCTCAGCTATTCACCTGGTTCTGGAACTACGCATTCCCTGCCTCTTGCAGCTGCGTGTTGTCATTCGCATAATGCAACGGCGATCACGTTGCGACAGTTACGCAATCCTGAGCACACAGGCAAAAAAAAATTGCGGATGATTACGTTACTTCCTAATGCGGAATTTCAGCGCAGCACATCAGCTGTTCCAGCTTTTCGAAAGATTGAGGCAAAGAATTCGAGCAAGACATGTATGCTCAATTACAGACAACTTGTTGTTTTTCCCACATATTCCTTCCTCAAGAAGCACTGCACTAACAGTTCTTTATTGTTATGAGGGAAGCTTTGTGGTCGAAAAAATAGATAAATATATGCTCGACTTGCTGTACCAATGCCTGGTTCTCAAAGAAGTCTATGCATGGGTTTCGCGAGGTTGTCACAGCCATGGGAGGCGTTACGAGCGAGAGGAACGGGATTTCTCCCTCATGACTGGTAAGGAATTCCTGTTTGTTTGTCTTTACATCTACATTAAAGCACCCATCAACCCTAGCACCCTGGCAGGTGATAGTTTATGACTGATCGCGAGCGTTCGCTCACCGTTGTCAGCGCTAACGCATACGGCTAGCCCACATCTCTCTCTCATCACCCCACGTACCTATAAACGCGATTTAGGCGTCCACTGACCCAAGGAACCAGTTAAGGGCACTTCCTTTCCTTAAAATGATCGAAGTGTAAAACGTTCTCGACGCCAACGCCAATGAACACAATGAACGCCGACAGCCTATGGCTTCAGCGCCGCGTTTCTAGCACAACGTTGTAAATATCGACGCATGCAGCGCACATCTGTAACTACCGCCATGTAGCTTACAGGACGATTGAGGTGTCCACTGTTCAAAGAGGGCACTTATGCGCCGTCTCTGGTTCAGGTGTCCAGCGAGATGTGTGAGACAGATAGCGCGCCATTTCCTTTCATCACAAAGCAATTTACCCATTTTGTGCTTTCCAAGCTCCCGCTCCATTGGTTTCGCAGCTTAAAGCGTGAGTAAGGTGTCCACTGCTGGTTACAACGGACAACGGCTACGGCGGCGGCACCGCCGCGAAACGCAGAAACGGGGCCAGAGAGCTGTGCTCTAAAATTGCTGGCGGTTTAGGATTGCTAAGCACGAAATAATACGCGAAAGCAAGTTTTTGCTATTCGATACCACCCCCATGTAACAGAAAGCACTATTGAGGTGTCCACTCAATAAAGGAGCCAGTTATGCGCCTTACCTTTCTTCAACATCAGCGGTCTCCAACGTTGTCAACGCAAACGCCAGTGAACTCAATGACCGCCGGCGGCCTATTTCTTCGGTGCCGCGTTTCTGCCGAAACGTTAACACGCAAACAGGCATCATTTACCCTCCCCTTATATGCGCTCGCGCTATCACCAAGTCCACACAAATCCCTCCTGTACCCTCTGCCACCACCCCAAAGCCACTGTCGACCATATTTTCCTCTGCCCGGCGGACCCTCCCCCGCGGGGCCTGGAGCACCTTACCACGTGGGAGGCTTGGGAGCCCCTACTGCGCTCCGATGACCCGGCCAAGCAAGTCATCGCCGTAGGCCGGGCTGCTAGCGTCATGAGCCTCCGGGACATGGTTTGAGAGAATTTGAGCCGTGCGGGGGCCTAAAGACCAACATGTCCCAAACTGCCCAGTTCCAAATAAGGTTTTTGACCACCACCACCACCACCCATCACCATCAAAACTTTATTGCAAACTTCTAGAAGAGTTTTTTTTTTTCCGGAGCTCTTCTAGAAGAGAAGGGCGCCGAAAATTTCGACCATCTGGAGTTCTTTACCGTGCACTTACACGACAGAGTGCACGGGCCTCAAAGTCTAGCTTCGGGTAATATTTTTCTCTGCATTCTTTACTTGTCGGCTGCATGGTGACGAGTGTAGCGAGAAAGCTACATGCTTCTTAGAGGATGCTTCGTCCGGTCGCTGGGATTATTAAAAATTATCGGGTTACTAAAAATTAATCGGACACAGCTTTCACTACCCTCACCTACTGAGGGCAGTGCTATTCTCTTTAGGCAGTGCGATAACATTTGCGAATGCGAAGAGAACACCGCCAAATCCTCCTACAAGGGAGCTGCGTCCACAATGATGGGCTGAAGAAATTGTCATTGGAGTAGGAAATAATGCGCAAAAAGCTTCAG
Source organism: Amblyomma mixtum (assembly GCF_055824585.1). Classification (NCBI taxonomy): domain Eukaryota; kingdom Metazoa; phylum Arthropoda; class Arachnida; order Ixodida; family Ixodidae; genus Amblyomma; species Amblyomma mixtum. The sequence goes on from NC_143013.1 coordinate 107,514,422, forward strand.
ACCTGATGTTCAAAACGAAAGCCGTGAGTCGTTTATAAATGGACGCCGCTGTGTTTAGGGCATAACCCGAGCATGGTTCCGGTGGGTGTGTTTTGACCTACTTGTTGTGTAAACGCGAACGGTGTAATGTACCTATGATGTGCTTTTTTCCTTAAAAAACCAATTTATACGACAGGAATCAGTAAAAGGAAGTTAATGTAGACCTCTAAACCAGTTGTAAGTAATGACGTGGACATAAACCTTCCTGTTCGATAAACCGAAACTTAGAGACGTCATTCCTGTAAAGTATAAAGTATTTGAGATCAAAAGGCTCGCTAATGCTAAAATATTCTCATTTAGCACACTTCAATCCGCGTTGAAGTCGTGAGTCGGTAGTTTTGTGGCTCCTTTTGGCCAACCATTCTGGTCAGTACCGTTGACACCCCACTGGGCGAGAGCAATTTAGCCTTTGAAATTCGGGCTTGTTGGTTCATACTTCGGAGCAATAGAGCAAACAGGACAAGGGACCAAGAACGAGTAGACACACATAGCGCTATGTAGCGCTGTGTGTGTCTACTCGTTCTTGGTCCCTTGTCCTGTTTGCGCTATTGCTCCACAATATCATGTCTGCGCTTTAACGCCCCTACTTTTTACAAAGAACAGGCGTAGAGAAGATAGCTTCGAATGAGTTTCAAATGTCATTTCTTTTTTTCCGGCCCTTCTGCGAATTGCCCGCAGCGTGGGCAAGGCTGACCACAAGGCGGTGCCTGGCAGCGGCCCACTGCGCTACCTGGCGGGATCGGCGCTAAGCCTCACCCAGTGTCCCCCGCGACTGCTGCTGCGATTCCTGCCCCGGCGTTACGCCAGAGGCGCCTGGAAGGCGCTGCAGATACTGGCCGCATTCCTGGTCGCTTTTTTTCTCACGCGCAGGCAGCTCATGGTGCGTGGCTATTTTTTCTTTCTTCTTATTCGCTTCCTTTTAAGCAGTCTAGTGCTATATAACAAAACTCCGCGGTCTATGAGCAGGGAACACGGTTTTAAAATCAGCGAAGCAAGACGGGATAGTAGAGTTTAGTACTAGTGTAACCAAAATGATTCCGTATATATAACAACACATGTTATAGTAACGGAGCTTAAACTGTCAACTACAGTGGAGCGTCTACTCTGCACGCGCAGTTATCTAATACTTACCTTACTGCAAACAGCTCAAGCAATATTCAATGAACAGCGGGAAAAAAGGCTTAAAAAGGCATGGCTCACTCTGCAGCAGCGAGGTGGCAATTACATAATGCATAACAAATAAGGCAGGTTGAACCACTGTAAATCACAGCACTAGAACGCAGCTGGTCAATGACTTTGACCAATGCTTAGTGCGAAAGCCGCCGATGTTGTGTAGTACCAGCGGAGTAAACCCAGTCATCTCGCCCTAAGCCACGTTGTTGGTTTGTGACCCGGTCAGTCCAGCCTTGAACACTCCCTCCTCAGTAGGAGCGGAGCAACCTAGGGGAGAAAATAAGTGCATGTTGTTGGTTGGTTGGAAGCCCAGATGGGTCCCCTCGGAAGTGTTAGGTCATGGTACCGAGGGCTGGAGGTCCGATAGGCTGGCGACCTAAGCCTCTGCTGGCCGGATCACACCACACACACTGCAGGTGTCTGAAAAACCGCGAAAAGCGCTCGACGGTTGGTAGCTGGCAGGTTGGAAACAAACCCTAAAAGTCGTGGAGGGGCCGCAGTTACGTGACCCTGATAGGTTCTCCTATCTCCGGCGGTCGGAGGCCGTTGCGTTTGGTGGGTGGTCGGGCACCCCGTGAGCAGGGCCGCACCATGGGCAATCTGACGCTGTCCCTGCCCTGGCCAGGCAGGCCAGGAATGGAGGCGAGATAATTGAAGGATCAGAGCAAAAACTTGCTGTCCCCATTCCCGTCCCAAATCCCATAACCCATTTTCTGACAACCTGTTATCCCTGACAACCTTTTATCCCATCCATCTCGCCCATCCTTTCCGCTTCTTCCCAGGGCAGATCAGGGGAGTCTCCCCGGACCCGCTCCCCCGGCTGTGGGTCGCTACAGTAGATTCCCCCTCCCCTCAACTTTTTTTTTCCTTTTTCCCACCTGCGGGTGGTAAAATTATCATTGTCCTTGGGCCTTTTCTTTTATCTTCAAATTGGGTTAAGCCTTTTATACGTATGTGGTGCATAGAGGGGCTTATTATTTTTCAATCTTTATAGATTGCCCTAACCCAATATATGGGCCAGTCTTAAGCGCATGCTATGCAGAAAGTAATGAAGCAAGACTGCTTACTGGACGAGTAGTACAGTTCCATCTTCAAAAAGCACATATAGTGCTCTGTGGCGCTGAAAGAGTTGTGAAGGATAGTCTCCTTAATGAACAGATGGGAGACACGGTGCTAGCCTCGCTCTAATAGAGACGAGCCTTCACTTAAGAAAACGGATGGAGGTGGCGAAAGTTTGCTCGCCGCGGTACACGTTACTTATGGTCTGCTTATTTCGCTCGAGCTCTAAATGTTTCGACTATTTATTTCTTGCTATAGTAGTCGTGTATGCTGCTTCACTGCAACTGGTTATCCTGTTTATGACTAGACTAACTGCATATTTACCTCCAGCCAGTCAGACGAGGAGCGCTGGCGCAAGCTTGAAATCAGTGGTCTTCATAGCGCCGCTCACTCATGGTTCGCTTTTAAACTGGAGGCTGGCTACTGCCGTAGCTTAAAAACATTTCCGTTTAATAGCACCACCAGATCTCGTTGCCAGTGCCGCTCACACCATCCCGCCCACACGTGGGTGCGTGCATACCCAGAAATTCTGAACAAAAGCATTTTTCAAAGGAAAAGATCGAGTTAATGAACCCAATTTTCATATATCGTAAGACTAAGATAATCAATATACCCGCAGGTCTTCCGTCGGCACGCTTGCATTATTTTGCTATTAACATTTTCGCTGTCGTGAAAAACATTCCCCATTGGTTTTCTATGGCAGCCTTAACTGCTCGTTGCGACCGATGGAAAAAAGATAGATTTTGCTACGCGTCGGAAAATGGACTATTTACCTTGAATATTTCCATAGCAGTAACTAACAATATACAAAATATAAAAAAAATTGCTACAAGAATTCTAGACATGTTAGTGTGGGATGATGATGGTAGCGCGACTACATTGTTTCATGAAGTGAAATGACGTACAAAGGCGTCAGCCATTTTAATGAAGCCCGCGCTTTTAGGGCTATTGACCACAGTGCAGAATGGCTAAGCAATAAATTTACGCACAGACAGCAATGACTAAGCTAGGGCCCTTTCCTTTACACTGTGCACGCAGGCCGACTGGGGTCAGGTTGAAGACCGCAGCGACGTGCAGAAAATCGCCGAACTCCAGGTAAGTGGGCGCTATGCTGATAATCACCTTCAAGGCCAAATGCAGAAAAAGAGGGCTAAAGCATAAAAAAAATGTAAAGAATGCGCAGGATGCAAGGCTATCCACAGAACGCTGTACTACTCTGGCCTGCGCATACAGCAGTAAGCTTTGCATGGCTCCGCGCATAGCGGAACTGTGGGTCCATATTGCGCATGCGCATACCGGTGCAATTTTCAGGAGTTAGCGTTGCGGCTGCGGCGCATTTTGCGTGAGAACAGCGGTATTTGTCGAAGCGACAACCACCCGCTTTAGACCAAGAAGCAGCCGTCTGCCTTACGTGTCGTGTGATGAAAATTATTCATTTTCGAGATGTTCTTACTTAGCATTTTCTTAACAATGAGATGGCGCCACTGTGTTCATACTTATGAATTTCATATACTTTCAATCGCCGAGGCAGTGCATTCAGCATGTTCGCCTAGCGCTGACCTGAAGCCCACGCCGCCTCAAAGAACAGGAAGTGAAAGTGACAGCGATTGGGAGCTGTGGTCAAGAAGTTCGTCGAAGCCCGCCGCTGTTTCTTGTGATCTGTGATCTTCCTCATTCACGCGTGACAGTAGCACTTATGATCACTATTGCTATAATCAGCTCTAAAGCACTGGTGTGCAGGGGCAACCATTTTTCAATGGCCTTATGCCGCTATATAAGGTAGATCGCGTCTATTAATGCTTGCAGAGCACAAAACTGAAGTGCTATGTGGGAATTAGTCGCTGGCAGCACGGTAACGTAACTTTTCTCAGGATCTGTTTCACGCCAACCTCCTAGTAAAGCTTTCTAATAAGGCTTGCTGTGCGCGTACTAAAAGCAATGCTATCGCTTTTATTGTTGACATGAAGGAGCATATGGTCTCCGATATATAACAGCTCAGCGATTAGGAAAGGTTTTCCTTGCAGATGATTTGCCACATATAACGGGAATGCATCACAATGCAGGCTCTGTCATCGTTGTTTCGCGTGGTCTGAAAATCAACGAAATGCACCAAGTAGCCCGACAGAAGACATGATTAGATTTCTGGCCCAGAGTATGTATGTATGTACTATCGGCAAAGAAGCAAACGGACCGCGGCTCAGGCAGCTGCAGCGTCCGCGGGGCCGTACCGCGGCGCTGCTCTCTCGCTCCGCGTAGTCACTTGTCGTTACTGTAAAATACCTAGAGTGGCGCGTAGGTGCTCCTCCAAAGAGAGGGAAAACGCCGCTACTCTTGCATGCAGGAGAGCTTCATTCTGGCTGGTTCTAAGCATACTACTGCTGCTTGTAGTGACACAGCTTTCTACTTATAATAAGGGAGTAATTACTCATTGGCATCCACTTCGAGTTATTGATCAATTCGCTCTCGCCCTACCATAAGCTTGCCGTCCCGGTTAGCTCAGTTGGTAGAGCGACTGCTCCGGTGTAGCGGTGGTCCCGGGTTCGAACCCCGGACCAGGACGAATTTTTCTTTAACTACGAGGTTTCTGAGAAAGCTGTATAGCTTTCCTTTGTAGCCGTATGGCTGCGCTTGGGTGGATGCCAATGAGTAATTACTCCCTTATTACAAATTTACTCCACCTTGGGGGATTCCCCTAAACGTTTGACCAGCTTTCTACTTAATACGTCGGCTGCACCAAGGCCTTTCTCAACGAGCTACGAACAAAGTACTCGCCTTGAAGGTGGCGCCATCTGTTGAAAACGCTAGAAATCAGAAACTTTATCATTTTAACAATCGGCGAAAACTTGTGATAAAATTGCGTGTTATTGATAAGAAAACACCGCGTTCAGTGAACCTGTGCTATCGGGCACAATAAAATTCCGCAAAGCAAGACAACAGTGGGTGTACGAACGGACTGTCGGCAATGGTCTAGTGCTAAACGATGCAAAGTAGTTGGCTTCTCCGCAATGAACGGCTGCTTTTCAACCATGTGATCGCGTTTAGCCAATAGAGCCACGAGCACCGCCGGGAAAACAAGCGCGTAACTCTGGGCACTTATACAGTAACTCTACGCGCAGTCGAATCTTCGTGGTCGAGGGCAACTTTGGATCACACTGAGGACCCTTACATGCCGTTGAATGCCATTATTATCTGCTTTCGTGAATGTACTTCAAGGAATGTCTCTAATGTTTTCCGATTCGTCTTCCACATCCTTTCTTCCTGAAGGTACGCCATAACATGTACTACTTAAAAAAAAAATTACATTGAAGTTGAACTGGTTAACGATCAGAAAAAAGTGCCGAAATAGCACATAGTTCATTGTGCTGCTTATTCGCACGAAACTTACATACTTAAGGCGCTGACTGGAAAAACTCAAAATACAATTCGAGTGATAGCCCGTTTTATTCTCATTTCGCTCAGAAATATTAGTGGAGGTCTTTTTTTGTTTTATTAGAGGGAAAAAAATTCACGTCTAGGTGGTCATGGTTGCCTCATAATGTCACTTCACTGCAACACAGCGCTGCTTATATGGCTCCCTTCCGCGCATTCACGTCTTAAGCCATCGCTCATCCGATCTGAGCGAAGCCGGCATTACCTCTTCTCGCTTGCTGTGTTTCCAGAGCAGTGCTATGCGAGGATGGAATCAGATGCATCCACACCACCGAATATGATCGTCTCGGGAGACCGAAGTCCCGTCACCGCTACCTTCTGGATGAATGCGTGGTTGAACAAGACACCTTATTGTGTATTTGTGATAAGGAACGTTGACATTACTTGTTGAAGGGACTCCATACCCCAGAGGGGATCATATTTGCTGTTGTAGATGCCCCCTCCATTCATCTTATTCTATCATCGCATAGCACTGGTCTTGTAAACACAGCACGCGAAAATCGATAATGGCGGCATCGCTCAATGCTGATGGGCAACGTTTGAACACGTGAGGGCACGGAAGGAGAACGCGAGGCTGTGTTCTGGAGTGAAGTTACAGTACGGGGCAGCCATGACCAGTGCTGAGGCACGCAACTTCAAATTGACCTCGACAAATATTACAGACCGAATTCACAATGAAAGGTGGCCAGTTTAATTGGTAAATTGGTTTTTGAGGAAAGGAAATGGCGCAGTATCTGTCTCACATATCTCGCCGGACACCTGAACCGCGCCGTAAGGGAAGGGAGGGAGGTGGGAGTGAAAGAAGAAAGAGGTGCCGTAGAGGAGGTCTCCGGAAAATTTCGCCCACCTGGGGATCTTTAACGTGCACTGACATCGCATAGCACACGGGCGCCTCTTGCGTTTCGCCTCCACATTTTGCATTTTTGCAACGAGCCCCCCTTGTATGAAATTTTATTCCGAATAGTACGCAACACTATGCACTTTTTTACAACTTTTGATTTTGCGGACTAAAGTTTTATACAACTGCTGCTTGACATTTTTTTAGAGCTCTTCATTTCAAAATTCGTGAAAATATTTCTTCTAAGTCGTGCATCTTTTAGCGAGGCGATTAAAAAAGTGTTATGTTTCTCGCAAATTTGATGTAGAGTTTTTGAAACATGATTAGTCTTGTGCTAAAAAAAGAAACAGCACGGGGCAAATAATCTCCGCCTTATGGGTACCACGCGATAGCGTTAATTGGTCAAAGGCCACACATGCGGAATTGGCAATTATCGACTTTACATTCATAAATAACCGGGGTGTTATCATACCCCTCCTGGCGCAGTGGTGCAGCAAGTAAGCCATGCGCCACTGCCCTCCTACGGCAGGTGCTGCCACGCGCGAGGCTTGTGAGAGATAGGTTGCTCTTCCCGAGCAACCTCTCGCGACAGGTCATTAATTTAACTGCCGCCTGCCCCGGTGATCAGTTTGCTTACAATATGATGGGAAGGTCATGATGTCACCACTAGGTCACATGACCTAGGCGACCCACATAGGTTGCCGGAGCGGCCGGTTGCCCCGCCCGCTTCAGCTTCGAGGCTTCAAACGGTTCCCAGTCTGTCGACGCAGGATACCCTTTTAAGGCGGAAGCCTTTAATGCCTCATCGTTGTAAGCAGCAGTTGTCGACAGAAATGTCACGCTTTTCAATTGGCCGAAATGGTCATGACGTCACAGTGAGCGAATTTCAAATGGGGCCAATTGTACTTTGGCTAGTCACCATGCAACCAATGAAAGGGATCCTATAGTGATGCTCTAAGTAAGTGGGACTGAGTCTCGTTAATTGCGTAATTAGCCAGTTAGCCTAATTAACCTTTATAGTCAGAGCAGATAAATAAATAAAACCGAGTAGGAAATTGGTCGAGTTCGGGAATCGAACCAGGGTCACCACCACCTCCAGAGTGTGAGACGAGCACGCTAACCACTCCGCCACGCCAGCTCGATGGGTTGGAATGAACAAAGGCGTGTCTAGTGAATACGATATCTTCGTTCACTCCCATCGTCGCCGCCGCGGTGGCTCAGTGGCTATGGTGCTCGGCTGCTGGCGCGAAAGACGCGGGTTCGATCCCGGCCGCGGCGGCTGAATTTCTTTGGAGGAGAAATTCGAGGCCCGTGTACTGTGCGATGTCAGTGCACGTAAAAGAACCCCAGGTGGTCGAAATTTCCGGAGCCCTCCACTACGGCGTCTCTCATAGCCTTAGTCGCTTTGGGACGTTAAACCCCATAAACAAACCAACCAACCAACTCCCATCGTCCTCCCTTCCCTTGCAGCGAGGTTCAGGTGGTCCCCGAGATAGGCGAGACAGATACATTTCCTTTCCTCAAAAACCAATTAACTGACGAGCAAGCGTAGAGACGAACATGCAATGGCTTTCTGTGGACTCCCTGGCAGCGTTGCAAAACGCTGTTGCGTCCCACTCTTAGAGGCGAAGCTTAACATCATGACAGCACATCAGTGACACAAGCAGCAACACCGCCATTGAGGCTTTCGCCTCACCGTACTTTAGGTCAACAAAGTGCTCCCCTGAATTTGGGGCTGTCACAGATCCAGCAGAATCCGTTTGCCATCAAGACCACCCCACGGACAAAGAGTGGGGCGGACAGCACAGAGAACAAAGAGACAAAGCCAATCGGTGCGCCACCTACCTTAGTTCTTGGCACGGACAATGCCTGTGCCGTGACCCCTTCGGGGAACAGAATAGTCCTGCGACCGTCGGCCCTCTACTTCCAGGCTGAGAAGATCAAGCAGTCATCCTCCGACACATCAGCAGAATCCAAAGAGGGCGCAGCTGTAGCCACCAGAGAGCAGCAGCAACAGCAGCAGCAGCAGCATCAGCCAGCATCATCGAAAGATCCTCGTTTTTTCGACATTAGGGTACAACGCTCTTGCGTTAAAACGAACTTCACGAACACTGAAAACTGTGTACTGCCAAATCCTGCTTGTCTGAAAACTACAACTGATACACATAGTTGATCAAATATTTTATGTCCAGAAAAGAGTTTATATAGAGCCCTTGTTCTGCACTAGTCAGGGAAATGCAGAGCTGTCACATGACGAGAAATTTTTTTTTTCCCGGGAGATATTGCGGAAATTTGCATTTGACACTTCAATAAAAAGCAAGTTTTTTTTAAAGAAATCAGAGGGTCGAGCGGAAACTGTGATGTGTTGTGCACGGAATGACACTGTACATTACGCTCTCCTCAGGGCGCGTTTAGATCGGCAGGCGGTGTGCTTTTAGCTTTGTTCACCAGGTTGCGCCACAGTGTTTTTAATTTCTTGGATGAAACAGGAACTACGGTCCATCAAAGTTTTCGTCGACGTGAGGCACACTGAGCTAACAGCTTTGGATGTGGAAACTGAAATGAACGCTACTATATACTAAAAATGTGTCATTGTTTACCGCGGATTAGATTTACGTTAGTTTTGGTACATTACTTCTGCCAACGTGCAATCGCCATCAAGCTCTGTGAACATGGTTTTTAGCACCGCGGTACGTAAAGACGGGCCCATACACTGACCAAAAACTTCTTGGTAAAAATCTTCTACAGCGTTTCTAAAAGAGCCGTTGTGGAGTCGAGCAGCTTATAGAGCAAGCGTACTGTTCCTCCGAAAAAGATTTGGTGCTTAAAATTCAATGTTCCGTCTCTTTAAGCAAAACGCAATATCTTTGTGCGAATCGCCATCTAATATCTCAAAAACAGACTGGAAAAGCTAGGGCAAGTTTAACGATTTCGTGAGGATGTACTTCGGCCGGTCAAAAGGACCAGGGGAGGATCAGTAAAGGGAAGCCTGAGAACAATGCAACTTCCATAAAAACACACCCTCCATGCGTCCCGATGATGCAGTTGGGCTATCTGACGGCTGACTGGAATATTTCCCGAGAATCTAGAAGTAGGTAAGGTGTTTTGAGCTTGTCGAATTGCTATCCAGGTGCATCGTGTCGCGCAACAACTGACAGGCAGCTCACAAACCCTGAAGGAAAACTAAAACCGAGTGCCAAGACTTTTCAACCTAGAAGTGTTGCTCCTGTCTTCGCTGTGCCGACAGTCCTCAGAACAAATTCCAAATCTCGATATTTAGTTTGTGCACCTCCAATTTCAGTGTTTAAGCCTCATGCTTACGAACTCAAGCACCCTACCTACTCGCGCCGGCCAAAGTGGGCGTCACCGGCTCACGAAACATCGTCCTTCACTCGCGCTCACTGCGTTTCTGCACAGATGAACCTGCGCAAGCTTCCTCCGCTGTGGCCAGCGCCCAGGCGCCTCAAGGTGTCGCTGAAGCAGACGCGTGTGCTGGATGCCCGCCACTTCCGGATCACATCAAACACCGACTGCGACGTGGTGACGAGTGCCATCGCCCGCTACCAGAAGCTGACACTGCCATCGTCGACCACCCCTGGCGGTGGTGACGGCGACCGCGATGCGCCCGCCAACCTGCTCAACAGCCTGCACGTGGTGGTGCGGCGACGCCAAGGCGCCAACAATTGCGCGTACCCGCCACCCAAGGCCGACGAGAGCTGTGAGTACACGAAATGAGCCCAGCGTGAGAAGTTGCCGAGGGATTGGTGCCAGGAGGGTAGCAATGTTGCCTTTCACAAGTTTTTCACTCTTAGGGGCGCTGAACATCCTGGCGGATGAACGCTGGAACTTTTTGAAGAAAACTTCTGTGGTTTCTGTGAGACATAGGTTGCAGCATTAAATATTTAGTTACATATACTTTCGCTGCCCTTTGCCAAGCTGGAAGAGAAGGTCGTGATCGCTCGAACGGGCTCGGCCTTCCCGTTCATACTTGCGAGTCGCGGAGGTGCTCTGGACGTTTTGGTAGAAGCGCGACGCTCCGGCCGAAAAGCGACAATGTCAGGCCAGTAGGATGCTGTTCCATTTTCTAGCTTTGCAGCTGCGTGGCGCAAACCGCTAACAAATCAGGGGCGCTTCAGAGTAAACGGGAGCTTGTTACACATCCGCGCTGCGGCTGTACAATGCGGAGCTTTGGGGAAGACGCTCTCTGCGCTGCCGCTTGTCTCGGTGCACAAACCATGCTGGAAGAAGCTGGAGCTTCTTCACCGGAGCTTGTGTTTTCCTTGAATACCGATAGAGTGAAACACAAGAAACTGCGCATCACTTACTACGTCTTCCCATTTTTGGCAGACACGCTGAAGATACCAGGTCGCGGCGATGCCAATCTGACGTCGGAGACGGTATGGGGAGCCCTGCGAGGTGAGAACTGCTGGAAATGGGGGTGCCGTTGTTGCTTCTTTGCTATAGTACTCATTGCCACAGTACGCGAATCTTGCTGCGGCAAATTTCATGCAAACCTGTTTAAAAATGTACTGTGCTCAGAAGAATTTCACCATTCCATGCTGAATTCATTGCATTCTTTGCATTCCTTGCTGACCGGAGGTGGTCTGGCTTGTTACCAGGCAGAAGTAGAAACCATGGAAAACTGTTCGCAAAGAAAATGGGGACGACATCGAACATATACCTCAGGTCAAGTTCTGAACTACCAATCCATTTTTTATTAAAAACCATTGCACTGTTAAAGAACGTGCTACTTGACACTGTTTTTGCTGCGATGCGGTGGCACAGCTTTTGCAATGAAGAAAAGGTGGCACCTGCTTCCAGTTGGTTGTTAAGCCTACTGCCTTTTCGATGACGTCTGTTCAGCAGTTCACCCATCTACCTTGATAAAAGAATGAGTTTTCTTGTGTTGCAGAATGCGTAATCAGGCTTAATCCTGATAAATAGGCATGTGGTGCCTTAGCATGCGCAAAATGTGGTCTAGTTGTCAATAAAAATTGAGTTGGTAGTTCAGCGTAGGTCCTGCGGTGTGTGTTACTTCAGTCTAGTCTCCGTTTTCTTTGCGCTAATATTTTCCATAATTAACAACCGACTAGTCCACATGACGATGTTAATAGAAGCAGAAGGCCTGCAGCTTTTGCCTAGTCAGACAGTGAAGATGCTATCTTGAAGCCTGTTGCTATCGGATTGAAATCCAAAACCCAGAATAGTAATACTGCGGCAAACTTCAGAAGAGTCATGGAGGCAGTTGATATTAGGCCAAGCGGAACGCACAGTGACTCACGACCGAGCCCACCGTGGTAATTTCAAGGTGAAAAATATGTTACCAGAAGAACAGCGCACACTTGTGATAATAGTTCTCCAAGCTCCTTTTGTGAAACAGAATAGTGTGCCGAGTGGTGTGTCGCATTCCAGTGGCTAGAAATAAACAAATCTTGGTTATTTGATACTTTTCCGTAATCCCAGAGAAGCTTATAACTGTGCTTTGGATAACTGTGCTTTGGAGGCGCTTTGGATAAAAGTTCAGCTGAAGATCGCTTCAACTCTGGACTTCACTGGACAGCTCAGTGTAGTTGAGGTCCGCTTATGTCAGGGGCCTCATTTGACGGTATCAACTGAGAAAGTTGGAGTTGATGGACCCGCCCATTTTGCCGAGTCGGCAGGATATTACACTTCCATACGTTCTCAAATAACGCGAAAGATTGGTTCCTTTATAGTATGCATAAGTCCCACTTTACACTTCATAAGGGAATAAACGTGAACGCACAAAGTCCCACCTTAGTACCCAGAAAAAGGCGGCCAAGCGGTGAAGCTGGACACACCTCTTCTGGATTCTTCTGGCTCAGTATGAAGCTTAGCTGCGACCGCACGCAAAGCCCGAACCTTGAGCAGTAATTGAAAACAAATGAAATAAATTGTATAAATTGTGTTTTAAGTTTCAAATACTCGTGCACGACCAATTTGTATTAAAAATTTCGCACATACGACGGCATGGTGTGATCGAGAGGTTGAACTGAATTTTACTGAACGTTCCGTGTAACTGAAGCAAACTAATCAGGATGCTGTACTGCCGATCAACTGGACATCAGTTGAAACTTAGCATGTATAAGAGGTATCAAAGCCTCTGTGGCAGCCGCCAAGTGATAAAGAAGCTAATGCCTATTTTTCTGGTCATTTTTTCTTTCCTGCTTAGGCTTGGAGACATTCAGCCAGATGGTACTGGCGCGACACAACGAGCGTTACGTGAGTGCCTTTTGTCTATTTATACAAGCAAACTTCAAATAGTTTTAATGCAGAAGTCTCCGCCCTTGCTTTCATGAATATGTTGTCACTGTGCCTCCCGAAAAAAACTCTGGCTCTTCGGGAATCGCCGTACCCGTTCCGAGCGCTTACCGCTTGCGTGGCTGCCGGGAACTGCCTCTACAAAGGAAAGTGTGCGATGGGGAATTTAGGGAGGCAATAGAACTACTTTACAGTTATTACTTTTTGGGGATATCTATCAATTCTGACCCAGGGCTTTTGCCGGGTTTGTTACAGCATTGCTAATTGACAGAAAACGCAGCGCTAAAGAACGTGGTCAAGAGCAACACACTAGACAGACAGCGTTGTGTTTTCCGTCAGTTATCAATCCTGTTCCTGTACAGCGGCTGCCTCTGGATACAGATGAGGGTAGGTGCAGTAAACGAAAACAGTTTTGAAAGCAGTTTTTTGCGATTTAATCCTCGCACCCACGTACCCCAGTATCCGACGTCATCAACATGCGCTCGAGACTAACGTGCTTAGCTCAGCTTCGAGGGAAACGTACAGCTGTTTTCGAATGAATAGAAAGCACTACATAAGCGTGGATTTCTGCTTTGTCAGCATCCAGGGCACAGTTCTTGGTATTAAATGCTAAACAGATGAATTCGCACTTAAAATTGGGCTTCCTATATCTCCTCTAGGCCATGTTCAAAGACAAAGAGGAGATTAACCTTTAAGTACGAGTATTCCCGTATATAACGCTTTGGCAGGGGGCAAATATGGTGTCACGTAAATGGATCTTATTATTAAGCTTGCGCCCCGAAATAACAGCAGTTTTAACTATAACATATATTCTTTCTGATTTCCGCTTCAACAGCTCTTGTATTCGCACTTTAGGACCAAATCGCATCTTTTATTTGCAATGCTTTGAAGAACAATAAGGTTTCGCAGAGTGGACGAAAAATACCCCAAACTAACTTGCGCACGCTTATCTTTTGCGACTGTTTTATTTGCGCAGGCTGTAGTGAATTCAGGCGAAGTGAAGGACTTCCCCCGTTTCTCGCACCGCGGCATCCTGATGGACACTGCCCGGCACTTCCTCCCCGTGGCCATCATCAAGCAGAACCTGGTGATTTGCAGCTCTCACAGGAGCAGCCGCTCTTTCGACCGACAACTGCATGAGGGGCACTTTCGGAGTTTATTGCGCTGTTCCCATGATGCGCTACAAAGCGAACTTAGGCATTGAAAAGAAGGTTATACACTAGCGATGAATCGAATTCGCAGCAGTTGAGCTCGGAGCCAAACGCCGTCCTGACTATATCGCGGACCATTTTTTTTTCTTTATTGCCATCCTAGACACGACAAAACGACAGTGCCAGGCACGAAGCTTCGGATTTGTGATGAGAAAATGGGCTTGATAAGAAGTAAACTCGCGGCCTGGTTGAAGGCCCTTTGAAATTAGTCACAGCTGCTTTAAAATAACAGCGGTCGGTAGAACTCGCCGAAGAATGTCTTCACTGCACTGATGGCGAACACCTCATGGGCCCACATCACACCTGGTAGCCATGCGTATCGCTAGGTACTGGTCACACTAATGAGGAAACACTTATTTTATTTGCACAAAATTTTATTACCCGCCGCGGTGGCTCAGTGGTTACGGCGCTCGGCTGCTGGCCCGAAAGACGCGGGTTCGATCCCGGCCGCGGCGGCTGAATTTCGATGAAGGCGAAGTTCTAGAGGCCCGTGTGCTGTGCGATGTCAATGCACGTTAAAGAACCCCAGGTGGTCCAAATTTCCGGAGCCCTTTCCTACGGCGTGCCTCATAGCCTGAGTCGCTTTGGGACGTTAAACCCCAGTAAACCAAACCAAACAAGATTTTATTAAATACGGCACCGGTACACGATAGCTGGAGTGGTACCAACTATCTTCTTATTCATGGGCTTGTGCTGTCTAGACTAATATTTTGGCAAATGACTATCCTCTAAAGGCTCTTGAGCTGGTGGTACGCACGCGGAATGTGGTGCCTGAAGGGGGAACACCATGCCCCGCAAGTCCAACACCTCCGATCACCGACATCAATTCTTCCTCGATCACGTCAATTAGCCCCTAGTGACTTCACAACATGCCTTCAAGCATAGTTCATACAGAGAACATTGCGCTTATCATCAAATGGCGATAGTATGATAACTGATTTTTAGCAGGACTAACACTTATCGCGCTGAAAGAACTGCCCAGGTTCTACATTGGTCCAGCAGTGTAGATAGTAGTGCACTGCACGGGCTCGGGCCGGGACGTGATCTGTTTTGCCGGGCTTGGGCCGGGCCCGGGCCTGAAGTTGCGGGCCCGGGCCGGGCTCGGGCTCAAAGCTGCAGACCCGAGTCGGGCTTGGGTCCGTACAGAAACGGCTGGTGTCCGACAATTCATTCACTATTGCAGAGTGAAGTACACAACTGCGGCATTGGAGCAGCGACACGGATGAGCTATGGGTTATAGTACGCGAGAAAAAAAAAACTATGCTTTATTCATTGACTTGTTTATTTCCCTATTTCCACGCCACGCTGGCTTAGTTGTCAAGGCGCTTGATTACTGAGCCGTGGAACCCGGGTTTGCTCCTAGCCTTGGTGGCCGCATTTCTATTTCAGCGGCAAGCATGACAGCCTATACTTTCTGGTATCATTGCTCGTTGAAGAAACCCATGTGGTCCAAATGATCCGGAGCCCTCTGCTTCGGTGTCTCTCACAGCCTGACTCTGCTTGGACCCTTAAGCCCCAAAAACATAGCTTTTATTTTATACCTATATTTTTCTTATGTGAGAAAATTCACAAACTAAAGCGCGTTTGGTTTTCTTTTTGATAAGCTGACCGGAAGGTCTCGTAAATGAAATAGCCACAAAAGGTCGCGAGAGTTTGTAAATCTCATCTCATAACCACATCTATCCCTTCTCGCTTCTTCAGCCTGGATGTCATGACAAGTGTTTTGCCCTGTAAGTTATCACGTGGTTCGAGCGTTATCTTCTGCTCCACCAGTAAGAGTAAGATTCAACCGGTCTTAATTGGCCATTGATCATTTGTCATCCCGAAACATACCCATACACTATTAGAAATGCATTCGCGAAGAACATATTAGTTAGGACGCTTATAGTCTACAAAACACACACCGTGAAATACTCAAGCCTTTTACCTTTTCGTTTCTGCTGAAAGGCGACCAGTTCGGCTATGAGTTCAACTGGTAAGATCGCGTTCACTAAACAAATGTCATCCCACTGCTTGCTAGGCAGCTTTAATGTTTGTACTTCCCGGTGGCAAAGTATCGGAAGTGATGATTCGATGCTTTGTGACCGTCGTTTGCCGCACTTTCGAGGAGGATGCGAAGCAGGTTTTGTATCGGAGCAGTAGGGCGCGTAGGTCGCGCTGTTGAGTCGCTGATAGACCGCAGCTAATATCGATGCGATCCAGGGACGTGTCTGGTTGAACCATGGCCTCGGACGCAAAGCACTCAGTAACATCTGCCAATTGTTCGGCGCACGCGATGGCAGCAGCTCGAAAAAGGCGACGACGTTCGTTCGTAAAATTAGTACTCAGGAGTTCCGACCGACCGTTATGGAAGTGGACAAGGCTTCGGGCCGAGCAAATGCCGTGTGTCAGTAGCAAGGAAAGGTTGCCCTCGGCGACTGCAGGTCCATCACGTAGCTTATCATCGCATTCAACGCTTGCAAAAACACTGGCGCGCGGCGGGATCAAAACACACTCAGTGGAAATACGAAGGGCGGAGCTGCGTTGACGAACATCGGAGGTGTCGTCGGCTTTCGCTGTAGAAAACGTAACTGTTCTTTGCCGCAGGTCGATAATGGCACCATTCTCACGGAGAAAATCTACGCCCAAAATCAGGTCACGAGAACAGTCGCGGAGCACCAGGCAGCTCACTATGAACGTCGAATCGGTGATCTGGACCCTAGCCGTGCACTGTCCAAGCGGAGTAATGATATGGCCCCCCGCCGTCCGGATCTGCATGCCAGAGCAGGGAGTTGTTACTTTCTTGAGAAGCGCTGCCAATTTGCCACTAATAATTCAATACTCCGCTCCTGTGTCCACCAACGCGCTAATGCTGTGACCATCGAGAAGCACGGGTATGTCCAGTGAGAATCGGTCCTTTACTTCACCCACTGTCGTCGGCGTCGTCAGAGCTCTACCATCGGATGTCGGCGGCGTCAGGGGGTCTTTACAGCGTCGATATCCAGCGACCACTTCCCCGGAGGTCGTCGTCTTCAGTTTTCCCGGCGAGGGCTGGGCGAACGGGCCGCCTTCTCCCGCGAGAAGTTCTGCGGATTCCGTGAAAATGATGATCGGCGAGGTGACGGCGATCGGGACTCACGGCGCGCCGTGGACCACAGGGGCTGCTGGGTCACGTACTCCTCAATCTCAGGGGGCCTTTGGCCAAATCGGGTTCGTGGCGCATCGGAGGAAAAACCCTGCAGGCCAAGCTCTTCATATGGGCACCGGCGGAACAGGTGACCGGGCTCCCCACAATGGAAACACAAACGCCTGCGGTCACGGCCACGCCAGACGTCTGCTCTGCGCAGGGATCGTCGATCACTAGTCGGGATGTGCTGCACTGGCTGCACGGAGGGTAGCGGGACGTCGTGTGGTGTTTGAACAAATGCCGCCGGACTTGAGGCAGGGCGTCGTAGAGCATCAGCATATGTCGGGCGGCAGTAGTCTGTCTGGACGGGCTGTGGAAATGCCGCTGGGTGTGGGGCAGGGCGCCGCAGAGCTTCAGCGTACGTCGGGCGGTAGTAATCGGTCTGGATGGGCTGTGGTTCGCCGCGTAGTAAAGGAGGCCTGATAGCTTGCTCCACCTCTTCACGGATAACGCCCATAAGGGAGCTGGCCGTTGGCTGCGACGTACCACATATTTTCGCTAGCTCTTCACGGACGACAGCGCGGATCATGTCACGGAGGAAGTCGGCATTGCTGTTTAACGCCGGTAGAGACTCCGTAACAGAAGAAGCAAGGACTGGCCGGTCATACGTGGTGGAACGCTGCCGGAGGACCTGCTCCATCGTGACAGCCTCTGCTAGAAACTCGGCAAGAGTGCTTGGGGGGCTGCGCACGAGGCCGGCTAAGAGCTCTTCTTTAACACCACGCATTAGGTGGCGCAGCTTCTTGGCTTCCGACATGGCTGGGTCAGCCCGTCGGAAGAGACGCGTCATGTCTTCGACGTACATCGCAACCGTTTCGTTGGACATTTGCATCCGAGACTGCAGGGCCCGCTCAGCTCGCTCCCGACAATCAGCGCTGGCGTACGCGGCGAGCAGTTGACGTCTGAACTCATGCCAAGATAAAAGAGTGTCCTCACGGTTCTCATACCACGTTCGAGCACCGTCCTCCAAGCTGAAGAAAACGTTCCTCAGCTTGGCGGCGTCATCCCATTGGTTGAATGCAGCGACACGTTCAAACTGGAGGAGCCAATCTTCCACGTCCTCCAGCTGAGTCCCGTGAAAGGACTTTGGTATCCGCGGGTTCTGGATGGTGTAGTACGCGGCGCCTTGCATAACTGGTCGAGGGGCAGGCGCCGGGGTTGAGTCAAATGGCCTGAGCACAGGAGGCAGCTGGCCAGGCGCCGCGGTAGTCTCCAATAGCCCATGCTCAGGGGACAGTCCTAGATTTCGGCGACTGACCCGATGCACTGGCGTGTCGACAGGGAGAGGTCTGGGATCCTCGGTGTTAGGAGGGGTGTGCGACATATTCCAGGGCGATTTACCCAGCACCTCCACCGCAAATGTCACTAATAGAACAGGAAACAAAAGGGCTAGGCACAGGTCGCAGCAGACAAGCAGAGTACCAGCTCCGAGAGCACGCGAGTCCCTGACTTCTTCGTCCTTTCGGCGCCGCCCAGGGACACCTGGCGGCAATAAACTGATTAAAATCATGGGGGAATGCAAAGCAGTCTATTACACGCGTATGCAGCCCTTCTTATTTGGCTCTCGGAACTTCAGAGTTTATCTTTGTGCACCTACATGAGATCACTGTCCAAAAGACGGGCCTGGCGAGCACTACTCTTAATCACTTCCTTCTGGGTTAAAAAGAACCAACTTTCTACAACCCAAACTGTGGTTTCAGAACCTTTGTCGGCCAGTTTCTTATCGGTGTAGTAGCGGTCTACGTGCTCAGAGTGAGCAGTATACCTCAAGCGTTACTGTGATACGGGCCGGGCCGGGCCCGGGCTGGGCTTCACTCCGGGATTCACGGGCCGGGTCGGGCTCGCTAGAGCGATAATTTAGCGGGCCTGGGCCGGGCGCGGGCTTGAAGCCGCGGGCCTGGACCCGGCTCGGACTTCAGGTCTCGGGCCCGGCCCAGGCTTGGGCCTCAGATTGAGGCCCGTGCAGTGCTCTAGTAGAGAGTGCTGCTGTATAGCTAACAAGGTGCAGTGCTGTTCTCCCTTGTGGCGTTGCATGACCTTCCCTGCGACGTGGCTCTATGCAGAAAGCTAAGACCCAAAAGGGGTTCACAGTATGAACTGACTGCCGACAGGCCCACCACCGCATTAAAAGAAAAGATTTCAGAGCCAAGAAGGATTACGATGAACAACATGAGTCATGGTATTGTGCAACCGTTTAATTAAACCGCTCATATGGTCTTCATTTTGACCAGTGTCGCTTTGTACTGATTAAGGCCCTCTTTTGCGTTGCAGTTTTAGATTCTGAGGGTACAAAATTATCCACTGATTGGATTAATTTAGCGATTATGACACCAGACCCTAAGCCACGCATGTTGCGACAGTTTCAAGATGCTTGCTGCAATTTTACTTCAGTACCTTACACTGCGGCTGCGTCACCAGGCACACAGCTCTGACACACGCAGTAGACAACGGAAGGGGATGAGGGGCTCGTTATAAATATGACAGAAGCCAACAGCCACAGAACCCAAGGGGCACAGGGGATTTTTTTTAAGTTATTTATTTTGTGGCGTTGATCAATTTAGAATATTACTGAATATGTTATCGTTTAAAGATAACTGATTAGAAAAGCAGAAGAAAAAACAACCACCTGCCGCCGGTGGGATCCGAACCCACGACCTCCGAATTACGCGTCCGGTGCTCTACCTCTGAGCTACGGCGACGGCTGTCAATTCTTCTGCTTTCGGGGGTATTTATGTTTACAAGTAACCTAACCTTGAGAGTGTTCATCAGCGCCACCCACGTTCACAAGCGGCGGACGTAGAACGTCCTGAGTTACCGCAGGTGTGACGTAGAACGTCATCGAACGGAGAGGGTGGAAGCTGCGTGAGAACCCTCTTACGCTTCCTAAGGCGTCAAGGCTGCCAGAATCGAGGCCCTCGCTAAGCAATTAAGCAAACAACGGAAGGGGATGAGGGGCTCGTTATAAATATGACAGAAGCCAACAGCCACAGAACCCAAGGGG
Organism: Amblyomma mixtum; assembly: GCF_055824585.1. Taxonomy (NCBI): domain Eukaryota; kingdom Metazoa; phylum Arthropoda; class Arachnida; order Ixodida; family Ixodidae; genus Amblyomma; species Amblyomma mixtum. Next base: position 107,534,617 of record NC_143013.1, read on the forward strand.
CACAGGGGATTTTTTTTAAGTTATTTATTTTGTGGCGTTGATCAATTTAGAATATTACTGAATATGTTATCGTTTAAAGATAACTGATTAGAAAAGCAGAAGAAAAAACAACCACCTGCCGCCGGTGGGATCCGAACCCACGACCTCCGAATTACGCGTCCGGTGCTCTACCTCTGAGCTACGGCGACGGCTGTCAATTCTTCTGCTTTCGGGGGTATTCGGGGGTAGGTTTCGGGGGTAGGTTACTTTCGGGGGTAGTATTTCGGGGGTAGGTTACTTGTAAACATAAATACCCCCGAAAGCAGAAGAATTGACAGCCGTCGCCGTAGCTCAGAGGTAGAGCACCGGACGCGTAATTCGGAGGTCGTGGGTTCGGATCCCACCGGCGGCAGGTGGTTGTTTTTTCTTCTGCTTTTCTAATCAGTTATCTTTAAACGATAACATATTCAGTAATATTCTAAATTGATCAACGCCACAAAATAAATAACTTTAAAAAAAATCCCCTGTGCCCCTTGGGTTCTGTGGCTGTTGGCTTCTGTCATATTTATAACGAGCCCCTCATCCCCTTCCGTTGTTTGCTTAATTGCTTAGCGAGGGCCTCGATTCTGGCAGCCTTGACGCCTTAGGAAGCGTAAGAGGGTTCTCACGCAGCTTCCACCCTCTCCGTTCGATGACGTTCTACGTCACACCTGCGGTAACTCAGGACGTTCTACGTCCGCCGCTTGTGAACGTGGGTGGCGCTGATGAACACTCTCAAGGTTAGGGTACTTGTAAACATAAATACCCCCGAAAGCAGAAGAATTGACAGCCCTCGCCGTAGCTCAGAGGTAGAGCACCGGACGCGTAATTCGGAGGTCGTGGGTTCGGATCCCACCGGCGGCAGGTGGTTGTTTTTTCTTCTGCTTTTCTAATCAGTTATCTTTAAACGATAACATATTCAGTAATATTCTAAATTGATCAACGCCACAAAATAAATAACTTTAAAAAAAATCCCCTGTGCCCCTTGGGTTCTGTGGCTGTTGGCTTCTGTCATATTTATAACGAGCCCCTCATCCCCTTCCGTTGTTTGCTTAATTGCTTAGCGAGGGCCTCGATTCTGGCAGCCTTGACGCCTTAGGAAGCGTAAGAGGGTTCTCACGCAGCTTCCACCCTCTCCGTTCGATGACGTTCTACGTCACACCTGCGGTAACTCGGGACGTTCTACGTCCGCCGCTTGTGAACGTGGGTGGCGCTGATGAACACTCTCAAGGTTAGGTTACTTGTAAACATAAATACCCCCGAAAGCAGAAGAATTGACAGCCGTCGCCGTAGCTCAGAGGTAGAGCACCGGACGCGTAATTCGGAGGTCGTGGGTTCGGATCCCACCGGCGGCAGGTGGTTGTTTTTTCTTCTGCTTTTCTAATCAGTTATCTTTAAACGATAACATATTCAGTAATATTCTAAATTGATCAACGCCACAAAATAAATAACTTAAAAAAAAAATCCCCTGTGCCCCTTGGGTTCTGTGGCTGTTGGCTTCTGTCACACGCAGTAGAAGTTAGATAAGATACCGGCGGTACAGAAATTGATGACAGCCATTTGTAGAAGCAAACTTCTAGAGCATTCGCACTTCCACTGGGAGAATTGATCACGGCAGCCATTCCATTCCTATTACCCTCCCCCCCCCCCCCTCACATAACTCACGCGCAAGACAACCTTCCTCGCCAGCCGCTGACGGGAGTTTTCAGTCGTGAATCCCAAGACACTGACAACGGCTACAGTGGGCACCGTACATTTTAAGCAAGAGTACACCTATATCGGAGCGGAGTCAAAAGAGAGCAAGCCGTAGTCTAGCGCACTGCCTCTCATAGAAAAGTGTAGTGTAGAGCCGCATTAACCGTCTCATGGAGTTATCACTGTAGAGGCATTAAAGTATACCCTGGTAGATGGGCGTGCGTCGTGGTGTGTTGAAAGTTAGATCAAGAAGAGAACATTGAACTCCAAGAATATTCAATCTCCTTAGGTGACGACTTATATCGCGAGGAAAATTTCTTTGCTCTTGCGTTGCATTAACAGCAGGTTCATCCTTAGATGCGGTCTCCTCATTCCTTGGTAACTTTCAGACATAATCTGCAACGTTGAAACTAACGGTTGTGCCCACAGTTTGTATGGCAGCTAGCGTAGCCCAAGCTCACTATAAGACCTGACATAACGCGACGCTTGCATGCGAACAGCGATTTCATGTTCGCGGTTTTCTTGCACAGGACGCCATGGCGTACAACAAGTTCAACGTTCTGCACTGGCATTTGGTGGACGACCAGTCATGGCCACTCTACTTGGCGGCTTTCCCAAACCTTACTGCGGTGAGCGGCACACGTCTAACTTGCACTTGGCGTGGTCACTGCCTTATTTAAAAGCTTGTTCATCTCTCAACCCCATTTCTCCGCGCACAAACACGCAAACACGCCGTGCATGCAGTCACCGGCCGATTCTTCGGACTCGGTGCGACCCAGAAATTGTCCGAATAATCTACCAGTCCCAAATATCCGTAAACATAGGGAAAATCTGTTTTGTGCGAAAAACCTTCTTTAAAAATTGCGAACATGGCCGCTCCCCACCGGCCGCTTGCAAGCTACATTAGATTAGATATTAGACCGCCTCACGTTGCAGTTTAAAAGGGTGCGACGCAGCCGCACGTCAGGCCGCGAACGAATCAACTGTCTTTCTTTGGACGACGACGCTCGCGAAGACCCAGAGAGGTAAAGCCCGGAATGAAGCAAGCGCCTCTGAAAGTACCCCCCCTCTACCTCCCATTTGCCCCTCATCGCTGGTGGTGCCGTCCAACCAGCGGTGGAGACTGCAGCGCTCTTGTTTTTAACGTTACCGGGAGCTCGCTGTTGACCACCTCGATAGGAACCTCGATGGCACCGAAATGAGCGCCATTGTCACGAGTGACAACAATGAAGAACTAATAGCCAAACCTATCCTAAGCCAGTCCGTCCGATTGACTGTTTAAATCTAAACCGGTACCTTTCACGGTGGCGGAAGGTGCTGTGCGGGAGCAGCTTGTCTGGTATGCCGCAGCTGCAATTTTACCGCTGGGTGCCGAATGGTGCAATTTTACCCGTGGGTGCTTAGCGGCCGGCTTTCGGATGCCGAAGCATAAAGTGCAAATCTCAGGAAAGAGCTGTCCAAGCGCACTCCCTTCTATGAAAGGATGTGCTCTAGAGAACAGCTTAGCCCCTTTTTACTCTGAAATCGGCGTATTAGTGTTTAGAGTGTTCAGACACCTTACGCTGTAACCACTAGGCCGTAGCAGCGAGGGCCTAATGTATCCGGAGGTGCACCCACTGAGTGGTGTTGCGGACTAAGCTGTCGAGCTCACATTTTCGAGGAACGAATTTTGAAAAGATAATGGTATAAAGATACCATGATTATGAAAATAATTACGAAAATTCATAAGTTGCTATTTTGATTACTGCAGTATGGTGGTTCGTGCCAGTGGGTAGTTTGAAGCCATGGAACAAAACAGAAAAATACATACTCCTTAGCTCGGCAGTGCAAGAAAATCTGCCCGCTAATCATGCGCAAAGTTTCGGTCCTGTAAGGAGAAAGTAAAGATCCTCCTCGAGCTGGACAACTCCTAAAACTGATTCGGCAACATGCCTTCGTGTTCCGCATAGGCACTAATCGATATTTTGTGTTAATTAAAGGAGGTATTTAGTGAATTTCAGTGCATATCCACCCAACTAGAGTAATTTACTGTAGTAACTAACGTTCTTAGCGGCTGCCTGTTAGTTCCCAAAAGATTTTTTTATTTCGAAGTCCATACTGTTAAGAATTTTGAAAAAGTGGTTGCTGAAATAGTTAGATTGGTTTATTGGTTTATTCGAGTTTAACGTCTCAGGTTTATTGGTTTATTCGGGTTTAACGTCCCAAAGCAACTCAGGCTATGAGAGACGCCGGTTTATTCGGGTTTAACGTCCCAAAGCAACTCAGGCTATGAGAAACGCCGTAGTGAAGGGCTCCGCAAATTTCGACCTCCTGGGGTGCTTTAATTTGCACTGACATCGCACAGTACACAGGCGTCTAGAATTTCGCCTCCATCGAAATTCAGCTGCCGCGGCCGGGATCAAACCCGCCTCTTTCAAGTCAGCAGCCGAGTGCCGTAACCACTTAGCCACCACGGCGAGGAAATGGTTAAAGAATGAAGCACGAAAAGACAAGGACAAACGAAAAGGTGGACTGGACTGGCGCTGACTGTCACGCCAGTACTGTCCACTTCTTCGTTTGTCCTTGTCTTTCCGCTCTGCATTCTTTAACCATGATCACTGACCAACAAGCCCTAGCAGCTTAAATCACCGGTATTCCACGACATATCAAATCCAAACTACCTTACACACCGTAGCAATGTAGCAGCATTTTCGAGTTTGTAGTGCTTGTTTTGTTTCCTGTCAATGAATTTACCTCCGTTGCTCCAGCTTGCGAGAGCTGTCGGGCCTGCCGCACTGCTTGTTGAGAATACGCACGACCATGCCTCTTTCTCCTTTCCCCCAAGGTGGGCGCGTACTCTAAACGCCACGTGTACTCTGAAGAGGACGTGCGCGGCGTGGTGGAGTACGCTCGGCTGCGAGGCATACGCGTCATCCCCGAGATCGACACTCCGGGACACACGCACGCGCTGGGCCAGGCATTTCCAGGTGGGTCCTTTAAAGCCTGGCACCTTCTGCTATGGTGCGTAGGGGCTTCGTACTCCAACGTAGGCAGACCCTCAGAAAGAGGTCAGGAAGAGCAGCCATTTCAGTATATTGTGCACACTCAGGCTACACTCCGTTTCATACATAGCAGGCAACACTGTAGATACTGCGGAAGTAATGCGTCCGCCAAACCATATTACTCCGCCACTTACCATTCGTTCTTCTCGAAACTCCTCTCAGCGTTTAGGCGAAAACAATGAGCAGTATAAAGCGATCTGGTAGCATTCAAATTTTCGGCGGAAGTTGTGAGGCGCTCAGTGCTCGGGTCCTTTGGCTATAATATGCATTGAGTGCAACTGACTTTTGGGAGGGGATTGAATAGGAGCGATTTTCCCTACCGACCGCGTACCAAACCATCACATGTAATTGTTGCTTTTCAAAGTCTGTTATCAGTCGCAGGACGAAAATGAGGCAAGAGGCGAAACGAAGTTGAGGTGGTGCCAGTCACGGTTTCGCGCTACGAAACATGCTTGCGTTCACTTCGATTATATGGGAAAAAACTGTTTGGGCGTGGAGTTCGTCCGCGCAAATAGGCATGCTAGCTTTGGCAGCGTTGCCTGCTATGTATGGAACAGAGTATATTAGCAATATATGGGCTGTAAAATGTAGATATTACCTGTAAAACGCGTTATTTTCTAGCACGAGTGAGTAAATCGCCTATAGGTGACAAGAATGTTTCAATTTTCCAAATAGATGGGTTAGTGTAGAGATAGCCGTTCATTACGTAGAGAGTTTATGTGCCTTCTTTGAGCAGAAGGTTGCGGAAAACCGAACGTAAGCGCGTTTTTGCGGTTATTCACAGTTCGAAGCCTCCAAGGATAGCGCCCCGCTTTACTGTCAAAATCGAATGCTACCAAAAAGTATTCTATCTTTTTTAAGGCATCAAAACACAACCAATGTAAAAATTTGGAGCAGTTACTTTAGCTCCGGCTTAAGGGCATGACGCGATAGCTATAATGGTTAACGTCCATATGTGCGGAATTTGTCAATCTTGAGTTTACATTTATCGATCCCTGGGAGACATACAACTTCTGGCGCAGGGGTGCTGAGGTTAAGCGATGTCCCTGCGATTGCAGGTGCAGCCACCGGCGTGGCTTGTGCGACCCATGTTGCTCTCTCCGAGCAACCTCTCGCGGCCAATCATTAATTTTACTGACACCTGCCACTGTGGGAAGCTTTCTCGCGATCCGGTGGGCAGGTTCTGATGACGCCACAAGGTCACGTGACCTAGGTTGCTGCTCCGGGGATTTTTCGCTCACAACACCGATACCAACGCCGACGTTGGATTTTCTGCTCAGTGGAAGCCTTAACGCTGTAACGTTAAAAAAGTTTAATGCTGCACAGGTATGTTGACGCAAAAAGAGCATATAAGATCATTGCTCTTACTATACTATTTCAATGGCAACCGTATGCGTCGTTAGTTAAAAGTGCGTCAGCGTGCCTTCTATTCACCTTTCTAGCAATGAACTCTTTTTTGGATGGTTACTTCTAGCTTCTGACCCACTGTCACTTCTCATTATATTAGTTCACTTTTAGAATTTTATTGTGCTTTTTATCTTGGGCTTTATCTTATCTTTTTATCAGCTTTTTAATTTCTTCTCACCAATTTCTTCTCACCAATTCTTCATGCACTTGTGTTTTTTTTTCATGTTGCTATGCACATTTTTCAGGCCATATGAATGCCAATTTTCTCAACCTTTTATCAAACCTCGGCAGGTATTGATAACATCAACTTCTTGATTATTTAGTTTCGCTGGCATAATCGCGCCTGGCATCACTTGGCGGTTACTGAAGTTGAAAGTCGCACTTCTGTCTTCTGATCTCTCCTTTTTACTGTGAACGTTAATTTAGCGCACAGGAGTTCCAAAAACAAGACGATTGCTTCACCAACAGCCGTGACTCATTCATAGTTCATGATCCAAGCCGCAGAAGTGAACAGTAGCTCCCGAGAAAGCGAGCACAGGTAACGGTTCGCGACCTATACCTGCGGGTCTCGTAGCGCTGTTCAAAATTTCGAAGGTCACTCGCACTAAACCAAACACCACCGCAGCTGTCGCAGAACCAACATCATTAACACATGAAATAACACAGCGCCAAAGTGTCTGCGACCGGCGCCGCAATGCAGGCGACAGCGCCCGAGATAACGCGACTGACGGAGTTCGCGAAACTTGCATAACATGCGCGGCAGTTATAACGGCAGCGCGGGTCAGGAATTCAAAAGGAATAGTGAGAGAGAGAAAGGCTTTCTCCTTTCACAACCTTAACCATCTTTAGGGTTAGATCTTTTTATTGCGAAAATAATACTACTCACACTTTCAAGCCTTCTTGTGACCTGGCCGCAGTTACGTTTGACCTTTAGCGGAGTGAATATGGGCGACCAACTCGCTCCTTCAGATAGCCCGGCTGCAGTTACGCCGCGCCGCGCACCTGTGACGCTACTGCCGCTGTGACGTCATACCAGCTGTAGATTATGGGCGAACAACTCGTTCCTTCAGAGAGCACGGCTGCAGTTACGGTGTGTTTGCCGCGCTGCGCACCTGTCGCGTTACTGCCGCTGTGACGTCATACCAGCTGAAGATGATGTTTTCGTTCTCTCAGTCGCAACAGCAGAAAAAAACAAAATATAAAAAAATTACCGAAGACGCTTTGAGTCGTCGCGCAGCGGCGGTCGGTAGCCACGCGTGACCTGTAGGCGCGGCGCACTGCGTTCCAAGACGCTTTGAGTCGTCGCGCAGCGGCGGCCGGTAGCCACGCGTGACCTGTAGACGCGGCGCACTGCGTTCCTTCAGTAGGAGGCGCTGCGCTTTTGCTTTCGCCACCTACCAGGCTTAACCAAAGCTGAGCCCCCGGCAATTTTTCTTTATTACAGCCGCTAGCGCCAAGCCCTCCACTTGCGTTCATAGCCGGCGGGGACACAGTTACGGCTTCAGCGGAGGTTTCTCCAATAAGCCAGCATGGAAGTTTCTTGCGCTTTCCTCCCTCTCATTATTGCAATAACGTCGTTATGGTGGTCTGAAAACTATATCTTACGTAAAGCTGACTAAAGTGGCAGGTAAAAAATGGCGTTCTTCTATGATAACACTAACGAGAATTTTCATATTGCTTGGTGCGAACAAAAATCGCGGACACATTCTGCGCCTGATCATTGCTACTCAAATGCGATATTCTTGGTGGATATCAGGGATGGCGAACGATAGATCAGCGTGATATATTGAACGAAAGAATTATGGGCGTAAAGATTCCCGTCGCGTGCTAAGGTACAAGATTATGAGATATATCGAGCTCCAAAAATACTGACTAGCGTAGTGGGAACGAGAATGAATCTAGCACGCTTGTTTTGAATTGATTAAACACATGTTGATAGATTAGCGTTGTGTAGATGCCATTTCACAGAAGCATATTCTAACGTGGCTCTGTTCAGTAGTGTTTAAGCATATAGTCGCGTGTCAGTGATTAGCGAGGCTTAATAAGGGCTATAGTTCCTTAAGCACCTCGTTAGCATTATATTGTACGCGACTGTGCCGAGTGAAGCCGAAGGTAGGCAGCACGCCTGAATAGTGGAAAGCTGGAACCTCATCAGTAGTACAGTGCTTTATGACGCGCGTGTTGTATGAAAATTTGGAGAGCGTATAAGATCCGGATGAAGACTCTGTCCATGTCCATCTGACGCAGACGCGCTGACGCCCTGCTACGGCAACGGTAGCAGGGGCACCGCTAGCCCGGGCCAGCACGGGGCCTTCGAGATGCTCGATCCGACGAAGAACCTTACCTACAGCCTGGTGCAGAGCCTCATTTCCCAGGTGACCAAATTGTTCAAGGACCGCTACGTGCACCTCGGCATGGACGAAGTTTACTACGATTGCTGGTACGACCGGGAAATCCCGACTGTAATCACGCGCTTGCATAACAATCGAGGCTGGAATAATCGGGTCATCTGCGGATATATTGATTGTTATACTGAAATTGTACATTATATGAAAAAATTACCTTCATAAACTGTTTCCCGCGCAAAAATGATTTTGATCAGAATTTTTGGGTATGATATCTTCAGTTACGGTCGAGTTATCTGCAGTCCCCACCAACAAATTTTAAAATAGAAGCTAGAGAGAAATAAAATAATAGCTGCTCGTTTTATTTCTTCAAGGTAAAAAAAGACATACCCGGGGACGGCAAAGCTGCGTTTATGTCGACTTGATTTATGATAAACCCGAAAAAGCCATGCTAAACTTTTTTTTACAGATAAAGCCTTTGACAATTAAGATAAGGTATATTCAAAAAGGAGACCTTCGAGTCAGGGTTAACACCATCAGTAAAGTATAAAATATACTAACCCGCCGCGGTGGCTCAGTGGTTACAGCGCTCGGCTGCTGACCGCGGAAGACGCGGGTTCGATGCCGGCCGCGGCAGCCAAATTTCGATGAAGGCAAAATTCTAGAGGCCCATGTGCTGTGCAATGTCAGTGCCCGTTAAAGAACCCCAGGTGGTCGAAACTTCCTGAGCCCTTCACTACGGCGTCCCTCATAGCCTAAGTTGTTTTGGGACGTTAAACCCCGATAAACCAAACCAAACCAAACCTATAAAATATACTACCAGTAATATCTGTGCTTAAGAATGACACTTGCCCGCGTTTGTAACGATAAATTTGATTTCCTCCTAACCTGAGGGGGCCAAGGGCTTTGAGGGAACCGTCCATCTGAGCACCTGGGCGTAGTCAGAATCTACGCTGAGAAGCTACGAAGGGCCAGCATTTGACCTAAATCTGTTTAACCAGCCTGCACTGATGCTCGCAGGAGGTCAAGCCCTGAGATCCGGGAGTTCCAGTTGCAGCACAACCTGAAATCCACGAGCGATGTCGAGCAACACTATGTGAGACGCACGCTCAAGAACATAGTCCGGTCTGGCCTAAAGGTCATAATCTGGCAGGACCCCATAGAAAACGGCGTGGAGGTGGGCACACTTCCTTTTTTTTATTGAGTGGAAGTTACTATGAAAAGAGCGCATAACAATGAGTTCTGAAGGAGAAACTTACTACAGGCACCTCTATTCACGGAAACATTCGTCAGAATGAAGCGATATTCCTGGTCGTTTCTCGTGTTTAAAAACAACCTCTGGCTTACCAGAGTGCTTCTTTGTTTTCTTAAGGGCTTAATGTATACTAGCCCATTGATCCTCCAGAAATTATCAATTACCGTTAACTATGAAATATAAAATTAGCCCAGGTTGTCTTCCCCGTGATAACATGCAGATATTGAGTATTTTGAGACGATGGAATGAAGTATGCTATAATGCTCAAAAGCACGCCAAGGCTCTCTATGGCGCATAGAAAATGCCGATAGGAATAGTTATAAAGTTCTTTTCGCAGTTTTTTTTCCGAAGCAGTTAGCTTTACAGATTATGGGGATGTTTTTTAGGTGTTTTTGAATAATCTGGCTAAGCGAAAAAGTGGTATGTACTACCGACGCGCATCTAACAATACTCGGTGAAGAGCATTCTTGCATATGCTTTTCTGTATAGAATTTTGCATTACATCTAAAACTGCTTCGTTCCTGGTGGCTCTGATTCTATTAGCCTCAAGAGAATTTAGTCTTCGACCGTCCAAGTATTCTAAGTTCGCTGTTATCCTTTCCTCATTAACCACAGCGATGGCCGAGTGGTTTAGGCACCCGCCTCGCATGTGGGAGGTGCAAGGTTCGATCCCTTGGCCAGCCGGGTGCGCATCTTTGATGCAGTGGGTAGAAGCTTTCCGCGGACCTGGAGCTGGTGTTCTCTCGAGTGAGATTGTTGGAAACCGAATCTTTCGCTCAACCTTGCGTAAATAAAAATACCTTGTGTCATGGCGTTCACGGGCCAAAGTTGCCCTTGCCCCAATAAAGTTCAACACCATCATCATCCTTCTTCTATTTGACATTCTTCACTTATTTTCCCTCTAACAATACATTCACTTTCTGTTTCCACTGCGGGCTACTGCTCTGCAGCTACTCTTCCTTTCCCATCCTTCGTTCGGCTGAATTCTACAGTATTTAAATATAAACGTGGGCTAGTTATGCATTGTTGCCGTAGCTTGTACGCGGCTTTAAAATTTCCACATTGCACTCTTTCACCTCTCCTGTAATTCAGAAGCATAACGGTCATTCTGAATTTTTTTTTCTCGTACACTCAGTTTTTCCATCCTACAATCTGCGGTTATATTTTGCCTTTCACTCTCCTCAGAACTGTGCCTTTTTTTACCCTCTTTTTCCCGAGCCGTGACTTCGGCTAGCAGTCGTGGCCGCGGGCAGCCTCTTGTCTACTACTTGAAGTCTATTCTAAAGCTTTTGTTTCTAGTTCGTTTCATCTAGCAGGGCAGAATGGTGGGCCTGTTGGTAAGGCATGTCAAGGGAGAAAACCAGCCAAAAAAGACGGAAACACAAGAAGAGAACGACACAGGACAACGGCTGGACTAACAACTGAATTTTTCATTGAGTACAGACCGCCAGGTAATCACCACGCATGCGCCAAGGCAACACTCAAACATGATCACTTAAATAATCAAATTCTTTTGCCGTTAATGTTATCGATGGTGAGCTGACGCAAGCATCACCATGTTTGGCAATCTGGAAGGCCTCAAAGATTTCACGAGCCTTCCGTGTTTTTCCGCAGCCCAGGATGGTGACATCTGCGAAACGTGGGGAACATTTTCCGGGACATCTACTGCAATGCAGAGCAAGATTACCATCTTCACCAGCGCCGACTTTTGTTCTGTGCTTGCGCAACCTCTCGTTCACACAGTCCCCTGTCTGACCTATGTAAAATTTTACAATGTTAAGAAAGTCGCCGAGCGCCAGGGGGTCAATTTGGTGTTTTCTGCGCCAGTTAAGCTTTCAGGTCTTTGCGCACGAATTATGCCTGGCGGAAATAAGAAGCGTTGCACGACCAAACATAGAACTATGTACACAACGTGCCGGACCGAAGGAATCTACAAGATTCCACTGACCTGTGGAAAATTTTACATAGGTCAGACAGGGGACTGTGTGAACGAGAGGTTGCGCAAGCACAGAACAAAAGTCGGCGCTGGTGAAGATGGTAATCTTGCTCTGCATTGCAGTAGATGTCCCGGAAAATGTTCCCCACGTTTCGCAGATGTCACCATCCTGGGCTGCGGAAAAACACGGAAGGCTCGTGAAATCTTTGAGGCCTTCCAGATTGCCAAACATGGTGATGCTTGCGTCAGCTCACCATCGATAGCATTAACGGCAAAAGAATTTGATTATTTAAGTGATCATGTTTGAGTGTTGCCTTGGCGCATGCGTGGTGATTACCTGGCGGTCTGTACTCCATGAAAAATTCAGTTGTTAGTCCAGCCGTTGTCCTGTGTCGTTCTCTTCTTGTGTTTCCGTCTTTTTTGGCTGGTTTTCTTCCTTGACGTCTCATCTAGGTTCCAAATATGAGATGGTAGTGTGGCTTTTCTTACGTCTTAAGCGTTTGTATTTTGTGTGCAGCACGGATGGCTTGCACATGAATTCTGTATACTCTGTTCTCCGGCTCAAAAACCTTGGGCGATCCAAATCCATCATACTCTCAAAACCTTCACACATGTCTTAATTGTCAGTAACGACTGTTGCCCCTGTAGTGCCGCTGCAGCAAGGAATAAAGCACAGCGTACGAAGCACATGTTATGTGGAGTATTCAACAGCCAAAATAAACATTGCACTGTTCTATCGATTCAAGAATTTTTCGCCTTGAAAAGAAATACTTTCTAACAGTTAGCGCTGAATATGAACCACAAAATATTCATACCGATATTGCCAGAAATCAAAAATTTCCTTCCCCTGTCCTTCATAGCCCAAAGGAACTTGTACTTAGTGTTAAACAGCCCAGAGTAATCACTTCACTCTGCGCGAGCAATGTAAATTAGTGGTGGTTACAGGGATGGAGCTCACGTTCGAGTGTACGAACTGCTTTCTGTTCTAGAAATATCAACCAGTGGTGGTTGCGGGAACATGTTGTACTCTACGGATCTGTAGCCGCTATGCGAAACTAGCAGAGTTACAGGACAATAGTTTGCTGCACACTCAGAACGCGAAACTCCGCGGCCACCCAAGGTGTGAGCGCGCTGTGCTGCCGTGCCTTATTTCAGTTCTATTTCGCGTTCGCAGGCGTCGCCCAACGCCACGGTGGTGCAGGTGTGGAAGGCGGGTGCCTGGCACGACTTTGTTGCCTCCATAGCTCGCCGCGGGTACGAGATGGTGGTGTCCAGTTGCTGGTATCTCGACCTTTATGAGAACTTCAGGGACTGGAGGCACTACTATGCTTGCGATCCCAGGGAGTTCTCTGGTGAGACGGCACACTTCGCCACGTCTGTGAACATTGGTGTTAGGTCTCTTTTCTAGGCCCTGCATGTTTATGAGTGTTTGATAACCCGGCAGATATCAAGACCAAAAAGATTATCACGCGCTATCAACAGGATAACCACGTGATAAGCACGCGTTCATTCTGTCGCGAGAGCAGAGAGCCACATACTTTACAATTACGCAATATGCTGCACTTGTCCGCAGAGGAAGCGAGATTTTATAGCCATCGCTGGAAAAGGGGCTCGCCCGAAGGTAAATGTGGCGCTTTCTTAGTACATCGTAGGCAAAAAGCACGCTTTCTCTACCGTTCCATTCCTATGCTGTATCCGCTAGGCCGCTACCGGACGAGAGTTGGGCACAAGATCGGAGTTGGGCACAACTTATCTGCCGTCCGCCAGGGCTGCCTGTCTAAGAATTGAGTACCGACCTACTCGCCCAGCAACATACCTTGCATGAACTGATGAGCTCTCTCGTGTAATAGAGGCAGGACGTGGGGGAAGGGGGGGGGGGGGGGTGTTGCGCACGTCCTTTACGGTCACTGCTTCGTCGTGAAGGGAGTAGAAAACTGTCCGAGTTCCTTTAACGGTACTAAAAGCACTTGACAAGGTTTATAGCGTCGGTTGACAGCGGTACGAAGACATGAATTTCAACAACAGCACAAGGTAAGCACGCCTTCCTGGAGCTCTACACGTTACTGCCGCAGCAAGATGCGGACTCGTAATATCAACATCACCATATGCCTAACTATGCTCATTGTAGAAAATAGGCCCCTCCAATATATGAGTCAGATTAAAAGGAGGTGAGACTTACCTAATAAACAAATGGACTTTTAGATTTTACAACATTCAGATAGAGCGTTTCTTTAGCTTTCAGAAAACACATTACACGTGGATATCCCGACGTTAAAACACCTTTCTTCAACCTTTCTTACGGTCATGTCGAGCGGAAGGCCGGCAGTTTTGAGAGACTTTATCTGCATTTTCGTCAAGACAGCAGTTCAGGACTGATATTTACCTCCTTCTCAGTAAGTACAAGGCATAAAAAAACAAAATTTTCCGCTAATTTCTATAAATTCCTCTTACATAAGCCGAACTAGGACCATTACCATGAAAATCTTAATTTTGTTTCGCTCCTAGCGCATTATTTCAGTTCTGGTTGTGTATGAGAAGGGTTTCAACTCATAAAAATTTGACTAGGAAAGAAAAGTACCTAAGTGAACAGAATAAAAATGAGCAATACAAACAAAGTACTTTATCTAATTTCGATCTTTAATGCAAGCTGTATCCATTTAGCAGATTCCTAGCAAAATTAGTAGCAATAGCTTTTAGTACTACTACTACATACCGAATATTTGAAAACCGTTGCCAACCCACATTAACCTTGCCCCTGTAAAAGCTGCGTCCACTCATCATCATCATCAGCAGCATGACTACGCCCACTGCAGGGCAAAGGCCTCTCTCATGTCTCTCCAATTAACCCTGTCCGCAAATTTACAATACAATATCTCCGCAAATTTTAGTGATATAATAAGGGATCCCTTTCATTCGGTTCTATTTCATTGTACTTATTCGCCGACTCGCTCTTCACCGATATTGACGGTATGGCAGTGCCTAAGTTTATGACGAAGAGATAAAAAGGAATAGAATTAGAATGAGAATGAGATCCTCGCGTTGCACCAACTCACTCCTGAATGAAATACGCCACTCACTAATGAATTGTGGAGGCAAGTGGTTCATTTCACATCGGTGGCGCAGTAAATCAATAGGCCTATCACTGCAACACTTACTCGTGACTGGGCAAGAGCTTTGTTCCGATAGAACGCAGCTATATTTTTGCAGATAGAGACGAAGTCCTTCATGAAAGCTTGTCGTGCTAACGTGGAAATGTGACGACAGGGCCACAAGGGGGGACTGTTGTGCTGAGCGCGCCATATTGTCCGCAGACACATCGAAGGAGCAGCGTCTGGTGCTGGGTGGAGAGGCGTGCATTTGGGCGGAGTACGTTGACCGGACTAATCTGCTTCCCAACTTGTGGTAAGAGCGCAGTCGCCTACCGATACTTTTTTTCAACATGGAAAGCTTACAGCTGCAATCTCCCGCCATCTCAGTCGAACGCTGTTGTGAAATCACCCCCCCCCCCCCCCCCCCCCCAGGTAGTGCCAAAAGCAACACCGAATTCTCATTTTCAACGACCGACTCTATCGCCTTACATACTATGCACGTGATTGTATTCACTCCTTGTGAACAAAGTTGATACCGCACAATGCACTTTGCCAACTTTTTGGCTGAATGAAAGGCTGCGAGTTAGATCACCAGATCGCTATAACTTCCGCTTTAACCAAGTGCGTCCAAGTTAACTAATGAAGGAAAATGTAGTAAGGAAGCTCCTTGTCCCCCTTGATTGTTTATGTGATAAGTTTGGTTTATGATTTATGGGAGTTCAACGGGTGCGAAGCCGACTGCGGCGGCCACGTTTCGATGGAGGCGGAACGCAAAAGGTGCCCGTGTGCTGTGCGCTGGCAGGGCAGGTTAAAGATATCCAGGTGGCCGAAATTATTCCGGAGACCTCCACTACACCTCCACTACGGCACCTCTTTCTCTCTTTCTTCTTTCACTCCCACCTTCCTTCTATATGTCGCGGTTTAGGTGTCCAACGAGATATCTGAAATACACTGCACCATTTCCTTTCCTCAAAAACCAATTTACAATATATGAGGGAAGTAAAGTTCCACAGGTTCTTCTACTCTCCTTGCACCAGCGGTGCCCCGCCAGAGACGGGTTGGTTTCAACTCGAAGACTGAAGCTCTTCGCACCAGGGGTGCCCGTCAGAGACGGTCTCAAGATGTGTTGACACGCAGGGATAAAAAAAGGCAATAACTGAAGATTTATATACAGATATTTACAGGATGTACAGAAGTTTAGACACTCGAGACAAATTAAACGGCAAAAGGACAAACAACAACAAAAAGGTGGATCTGGCTAATACTAGGGGAGGCCCCTAACTCGGCGTAGCCGAAGATGCGTTGCATCTCACCTTAGCGCAGAACCCCCTTTTTGTTGTTGTTTGTCCTTTTGCCGTTTAATTTGTCTCGAGTGTCTAAACTTCTGTACATCCTGTAAATATCTGTATATAAATCTTCAGTTATTGCCTTTTTTTATCCCTGCGTGTCAACACATCTTGAGACCGTCTCTGACGGGCACCCCTGGTGCGAAGAGCTTCAGTCTTCGAGTTGAAACTAGAGATGTGAAGGCCTGAAAAAAACACTGCAATTTTTGAAAAAAACCGGTTTTTTTCGTTTTTTTCAGACGAAAAAAAATGGAAAGAAACATCGTAAATTTCACAATGCAATTTCAAGGTTCTATGATTTCTTGCTTTCAGTTTAGGTTTTTGTTTTTGCTTTGAAAACCATAACAGTTTGCATCGTTGAACGATTGGAGAGCAGTCGTCATCGCCGGTGCCAGGTAGTGCTTTTAAAGCGTACGTGCGGCGAGTACGCGGGTTGAAGGCCAGGTCACATATAAGATCCAGGCTTGACTAAAAAACACACTAATACTTGACCTCACGGCTGAAGTAGAACAAAATGACTGCAAATTCTAGAGCGCGACACACACGGCATAAATAGCATAGGCTGCTGTGCACGTAAGCCGTTCCAGCCAAATACAAGCCTGGCTTCTTGATTTCCAACGTAGCAGAGTACAGGACACCCGCAGGAATTTGATCCAGTACAGGGGTCTGGGACTCAGCGAAGCACGTGGCCCCATCTACCTGGTGGCAAGGCCTTTGCACCAACCAGCCGCTAACTCCTCTGGCTTGCCGACTGCTTCAGATACCACCATCATCCGCCAGCTGCGAACGAAACTGGTCACGTTTCGGAAACGTCCATACAAGGATTCGCAACAGGCTTTCAGGAGACCGCGTTCGAAAGCTCGTGTATGTGCAGTCGAACCTAGCTGTGGACACAACTTCAATCCACGCTGCTTCGCGTAGTGCCGCATCCAGCGGCAGTGACTCTGAATCCGATATGGAGTGTCTTATAGATCAGTTTTCATGTTCCCTTTGTCGGTGCAATAGAACAAGAAGTTCGTTCCACAAATACGATATTTATATCTCCATATTCGCCTGGAGTGCAAATAATTATTTATCTTTTCGGTGCAATAGAACAAGAAGTTCGTTTCAGAATATGGCATTTATAACAAGCCGCCGCGGTGGCTCAGCGGTTATGGTGCTCGGCTGCTGACCCGAAAGACGCGGGTTCGATCCCGGCCGCGGCGGCTAGAATTTCTTTGGAGGAGAAATTCTAGAGGCCCGTGTACTGTGCGATGTCAGTGCACGTTAAAGAACCCCAGGTGGTCGAAATTTCCGGAGCCCTCCACTACGGCGTCTCTCATAGCCTTAGTCGCTTTGGGACGTTAAACCCCATAAACCAACCAACCAGCATTTATAACAGCATATTCGACTGAACTTCGGAGCATTATTATTGATCGTTGTGCTGTTGCGAATAAATCTGTTTTTAACACGTTTTTCAAAATTTCCAATTTGTCATGAAAAAAACCCTGAAAAGAATGGTTTTTTTCATGCCGTTCAAAATTTCTTGAAATTTTACATCTCTAGTTGAAACCAACCCGTCTCTGGCGGGGCACAGCTGGTGCAAGGAGAGTAGAAGAACCTGTGGAACTTTACTGGCGCAGTCGACAGGATCCTGCGGCCATCGGAAGACGGCGCAGGAAGAAGACAAGGCAGGGAGAAAGGTGACGACAAGGCGACAGGTCAGCGTTCGTGAACGGACCTGCGGAGACATGGCGGCAAGGACGCAAGGACCACGGCAGTAGTCCAGCGACGCGGGACTGCGTCCGGTCAAGGAAGCAGCGCGTCGGGAACTCGACGATCACCGGCGGCGGACCAGCGGCGTGCGACAGCTCATCGCAGCATCCGGGGAAAGTGGCGGTGGACCCCGACGCCAAGGAGCTGGCAATGCGGATCGACGCATCGAAACCGTGAGTTTCCTTGGTCGCATTGTTCACGTCCCTGTGTTCGAGCTGGTAGGACAGTTGAGGGATACGGAAGGCGGTATGGAGAGCTATCCATGCCGGCCCTCACTCGATGTGAGGTGCCAGGTTGAGTTAGCGAAGGCGCGCTTAGCGGACCTTCAGGCTCAACTCGCGAAAGTGAATGGCGGAAAGGCGGTGCTTCGCGAGGAAGAACCTCAGGATGTAAAGTATGTCTTGATGGTTATAGAAGCAAGACGCCAGCAGGTAGAGCTCGAGATCTCTAGGATCAAGGAGAGCAGAAGAGCCAGTCAATCAGCCAGGGAGAACTTGCCCGAGTCCCGAGTGGAGAGGCCGCCTGTGCTGGAACGCGAAGGCAAAGACCTGTCAAGCACAGGTCAAGAAAACAGCCAGGCAGAAGAAAAGAGGGAGCCAGCTTTCCACGAAACTGTAATCTCTCGTGAAGAAAGTGTCGTGACGGAACGCAGCGTCGCGGTATTCGAGGCGGTGAACGCGCACTCCGACGATCCAGCTGCACAAGTTAGCTCAACCCCTAATGAGACCAGGGACGCGGACGCGAGTTCAGGATTGTTGGAAGTCACTCTGACAATTCCGAAAACGCAGTCCCAAGCAAGCTGTGAAAAAGAGCATTTCGTGCAGCAGGAAACGGTCGGTGAGGACAGACGTCAGATCGGCGAGCGAGTGAAAGGAGGAAGTCTGGCGTCGCTGCAACCGCACACTGTGTCGGGCATAGGGTATGAAGTGCCCCATAGCGTTGATAGTGGCAGGAGCTTTCCATCCGAGGCAAAGAACGAAGGTTGGCCTGATGGGCCGACGGGACCGAGCGCCACGCATTTGTTGAACGCACCCGGTGTGTGCCCGACCAGGTCAGTTGAGGACCCGGAGATGCGTGGCGACTTGCCGCAAGGCAAATTAGGGTCAAGCGACTGCGATGGAGCTCATGCAGCCTCAGACTATGCCACGAAGCCGGCAAGCGCCGATCAAGCACGGAGCGGCAATTTCAAAGTTTGCTCGTTCAGTAAAGGTGCAGATGGCCCCGGGCGAGGTGGAGTGGCAGGAGGCAGGTGCGTGGCTTTCACGCTGAAAGTCGACGCGAGGAACAGTATGTTCCGTGCTAAAGGTCGGCATATCAAGTGTAGCGAGACTGACTGTACTGCTATATTTGGACGGGCCAGGGGCTATGCTCTTTACGCACCACGCGTGTCGTACTGGTGCGCCGGAGAGAGAGTGCTCTCAAGTGCGTCGCATGGTCAGAGATTTTCACCTATCGATGACCAGGACGTTTTTGATCCTGGAGGGCACCGTCTTTTCAGTTCACGCCCCGTTGTGGGGCCAGCCTAATGAGTGAGTTACCGTTTAGGCGTTAATTGTGTTACTGACAACACGTGGTGGCTCGAAACGCACACAGGGACGCTCGGTGCGACTAAGGAGGCTCACGTGGCCACTTACGGACGTCGTGCGAGTGCTACTGAACGCTCAAGTTGCGAGTGTCTGTGTGTGTGTGTGTGTGCTCGTTCGCAAGCAGGACGAGGGTGTCCACTTGGAGGTGGTGAACTGAGTGCAACGCACCAACTTGGACGCTGTATTACGGCGCACGGCAGGCATGCCACTGTGTGTATTTTAGTGTGCAATTTGCCTATGTTTTCTTGGTGCCTTAAGCATTTTCCTTAATGTTGTGTTGTCGCCCATGTGCATTTTTTGCTTTTGGTTTTGTTTGTGCCAGTGTTAGTGTATCCGCGGCATGTAACCCACAGGGTGGTTTTGTGACCCGTACCGATCCCTTTGTTATAATTCTAAAAGTGCCATTTGAGCCCTTTGTAGAATCTTGGGAAGGGCGTGTAAGGTATCGGTAGCGTTCGCGGGGGTAATCGGAACGCGGCTGGGGGCACTCAAAGCGGAGCGTCTCCTTTCTTGGAACGCGGCCGCTCGCGAACGCGCCGGGAAGTACGGGTGTCCACCCCACCCGCGGTACCGATTCGCACACGTGCTGGCACGGATGCGTATTTGTGTTTGTTTTTATTTTGTGGTGGAGAGGGTTCTTCACCTTACGGGAGCTGGAGGGCTGGTCAGGCTCTCCCTAAACCAATCATGTGAACATTGTAAAATGATTGGAAGCCACGAAATGTGGGCCGGGCCTTTAGGGCTTTAAAACCGGGCCCCGGAGCTGGAAGCGGGGTTCTGCGCTAAGGTCAGATGCAACGCATCTTCGGCAACGCCGAGTAGGGGCCTTCCCCTAGTATTAGCCAGATCCACCTTTTTGTTGTTGTTTGTCCTTTTGCCGTTAATTTGTCTCGAATGCCTTAACTTGTGTGTGCAATGTAAATAGCTGTACATAAATCTTCAGTTATTGCCTTTTTTATCCCTGCATCTCAACTGATCACAAGACCGTCGCTGACGGGGCACCGCTGGTGCGAAGATCGAGCTTCAGTCTTCGAGTTACCAACCGTTTCTGGCCGCCATGTCTCCGCAGGTCCGTTCACGAACGCTGACCTGTCGCCTTGTCGTCACCTTTCTCCCTGCCTTGTCTTCTTCCTGCGCCGTCTTCCGATGGCCGCAGGATCCTCGTCGACTGCGCCAGTAAAGATCAGGTTCTTTCGTCTTCCTTGCACCTGAGGTGCCCCGCCAGAAACGGTTGGTAACTCGAAGACTGAAGCTCGATCTTCGCACCAGCGGTGCCCCGTCAGCGACGGTCTTGTGATCAGTTGAGATGCAGGGATAAAAAAGGCAATAACTGAAGATTTATGTACAGCTATTTACATTGCACACACAAGTTAAGGCATTCGAGACAAATTAACGGCAAAAGGACAAACAACAACAAAAAGGTGGATCTGGCTAATACTAGGGGAAGGCCCCTACTCGGCGTTGCCGAAGATGCGTTGCATCTGACCTTAGCGCAGAACCCCGCTTCCAGCTCCGGGGCCCGGTTTTAAAGCCCTAAAGGCCCGGCCCACATTTCGTGGCTTCCAATCATTTTACAATGTTCACATGATTGGTTTAGGGAGAGCCTGACCAGCCCTCCAGCTCCCGTAAGGTGAAGAACCCTCTCCACCACAAAATAAAAACAAACACAAATACGCATCCGTGCCAGCACGTGTGCGAATCGGTACCGCGGGTGGGGTGGACACCCGTACTTCCCGGCGCGTTCGCGAGCGGCCGCGTTCCAAGAAAGGAGACGCTCCGCTTTGAGTGCCCCCAGCCGCGTTCCGATTACCCCCGCGAACGCTACCGATACCTTACACGCCCTTCCCAAGATTCTACAAAGGGCTCAAATGGCACTTTTAGAATTATAACAAAGGGATCGGTACGGGTCACAAAACCACCCTGTGGGTTACATGCCGCGGATACACTAACACTGGCACAAACAAAACCAAAAGCAAAAAATGCACATGGGCGACAACACAACATTAAGGAAAATGCTTAAGGCACCAAGAAAACATAGGCAAATTGCACACTAAAATACACACAGTGGCATGCCTGCCGTGCGCCGTAATACAGCGTCCAAGTTGGTGCGTTGCACTCAGTTCACCACCTCCAAGTGGACACCCTCGTCCTGCTTGCGAACGAGCACACACACACACACACAGACACTCGCAACTTGAGCGTTCAGTAGCACTCGCACGACGTCCGTAAGTGGCCACGTGAGCCTCCTTAGTCGCACCGAGCGTCCCTGTGTGCGTTTCGAGCCACCACGTGTTGTCAGTAACACAATTAACGCCTAAACGGTAACTCACTCATTAGGCTGGCCCCACAACGGGGCGTGAACTGAAAAGACGGTGCCCTCCAGGATCAAAAACGTCCTGGTCATCGATAGGTGAAAATCTCTGACCATGCGACGCACTTGAGAGCACTCTCTCTCCGGCGCACCAGTACGACACGCGTGGTGCGTAAAGAGCATAGCCCCTGGCCCGTCCAAATATAGCAGTACAGTCAGTCTCGCTACACTTGATATGCCGACCTTTAGCACGGAACATACTGTTCCTCGCGTCGACTTTCAGCGTGAAAGCCACGCACCTGCCTCCTGCCACTCCACCTCGCCCGGGGCCATCTGCACCTTTACTGCACGAGCAAACTTTGAAATTGCCGCTCCGTGCTTGATCGGCGCTTGCCGGCTTCGTGGCATAGTCTGAGGCTGCATGAGCTCCATCGCAGTCGCTTGACCCTAATTTGCCTTGCGGCAAGTCGCCACGCATCTCCGGGTCCTCAACTGACCTGGTCGGGCACACACCGGGTGCGTTCAACAAATGCGTGGCGCTCGGTCCCGTCGGCCCATCAGGCCAACCTTCGTTCTTTGCCTCGGATGGAAAGCTCCTGCCACTATCAACGCTATGGGGCACTTCATACCCTATGCCCGACACAGTGTGCGGTTGCAGCGACGCCAGACTTCCTCCTTTCACTCGCTCGCCGATCTGACGTCTGTCCTCACCGACCGTTTCCTGCTGCACGAAATGCTCTTTTTCACAGCTTGCTTGGGACTGCGTTTTCGGAATTGTCAGAGTGACTTCCAACAATCCTGAACTCGCGTCCGCGTCCCTGGTCTCATTAGGGGTTGAGCTAACTTGTGCAGCTGGATCGTCGGAGTGCGCGTTCACCGCCTCGAATACCGCGACGCTGCGTTCCGTCACGACACTTTCTTCACGAGAGATTACAGTTTCGTGGAAAGCTGGCTCCCTCTTTTCTTCTGCCTGGCTGTTTTCTTGACCTGTGCTTGACAGGTCTTTGCCTTCGCGTTCCAGCACAGGCGGCCTCTCCACTCGGGACTCGGGCAAGTTCTCCCTGGCTGATTGACTGGCTCTTCTGCTCTCCTTGATCCTAGAGATCTCGAGCTCTACCTGCTGGCGTCTTGCTTCTATAACCATCAAGACATACTTTACATCCTGAGGTTCTTCCTCGCGAAGCACCGCCTTTCCGCCATTCACTTTCGCGAGTTGAGCCTGAAGGTCCGCTAAGCGCGCCTTCGCTAACTCAACCTGGCACCTCACATCGAGTGAGGGCCGGCATGGATAGCTCTCCATACCGCCTTCCGTATCCCTCAACTGTCCTACCAGCTCGAACACAGGGACGTGAACAATGCGACCAAGGAAACTCACGGTTTCGATGCGTCGATCCGCATTGCCAGCTCCTTGGCGTCGGGGTCCACCGCCACTTTCCCCGGACGCTGCGATGAGCTGTCGCACGCCGCTGGTCCGCCGCCGGTGATCGTCGAGTTCCCGACGCGCTGCTTCCTTGACCGGACGCAGTCCCGCGTCGCTGGACTACTGCCGTGGTCCTTGCGTCCTTGCCGCCATGTCTCCGCAGGTCCGTTCACGAACGCTGACCTGTCGCCTTGTCGTCACCTTTCTCCCTGCCTTGTCTTCTTCCTGCGCCGTCTTCCGATGGCCGCAGGATCCTCGTCGACTGCGCCAGTAAAGATCAGGTTCTTCTTCTTCTTCTTCTTTGCACCATAGGTGCCCCGCCAGAGACGGTTTGTTCCAACTGGAAGACTGAAGCTCTTCGCATCAGGGGTGCCCGTCAGAGACGGTCTTGTGTTCAGTGGAGACGCAGGGGTAAGGCGAACACTTCAAATTTTATGTACAGCAATTTACAATAGATACAAGTTCAGGCACTAGACACATTAAGCAGCAAAAAGGACAAACAACAACAAAAAGGTGGATCTGGCTAATACTAGGGGAAGGCCCCTACTCGGCGTTGCCGAAGATGCGTTGCATCTGACCTTAGCGCAGAACCCCGCTTCCAGCTCCGGGGCCCGGTGTTAAAGCCCTAAAGGCCCGGCCCACATTTCGTGGCTTCCAATCATTTTACAATGTTCACATGATTGGTTTAGGGAGAGCCTGACCAGCCCTCCAGCTCCCGTAAGGTGAAGAACCCTCTCCACCACAAAATAAAAACAAACACAAATACGCATCCGTGCCAGCACGTGTGCGAATCGGTACCGCGGGTGGGGTGGACACCCGTACTTCCCGGCGCGTTCGCGAGCGGCCGCGTTCCAAGAAAGGAGACGCTCCGCTTTGAGTGCCCCCAGCCGCGTTCCGATTACCCTTGCGAACGCTACCGATACCTTACAAGGGACGCTCCAGAAATTTCGACCACCTGGGGTTCTTCAACGTGCACTGACATCGCACAGCACATGGGCCTCTAGCATTTGACCTCCATCGAAATGCAGCCGCCGCGGCCGTTATCGAACCCGCATCTTTTGGGTCAGCAGCCGAGCGTCATGACCACTCAGCAAACGCGGCGGCTTCATGGCTTCAGAATAGCGTTTAAAATCGGAACAAGCCCATTCTGCAGTACCCGTGCCGTGTGACACTTAAACTATATTGTTGCGAAGCGTATTGCATGGGAAACTGTTAGCTTTAACACGCCAGCAAAGGTCTGGAAGCGTACAGACGGCAAACGAGAAAAATCGGCCGGAGCTGCTTCGCTCGTTTCGGCCCTAGAGTTCCGATTTTGTTCAAGAAAGTGGGCACTGGTGCCAAATCTACCTTTCCGTGCCGCAGTATTTTGAGCGTACTCACTTCTTTTTCACTTTGATGCGCAGGCCGAGGGCCTCGGCTGTGGCGGAGCGTCTGTGGAGCAGCCGCGAGTTGAACAGCCCTGATCGGGCTGCCTGGAGGCTGAATGCGCACCGCTGTCGCATGCTCAGGTCAGTTGGCCGCAGTTATATACCGGGTGTTTCAGGGAAGACAATTTTCATAAATAGGCTTTATTGGGTAAAAATAAGGCCTTTGCGGCTTGGTATTGCCAGGGTTGACAGACACCAGAAAATGGGTGAATTATCTTGACTAGTAAGCTGGTCGACTAATTTCTATCAATTAACTTCTTAACTACTTGAGTTAGGAGCCTGGTTACAATTAGAGGTTTTGTAGCCGGTCGTTAGTAGCCGCCATATCAGCTTTTCAAATTTCGGAAGCGCGATTACGCTCAGTGCTGTGGCCCAATGAATTTCAGCGACAACGTGCCAAAATACATGCGCGTTCGAAGAGCACGCAGGCAAAGCAACCCCTCTAGTGCACGTAGCTATAGTCGAAATAGCAAAATTTTGTCGAGTCACAGCGCCGAGGGTAATTGCGTTTTCGAAATTCTAGAAACTTGTATGGCGGTCACTAACGACTGGCTACAAATCTCTAGATGCAACCAGGTGGCTAAATCTAATAGTTACAAAGTTAATTATTATAAATTAGTTAACCAGCTGACTTGTTATAATGATTCACCGTTTTTGTGGTGTCCGCAAACCATACCTTTACCCAAAAATCGTATTTTTTTTTAAATTTCTTACTCTTCCTTGAAACACTCGATATTACTTGCATTGAATGCCAGCAGCGCTTGCATAGCGTACAAGTTTTTTATGCTGATGTAATTTAGAAAGTAGTACTACAGAATGTCAGAAACACGCTTCATGCAAGCACGCTTCATGTATACACATATTTGGAAAAAGTTCAGGGGAATCCCCCAAGAACGAGTAGATAAGGGAGCAATTTTTTGCATCCACGCAAGCGCAGTCACAGGGCTACAATGAAAAACATTGGCTGTGGTTTAGCTCTGGTTAAACCTCGATTGGATTGGAAAACGTTTATTGTCAGCACTGAGCCCTAGTGGGCATTATACTAGGTGGCTTCGAGCCCATGGCTCTTGGCGACCTTGTGAGCCCACTCAGTGGCCCGGACTTGCGTCAACGGGTCTGAGCTGGCCAGTATAGCCTCCCACCGCTCTAGAGAAGGGACTGGTAGTAGGTCCGCCGGTGGCGGCGCCTTTTTGCAGCTCCATAAAATGTGGTCATATCCGGCTATCTCGCCGCATTGTTTGCAAGTAGCGTTGTATTGTGTTGGATACATGTGTGCTAGTCTCGACGGGCTAAAGAAGGCTCGCGTCTGGAGCCGACGCCACGTTACCTCCTGGCTTTTGTCGAGCTTTTTGTCTGGTGGCGGATAGATCCTCCTTTCCAGTTTAAACTGATTGGTGTATTCGTGAAATTATATGAATGCATCTCTCGTGAAATTTGGGGACTCGACCCGGCTCACTGCTCGGCTGACATAACCTCGAGCTATACTGTGAGCCAACTCGTTTCCCCTGTTCCCCGAGTGTGCCGGCACCCATATTAGTTCCACCTCTCTTTGGTCCCAGTCTTTATGGCTTAATATTTGTTCTGCCTCCTGGGAGATCATACCCCGCGCAAAATTGTTGATAGCCACCTTGGAGTCGCTAATTATGGTGACTTCTTCGGTGCTGGCCATTGCCATGGCGATAGCCGCCTCCTCCGCTGTCCCTGAGTTTTTTGTTTTGACCGAACCGGCCGTTAATGTTTCACCTGAGTCGTTCACCGCCACGACCACAAAGGAGTCGCCTCCTTCGTATTCCGCCGCGTCTACATAGGTTGTGTGTTCCGAGCCTTCGAGCTTGGCTTCAAGGGCCTTTGCTCTGGCTCTCCTCCTGCCTTCGTGAAAAGCAGGGTGCATGCTTTTTGGAAGTGGTTTAATAGTGAGTAAATTTCTAACTTTGGTCTGTAATTTTGCCTGCGCGTTTCTTTCCGGAATTTTATCATGTAATCCTAGGTTGCTCAGGATCTTTCTCCCCGGGGGTGAGGTCGCAAGCCTCCTTAATTGCGCAAATATATGTGCCTCGCATAGTTCCGTGGTGGTGTTGTAGATCCCCAGTTTAAGAAGTCTATCCGTAGGAGTGCAGTGGGGCAGCCCCAATGCTGCTTTATATGCCTGCCTTATGATCCCATCTATTTTGTTCTGTTCCGCCAGCCCTAGCTTGAGGTAGGGAACTGCGTAAACTATTCTGCTTATCACGAAAGCCTGAACCATTCGGCAGAGATCTTTCTCTTTGACTCCCCGTCTTTTGTTAGCTATTCGCCTTATGAGCCTGGTTGTCATGTTAATTGTGGACTTAAGCCTGTTTATTGTCTCTGTGTTCTGTCTATTGTCCTGTATTATAAGTCCTAGGACCCTGATTTTGTCAACTCTGGCTACCGGAGTCTCATTTACCAGTACGTGAATGTCTCCTGCGTTGGTATCGCGTTTGCTAGCCTTCCGGATCACCAGAAGTTCGGATTTGCTTGGCGAGCATTTAAGTCCTGCCCATTCCGCGTATTCCTGGACAATATCGATCGCGTGTTGGAGATTTTGTTCTATTTCCCCATCGTTTCCTGTATGCGTCCATATTGTTATGTCATCCGCATATAGCGTATGGTTTATACCTTCGACAGTCTTCAATAGCGGCGGTAGGTTCTTCAACGCCAGGTTGAATAAGAAAGGAGAGAGCACTGAGCCCTGCGGAGTTCCCTTATCTCCCAGTTTAATAGTTTCTGACTGGATGTCTCCTAGATTTATTAGTGCGGTTCTGCCGGTTAGAAAGTCCCTTACGTAATCGTAGGTCCGCTTTCCAGGGGCAATCTCCGCCAGATTAGTTAGTATGACCTCGTGTTTGACGTTATCGAAGGCGGATTGCGAAAGCAACATCTGCGCGTAGCCATATATTGTTGCCGGCGCTACATCGCCCACAGTCTTGCCGTTTCGCGTGCTCTTGCACGACCATACTGCGCATGCGCGAGGAGCAAGCGACATCACTACGCACAGCTGGAGTGCCTAGCCACGCGCTCTCGCCTTCCTTTCCTTAAAATGATCGCAGTGTAAAACGTTGAAAACGCCAACGCCAATGAACACAATGAACGCCGATGGCCGATGGCTTCAGCGCCGTGTTTCTGGCACAACGTTGTCAATGCCAACTCATGCAGCGCACACCTGTCACTACCGCCACTTAGCTTAAAGCATGATTGAGGTGTCCATTGTTCCAAGAGGGCAGTTATGTGCCTTCCCTCTGGTTCAGGTGTCCACCGAGATGTGGACACCTCGACCTCACCTCACGCTATGTATATCCTGGCATAGCAGAGCTAAGCCACTGCCAATTTTATATACACCACAAACACGCAGATGTCGATGCGCAATCGCTACTGCGCATCAGAGAGGGAGAGAGGGGGGGGAGACTGTCGGCGAGGCGATGGAGAGCGCGCGGTGTCGGCTCCGGCGGCGGCCCGGAGCGCCAGCTGTTCGCCGTGTGACGTCACCCGCTCCTCACGCATGCGCAGCTTGGCCTTTGCAGAGCTCCGTCAAATGGCTCGGCGACTAGCGTAGTGTTGCTTTCGCAACAAAACTATACTGCTGTATATCTTTGTGTGGCTGGGCTTCAGTGGATGCAAATGAGCAACTGCTCCGTTAATACCCACATTCAGACGTGTATCTGCATAAAACGAGAAAAACGTTTGGCCGTTCCGTCAGTGAACAACTTCGGTAAAATTTGAAATCAAACCTTGGGAGGTAATAACACGATTACTAAGGTGATGTAATGCGAGTGGTTGGGAGGGGCAGAAAACTAAACAAACGTATGTGTTCTTATGAGCCACTCGTTTCCCTTCCTGTGTCGGCTCAAAAGGTGGACAGTGAATTTTCTCACTAGTACAGTCAGGTGTCTCATTGCAATTAGAGGCCCTTAGAGAGCAGTTAGTAATTCAAAGACTCATAATCTTTTCCTGAACAGGCGCAATGCATCATAGGTTGCTTAGTTATCATTATGAGAGTGCTGCTTGAAAACTGCTTCATAGTTTGGTAATTGAAAGTGACACTGTGTGTCGAGTGCGTTTGCCATTGTCAGTAAATCTAGCGTTCTAGATTACACTGCTAGAATGCCTTAGATTTATTAGGTTGATCTAAAATAGCGGGTTACCTGAAAGACGTGGGTTCAGTCCCGGCGGTGGAGGCGAAATGCCAGAGGCCCGTGTACTGTGCAACGTCACTGCACGTTAAAGAGCTGTTCGAACGACACACAGGAAAAGTTGGGACCGCAAAGGCTTTGCTATTTGTTCTGTCTCAAACGCTACGTCCTTCTTTGAAACGGTATGTCTGATCAACTGGCCCCTAAGTATACTTTGTTCGCTTTAAAGAACCCCAGGTAGCCGAAATTTTCAGGAGCCCTCGCACTACTGTTTCCATCATAGCCTGAGTTGCTTCGGGTTTATAAATAAACCCAAAACAAATATAGCGCAAGTTTTCATCGGAAAATGCGTTCAGCGTCCGTGTGGTGGCTTACTCATACCCAATTGAAAATTCGTTGTATACAGTGTGACATCACACTCAGGTTCGATACTTTCGAGGTTAGTGTGGCATCACACTCAGGTTTGATACTTTCGAGGTAGTATACTAAGGTCGTTCGTAGCCAGGTGGGCAAGTTTCCACCTGGTCACCGTGGCAGGTGGGCCAATTGACAGACCTTGGTCGCCATTACCGCTTGCACATACCCTTCCAATGATGACTCATGAAAATGACTTACTGAAGTGCGTTGCGGCTTTGCTTTCGTACAGCAGCAAGCGCAGATCACTCAGGGAGGGTGCCAACGTTGTCAGCGTCATGCGGTACGAGAGAGAATTTCCTGCGTTTATGGTAGTGATTTGCAAAAACATGAACTTTCGTCAGAGCAGCGTTTTACAATGTAGTGAAGGCTCCGCAACAGGCCCAAAACTAACTGAGAGTGTTGCGGTGTGACATTTGTACCCCCCTCCCTGTCCTTTTTACGGTTTTCCGAGGAGCTGTGCTTTTTCCGCCGCAAATGTTTTCTTCCTTATTCACAGTTTGCTCCTCTAAAAATTTGTATTGATACACACATATGTGTTTGTGTGTGACGTCGCCCCATAGAAGTTGTCTGCATCTCGCCAAAAACAGTGTTCCTTCAGGCGGCCTATTAGGGTCAAGCGCATCTTTTGGCTCCACATCTGGCCGCTTTCAGCGCGGAATTCGTCTATAGCGTGCTGCTGCAGCCCGGCTGACGAAGACGGCGTCACGTCCCAGCTTTCTCGGCCAGCGCACGCGGTGCGGACTCCGACAGTTACGCGATCGGCTGTCGGATCGGATGGTGCTTTCTGATGGTGTCTGATGTTCAGTAGTGACACAATGGCCGACGGTGTCTGGTGCACGCGTTTATTTAAAAGAGGGCTTGCTCAGCGGAGAAGGACCGAAGCCGTAGGCAAGCCGAGAATGTGCACTGCCGACATCCGATTGCGTAACTGCCCGAGTCCGCACTGCGCTCACCAGCCGAACGTTCTGGAGCATGCCATCGTCTTCGTCATCCGGGCTGCCATAGCACACTAAAGTTCATAAACGCGGAACCCTTTTTCTTGAGAAAAAAAAATGGAGTTCGTAGTAACGTATCTATTGATTCATCTGAACTTTACGCAGACGTGGAATCCCAGTGCACCCACTCTACGGAATGTCGTGCCAAAACAACGAAGAGCTGGATTTCCAGGAAGTCTTCGTGACAGACTGACCGGAAGATGGATGACAAGGGAGCATTACTATGTGCTGCCTTTGAAGAGATACAGCACCTCTACCTTATAAGGCAACCTGTGAAAGAGAACGCGCATTTTCTTACATTCCATGGTTGTATTTTTTATTTGTATTCTTGAAGCATACAGAATGAAGCATTGCGGTTATGAAAATAGACCTTCGGCTAATAAACTCGAGGAGAAAAAGTGTCCTGAAAAATTACATCCAGGAATACAGATGAGTGGTTCCTTCGATTTCTGTGAAGGCTTTCCGTACATGATGAACATGGCTGACCGAGTTCATAATCTGTGGCACTGTGGCTGCCTGTTTACGAGAATTGGCAGAGACTGTTATTTTAAAGAAAGAAATACCGCCAAAATGCATCAAAGCTCCAGCCTAAGATTCAACTTCATGCAGAAGACTTAGGGGTAAAAAAAAATATAATTACCGAAGACTTGAAATTGTAAAGTGAGCTTGGCGAAAGCGTTGTGGTGAACCCACTGCCGCTACCCCGAACCGCTTGGCGCGTGCCGGGCTTCCCGCATGTGCGATTTTTATTGTCTTTGGCGACTGCGGTCGCTTTTTATGCGTAGCATATTGCAATCACTCAGTTCAGCCCTTGGGCGCGGCCGGGCAGCCACCAAACCACGTGACGTGACGTCACGACAGCCGGAGGAAAAACCGTAGGTAAAGATGATGGCGATTCTTGGTGAGAATTGCAAACACAGTAAAAAGAAAAAAAAAACAAAAAACTGAAGAAGAAAACAGAAAAAAAACGGCTGAGCATGGTGCCGGTTGCCACCGCCCCGTTTCAAAGCGGCGCTCCTATCCATCCATCCATCCATCCATATGTCACGGAGGAAAAGCTGCTGAGAAAATCGAGTGCCGCCAAGCAATACCTGGCGCAAAAAGACCGCGCAATATGCAACGCATTCTTGGCTTAACCAAGCTAAGCCTGGGCATCTTTTTTTATTATAATTTTTAGAGCGCAGCCCTTTTGCGCCAGTTTCGGGGCGTCACCGTCGCCGTTGTCCGTTCGGCGTTCATTGTGTTCATTGGCGTTGGCGTAGACGTTTATGCAGTAACTGTCTCGTATATCTTGGTGGACACCCGTCATCTGTTTGTAGAGGAAGAGAGGTAGTGTGAGTGAAAGAAACAGAGGGCCCGTATTGAAGAAAATGAATTTGAGGAAAGGAAATTACGAAGGAGTTTGCGCCGCTGCGCGGAGGAGAGGCCACAGTTGGCACGATTCCAGCGCGCGGACGGACACCGCGAGCATGAGTCAGTAAAGGCTTTCCCTTTAAAATGACATTATTTGAGGAAAGAAAATGTGTCTCCCATATCTCCGTGGACACCCGTCATCCGTTTGTAGAGGAAGGGAGGAAGTGTGAGTTACAGAAGAAACAAAGAGGGCCCGCAATAAAGAAAATTAATTTGAGTGAAGTAAATTACGGTCCTTGCCGGCTGCTGCTGGACTCTGCTGCTGGTGGTTCCGGCGTGTTCATCATTGGCGAGGCCGTTCTACGTTGGGGGTTTTGGCCAAGGCTTAGGTTAAGACGCAGTTCATGTGAATCTGAGGGGGCGTTTCGCTGAGAGATGTCTTTGACCTCCCCAGGTGGAGGTCAAAGACATCTTGGTTTGCCAGCTTGCCAGCCCAAAGCCTGCCGCTTGAGTGCTTCCAGAAAAAGGACATTGATGCAATTCCTGTGGCTCTCGTCTCAGTCGGTGAGGGTGCCATGAAATAAAAAACCCCAAACTTAGGAGCTAAGATCATTGACAGCCCAGTATCTGCAATCTCTGAAGTGCGTCCGTTTTGCCGTAGTGGCATTGTCTGCAAGTCCTCAGACATCGCTTGTGTAGCAGACTTGCTGCAGTGCAAAATTTTCAGCTCATTGCCGGTGAAAGCATTCATTCCCGAGCAACTTTCGTGTGTGAAGGGTATTGTACGCGGTGTCGACCCAGCATTTTCTTCGCGAGAAATTCTAGAAGAATTTCAGGATGCAGGAGTTGGAGTCCTTTCAGTCTATCGGTGCAGTAGAGAGGTAAATGGCATGCGTGTTGCTACTCAGTCGGTAATAACATCTTTTGCTGGCTCTTCCTGCCCTAATTAACTAAAAATCTGGCCAATTGTACACCGTGTGGACACTCTGCAACCGCACCCTCTTCAATGCACCAACTGTTGGCGGTTCGGACATAGCGGCAAAGCATAACTGCGCCTCAGAGCAGACTCATTGTTGCCTCTGCAGCAATAACCACCCAGCAGATGATGCCGATTGCGCAAAACGCAGTGAGGAGCGCAGCTTGTTAGACATTATCAAAGAGAAGCGGTGCTCAAGGGCCAATGCTTACGCTCTTCTTAACAGGAAAAAAGATTCATACGCTACTCGTGTGCGCGTTTCCGTTGGGGATATTGAGTCCAACTTGACTGCCTCCATTGTGACCACTGTAGAAAAAGCCCTTAACAATGTTGTTGAGCGAATGCTAAACACATTTCCTGAGGCGTTGGCTCAGTTTATTGCAGTTCAATCTGTGTCACCATCTACATCCATTCTGGCAGCAAAGCCTGCATCTGTTTCAGCTTGTGCACCTACTGCTAGCCGCTCAGCATCACCTCCTGATGCTTCCCAGGTCCCACCTAGCAGGTCCTGGCAGTGCATGTTCCACCGACATCTGCACAACAGATGTCGAAATGTCGTGTCCTACGCAGAAGCGTGGTGCTTCCTCGTCACCATCTAAATCTAGTTCTCCTCGGATTAAAGCTAAAAAAGGACCACCCAAACTTCTTCCCAGTGTTGATATCCTCAAAGAGGCGGTTTCTGCCTCTTCAATTGGTTAATAATAATGGTAGGTATCATAGTGTTACAATGAAATTGCCGTTCCGTACTCTGTTCTCTTCCAGATCTAGAACTACTTATTCACGACAAATAACCCTGATATTGTGCTTTTACAAGACACGTGGTTATTACCTTATAGATCATTTTCAATGAAAAACTTTCGAGTTTTCAGATTAGATCGAAATCCTGGTAGGGGAGGCGGATTGCTAACCATGCTATCTAAACATGTGTGTCATCAGGCATCTCTCTCTACGAAAATTCTCCCTGACTGTGAGCTTTTAGCGCTCAAAATTTCATTTCCGCAGTGTGCTGATATTACAATTGCTAATATCTATTTTCCTTTAGGCGTACACAGGACAGACTGTTTAGACAGCTTGGTGGCTGGCGCAAGCAGTTTAGTCATTGCAGGTGATTTTAATGCCCACCATAGTGATTGGGGAAGTCGCAGTGATTTCTGCGGCCAGCTTCTCTGGTCGTGCCTGTCTGCAAATACTGCACGCTGCGGTAATTCAAGAGACTTTTATGCGAGGTGATCCTCGCTCAGCCATTGACTTAACATTATTAGCAGGTAGGCTAGAGGTGTCTGATTGGTTGACAGACGATTCGGGTACATCTAGTGACCACTTTCCTGTAACTTTCACTATCCGTTTATCTCCGCACAAAAATAGTTGTGTAACCCATAAATTTGTCAATCACAAAATTTTATAAAAGTTTGATGTCCGCCTCACTTGCCTCTATAGCCAGTAATAGCCGGGATGACAGAGTTCACCAGGCGGTTTCATTTTTGCAAAGTGCAGTACACCATTCAATATTCACTGTGCCTGCAACAGCCTCGCAAAAACAGCCGTCTCCCTGATGGACAGAAGAATGTGCTATCCTGTCACCAGAGTCCAGCTAATCGGTTAAATTGCAAATTTTTCTCTGCATCTTTCGAAATAACGATTGAAAAAGCCAAGGAGGAGCATAACCAAAATTTAAACACTTATCTTTCAAATCCTCGTAATCGAAAGACCCTGTATAGATTCATGGAACGTAACAACAGTTCTGCAGTCTCTCACCTTACTTCTGCAGCAGTGTTATCACCACAACAGGCTCAGGAAACCCTGGAGAGGACTGCTCAGGCACTGGCGTTACGTTTCCAGACACAGAGAAGCCTCCCTTTGTGCGCAATCTCACCCTCTTCGGATTATACGGAGGTTGACGCATCAGAGCTCCTTCCAGTCCTGGCAATGTTGCATACTGCAGCTCCAGGACATGATGGTGTCACTGTTGGTATGATAAACATTTTAGCCCAGGATTTTACAAGCAACCTCTTATATATTGTCAATGCTTCATTGAAAAATGCATGGAATCCAAGCATTTGAAAGACAGCGAAAATAATTTTATTGATGAAAGATGCAGGGAAAGGTTACGTCTTAGATAACATTCGGCCAATTGCGCTAACTTCAAATTTAGTCAAATTACTAGAAAGGATAGTGCACAGTCGTCTCACAAAACATGTTAAGGATGTTAATGGCCATACCTCGGCAAATATTGGCGGTCGTCGCGGATGCTCGATATGGACCGCGCGTGTGGATCCAAAGAGTAGAATCTGGCTCTCGATACGCCGAAGGGAAGTTTCAGCTTTGGTGACTCATGATGTAGCAAAGGCCTATGATAGTGTAAAACATAGTATTTTACTTAACAGACTTGGGCAGTTACATCCTCCAACCTAGATTTATGCATAGATATCTGAATTTCTAAAGGAAAGATACTTTTACTGCACAGAGGGAACCCTATGATCTAATACGTATCATCAATTTAGAGGAGTGCCACAAGGTTCGGTGCTACCACCACTGCTTTTTAATATTTTGGTCAATGACATCCCCATTCGTCCTGATATAACAGTTTTTGTGTATGCAGATGAAAAAGCTTTTATCGCCTCGGCCAGGGATATCCATTCCCTTTACCACATTCTGCAGCGATATTTGGATTCTCTTGGAGTTTGGTTGCACCGTATTAATTTATCCCTGAATGTTCACAAATGAGGCATACTGGTATTTTCTTCAGACACGCCTTTGCACATTCATTAGTCCATCACTCTAACCAGATTCCACAAGTGGAATCCGTTAAATATCTAGGTGTTACTTATCATCCAGCCTTAGATTGGAGCCTTCATATAAAGAACAACGTGCTTAAATGAGAACGTGCTCTAGGCCGGCGGACACTAATCGCCAGTAAAAAGTTTGGGATGCGCCGCGACACATTATTGTTACTATACAAAGCTTATGTAGAACCTATACTTGAATTTGGTTGCATCCTGTTCTCTGGTAGCGCAAACTACAAGGTTCAACCCTTAATCTTTCTGGAAAGGCGAGCTTTACGTCTCTGCCTTGGTCTCCCAAAATCCGTTTCAAACGCCCTTCTTTATCTCGAAGCCAGTATGACCGATTTAATTTCCCGCTTTCAAATACTCACGGCGCGAGCTTTCCTCAGGTCGTTGGACCCGATGACTGATGTCAGTACTCCTATTTTTGTGTCTCAGCCGGCCATATTCTTTTATCATCAATGGCCACGTTATCAAATGCCACAAATTACCTTAGCGCAGAACCTTTTAACATCGATTGGTGTTGATCTCAGTTCTTTGCAGTGGGTTGACGACACGCCGGCAGCAGTGGAATTCTATTTTGACCACATCTTCCCATCTCATGCGAAACACATGCCCACAAACTCTTTAAACGGTATTCTTTCTGGTCGCATAGCGGAATACCCCCATCATGTGGTGCTTTCTACCGATGCCTCCGTCAGCTGCCAAAAAACTGTAGTTGGCATCTTTTCGCCGCCAGCTCAGGCGCTTCCTGTCGCGATAGTAGATACCGGGGTAGCAAACATTCTTTTACCTTCCATATCAAATGTTCAATAAATAACCACTACTACTTTCGCCGAATTTTTCATGGAGCTATTCTGCCCGCATCCCAGATTATATTCCTATATTCTT
Source organism: Amblyomma mixtum (assembly GCF_055824585.1). Lineage (NCBI taxonomy): Eukaryota > Metazoa > Arthropoda > Arachnida > Ixodida > Ixodidae > Amblyomma > Amblyomma mixtum. Next base: position 107,570,811 of record NC_143013.1, read on the forward strand.
TGCGGAATTTTTGACTCTTGGATTGGCGCCCTGCACAAACTTCCGTGTCATGTATTTCACGTTATCATCCTGGCTGATTGTCAGTTTTAGACACCCTTGAAACTTCACAAAAAGATTTTTTGATTCCGTTTCCTGTGATGCCGTTTCCTGTGATTTTTTGTCCCATCCACTTTAAAGGAGGTCCGTTTTGTCTGGGTTCCTGGTTTTGCAGGCATTCATTCAAACAAGGTGGCTGATTACTTAGCAAGGCCAGCTCTTGGCGGGTCAGTGACACATCCCGTCCCGAATTTCAGTCTGCTGGCGATCTCCAGGTTTCAGCGGGTCCAACACATATCCGCAAGGTTACGCGATCCCTTACTGAATACAACTGATTATCAGCACTTAGCGTATAAATGGAACGTCACGTCCGTTCGTGTAGAACCAGGCAGTGTGAGGTAGCAATTACGCGGTTCCGGTGCAGTATTCCCAGTTTAAATTTATAGTTATGCAGATGTGGGTGGTCAACGACAAACCTATGTGACTCATGCGGGGAAGTTGAATCTGTGGACAATTTCCGTCTCTACTGTTCAAAGTTCGCACTTCAGGGAAAGATTTGCTTGGAGGTCCCTCTCTCCAGGTTAGTGCTCCTATGATCTCTGCCAGTGTTATTATCGTTCGGTGCGAGCGCCAAAGGATTTGCACTAGGTTCAATTTATGGGAATCTCCATGATTACATAATTGCAACTGGTAGGTTGATTTGCTAACTCCTTTAAAAGTTTTGAAGTTTTTCTTTTTTCACCAAAATTTTCTTTGTTATTTCACTTTAAAAATTCTGTCATTTTTCACGGAGGCATTTTTCGAAATTCACGTTTGGCTCCGATATTTTGTCGTCATCCTATGGAAATTTCCTTCTTTATGCCACTATACCTTGGCCAATTCCCCCATGTGGGTATGTGCCATTATAAAGAGGAAGAAGAAGAAGAAATCACGGAGGATGTTGCGCCGCTGCGCGGAGGAGAGGCCACAGTTGGCACGATTCCAGCGGGACGGGCGCCGCGCGCATGAGCCATTAAAGGCTTTCGCCTTAATATCTTCGATACCGATACAAGATAGCGAACCAAAACTTATTTCCGATACAGATACTCAATACTGTGTCGTCGATACTCTGATACACCACCGAAATCGCCAATTTTAATAAAGTTGGTAATATAATTTTTAAGTCAGGAAATTTATCCGCTGTTTTAGAATTTTTTGAAACCAATTAAATGAACCGGACGGCATGAATTTTTCAGGCTCTGCTGTCTGCACAGCTGGTTTCGTTAAAACTTTCGTTAAAGAACGAAGCCGCCATTGCACTTGCTATCACCCGCACGGAAGCCCGGTACATTTTAAGTGACTCTAAAACTGCGATTCTAAATTTTGCTCGAGGCCGACTCCCTGTCCCTGCTTTTGGCATACTGGACTCGCCCGACGCACCCCCACCCCGCCAAGTGGAGCCGATATGGGTGCCTACGCACTCCGGGAATCATGGAAACGAGGCCACCAACCTTTAAGCTAGAGGTTCTTTAAACCGGGCTCAGGAGACCTCGGTCGGGGATTCATGAAGGAGCGCATGCACTCATTCAGTGAGCGGACGCAGCCCTACAGAGGCTCACGCCAGCGTTAACCCCATAAAGCACACGAAAATGAACGGGACATAGTCTACGTAGATGCCGCAGAGTTATCCCAACCCTCAGCTTACGCCCTCTGTGTACTTTCCAACAACCTAAAACGCACGACATCAGGCTCATTCAGGTCAAACGCCTCGATAGAAGGATAAGCAGCAGCCATCGCGCTAGCAATATCGTTTGAGCGATTCCAAAACCGCCATTCAAAATTTTGCCCGTGGTCAGATACATTCTGCCGCCTATAAAATTCTCATCTCCAACCCTCATCCACCTCGCAGCATACACATAGACAGGGTACCGGCCCATTCGGGCAATCCCGGTAACCAAGCGGCCCATTCCCCTGCTCGAGCATACGTCTTCCGAGCGGCGGGTGCCGAGGACACCGGCAGCGCGAGAACCGCGGATCACAAATCACGAGATAACGCTACACTATCGCGAAGAACGTTTTGCCTCGACTTATGTGCAATGGTAAGGAAGCGCGCTTCGACAAAAGTCTGGAGTATGCATCGGCTCGTGTGTGGCCCCAATCCTAAGCGGCATCTTTTTGTCTAGGATCGATCAAGCTATCGAACCGGACATCAGTGGAATTGTCGTTAAAGGTGTTTAGGTACGTTGATGACTACGTCCTCTTTACGGATAAAAATGCGTTCAACCGCCTGCTTGTGGATATCCTAAAGGTTTTCAAGGAAAGGTCATTCGGGTTCAATTTTACCGTTGATGTTCCTGAGGATGGTGTGCTACAGTTTTTAGACCATCGACTCCACTTTAAGGAAGACCATGTGTGCTGGCAGTACAACCCAAGATCCGCTAAACCCCTGCTGCACTTTATCTCGGGCCACTCAAAACTGGTAAAAAAAGGGATTGCTCAGTCCACCATTAGAGCGGCTCTGTTCAAAACCTGCCATCATAAAGTGAAAGACAGCCTGGATGCGCAGATTTCACGCCTAATATCCGCTGGCTACCCTCAAAAGTGATCTCCCGGTCGTGCGAAAAGATGGCCATTCACATAAAAAGCCCCACCGGCCAAGCTAAGGACAGGCAGCGAAAGAAGTTGGCCGTTCTGCACGTATGAGGAGCACAGCGAAACCATGCTCAGATTTCAAATGGAAAGACTTAAAAGAACAGCCGCTGGCCGCGCACTACTGGTCAAGCTAGGATACCCGGCAGAAGACGAGGGCGAAGACAAGACAGACATTGACAGCCAAATTAGGAGCACTTTCTTGGTTAAACCAGTGCCCAGAAACATGGACCCCAAGAACCACGAAGGAAGACGGGCGGCGAGATCATTGGAGTTGGACAGGTTCCTAAAGAAAAAACAGATGGTTCTGTATGTTGACGCGTCCAAGTACAGAACGAAGGAAAACGCTAGGGCGGTAGCAGTAGTGAACGCCAATGGGAATATAGTTACTGGTGCATCAGTGCGCACAAGGACAACACAAGCAGCGGAAGAGATCGCCATAGCTCTAGCCCTGACTGAAGCCAATCGGCAGGGACTGAGTTACTGGATAGCGACGGATTCTCAGGCTGCAGCAAGGGCATACAGAGATGGAAGGATCGGCCGAAAAGCCGCGAGTATCCTCTTCGAACAAAAACAACACAGACATGGATCAAACAACACAAGCATTCAACACACCATCATTTGGGTCCCTGACACTGGGGTTGAGGAAAATCTCATGGCAGACACCGTTGTCCGAGGGTTCACGAACCGGAGGGCGGGTTTGCCGGTCGAACCCTTCAGCACGCCAGAATCTTACGGGGAGGCAATGAAGGCGTTGTTGGGAGCGCGCAAGAAGTACTCGGCTCCGGCAGATATCCTCGACAGAGAGCAGGCCACCACGCTCAGACGACTACAAACAGACACCTACCCAAGCAGAGCCATGTATCACAAAATGTGGCCGAACAGATACGCGAAAGAGTGCGTGTGGTGTGGGGGCTACGCCACAACGTACCACGCCACCTGGGGCTGCGAAAAAAGCTCTTTACTACCAAAGGTAAATAGCCCTAGTCTAGAGCAGTGGGAGGCCCTCCTGGCTGACTCCGACCCGAGCACACAGCTTATGCTGGTGACGAGGGCCAAGGCAGCGGCGGAGGCCAACGGGATCCTGGACTAGGGAATACCGACCACTGAAGCTCCACATCTATCTATCCCCATCCCCCTACTCCCTAACTCTTCCTTTTGAAAAAAAAAATAAATGTTTTCACTACTACTACCGTATATTCATCGCACTGCTCACGGACTAAAAAAGGTTGCTGCTCGCTACGGTGTCGATGTTGTATTGCCAGCACCAAATAAGCTGAGCAGGATTTGTCGTGCGGTAGAAGAGAAGGCCTCAAAGCAAAACGCTGGTGCGCGTAAAAAAATGTGCATTCAGGCACGAAAACCCCTATGTCACATGCAAAAGAAACGTGGTGTACATGATTCCCGTGTCCTGTGGGGCTGTGTATATCGGCCAAACTGGTCGATGCATTAACACGCTCCTCGCAGAACATCGCCGGGCTTTAGGAAGTGGCACAGGTACGCACCTGGCAAGTAATGTGCGTAAGCCCGGGGAACAAGATAAGTCCTGCCAAGCCCAATTGAATCTAACGACAGTGATCTTTTCGCATCACGACCAGAAGACTAGAGAAATCATCGAAGCCTATCATATTGCTTAGACAAAGGGCTGTGTCAGTGAGCCTTCAATTTTGCTGTGGAAGAAGGAACGTGCGTTTTTAAATAGTAACGGCTAATCTCTTCTTTTGGCTTGTTATTTTTTGGTTCTTTGTGTTTTCTGTGAGCCCTATTTATTCCCAGCCTTGCAATAAACGTTTTTTGTTGCTAGTAAGCGCTTGTCGTGTGTGTTCTTTTCCTTTTGTCTCTGTCTTGTCGCGCTTTGGAAACCATCATGAATGGGCGTCCCCCCAACTCCTCGACAGAGATGCTTCTAGCTATGGGAATGCATAATACCTGGGAAGAGATTGCCAAAGCGGTCAGGGAGGCGCACATCTGGCGACTCAGCTCCGCTGTAGCGGGCCGAAAAATACTGCAAGAACTACGGCATACGTCAGGAGAACCACCCTATGTCGCTGAACTCCTGTAGCTTGGAACACGGAAACTATTCAAAATTGCACCGATTCCTGAGAATATGCACCCGATTCATGACAAGGAACGAAGGGGGTATAGAGCAAAATTTATTCAAAGTAAACTAATGAAAGACCCTCCTCAGGTATCAGCCTTTTGCGAGGCTTCCTGCGGGCTAGAAGGGGCCGCAGTTATAGCAATGGTAGATGGGAACCACTCCCAGAAGGTAATTGGATTCATTAATACGCGTAACGCTTTAATAGCTGAAGAGGCTGCGATAGCGCTAGCATGTACAGGTACCAGAGCCAAAACTATTCTCTGTGACAATAAGGCGGCTGTTAGGAACTTCAGCAAAGGCCTAATTTCCAGGCAGGCGGCCAGTCCACTGAGGAAGCACCCGCTAAACCGGGAGGTCACAGTCATCTGGGTTCCAGCTCATGAGGGTCTACCAGGCGTTTAGGCTGCCTATCGCCTCGCTCGAGATGTATACACCCGAGCGGCCGTAGACACCCCACTACACGGAGACAAAGACCCCCTCATCACCTACAAGGAGCTCTCTGAGACTCCCAGTCTAGGCCGAAGGATCTATCCATCACCAGATAGGTCCCTAACACCGTCAGAATGTAGGGTCTGGTGAAAAATTGAGGCCCATCGCTTCTTCCCTTATGTTACTCTGCATATTGAGCTTACAGGCGACCCAGAGGCTTGCAATCTCTACAACGTACCTCTGGGTCAAAATCATCTAATCTGGCAACGCCCCGAATCTCCGGGAGCTAAACAGACTGCTCCCCTTGATCAAGTTGCCTAGGAGTCGTACATCCGCAGCCCAAATGCGGATGTACAAAAGATCATCCCACGCCTGGCGGAGGAGGCTTCCTTTAAGACCTTCTCTGCGGTCACAGCGCAGGAGGGCAGGCAAGGGGGAGACCCTTCCTCTGGCTGAGCCCCTGCCCCGAGTCCCATGTCGGTGTGAATAAAGTCGTCTCTCTCTACCCGCGGCGGTGGCTCAGTGCTTAGGGAGCTCGGTTAATGAGCCGGAGTTCCCAGGTTCGAACCCAGGCGTGGAGGCCCCGTTTCGAAGGACGCGAAGCTAAAAGGCGACCGTGTGCTGTGCGATGTCAGTGCACGTTAAAGATCCCCAGGTGGTCGAAATTTTTTGGGAGCCTTCCACTACGGCACCTCTTTCACTTCTTCCTGTTTCGCTCCCAATTTTCTCTCTTCTCTTACGGCGCGCTTCGGGTGTCCACCGAGATGTGGGAAAATTACTGGATTTGTTGCACTTTTACAGCTCCGCGATTTTAAGTTCTAGAACGCCTGGCAGGTACTCCGGGTAGCCTTCGTAGAAAGCAAACATCGCGTGGTAAGAAAATTCAACGAACATTCCAACGTAGATACTTGATCAAAATGTCGGCAATTATTGCTAAACGATTTCTTTTATTGCTTTTTTAAATCGCACGGTTCCATGTGATTTATGCTCGCTACAGCTCTGGTTGTTTCTTTTTAATGATAGCATGTAATGTGGTCGTTTCGAGCCGGTTATGTAACTGTTGAGTATTCTTGGCGCTGCTCACAGCCTGCTCTGTATAATATAACAGTGGCCTTTTTTTCACGTATGTAAGAATAGTCGCCGACCGTGTGGTGGACATTATGGGCTCGTTTTTTCCTGTTGTGCCGCTGGCCCAGGTTGAGCACTTTGGCGTGGCTCTTGGAGAGCCGTGCTGCGCATGCGCGAGGAGCAGTAATGTCGTACGGTGCTCATCTGGTGTGCCTCGTCGCGCGCGCTCGTCTTCCTTTCCTTAAAGATAGGAGTGTAAAACGTTGCCAACGCCAACGAACACAATGAACGATGACGGCCTCTGGTTTCAGCGCCGCGTTTCTGGAACGCTGCGTTCGCCGAAGAGTGCGGACGTGCCTCACATGCGCTCCGTGATTTCGGGGTCCTTTGACCCGGTTAATCCCATCGGACGACCGAAATTTTGGTCGGAATCGACGTCGGAAGTGAAGAGGACCACGAGGATACCAATTTCAAGCCGGTGGGTCTATTTTTTCGGATGTTATCGGCATTTGAAGTTCCCACGTGGTCGGCAAGGCGTTAAGTACGGGGCTCCGCGGCCTTCCCGGCTTCGGCCCGCGGTGAAGACGCATCGGAGCGATGTCCCGAACGAGAAATCCGAGCTACGACCAACCCGTGACCTTAGGACCGACAAGATTTTCGGCTGAATCCCAGGAAAACATGGAAGAAGACTTCCACGACACCATCGAAGTGGCCCACATGCAGCAAGACCGAGACGGCCTCGCTGCAGCAGGGATCCAAGCCCCGGGAAGCAGCACCTCACCGATCCAACGCTCACAAGTAAGCGGAATCGACAGAGAAAAAGAAGACTGGATAGTCGCCATGTCGAAGAAACTTTATTGCAAGCTTCTATTGCCCCCCTTTGTGGCACAATCACTTCTCCATTGGTTGCACCTCTCCAACCTTCTGTGCCCGTGACTTCCAATCCACTGAGTCAGACTCAATCACAGCCTTCGTCTATCCCTACAACCAGTTATTCACATCACAGTGAGACAGAACTCTCATCTGAAGAGTGCGTTGATATGGAGACTGAGATGCGTGCTCAAAAGCGCAGTGCGTCTCCGATAGGTGGTGCTAGTCCGTCTTGCTCTCAGTCGAAGAATAAAAAGAATCACCCTAGATCTACACCCAAAGGCAGCATTTTGGATCAGGCGGTCTCCGCTGCGGCCCTTTCGGCGACATAGGGTCGTTGAAGGTGTTGCAGTGGAACTGCCGGTCTATTCTTTCTGCTTCAACAGATTTAGTTTGTTTAATCAGTAAATTAAGTCCAGATTTAATTGCTCTTCAGGAAACGTGGCTCTCTAAAGATTCTCGGTACAATTTACAAAATTATCGTTCTTTCAGGCTTGACCGGCCCTCAAGAGGTGGTGGGTTGCTATTGTTCGTATCCACAAAATTTTGCCACAGGGCAACTGTGTCATTTGAATATATGGACAGGCAGTGCGAAATTCAGGCACTTGATCTCAATATTCCTGGATATCAGCCACTCACTCTGGCTAATGTATATTTTCCAACAGGTGTGCATGACGTTCGGCCTCTTGACTCGTTTTTATCTAGTTGCACGAAACAGGTTTTAATTGTTGGAGACTCGCATCATGTTTCGTGGGGGTTTCGTACAGATCGCTGCGGTACGCTCTTATGGGACTGGGCTTGTGTGAATAACCTCATATGTTTAAATTAGGGTCTCCCCACATTTGTCCGTGGTCAGGTTCGCTCAGCGTTAGACTTGTCATTTTCTTCCCCCGGAATAACTGTGTCCTCTTGGGCGCCAGTTGACTGTGCCTCCAATAGTGATCACCTTCCGATCAGCTTCCAAGTTATGTGCCAGTTGACCTCTCCTAACAGCACACGGCGCACGTTCATAAATTACGACAGTTTTAAAAATGCCCTCAAAGCAGACCTTCAGGAATTATCTCATTCAAACAGTGGAGATAATGCCATCCGCATTTGTTCAATTTTGGATGGAGCTCGTAAAAAATCGAAGTTCTTGGTTCAGGCACATAAGGGAACATCGCCGTGCCTTTGGTGGAACGCAGAGTGCGCTCGCGATTATAGGCGCCGAAAGGCTGCTTGGAAGAAACTTCTCCATAATCAGTGTCCCAAAAACTGGATCGATTATAAGTTCGTTGCAGCTACGTTTAAGCGCACCGTATCTCGTGCAAAGGAGTTGCACGATACTGAACGCTACGAATTCCTTTCAAAATCTGGTAATAGGCGCGCTTTATTCAATTACCTAAAATCCAGGAAACTAATCTCGTCCACCATGAACGCTGTCTCCCTAGTTCAGTCACCGGCTGAACTTGCACAGTCCCTGGAAGAGATAGGCAGAGGTCTTGAGCGCCGGTTTACGGCTCTTCTTCCTTCTCCTCAGAGATTTCTTGCCACTTTGGACGATTTCGAGGAGGTCACCCTCACTGAGCTCTCGAACACTGTATCCCGCCTTCCACCCGTGGCCCTGGCCCTGATGGTGTGACTTCTTCTATGATTAAAATTTTGTTCGAGGAATCTCCCACTGACTTACTGGCGCTTATAAATTACTCTCTTAAGGGGCTATGGATTCCAAATGAGTGGCGTTTAGCAAAGATTATCCCGTTGCTTAAAAAGCAGGGAGATGGTTATGTGTTAGACAATATAAGGCCAATTTCTTTAACTTCGAATCTCGTTAAGTTAATTGAGAGGGTGTTGCATGATAGAATAATGTCTGTTATTTCAGAGACTGGGTTGTTGAACCCTTGCCAGATTGGTTTCAGACCAGGATGCTCTATATGGTGTGCCCATACCGATCTGGAGAGCCGCATACAGTTAGCTCGGCGCCGAAACCAATACGCAGCGCTTGTTACTTTAGATGTATCTAAAGCCTATGACAGCGTTGAGCACAAGACGCTCTTGCAAAGACTGCAGGCAGTAGGACTTCCGAGATACTTTGTGGCTTGGGTTGCTGAATTCCTTGCTGACAGGGAATTTTACTGCTTTCAGAACGGTGTTTCATCAAGCAAATTTCGACAAGCGAGAGGAGTGCCCCAAGGGGCGGTCCTCTCCCCTGTACTTTTTAACATCTTACTCAGCAGTATTCCCTGCAGTCCTCAGGTGTCCACTTATGTGTATGCTGATGACATCGCCTTTTTTGCTTCAGAGAACGACATTTCCTCTTTGTACCAGTCCTTACAGTCCTACCTGAATGCCCTAGACCAATGGTTAGGAGATATTAATCTGTCCCTTAATGTCAATAAATGTGCTTTATTGGTTTTTCCGCTCTCTCGTCCAGTTAATATCTCTATTGTTTACCGGAACCATGTAATTCCTAAAGTGCAAAGTGTCAAATACCTCGGAGTAATTTATGATCCTTCTCTTTCCTGGGGGGCCCATATCGAGCAGATCACTGTGAAAGGAGTCCGAGCAGTCGGTATGCTGCGCAGGCTGAGCAGTGTTCGTTCTGGCATGAGAAGGCACTCACTTCTTATGATTTATAGAATGTACGTCCGTCCAGTCTTAGAGTTCGGCTGTGTTTTATTCTCTGGTGCACCAGCGTATAAACTTCGCCCCTTGATTCTCTTGGAGCGGGAGGCGTTGCGCCTTTGTTTGGGCCTTCCAAAATTTGTGGCGAATTCCGTTTTGTACCTGGAAGCGCGTACTCCATCATTGACTTCTAGATTTCGGCTCTTAACGGTGAAAACGTTCGTAAGAATGTGCGATTCTTCGCTCCATGCCTCCAATTTGATCTTCCTTCGTCAGCCTAGGCTATTTTTCAACGAAACCTGGTCTCGTTTCCATACCCCTCAGATATGTTTGGTGCAATCCCTCCTGGACCCCTTAAACGTCCGCATTTCGGACATCCGTCCGGTATGCGCCAACTCATCTATTCAGATTGTCTTCGATGACATCTTTCCAAAACATGCAAAGTTAATGCCTTTTCATTTGCTCAGCGGTTTATTGCAGGATTACCTGCTGTGCTTTAAATCTCATGTGCTCATAGCGACAGACGCCTCACAGTGTGAAGAAAAGGCCGGTGTTGGCATTTTCTCCATCTCCCTTGACTGGTCATTCTCACTCCGCCTTCCCGATTACACCCCTATTTATTTGGCCGAATTTCTAGCAGTAGTCTTAGCGTTGCGCAAATTAAACAGCTCCTTGTCTTCTGTCATAATTATGACAGATTCATTATCGTTGTGTTCCTCTCTCACCGCGCCTACAACATCTCAGGCACTTCGGTTACTCAAATGCTTGGTTCCACCCCACGTGTGTTCATTGCGGTTGGTCTGGGTGCCTGGGCACAGAGGAATCCATTTGAATGAGGTTGCTGATACCCTGGCGAAGGCATCTCTTCAAGGCCCAGTCGTATCTGTGCTTCCACCCAGCGCATATATTACCGCGGCCAGGTTTCGCAGGTATCTGCTCTTGAAAGAATTCGCAGCATCAGCTCTGACCTCCTCTCCCGAATTCCGGCATCTCCTTTACCCGTGGTGCAGTAAAGGATGGCGATCACGCAAGCTTGAGGTTTCCTTCACGCGTCTACGTTGTCGCGTGCCTCTTTTAAACTTCTACCTTTATAGATCTGGTCTGGCGGTCTCCCCATTGTGCCCGTTCTGCGGAGAACCCGAAACGATAGATCATTTCTTGTTGACCTGCCGCCGTTTCTCCTCTTTACGGAGCCGCCTGCTGGAGCTTCCGTTACGACAGCTTGGTCTAAGTCTGTCAGCTGGGGTTGCTCTGTCTCTTGGGGCTTCCTCCCTTGGGCACAGCAACTGGAATGTGCTCTCCGCCATGCAAAACTTCCTTACAGACACTAAACGGCTGCCGTCTTAAGCTGTGCTCTTTCTCATGATCAATATTTCTCTGGAATGAAAGCTTTCTGAAACGTGGAATATTTAGCCCCGTTCTCTATTTCAGTCACCGATCTCACAGCATTTGTTTAGCCTATTTCAATTACACATCTGAGATCCTTTCATTTATTTCCTAATTGCTATTATTATCATGATTATTTTATTTTTCCCCACCATTATTTTCTTGTTTAACATTTTGTACACCTATCAGTTGCCGCCTGTGTCTTGGCCAATCCCCCGCAGTGGGTATGCGCCATTTTCTAGAGGACAACAACAACAACAACAACAAAGTAAACGCCAAGATGGCGGCGGCAAGCAGCAAGTTTTGGAGGGAAACGGCCTAGATTGCGCGCCTTCTTCAGGGGCGACGAAGAACGCAGCTGGCGCGCCAGCTGCGGCGGAGAAGAAGGAGAGGGAGGGAGCGCCGAGGCGACGCCTGCCTCCGCTCCCCAGAGACGACTTTAAAATCGTCCTCCGGCCGAGAGGACTCGCAGTCAGAGACTTGCACCAACACCACGTGGCGCGGGCGGTAGTCGCGGCTACCGAGCGGGGATGTAAGGAAGAAGACCTGATCATCCGGCTGCGCAATGGATCAAACATCATAATTGTGAGCACCAGCAACGAAGAAGCGGCCAAGAAGATTATGCGCATCAAGCAGCTCAGCTTCGGAGGCAAGAACTACGCCGTAAACGCACACGTGGCGGCGCCGGAAGGCACGCTACGTGGGGTGATCCACGGAGTGGATCCGGAGACTTCGCCCGAGGAACTCAAGGCAAGCCTCAGAGTTCGCACGCAAGGCGTGAAGATCCTAACAGCCAGAATGCTCGGGAGATCCAGCACGGCCATCATCACCTTCGACGGCCCCACCCTCCCGAAGCAAGTTCTCTACCACAGCGGAGAATTTTGGTGCTACCCGTACCGGCCCACGAGGCAGGTATGCTACACCTGCGGCCAACAGGGGCACCGAATGGACGTCTGCCCGAATCCGGAGACTAGGGCCTGCAGACAGTGCGGACTCCAGAACCCGGCGGCAGACCACCAATGCACACCCAAATGCCTGCTGTGTGGCGGCGACCACGTGGCGGGCACGAGAGACTGCAAACAGCGACTCAAGTCGGCGAGCGAGCTGCGGTGGGGCCCCCTGCAGCAGCAACGCCGTAGCCGGGGCCGCAGCCGGTGAAGAAAACCAAGATGGCTCCGTGACGAGAGTCAGGAGTCGGGCCGGAGCAGCCGCGGGGGCAGCCGGAACCGGAGCCAGAGCCGGGGATCCGAAAGGGACGAGTCCTTCCCACCCTTGGGCAGCAACGGCAAGCAACAGCAGAAGCAGACGCAAGGGCAGCAACAGCAAAAGAAGAAGAGCGGCGGCGTTAAGGTGAGCTGGGGAGACGGCCCTCCCAAATCACTCTTTGCTCCGCACTCGAACACAAACAACACACAAACCGCACGCGAGAAACAGCTAGCGGAGGAAAATAAGACACTTAAACGTGAACTTGAGCAGCTTAGGAAGCAGCTAAGCGAGGTAATCAGAGAACTACGTGAATCGAGGACAGGCTATGCACCGCCTAGGACTCAGACCCCACCGCCTAGGGCGATGGAGACGGGGCAACAACACCACGAGGGAGGGACCTCCAACGATGAGCTTAAAACCTTCATGATGAACATGCAGAGGCAGATGCAAGAGCAGATGCAGCAGTTAAAAAGCGAAATGCAGCAGGGACAACAAAAGTTTGCCCTGTTAGAACAGAATGTCAGGACGCACATCAAGAGCCAAAACACACAGAGAATAACCAATGATGCTAGAGACAGACTACTTAACGAACGCAGGTTCGGCACAGAAACCCCCAACGCAAATAATGGTAACCCATCATGGCAGAACGCCTCCAACAATTAGAGCTGTGGCAGTGGAACTGCAGGGGGTACAGGCAAAAACAAGGCCTCCTGCAGCAATTCATCTATGCCAGAGGAACCCCACCAGACGTAATTATGCTACAGGAAACAAACTGCACCCCTACGCTTAGGGGCTACACGTGTCAGGAAAATGGCCGTACGGCAACTCTCATTAGCAAACAAGTAGTAGCCATAGCACATAACGAAATAGAGGACACCCGGATCGAACACGTGATCACGGAGATAATCCCCAAAAAGAAAGCACGATCTAAAAGCACTTATATTATAAACCTATACAGCCCGCCCAGACAGAAAGATGGGGACTTTATTAGGCTCTTTACGGAGGCGAAAAAGTTAGCGGGGAACAACACCCTAGTAATAGCAGGTGATTTCAACGCCAAGAGCCCGAGGTGGGGCTACAATAAAGACGACAAGAAGGGACGTGGCATTTGCGCTGCAGCAGAACAGGCAGAGTGCGAATTGCTAACCGACGAACATCACCCAACTAGACAGGGGAACAGCGTCAGTCCAGACACGTGCCCTGACTTAACCTTCGTAAGGGGCGCTAGACAAGCAGAATGGGAGAACCTGCTCGAGAACCTTGGAAGCGACCACCACATAATAAGGATCAGCACAACCGCAAACAATATCAAGCGGAAAATAGGCAAGGTCCGCCTAACGGACTGGGACGCCTTCAGAGCACACTGCAAGCAGATCAAGGGCGACATTGTATCTGCGGAGGAGTGGAGCCAGCAACTCAGACAGATCCAAGAACTCTATACTAAAGAGGTGGATAGAACCGAACAAACTCCGGAGGTGGACAAGCGGCTCCTCAAGCTATGGGAGGCGAGACGCGGGCTCACCAAGCATTGGAAAAGACAGAAGTTCAATAGGAAGCTAAAGATTAAAATTGCCGAAATAACTAAACAAGCGGAGGAGTATGCAACGCAGCTGGCTAGGCAAGGATGGCAGCAATTCAGGAACGCGCTGAACGGCACCCTCAGCACGGCCAGGACGTGGCAGATCCTCAGGGCCCTCATGGACCCGAGCAAGAACAAATCAGAAAGCGGCAAATCGATTCAGAGGCTGGTGCGCCAGTACACGGGCACGGACGAACAGCTACTCGAGGAAGTCCGGGTCAAATGCTACGGCAGAGACCAGGTCGAAAGCTACCAAGAAGAGTACCAGGGCGAAGAGAATCCAACCATGGATCGGCCCATAACGAGAGAGGAAGTCGTCGAGGCGATCAGGTCGGCAACAAAAAACACAGCAGCGGGGGCGGACAGAATCAAGAACTCGCTCATAAGAAACCTCAGCGATGGAGCCATAGATCAGCTCACAGCCTACTTCAACAAGCTCTGGCAAGAAGGAACAGTGCCGGCCGAGTGGAAACACGCGGTAGTGGTAATGATCCCGAAGCCAGGCAAGAAACTCCAGGTCGAGAACCTCAGGCCGATCTCCCTCACGTCGTGCCTGGGCAAGATGTACGAGAAAGTAATCACAAAAAGGATCCAGTCGCACCTAGAGAAGAACCAACTGTACCCAGACAGCATGTACGGGTTCAGAGCCCACCTGTCTACGCAGGACGTACTATTCCAACTCAAGGAGGAAGTACTCGAGAAAATGCCGAGAAGTGGCGAAAACGTTGTCATGGCCCTCGACATAAAGGGAGCCTTCGACAACGTGAGCCACGCCGCCATAATGGAAGGCATCAACAACACCAACTGCGGGGGAAGAACCCACGACTACATCAGGGCCTTCCTGAGCGACAGAACAGCGACCGTGGGACTAGGCGAGCTGAGAAGCGACGTCTTCACCACGCCTTGCAAAGGAACACCCCAAGGCTCCGTGATATCGCCCGTCCTGTTCAATATGGCGATGATCGGGCTAGCAAGACGACTCAAGGAAATCCCGGGCATCCAACACGCGATATATGCCGACGACATCACGGTGTGGGTCACCCAAGGATCGTTAGGGGAGAAGCAAGACAGACTACAAGAAGCTGCGACCTGCGTAGAGACCTACGTCTGGGAGAGAGGCCTCAGATGTTCGACGGAGAAGTCGGAAATCATCAGGATCGGAAGAAATCCTACCAAAGCCTCGCTGGAAGTAGTTCTAGAGGGGCAACTGATCCAAGAACAGAACATGGTACGAATCCTAGGCATGTGGCTGCAGAGCAGCCGAAAATGCAGCCATACCATCAGCCTGTTGAGAAGAGCCGCGGAGCAGGTTGGCAGAATGATCAGTAGAGTCTCTCAGAGAAGGTACGGGATGAAAGAAGAGAGAGAGAGAGAGAAAACTTTTATTGCTCTTTCAAGAGATTCGCGGAGATGAAGACTTCTTGGTCGTCCTGCTTGGGCGCTGGCGACTTGAGTCTTCGAGCAAGGGTGGGCCCTCAGTCCAGGGCTCCACTGAGTCGTGCCGCTTCAACAGCGTGCTGTACCAAGGCCCTCTGGACCTCGAGCTCGCTGCTGGAGAGACAGCTCTCCCATTGCTCCTCACTCGGTGTTTGATAACTGTGGAATGCTATGTTTCTTTCGCACTCCCAGGTAATGTGATAGAGTGTAGGTGTACCGCCGCACCAGGGACAGTCTGATCTGAATTGCGTTGGTGACATTTTGCTGTATATGTACAGGTTAGGAAAAGTGTTCGTCTGTAGCCTACGCCATCCTACAGCCTCTTCCCTAGTCAGTGCTCTGTGTGGTGGTGGATACCTCAATCTAGTTCCCCTATAAAGTTGTAGGGTCTCTGCGTAGCCTCCCTCGCACGGGAGTAGCCGTAACTCCGGGGCGTCCGATAAGCCTGCTCGGTAAGTGAGCCCTCGAGCCAGGCTGTCCGCCCTTTCGTTTCCTGCTACGCCTGCGTGAGCTGGCACCCAGATGATATGCTGTATAGGCGTTTTTCCAGCGGAAGCTGCCGCCTCGCCGATGATCCTAAGGGCGATGCCGCTAATGTTGCCCTTCGTATAACTCTTGCATGTTTCTTTCGAGTCCGTTAGAATGTTCAGGGAGCGGCCTCTTCTATAGCCTTCGGCTACCGCCAGCGCGACGGCAATCTCTTCGGCCTCCGCTATCCCCGACACTCCCACTGAAGCGCAGGAGGTCATTTCCCCTGTACCATTGACTACCACTACAGCGGCTGTGCGCTTCTCTACGCTTGCGTACATAGAAGCGTCCGTATATAGTGTGTTTTCGGATCGGCCTAGCCTTTTGTCCATCTGCTCGGCCCTAGCCCTCCGCCTCTCCTCGTGTAAGTTGGGATCCATGTTTTTAGGCAATGGCCCTACATTGAAAGTCCTTCTGAGGTCGTCTGGTACTTCTGTGTATCTGTCAGCCAGACCACCGGTGTTCCGACCCAACCTCTTCAGGAGCGCCCTTCCTGTGGGGGAGCCTCTGAGTCTAACCAGTTGTGCACCCGTTTGAGCCTCTGCGAGCTCGTCGAAGGTGTTGCTGACTCCGAGCTGGAGCAGTTTTTCGTTTGATGCGTTCCTGGGTAGGTGCAAAGCGATCTTGTAGGCCTTCCTGAGGACACAGTCGGCCTGCTCCCTCTCCGCTTTCGTTGTAGCGTGGTAAGGCAGCGAGTACATGACCCTGCTGACGATCAAGCTGTTCACGAGTTTTAGAGTGTCTTCTTCCTTCATTCCGTATCTTCTCTGAGATACTCGGCTGATCATTCTTCCCACTTGTTCCGCGGCCCTCTTGAGCAGGGTGATGGTGTGACTGCATTTGCGGCTACTTTGCAGCCACATACCCAGGATGCGGACCAGGTTCTTTTCCTGGATCAGCTGTCCTTCGAGGACGACATCCAGTGAAGCTTGGGTGGGGTGTCTCCCTATTCTGATGATCTCCGACTTTTCGGTCGAGCACCTCAGGCCTCTCTCCCTTACGTAGTCTTCTATGCAGGTGGCAGCTTCTTGTAACCGATCTTGTTTCTCTCCTAGCGACCCTTGGGTGGTCCATACGGTAATGTCGTCGGCGTACATCGCGTGTTGAATACCCGGGATCTCTTTGAGCCTTCTCGCTAGTCCTAGCATCGCCATGTTGAAGAGTACAGGCGATATGACAGAGCCTTGGGGTGTTCCCTTGCAGGGCGTGGCGAAGACGTCGCTTCGTAACTCGCCTAGCCCTACGGTTGCTGTCCGGTCACTTAGGAAGGCCCTGATGTAGTCGTGGACCCTCTTCCCGCAGTTCGTGTCGTTTATGCCTTCCATGATGGCGGCGTGGCTCACGTTGTCAAAGGCCCCTTTGATGTCGAGGGCCATGACAACGTTCTCCCCGCTTCTTGGCATCTTCTCCAGTACTTCCTCCTTTAGCTGGAGGAGTACGTCTTGCGTGGACAGGTGAGCTCGAAACCCGTACATGCTATCGGGGTAGAGTTGGTTCCTCTCCAGGTGCGACTGGATTCTCTTCGTTATTACTTTTTCGTACATCTTGCCTAGACAAGACGTAAGGGAGATCGGTCTGAGGTTTTCCACTTGTAGTTTCTTGCCAGAAGATACCCTCAAACTCGTCAACAGCCTAATCGTTAGCAGAGTTATGTACTCCTTGCCCTACCACGCAACAACAAAGGCGGAGCGAGAGCAAGCCGACTGTATTCTCAGGAAGGCATACAAGATTGCTCTACACCTGCCCAGAAACGCATCAAACGAGAAGCTACTCCAACTCGGAATCAGCAATACCTTCGATGAGCTTGCCGAGGATCAATTGGGGGCACAACTCATCAGACTCAGAGGCTCCTCTACGGGAAGGGCGCTCCTGAGAAGGTTGGGTCGGAACACGTGCGGACTCATAGACAGATACGCGGACGTACCGGACGACCTTAGAAAGACCTTTAATGTAGGACCCCTGCCTAAAAACATGGATCCTAACCTACACGAGGACAGACGAAAAGCAAGGGCCGAGCAGATAGAAAGGAGGCTAGGCCGATCAGAGAACACAGTCTATACGGACGCCTCCATGTACGTACATGCAGGGAAGCGCTTAGCCGCTACGGTGGTAGTTAATAGCACAGGAGGCATGGCCACATGCGCCTCAGTGGAGGTCGTGGGCATAACGGAGGCCGAGGAAATTGCCGTCGCGCTGGCGGTAGCAGAAGGCTATAGGAAAGGCCGATCCCTAAACATCTTAACAGACTCGAAAGACACGTGTAAAAACTATACGAAGGGCAGAATTAGCGGCATGGCCCTCAGGATAATCAGTGGGGCAGCAGCCTCTGCTGAGAAGACACCCATACAACACATAATCTGGGTCCCAGGCCACGCTGGCGTAGCGGGGAACGAAACAGCAGACAGCCTAGCTCGAGGGCTTACATACCGAGCAGGCATGTCAGATGTTCTGGAGCTTCAGCTACTAGCATGCGAGGGGGGATACACAGAGACATTACAACTATACAGAGGGACTAGATTCAAGTACCCACCACCACACAAAGCCCTCACGAGGGAGGAAGCAGTCGGCTGGCGTAGGCTACAAACAAACTCCTTTCCCAACTTGTACATCTATAACAAGATGTCACCAACACAATACAGAGCAAACTGCCCCTGGTGCGGCGACACACCCACACTATACCACATCACATGGGAGTGCGAACGAAATAAAGCATTCCACCAACACGAATTCCCGAGTGCGGAGCAATGGGAGAGCCGGCTCACCAGCAGCGAGCTCGCGGCCCAAAGGGCCTTAGTGCGGCACGCTACTGATGCAGCGCGACTCAGTGGAGCCCTGGACTAGGGGCCCAACCTTGCTGAAGAGAAGCCTCAAGTCGCCGGCGCCACGAAAGACGACGGAGGCTTCGAATCCGCGAATCTCTTAAAAGATCTAAATAAAATTTTTCTACATATACTGGCACAACCTTTGCAATGCCTGCAGCTCACATCTCTCTCTCATCACTCCACGTACCTATAAGCACGATTCAGGCGTCCACTGACCCAGGGAGCCATTATGCGCCCTTCCTTTCTTTAAAATGATTGGAGTGTAAAACGCTGTCAACGCCAACGCCAATGAACACAACGAACGCCGACGGCCTACGGCTTCAGCTCCGCGTTTCTGACACACCGTTGTCAACGCTGACGTGTGCAGCACACACCTGTCACTACAGCCACTTAGCTTAAAGCATGTACATACGGCGCGACAAGTAGCTCGAGCCACCCGTTCATCACCGCGTTACTCGCGTATTCCTCTCGTGCTCAGCCGCCGTTTCTTCAAGCGTTCTCGAAGCTGAACAAGACGACCTCCGGAAAGAGGCGCCGTGCCCCCTGGAGGATCGTCGCCCCGGCGCCCGGCTTTTTGCCGGCTGCCCGGGTATTCCTGCTGCCGCCCTGCTGACCCGGGAGCCCGGTAGAGGTGCTGCCCGCAGCCCCCCGCCCCCCATCAGGGTACCACCTACTTATCCCGGCCCGGCACCAGCATGGGAACCACCGGTTTCTCGGAGGACCGACGTTTCGTGCGCCTCGCACGAAGGCGCACTGCTTCATTTTCGAGCTGAAGATCGAGGCCTCGGCCGACGACATCGTCGACGGCATCGAGGCGGTTGTCGGCCCCAAGGGGACGGAGTGGCTCCAGCACCAGGAGGGCTTCAAGTTCTGCGTCGCCGTAGCCTCGGCTGTGGCGGCTCAGAAGCTACTCGCAGACGGGGCCTTCCTTGTGAACGGCACGCCAGTCCCGTTCGCCTGCCTGGGTGCAGCAGTCGTGAATGTGACGGTGTTCCGGCTGCCGCTCTTCCTAGGTGACACCTCGCTCGCCTCGGCACGAAGCCCTTACGGGAAAGTGCTCGAGGTGACCCACCCAGCGCTAAAGGACCGGCTGCACGTCGGGAACGGGCAGCGGTTAGTCCGGATGGAGATGCAGAAGGCTGTACCTAACTTCGTCTCCGTACTGGGCCACCGCGCCATGTGAGATTACCACGGCGTCCGAAAGGTCTGCTCCCGCTGCGATGTTGGGACTTGGTCAGCGACATCGGCGCGTCCGGCACGGTGTCGGGCTCGAGTCAACAGAGATCCGAAGTTGCGGGAAGACGAAGAGCTTTATACAAAAGGTTACATATTGCGGGTTGTCTGCAAGAGAGAGCTGATACATAGTGGTGCTCTCTAAAAGTAGAGAAAATGTTCCCCAGGTCCCCATACATTGTCCCTATGTTTTCACGTCATATTACGTAGCCGTACATGAGGGTCTGGAGGACCGCCCATGGGGTCGAAGGGCGGGTTTGTTTATGATCCGCGGAAGCGGCGCGACTCGTCGGTAGTTGAATACGAGCCTCTGGAAACAGACCATGGAGTCGGTAGCGTTCTTACCGCCCCTGGGAAGATGGCGCCGGAGTCCAGCCTCGGCAGTGGCGCGAACAAAATGGAGCAGGGCAGCCGGAATGCACTGTGTAAACAAAGTTCTTCTGCGGCCTTCGCTCACTGCTCAGTCTCTCTTCCTGCTCGGGATCGCGAGCGACAAGAGTCGTCACGGGGTTGCGCTGTCCGTCAAGGCGCGGTACTTTCCCCGCTGCTCTTCAATCTGGCCATGATGCACCTGCCGGCCCAGCTGAGTGGTGTCGCCGGCGTGCAGCACGCCCTGTACGCCGATGACATCACTCTGTGGGCCACGCAGGGCAGCACAGGAGACATTGAAACCAGCCTGCAAACAGCGGCGACGATAGTAGATCGCTACGCCCGCCGCTGCGGTCTTCAATGTTCCCCTCAAAAATCGGAATTTGTGCACCTCCGCCCCTCACAGAAGTGCACAACTAAAATATATCTCTCTCTTGAGAGTGGTCCCACACGCGAAAATGATGAGATACGGGTACTCGGACTCTACATCCACAAACACAGGCGGCCAGACACTACATTGGCCAAACTCCGTAAGGTGGGGGACCAGGGGGCCGCATGGTCCGCCGGGTTTCCAACAAACGCGGAGGGTTACGAAGTAAGGATGCCTGGCGGCTGGCAAACGCCTTCGTAACTAGTCGAATTCTCTATCCGACTCCTTATCTCCACCTACGGAAACAGGAGGACGCCCTTGAGGTCACCCTTCGCAAAATTGTTAAGCGTGCCCTTGACCTCCCCATCACTACTTCAAACAGCCGGCTTATGGCTCTTGGGGTGGTGAATACTTTCCGGGAGCTTCGGGAGGCGCACCTTACAAACCAGTACACGCGCTTGTCGCTAACGGAGTCGGGTCGCCGCCTTCTTGCTCGACTCCATATCCAACACACCCCTCCAATGGAAGACAGGTTTCGCATCCCGGAACTGTGGAGACGTGCCCTCCACGTGCGGCCTCTTCCAGCAAACATGTCACATGAAGACCATAATGGTCCGCGCCTGGCACGAGCGGAAGCGCTAGCCCGATATTATGGCAACAAAACAGGTGTATACTACGTGGACGACTCCGGCCCTCACCACGGGGGATGGTACACGGCCGCGGTAGTTCAAAACAGCAACACAGTTAACGGCCTGGCTTTCAGAGCCCGCAGTGCAACACAAGCAGAAGAGGTCGCGATCGCTCTCGCAGCCTCACATTCCAATTCAAAATACATAATCACCGACTCGCGAGGGGCCTGTCGGAACGTCGAACAAGGCTGCACTCCCTTCCTAGCCTATCGAATATACAAAAATTGCATACGGGATACGGACCCCGCTCACCGTTACCTCATATGGGCCCTGCTCATCAGGGGTTGGCAGGAAACGAGGCAGCAGACGCAGCCGCCCGCGCGCTCTCTCACCGGGCTGTTTTCTCCTCCCCATCCGATCAGGAACCCGATTTCAATCCGGTATATACATTCAAAGATATTACAACATATTATCAAAATTGTCATCGCCTTTACCCTAGCCCATGTAAAGGCCTGAAGAAGGCGGATGAGCGGCTCCTTCTCCTCCTTCTCACCAATACATTGCTGTGCCCGGCAGCGCTAAAACATTTTGACCCCTCCTTTAGCGGCAGCTGCCCACACTGTAGTGCAGTGTCTTCTGACACCTATCACATGGTGTGGGCCTGCCCCTCCAACCCCGCTATTCACCCCATCCCCAACCCAACCCGGGAGGACTGGGAGGCGACCCTGCTCGGCTGCCACGACTTACAGGCCCAACAAGCCTTAGTCGGGCGCGCCCGGGCGGCGGCAACCGCCACTGGGGTCCCATACTAGTGACCTCGACCTAGTGTTTGTAAGGATCGGTCCCTGACGGGCTGATCCAAACATACCTCCTGTTCATTCGTAATAAATGTTTTCACCACCACCACCACCGGTTAGGGTGAGGGAGATGGAAGGGTTCATCGTACATTGATTTAACCCGCTCCAGAGAAATCTGAACTTCATAACACGCAGTAACTATCAACTTACGATGCCAGCAGATACGTGGCGAAAGCGAGCACAACGACGAAAGAAGCGGTGTGACGTCATACCAAACGGTGGGGGCGGCTACGCGGAAAAAGCGCGGTGTGAGGTCATGCCAGACGTCGCGGTGAGCGCGCGGCGTCCGCCAGCTGCGGCGGTTGCTAGCCGACGGCTAAAAATCGGTCTCTCTGCCTCCTCGGAGCACTGCCACAGCGAAATCGCAAGTTCGTGGCCAATGTAGCTTTCGCTACAAAAATGTTTTACAATCAATCCCCCCTGAGGTTGTGGACACCTCAGCCGCGCTGTACGCTACGAAACCGATGATGAGCGGGAGCTTCAGAAGCAAAGGAAAGTCATAGGACTGTGGCCCCGGAACAGTGAGCTCCTTAGTCGCGCTTTAGGCTACGAAACCATTGAAGAGCGGCACCTTCCAAAGCAGAGGAACGGCGCATGACTGGGCCCCTTGGTACACCGAACACCTCAGTCGTGTTTTAAGCTGCGTGGCGGTAGTACATATGTGCGATGCATGCGCTGCCATTCACAACATCTTGGGATAAACGTGGCACTGAAGCTCAGTGGTAAGGCGCTTGTCTACCGAGCCGGAGCACCCGGGGTCGAACCCGACCGCGGCGGCCGCGTTTCGATGGAGGCGAAACGCAAGAGGCGCCCGTGTGCTGTGCGATGTCAGTACACGTTACAGGTGTCCCAGGTGGTCAAAATCATTCCGGAGACCTCCACTACGGCACCTCTTTCTCTCTTCCTTCTTTCACTCCCACCTTCCTCCCTTCCCTTACGGCGCGGTTCAGGTGTCCGCCGAGATAAGTGAGACAGATACTGCGCCATTTCCGTTCCTCAAAAACCAATTTACCAATTTTAGCCATAGGCGTTCGGCGTTCAATGCGTTGATTAATAATAATAACTGGTTTTGAAGGGAGACGCTTCACTATGAGAGTCGGAGCCTGGCTTCGCGTATGCCGTATGCCGCGACCGAGGGGCTTCACGGAAAGGAGAGAGAGAGAAAACTTTATTTCAACAGGAATTCGGGGCACGCCCCAGGGTCCCCGCACGACCCCACTGCACTCAAGTGTTTATGTTCCTGAGGTCCATAACACACGACGCCTGTCTCTCATGTCTCGGTGGACACCCGAACCAAGCCGTAAGGAATGGAAAATGAAATGAAAATTGGTTTTAAGGAAACGACCATCTCTCATATCTCGGTTGAAACCAGAACCGCGCCGTAAAGGAAGCGAAATGAAAAGAAAATTGGTTTTAAGGAAAGGAAACGACCCCCTGTCTCTCTCTCTCTCTCTCTCATATCTCGGTGGACACCCGAATCGCGCCGTAAGGGCCTTAAGGAAAATGAAATAAAAATTTGTTTTAAGGAAAGGAAGTGCCTGTGTCTCAAATCTTTGGTGTAAACCAAAGATTTGAGACACAGGCACTTCCTTTCCTTAAAACAAATTTTTATTTCATTTTCCTTAAGGCCCTTACGGCGCGATGCTTGGCCAAATTGATGGAGCATGTAGTCCTGAACAGGCTTCAGGGTTATGTAGAGGACAATGAGTTGATACCTGAAACAATGATTGGCTTCAGGGCTAATTTATCGACGCAGGATGTCATGTTACAGCTCAAAACAGACGTGGTTGATCCTGGGTACGGCACGGGCACCAAGGCTATCTTGGGGCTCGACCTCACTAAGGCCTTTGACAATGTTACCCATGAGGCAATATTGAGGAACCTATCGGACATAGGACCGGGGGGTAGAACCTTCCGGTACATCAGATCGTTTCTGGAGGGTAGGACTGCGGAGATTGTAGTCGGAGAAATGAAATCGGATCCCTTCCCATTGGGGGGCAGGGGGACACCGCAAGGGTCGGTATTATCGCCCTTCCTATTTAATCTCGCCCTGATCAAGATACCACCCAGGCTGCAAGGGATATCGGGACTTAAACATACATTTTATGCGGATGACATTACTCTATGGGTAACAAGAGGCAGTGACGCACAGTTGGAAGAAACTCTACAACAGGCGGTGGATATTGTGGAGGAGCTAGCAGGGGAAGCAGGACTCTCGTGTTCTCAGCCCAAGTCCGAGCTTTTTGTGCTGAGGGATAAACCAAGAGGGATACATGCGAGGCACTATGTGCCGCCACCACCTTTAGAGGTGAGAGTGGGGGGAGTACCGGTCGCTGCGGTCCAAACGATCAGGATCCTGGGTATGTATCTGCAGACTAACAGGAAGAATAGCGAGTCATTGCAAAGGCTTAAAAATACGGTCAATGCTACCGTGCGGCTAATCAGGAGAATCGCCAATCGTAAGAGAGGTGTTAAGGAAAAAGACTTGTGTAAGCTAGTGCAGGCATTTGTGCTCAGTAGAATAGTGTATGCGACGCCTTATTTGAAGCTGGACGCGGCGGAAAAAGGAAAGGTGGATGCTATGATTAGGCAGGCGTATAAAGCGGCCCTTGGGTTGCCTCAGAATGCGTCTACCGAAAGGCTGCTGGGATTAGGGGTGCACAACACCCTAGAAGAACTACGGGAGGCGCACTTGGTTATGCAGCTCGGTAGGCTTTCAAAAACAAAAGCAGGGAGGGACATATTGGAAAGGATCGGCATTGGAGTTGACGTTCCAGCCGGTGACACGAAAATTCAGGTGAGGCGGGAAATGCACAAGGGCTTGTACATAAAACCTTTGCCCAAGAACATGCATCCAATACATCACGAGGACCGCAGGAAGGCAAGAGCCAAAGCTTTACATGCTAAGTACGGGAAGTACAACGGGGCAGTCTATGTAGATGTCGCCGAGTATAAGAACAAGGATGCAATTGCAATTGCGGTGGTGGACGGGCGGGGCCACTTGATCGCCTCTGAATCAGTCAAAACCCGCTCCCCAGAAACTGCAGAGGAAGCGGCAATAGCACTAGCTATGACTAGTAGTAATGCTGACCTGATCTTCAGCGATTCAAAAACAGCCATCCGAAATTTGGTGAGGGTGGTGGTGGTGAAAAACATTTATAAAGCAATAAATATTTACAGAGAGGTGATTGGGGTAGGCCCTATTGGCCCTTTCCCCTAACAATACTAGGTGGAGCCCCTATTCCGGGGCCCCATTGGCAAGCAACGCCGCCCGCGTCCGGTGAACCAAGGCCTTTTGGGTCTTTAGGTCCTGACAGCCGAGCAGGGCCGCCTCCCAGTCCTCTCTGGTGGGGTTGGGGTTGGGGGGGATAGATGGGTTTGACTGACACGCCCAAACCATGTGGAAGGTGTCAGCCACCTCCCCACAGAACTGGCACGCGCCATCAAAGGATGTATTGAAATGTTTAAGCACCGCCGGGCACAGTACAGTGTTAGTAAGAATTTTGATGAGGAGGCGCTCGTCAGCGCGATCCAGACCCTTACAAGGGGCCGGGTAGCGCCGGTGCTCCTCCTTGTAGTAATTGGTGATTTGTTTGAATGTAATGGCGAGGGGCAGAATATCTGTCACAGCGGCGCGGTTGTTGAATCGGGCCACGGAGCGAGGGATTACAGAGGCGGAAATTGTCTGGGTACCTGCACACTCTGGGAACCCTGGGAACGAGACGGCTCACATGAATGCTCGAGGTTTCGTCAGCCGAGTAGGTGAGCCGGACGTCCCGGGAAGGTCCACGAGAGATGGGCTGGTATCCTTTCATGACATTACTACTCATTTCAGACTTAACCGGAGGATTTACCCACCCCCGGACAAGCAATTGGTGAAGGCGCAGGAATGCGTCTGGCGCCGATTGCAGACCAGATGTTTCTTCAACCCATACGTGTTGAGCAAAATCTACCCGGACATTCAGCCGGAGTGCAAATGGTGTCACGAATTGGCAACCTATGACCACGTATTATGGAGCTGTAGCATAGCACCGCCACCGGCGGACATTATGCGTGATCCTTCCCTCGAGCAGTGGGAGGCCGTGCTGGCCAGCTCAGACCCGGTCGTCCAGACCAGGGCCGTGGAGTGGGCCACCCAGGTCGCCGTCAGCCACGGGTTGATGGCCATCTAACACGGAATCGTCCACACATGCTCTCTGACGAAAATAAAGTTTTTCCATCCATTGGTGTAAACCCGAAAGGAATGGACACCACAGTACATGTCTCTAAATCACCCTTCTATGACAGCACCGTATTCATTAGGATGGATGGAAACAGCTTCATTACACAAAAATTACCGACGATTACGTTACTTCCTAATGCGAAATTTGAGCGCAGCAAAAAGCTGTTTCACCTTTTCGATAGATTGAGGCAAAGAAATCGAGCAACACATGTATGCGCTATCACAGAGTTTTTTTTTTTTATTTTTCACACGTATTCCTTTAACAAAGATTCCACTAACAGTTCTTGACAGTCATGAAGGAAGCTTTGTGGTCGGAGAAATAGACTGATATATGTTCGACTTGGTACACCAATGCTTGATTCCCAAAGACGAGATCTATACAAGTGCCTCGCGAGGTTGTCACAGCCGTGGGACGCGTTACGAGCGAGAGGAACGGGATGTTCTCCCGCATAAGTGTTAGGAAAGTGCTGTTTGTCTTTATGTCAACATTAAAGTCCCCCACTACTAACATCGGTGTGGATCGATGGACGGTTAATGCGAGTTGCAGGAAGTGCACGACGTCTTTCGTGAGTGCGGTAGGGGCGAAGTAGGCAGCTACTACCAGCAAGCCGTTGGGCAACTTTGCGGCGCACAGTTCGCCAAGTTCATGTGACGTGCCAAACATTTCGACTGGTATTGCAGAGAGACCTGTGCGCAAGTAGATAGCGACTCCCGCCGCTCTGTTGTGGTCTCTGCGAGCACCACAGCAGTATAGGAAATCTATGATTTCGACAGGCTCTTCGGGATCCATCCAGGTTTCAGCAAAGCAAAGTACAGAGGAATGGCGCAGAATGTGATCGTGGTGTACGTCCTTGGCATGTGCGGCAAGGGAGCGTACGTTAAGAATGTGATTGTGAATGATGAATCAAGTGCTGCCAGCGAATGACGCGTCCATTGGCTGTCTGCGTGTGTTACTGATGTGTGGTTAACATGTTAAGCTTCGCCTGTAAGAGTGGAACGCGACAGCGTCTTGCAACGCTGCCAGGGAGTCCACAGAACGCCATCGCCAATTCGGCTGTACGCCTTGCTGGACGGTAAATTTATTTTTTGAGGAAAGGAAATGTATCTCTCTCGCATATCTGGGTGGACACCTGCACCTCGCCGTAAGGGAAAGGGGGAAGATGGGAGTGAACGAAGACGCCGTATTAGCTAGACGCGCCTTTGTTCATTCCAAACCATTCAGCTGGCATTACGGAGTGGCTAGCGTGCTCGTATCGCACTCCGGAGACCCTGGTTCGATTCCCCAACTCGACCAATTTCGTTCTCGGTTTTATTGATTTATGCGGTCTAACTAGAAAGGTTAATTAGGCTATTTCATATTTATATTATTGTATTTCTATCGATCGTGTTCTGTCATTAACCTGTCAATTGTTGGAACTGTCTAGGCTGTTCGACACAACGTATATGAAACGAGCAACGTCTTACTGAGTGGGGAAGTGCTTGGTGGTGGAGGGAACGCGGCTTCGTACTTATGTTTTTTTCAGCAGCGTCTCCTTCCGCGGACGCTATTGTCGCTGCGGCGCGCGTCTTTCATTTCTTTTCTTCTGACCTCTTCATTCTCCTCTATATTAATTAGGCTAATTGATTAATTAATCAATTAACTAAACTCAGTCCAACTTAGTTGCAGCATCACTATACGATCCCTTTGATTGGTTGCATGGTTACTAGACAAAGTACAATTGGCCCCATTTGAAATTCGCGCACTGTGACATCACGAGCATTTCGACCAATTGAAAAGCGTGACATTGGGGGGCGGAGCTGGTTATGAGGCCGACGCCGACGCCGACGCCGACGACGACGCGAAACCCAGGAACGGACGCCAAAGAGCTGCGCTCTAAAAAATCTTCCAGTGTGGTCCCCTACTGGCCCAGGAGTAGACGCGCCTTTTGAAGTGAAAAGCTTCACTATGAGGGTCGGAGCCGAGCTTCGCGTATGCCGTGAAACCGAATGGCGAGTTCTGCTCATGCGCGAAGCCGAGTGACGTCACGCGTGGCGCAGGTGGCCGCAGTTATAGCCGACTCCGCCATCTGACCTTTCGGCACAGCCGCGCGCTACTGCGCATGTGTGACGCCTCCTCACCGCCGCCATTACTGCGCGCTCGCCTCCCCACCACCGTTTGACCTTTCGCTGCAGCCGCGTGTTTACCACATTTACTACGCATCCGGAAGGAAGGCTACATAACGCGCTTGCCTACACCGTTATCGTGGTGCTCCCAGAGCATTGTGCGCGGACTGCGACAGCCATGACGTCAAACAAAGCATAACTGCAGCTTTTCGCTTGTATACCCAGGCTTAACCAGAGCTAAGCCACTGCCAATTTTTTAACCGCGCGCCGATTTTCGTTTTCTCCGCCTCCGTACAGGCAGTGTGTGGACGGCCGAATGCCTCCACCGTTATCCTGGCGCTCCCAGTGCATTGTGCGCGAACTGCGACAGCCACGACATCAAACCAACCGTAACTGAGGCTTTCGCTTGTATGTCCAGGCGTGAGCAGAGCTAAGCAACTGCGAAATTTTTTAGAGTGCAGCTCTCTGGCGCACGTTTCTGTCTTTCGCGGCGTCGACATCACCGTTTCCGCCGCCGTTGTCCGTTGTAACCAGCAGTGGACACCTTAGTCGTGCTTTATGATGCGAAACCAATGAAGAGGCAGCTTGGAAGGCAGAGAGTAAAATGGATAAATTGGTTTTTGAGGAAAGGAACTTGAGCGCTATCTGTCTCGCAGATCTCGGTGGACACCTGTACCAGAGGGAAGGCGCATAACTGCCCTCTTGGAACATGTGGCGGTATCGCTGCATGCGTTGGCATTGACAACGTGTGCCAGAAATGCGGCGCTTAAGCCATAGGCCGTCGGCAATCATTGTTTTCATTCGCGATGGCGTCGAGAACGTTTGACACTCCGATCATTTTAAGGAAAGAAAATGCGCATAACGCTCGGAAATACACAGTATCTCCCACATATTTCAGTGGACACCTGAACCGCGCCTTAAGGGAAGAGAGGAAGGTGGGACTGAAAGAAGAGAGAGAAAGAGGTGCCGTCGTGGTGGTGGTGAAAAACATTTATCGTCTATTAAATTTTTACACAAAGGTGATTGGGGTAGTACCTTATTGACCCTTACCCCCTCACAATACTAGGTGGAGCCCCTATTCCAGGGCCCCATTGGCAAGCAACGCCGCCCGCATCCGTTCGACCAAGACCTTTTGGGTCTTTAGGTCTTGACAGCCGAGCAGGGCCACCTCCCAGTCCTCTCTGGTGGGGTTGCGGTTGGGGGGATAGATGGGTTTGATTGACACGCCCAAACCATGTGGAAGGTGTCAGCCACCTCCCCACAGAACTGGCATATGCCATCAAAGGACGTATTGAAATCTTTAAGCACCGCCGGGCAGAGTTAGAATTTTCATGAGGAGGCGCTCGTCAGCGCGATCCAGACCCTTACAAGGGGCCGGGTAGTGCTGGTGCTCCTCCTTCTAGTAATCGGTGATGTATTTGAAAGGAAGGGACACATTTTCTGATTGCGAGTAGGCTTCAAAGGACAGAGAGATAGCCCGGGGAGAGAGCGCGCGCGCGGCCTGATCGGCTTGTTCGTTTCCCAGGAGTCGCTGGTGACTGGGGGCCCAAATCAGGTTGCGTGGAGTTGGATCTTCGCATCGGCAGCTATATTACAGTATGCGCCAGGCAAGCGAGGGAGCCCAGCCCAGCTCACAGTTCCGACAGGCCCCTAGCGAGTCGGTGATGATGTGTTCCGACTTGGGATTAGTGAGAACCAGAGCAATGGCAGTCTCATCCGCGTTTGTTGCGCTGTAGGCTTTGAAAGTGAGCCCGTTAACTGTGTTTGTGTTGTGTACGAATGCGGCCGTGTACCACCCTCAGTGGTGTGGGCCGGCAACGTCCACGAAGTACACATGTTTAACTTTCTTTCCTTTTTCATTATGCCTGATGGCAAACAGCTCGAATAATAAAAAAAGTACACATGTTGTTGGTTAATATAGTATCGCGCCAACGCTTCAGCGCACGCCTGGCGACGACCGCTATGGTCTTCTCTGTACATGTCGTGGGGAAGGAGTCGGACCCGGAGGGCGCGTCTCCAGGGTTCTGGAACTCTCTCCCTTTCCTCAATGTGGTAGTCGTGTTTGACGTGTAGCCGGTCCAAGAGACGGCGACCGGACGTGGTCTGTGCAAGACGCGTATATTGGTTGACTAAGTGGGCTTCTCGAAGCTCCTGGAGCGTGTTCACCACGCCCAAGGCCAGAAGTCTCTAGTTGAATGGGGTGACCGGGAGGTCGAGAGCCCGCTTGATGACTTTTCGGTAGATGACCTCCAATTGGTCATCATCGTGTTTGCGCAGGTACAAGTAGGGAGTTGAGTAGAGGATTCTACTCGTTACGAAAGCATGGACAAGCCGCAGTGCATCCTTGCTTCGTAATCCGCCCCGCTTGTTGGAGACCCGGCGTACCATTCGGCCCACCTGGTCTCCCACCGTGCGAAGTTTGGCTAGGGTGGTGTCGACCCTGCGTTGGTGATGTATGAAGTGGCCAAGGACGCGAGTATCCTTGGCCTCCCGGATCAGTCCCGAGGGGAGACTGATGCGAAGCAGAGTTGTATCCTGAGGGGAGGGACGTAGGTGCACAAATTGTAGCTGGGGCGCACTGTTGTCCCCAGTAGGCCGCTTTGTCGTCGACAAGGGTCGCCGCTGCTTGCAGGCAGGATTCCATGTGGCCCAGGTTGCCTTGCGTGGCCCAGATTGTAATGTCATCCGCATAAAGAGCGTGATGTATCTGGGGCAAAGAAGACAATTTAGAGGGAAGATGAAGCATCGCTAAATTGACGAGCAGGCGAGACAGGACCGCGCCTTGGGGTGTCCCCCTCGAGCCGATGGTGTATGGCCTGTGTTCCGCATCTTGTATGTGTATATAGGCTTGACGGTCTGTGAGAAATTGTTTTATGTAATGGAATGTTTTGTGGCCACAGTTGGTGTTACTAAGGTGGTCCAGGATTACTTCGTGGTTGACGCTGTCCAATGCGCCTTTAAGATCCAAGGCCAGGACCACCTTGCCGTTGTGGGGACATTCGATGGGATCTAAGATGTCGTGGTGCTGCTGCAGAAGTATATTCTGTGCTGATTTGTGAGTGCGGAAACCGCACATGATGTCCGCGAAAATGTGCTGTTTCGAGATAATCGGAGAGTGTCGCACACCATCGCCTCCATCAGCTTGCCGACACAAGATGTGAGGGAGATGGGGCGAAGGTTCTCCACATTAATAGCTTTGCCGGCTTTCGGAATAAAGGTCACGAGAGCCGATTTCGAATCGAGAGGGAGAGGAGTCTCTCCGTCCCAAATGCTATTGATGTATTTGAGGAGCACGGCGTAGGCTGCGTCGGGAAGGTTGGCCAAGAGCTTGACCGTAACGTTGTCGCGACCGGGCGCAGTGCCTCGCTTCATCTTGCTTAAGGGCTCCCGGAGTTCATTTAACTGGAACGGGATGTCGAGCTTCGTGTTCTCTTCGCCTACATACGAGTACGCCGCTGGCCGGGGTCCTTAGTGGTGCACAGGTATCTATCTCTGAGGGTGTGCGCTAGCTCTGTTGTCGTTCCTGTAAAGTTGTAGAAGGCCCTATGTAATTGGCGTTGGGTTTCCATGCGTGTTTGTGTTGGATCGATGAGAGCGCGGAAGAAGCGACACGTGTTGCGGCCAGACATCTGGCGCGCAGCCGCGTTGCACCGGTCTACCCAGTTAGTGTCGGCTAGCTGAGTAGCATATTCCGCTGCCGGTTGTGTGAGTTCGAGGATGCGTTTCTTTAGGCGTCCGTTATGTTTCTGTTTCTTCCATCGTTTGGTGAGATGCAGCGTGCCTCCCAAAGGTGGAGCAGGTTGTTGTCCACGTCCGTTTGTGTTTCTGTGAGCTGTATATGCTTTTCGTGTTGTGTGAGTGTAGACGTGAGTGATTTGGACCAGGCGTCGTATCCCGACTGGAGGGGGTCTACGATAGGTAGAGAGGGGAGGAAAGTCGTCCAGTCCAAGACACGAGCTTCTGTTAGTGGGCGTTACATGGGACGCATGTGAATGGTTGTGTTGATTATACACCGATCACTACCCACAGTGTCCTCTGTATTTAGCCGGTCGGCATGGCGTATGTTGCGTGTAAATGTGAGGCCCGGGCAATTATATCGTTGAATCGAATTGCCGACACGTGTTGGTTTGGCGGGGTCAGTGTGTAGGGTGAGTCCAAGTGTGGAAAAAGTTCCGCAAGCTTCCTCCCACGCTTGTCCTCTCGGGGGTACCCCCAAAGCCTGTTCGGGGCGTTGAAGTCGCCGACGGTCAGAACGGCATCCCTTCCCGCCACCAGCATAGCTTGGGTGAAAATTTCATTGAACGTGAGTTCTTAAGTTGCGGTGGGCAGTAAATGTTTAGAACGTGTACAGGTGGGTCAGACCGCTTCAGGGGCAGCACTGAGACCATCGTGTATGGGAAAGGCGGTGTTATGGGGAGCGTGACCTCCTGCGCAAAGGTCTCAAGACAGAGGCGATGAGTCCGCTTCTTGCGGTTCTTGAGACCTCGGCAGCTCCACTGCGTTAGTGTAAGCGGCTGAGTTGATCTTGCTCGTGACTTAGGGTTTAGGGCCACGGTCGGAGGCGGAGAGTGGGGTTACGTTGTTAGGACCCTCCAGTCCGCTCGTTCCTGGCGCAGACGTGCAGGAGTCTTCTGAGAACTCAAACTCATCGGGAATAACTCTGTTGAATATCCAGGGGCGGTTAGCGTCCCTGATGGGCCCTACGTGTTTAAGGACGCGTGGATTGTCTTTGATCCATTTTTGGATAATGTGCATTACGGCTTGTGTCACCTGTGTGATGACACTCTCCATCTGACACGCGATGGTATCGTGTATAATTTTGGGGAGGTCAGCCAGTTGTGTTTCAGTCGCGGTCACCCGGGTCTCCAGGGCCGCGGCGCGACTCTCCACAGGTTTAGAAATCTTCCTGTCTGTTGTTTTCTTCCTCGTCGCTCGACGCGGGCGCAGTAGGGAATTGGGCTTTGAGCGAATTAAGCTCGCTGGCTTGTGTGTCGTTTTGAGCTCGCAAGAGGGCGAGCTCGCGCTTGAGTTCCTGTGTCTCGGCCATGATCTAACACCATGGTCTCGGCAGTGCTGGTGACGGAGGAGGGGAAGGAGTGGAGGCGACCCTCGCCCAGCTGCCTACCTTGGGTTCGTTGCAGGCGGCGCCGCCAGATGGAGCGCTGAGAGCTGGGAACTCTGCTTCTCCTGGAGGTGACTTTACTGCTGCTGTCTTGCCAGGGGAGGCGCCAAGCCACAGCGTGGTGTCTTTTGGTTGACTTGCTGCCGCCCGGTGGCGTGCCTTACTCATCTCCGCCTCTATCTTGAGAACCTTGAGTTTCTCGTCGCCGTGGTTGCCCTTCAGGAACCCGGCGCCGGTGCTAAACTAACAAACTACACTACATTTCAACACAACCCGCAGACATGTATACTTGTTCACAAGCGATACACTGCGCAGGAGGTCACACTTCCCACAACACCGTCTTTCCCATACACGATGGTTTCAGTGCTGCCCCTAAAGCGGTCTGACCCACCTATACACATTCCAAATATTTACTCCCCACCGAACCTTAAGAACGTCACGTTCAATGAAATTTTCACTCAAGCTATGCAGGTGGCGGGTAGGGATCCTTTCTTAATCGTCGGCGATTTCAACGCCCCGAGCAGGCTATGGGGATACCCCCGGGAGGACAGGCGTGGGAGGAAGCTTGCGGAACTTCTTTCCACACTTGGACTCACCCTGCACACTGACCCCGCCAACCCAACACGTGTCGGCAATTCCATTCAACGAGATACTTGCCCGTACCTCACATTTACACGCAACATACGACATGCCGACTGGCTGAATACAGAGGACACTCTAGGTAGTGATCACTGTATAATCAACACAACCATTTACATGCGTCCCCTGAAACGCCCACTAACAGAAGCTCGTGTCTTGGACTGGACGACTTTCCGCACCTCTCTACCTATTGTAGACCCCCTCCAGTCGTGATACGACGCCTGGTCCAGATCGCTCACGTCTACACTCACACAACACGAACAGCAGATACAGCTCACAGAAACACAAACAGGCGTGGACAACCACCTTCTCCACCTTTGGAAGGCCCGTCGCAGCCCCACGAAGCGATGGAAGAAACAGAAACATAACAGACGCCTAAAGAACCTCATCCTCGAACTCACACAACAGGCAGCGGAATATGCTACTCAGCTAGCCGACACTAACTGGGTGGACCGGTGCAACGCGGCTGCTCGCCAGATGTCTGGCCGCAACACGTGGCGCCTGTTCCGCGCTCTCATCGATCCAATACAAACACGCACGGAAACCCAACGCCAATTACATAGGGCCTTGCACAACTTTACAGGGACGACAAAACAACTAGCGCACACGCTCAGGGATCGCTACCTGTGCACCACTAAGGACCCCCGGCAGGCGGCGTACTCGTATGCAGGCGAAGAGAACACGGAGCTGGACAAGCATTTCCAACTCCTTAAGCAAAATGAAGCGGGGCACTGCACCCGGGCGCGGCAAGGTTACGGTCAAGCTCTTGGCCAACCTTCCCGACGCAGCCTACGCCGCGCTCCTCAAATACATCAATAGCATTTGGGACGGAGAGACTCCTCTCCCTCTCGATTCGAAATCGGCTCTCGTGACCTTTATTCCGAAGGCCGGCAAACCTATTGATGTGGAGAACCTTCGCCCCATCTCCCTCACGTCCTGTGTCGGCAAGTTGATGGAGACGATGGTGCGCGACAGACTCTCCGATTTTCTCGAAACACAGCACACTTTCGCGGACACCATGTTCGGTTTTCGCCCTCACAAGTCTGCACAGGATATACTTCTGCAGCTTCACCACGACATCTTAGATCCTGTCGAATGTCCCCACAATGACAAGGTGGTCCTGGCATTGGATCTTAAAGGCGCATTCGACAACGTCAAACACGAAGTAATCCTGGACCACCTCAGTAACACCAACTGTGGCCACAAAACATTCAACTACATCAAACAATTTCTTACACACCGTCAAGCCTACATACGCATACAAGATGCGGAACACGGGCCATACACCATCGGCTCAAGGGGAACACTTCAAGGCGCGGTCCTGTCTCCCCTCCTCTTCAATTTGGCAATGCTTCATCTTCCCTCCAAATTGTCCTCTTTGCCCGGGATACATCACGCTCTT
Organism: Amblyomma mixtum; assembly: GCF_055824585.1. Taxonomy (NCBI): domain Eukaryota; kingdom Metazoa; phylum Arthropoda; class Arachnida; order Ixodida; family Ixodidae; genus Amblyomma; species Amblyomma mixtum. The sequence continues at coordinate 107,606,451 of NC_143013.1, forward strand.
TATGCGGATGACATTACAATCTGGGCCACGCAAGGTAACCTGGGCCACGTGGAATCCTGCCTGCAAGCAGCGGCGACCCTAGTCGATGACTACGCGGCCTACTGCGGACTCCAGTGCGCCCCATCTAAATCAGAATTTGTGCACATACGTCCTTCCCCTCGGGACACAACCCCGCTTTGCATCAATCTCCCCTCGGGACCGATCCGGGAGTCCAAGGAGATCCGCGTCCTTGGTCTCTTCATACACCACCAACGCAGAGTCGACACCACCCTAGCCAAACTTCGCACGGTGGGAGACCAGGTGGGCCGCATGGTCCGCCGGGTCTCCAACAAGCGCGGCGGATTACGAAGCAAGGATGCAGTGCGGCTTGCCCATGCTTTCGTAAGGAGTAGAATCCTCTACTCAACCCCCTACTTGTACCTGCGCAAACATGATGATGACCAACTGGAGGTCATCCACCGGAAAGTCATTAAGCGGGCTCTCGACCTCCCGGTCACCACGTCCAACCAGCGACTTCTGGCCTTAGGCGTGGTAAACACATTCCGGGAGCTTCGAGAAGCCCACTTAGTCAACCAATACACGCGTCTTGCACAGACCACGTCCGGTCGCCGCCTCTTGGACCGGCTACACATCAAACATGACTACCATATCGAGGAAAGGGAGAGAGTGCCAGAACCCTGGACACGCGCCCTCCGGGTCCGACCCCTTCCCCGCAACATGTCCAGAGAAGACCATAGCGGTCGTTGCCAGGCGCGCGCGGAAGCGTTGGCGCGATACTATGGTAACCAACAACATGTGTATTACGTGGACGTTGCCGGCCCACACCACGGGGTGTGGTACACGGCCGCAGTCGTACACAACACAAACACAGTCAACGGGCTCACTTTCAAAGCCTACAGCGTAACACACGCGGAGGAGATTGCCATTGCTCTTGCTCTCACTACTCCCAAGTCGAAACACATCATCACCGACTCGCGAGGGGCCTGTCGGAACTACGAGTTGGGCTGGGCTCCCCCGCTTGCCTGGCGCATACTGGAATATAGCTGTCGATCTGAAGATCCAACTCCACGCAACCTGATTTGGGCCCCCGGTCACCAGGGACTCCAGGGAAACGAACAGGCCGATCAGGTCGCCCGCGCACTCTCTCCCCGGGCTATCTCCCTGTCCTTGGAAGGGTACTCCCAATCAGACAATCTGGCCATTACATTCAAACAAATCACCGATTACTACAAGAAGGAGCACCGGCGCTACCCGGCCCCTTGTAAGGGTCTGGATCGGGCTGACGAGTGCCTCCTCATCAAAATTCTTACTAACACTGTACTGTGCCCGGCGGTGCTTAAACATTTCAATACATCCTTTGATGGCGCGTGCCAGTTCTGTGGGGAGGTGGTTGACACCTTCCACATGGTTTGGGCGTGTCAGTCAAACCCAGCTATCCCCCCCAACTCCAACCCCACCAGAGAGGACTGGGAGGCGGCCCTGCTCGGCTGTCAGGACCTAAAGACCCAAAAGGCCTTGGTTCACCGGACGCGGGCGGCGTTGCTTGCCAATGGGGCCCCGGAATAGGGGCTCCACCTAGTATTGTTAGGGGAAAGGGCCAATAGGGCCTACCCCAATCACCTCTTTCTAAATATTTATTGCACTATAAATGTTTTTCTCCACCACCATCCCCGTGTCGCGCCAGAATTGGCTCCCTTGGGCGGCTTGATTGGCGTGCTGGGCCCTGGCTACGGAAGGTTGCTGAATTTGCCGGTGCATTCGCGGGAGCTGGTGAGGTGCGGGGCCCCGCAGATTATGCACATGGGATTGCAATCGTGGGGGGCCATCTCCTAATTACCAATCCCCACGTTTCGGCCACAAAGGCCGCACGTCTCTTTGATAGGGGAGGGACAGTTGTCCACCCGGTGCCCCTGTGTGCTGCAACGGTAGCACAGTGGCACTGTTTTTTTTTTCGTATTCCTTGACGGGGGTCAGTTCTGCGTTATACTGAACGTAACGCGGAACGTTGCGTCCCACGAAAGTAAGCACAGCTACGTTTGATTGTCCCAGCTTGCGCACATGCACTAGTTCACCACCGTGCCACTGCACATTATGTTTCAGGGACTCATTAGTTTCTAGGTTGTGAACAGAAATCACACAGCCACACATCATCGGCCCCAAAGCAGAAGCAGACGCCGGGACCCAAAAAAGCCCAGACGCCCACGGCCGGACCCAAGCAGGCTCCGGGGCCCAAGCCCGAACCCAAGAAGGCCCAGTCCGGGCCGCCAAAATTTGTGAAGTCCGGGAACCCGACGAGGCCACCGGTCCTGAAAGCCGAGGATTTCCCACCTCTGGTACCGCGCCAAAATCAGGTGAGCAGTTGGAGTGGGTTAGTCTCTGGGCCCACTCCCCCTCCCTCCCCCACCGAATCCGCCCTACAGCGGCAGGTAGAGGAGCTCAGGCGCCAGAATCAAATTCTCGCCCGTAAAATTCAAGAATTAGAAGCTAAGCAGGCTGGGTAGTCCGAGCCCATGCAGAACGCTGAGCCCGAGGATAGTGATGACGGATCCTCAGTATCATTTTGCCTAACTAGCGTCTCGCGGCAAACCGCGGACACGGTGGTCGATTCTGCCCCCGCGGATGCCGGCCGCTTCGAGGCCCTGGAGCGTAAAGCCGAGCAGTTGGAGGAGCGGGTGGCAGCGCTCCCGAACCAAATTATGATTGCGGTCCGCGAGTCCTTTCAGGACATGTTCAGTGCCGCATTTGCTGCAATGCTTCCCGACATTGCGGCCCAGGTGACTGACTCTGTCCTTAAGGCGGTGCAGCCCTGGGTCAGCTCCCAGATAAAAAATTCTCTCTCCTGCGACTCCCCGCAGCTAAAACGTAAAATAGCTCCTCGATAGGCAGCGGAAGAAAGTGGTTCCGGCCCGATAGCCGCGGCGTTGATGCAACCCCTGGGGCTGCGCCGGCCCCCGAACCGAGTGGCTACCCAGCACCGTAAAATAAAAAAAAAACATCAATATGGCTGGCAAAACCTTCTCAGAAAGCTAAAAAATTAGACCAATTTGAAATTATTCAATGGAACTGCAGGGGTTTTAGAGTCTGCAAAAAACGGTCACATCTCCAGCTCTACCTGCAGTCCCTTGGTGACATGCCGGCGCTTCTTGCTTTGCAAGAGCCCGGCAACGATGCTAAATTCTCTGGGTATAGCTCGTTTCAAGGGGGCCCCTCGACCTGCATCCTGGTGCATAAAGAATACACCGCGATTCAGGTCGATCTTGATCTGGAGACTGAGCAGGAATACACCATGGTGAGGGTTCTGCCTCTCAGGCGCCGCGACCCGTCAATACATGTGCTTAATGTGTATTGCCCCCCGCATAAGCCGCGAGTTACTTTCAGCGAAATTTTCTATCGTGCTCTCAAATCGGCTGACAATGAACCCCTGGTGATCATTGGGGATTTCAACGCACCCAGTCTACACTGGGGCTATGACTTCGAGAAATCCAGGGGACGTAAGCTGGCGGAGCTCATCTCCACCCTTCGTCTTACGTTGCTCACGGATCCGTCTTGCCCCACACGTGTGGGCAACTCGGTCACCCGTGACACGTGTCCTGACTTATCTCTGGTTAGGAACACTACAAACGCCACATGGGAGAACCTGGGGGATACCCTGGGCAGCGACCACTGCCTTCTCCGCATCACGCTTTTGGCGAAAGCAGCCCGTAAAAAATGGGGCCAGGCGAAAATAACCAATTGGCACCAATTTCGAACTCAGCACGTCCCTCCGGTACTATTCTCCGATGGCTATGCGGAGTGGGCAACACAGGTCACCAACATACAGAAACAACACACGCAAACACTTCACACCACCGACGAGATCCCCGCAGTGGACAATCACCTCCTGCATCTGTGGGAGGCGCGCCGGAGCTTAACAAAACGATGGAAGAAACACAAGACGAATCGCAAGCTTAGAGCTCGCATTGCACAACTTACGGAGCAGGCTGCGGCATATGCCGCCCAGCTCACAGACACCAATTGGATAGAACGCTGCAACTCGGCAGCGCGTCAGATGAGCTCGAAGGGGACTTGGCGTCTCTTGCGCAGCCTCATCGACCCTTCTCAAACGAAAGGGGAGACGCAAAAACAGCTCCGGCGGGCTCTGCACGGGTACGAAGGTACGACGGCGCAACTTGCGGACACTTTGTGCGACAGGTATCTCTGCCGCACAAATGACCCGGTTGGGCCCGAGTACACGTACTCCGGCAAGCCAAATCAGGACTTGGACGCCCCTTTTGAGTTGCATGACCTTAAGGCGGCCCTGGCTAAAATGCGCCGAGGTGGGGCACCGGGTCGGGATCGCATAACAGTGAAACTGTTGGCGAACCTCTCCGACTCTGCATACCTCCATTTGCTACAATACATAAATCAGATCTGGGATGGGTGTCCGCTTCCACTCGAATGGAAAACATCGCTTGTAACGTTCATCCCCAAAGCAGGTAAAGCCGTGACTACGGACAACTTGAGACCCATCTCATTAACCTGGTGTGTGGGAAAGCTCATGGAGACAATGGTTCGGGATCGCCTCTCTCCATACATGGAGGGTAAGGGCCTCTTTGCAGACACTATGTTCGGGTTCCGCCCGCACATGTCTGCACAGGATGTCCTACTCCAACTACACAGGGACATAATACGACCCACAGCCATGCAACAAAACGACAAGGCCATTCTCGCCCTCGATCTTAAGGGGGCGTTTGACAATGTTAAACATCGCACCATACTCTCTAACTTGAACACCACTAACTGCGGGGCGAAGGTCTTCGCCTATGTCAGAGACTTCCTCTCTGCGCGTCAGGCACTCCTACGGATCGAGGACGAGGAATACGGCCCGTACTCTATGGGCAGACGAGGTACACCACAGGGGGCGGTGTTATCACCGCTCCTTTTCAACATCGCCATGATGCACCTCCCCGGCCGACTAGCTCAGGTGGATGGCATAAAACACGCACTCTACGCAGACGACATTACAATCTGGACCTCCGAGGGGAGCCTTGGGGAGATGGAGGACCGCCTTCAGCAGGCCGCCTCCATAGTCGAAGCATATGCTGCCGACTGTGGTCTCCAATGTGCTCCCGCCAAATCCGAGCTTCTACACGTCAGGACAAACCACAAGGACAACACGTCTCTACACATATCTCTGTCGGGCGGTCCCATCACAGAAGTGGCGGAGCTCCGGATCCTGGGTCTGTTCATCAATAACAAACTTAGGCCGGACTCTACTATAGCGAAACTCAAGAGCATAGGTGAACAGGTAGGGCGCATGATCCGCCGTGTTTCCAACAAGTGGGGTGGTCTGCGGGGCAGGGACGCGCTACGGCTCGCCTATGCCTTCGTGACCAGCCGGATCCTCTACGCCGTGCCGTACCTACGCACCACCAAACAACAAGACGAGCGCATTGACGCCATCATCAGGAAGGCAACAAAGCGAGCACTGGACCTCCCGGTGGCTACCTCCAACGCCAAACTGAAGGCGTTGGGAGTGGTAAACTCCTATCAGGAGTTGCGGGAGGCCCACCTCGTGAACCAATATACGCGGCTATCGCAGACGGTGCCTGGGCGCCGCCTGCTAAACCGCTTACACATCCAACACACATGCATACTAGAGGGGACGGAGAACATCCCGGTGCTGTGGCGCCACATGCTCTTGGTCGCTCCGCTCCCGCGTAACATGGACATGGCTTCACATGAAGGCAGACGACAAGCGCGGGTTCGCACGCTTGAGAGGCAATATGGTTATAAAGAGGGCGTCTATTACGTGGACATCACAGGGCCGTCGCCCGCGGGATTCTTCACGGCTGCCGTAGTCCACCAGGGAATGAATGTCGATGGGCTATCTTTTCGAGCCCCAAATTCAACACGAGCGGAGGAAGTCGCAATAGCTCTCGCTGCCGCCGATCCAAAATCGAAAAAGGTAATCACAGACTCTCGCCGGGCCTGTGAACATTATCTTGCAGGTGAAATATCACCTCTTGCCTCGCAAATTCTAAGACGCGCTCTCGCCGATCCAACTCGCACAAAAGTGATCTGGGCTCCTGGCCACCAGGGTCTACGAGGCAATGAGGCCGCTGATGCGGCCGCCCGAGCGCTCACACACCGGGCTCCTCATCCTAGCTCTCATGGCTCAAAAGCTCATAAACCGCTTCTGCGGTTCCGCGAAATCCTAATTTATTATTGCGACAGCCACCGTCTCTACCCGGCACCTGCCAAGGGGCTGAGTAAGGCGGAGGAGCGAACTCTGCGGCGCCTGCAGACAGGAACCCTTCTCTGTCCTGCAATAGCAAAACACTTCGATCCGAACACAGATGGGCGCTGCCCGCACTGTGGAGAGATCTGCGATATCTTTCACATGGTGTGGGCATGTACTCAGAATCCTCACCTTTCCCCCTCCCCCACCCCCACCCGAGAGGCATGGGAGACTGCCCTCCTCAACTGCTCCACACTGGAGTCCCAAAGGGCTCTGGTCAAGCGGGCGCGAGACGGGGCCTCGTCATGCGGTTTCCCGGACTAAGGATACCGACCATGCAGCAGGGTTTTTTTTTTACCCTCAAGCTCTCTTTGATTAAAGTTTTTCACCACCACCACCACATCATCGGTGAGCTGGAGGTGTCCGCCACCGCGGTGGCTCAGTGGTTATGGTGCTCGGCTGCTGACCCGAAAGACGCGGGTTCGATCCCGGCCGCGGCGGTTGAATTTCTTTGGAGGAGAAATTCTAGAAGCCCGTGTACTGTGCGATGTCAGTGCACGTTAAAGAACTCCAGGTGGTCGAAATTTCCGGAGCCCTCCACTACGGCGTCTCTCATAGACTTAGTCGCTTTGGGACGTTAAACCCCATAAACCAACCAAACCACACCAATTTCGACCACCTGGGGATCTTTCACGTGCACTGACACCGCACAGCACATGGGCCGCACGTTTTAGACACCGATGATGAAAGGAAGTGCGCATAGCTGGCTCCCTGGGTTAGTGGATGTCTGAATCGCGTTTTGTGGTGTATAGGCTGCAAGCGGTAGCGCTGGGCACGTTGTGACGTGACAGACACGCGGAAGACACGCGGCACTGCAGCAGTAGGTGGTGGTGGTGAAAAGCATTTATTTAGTAATTTACAGAGAGGTGCTCGGGGAGAGGCCCCTAATTGGTCTCACCCCTTACAATACTATATATAGGCGGAGTCCCTCATTCCGGGATCCCGTTGGTCGAGACCGCTACACAAGTCCGCCGAACCAGGGCCTGTTGGGCCGATAGTTCCTGGCAGCTGAGCAGGGCCGCCTCCCAGTCCTCTCGGGTAGGGGAAGGGGTGATTGGGGGGAGAGAAGGATTTTTTCTGCATGCCCAAACCATGTGGAAGGTGTCGGCCACCTCCCCACAGAATGATCAGCGGCCGTCAAAAGAAGGATTAAAGTGCTTGAGAACCGCCGGGCACAGCAGGGTGTTTGTAAAGAGCCTGAGAAGAATTCGTTCGCCAGCTTTACCCAGGGCGCAGCGTTCATTGTGTGAGCAAATTCGCAATCAACCTTTAACTGCTACCTGCCAGGGTGGCATGGGGCGGACTGCCTATCCAGTGTCCCAAACGCACTCAACGTTACAGACGCCAAGCCGCGTATAGTTGCCCGATACGCCATACCTTTCGCTTTCTAGCCAGGTTCGTGAGTAGTTGAGCTAAAATTATTTTTGAAGCGAAAAGCCAGGAAATGCTTTCGCCTTGCAGCTCTATAGAGAGCCAAAGTGCCGCCGTAACTCCTGGTAGGAGTTGGTCACCCCAACGCCGACAACTCAGCATTGGAGGTGGCCACTGGGCGGCCCAGTGCTCGCTTTGTAGCCTTTCTAACGATGGCGTCTATTCTTATTTCTTGTTATTTCGTAGTGCGTAGATAGGGAACGGAGTAGAGGATCCTGCTGGTCACGAAGGCATGGGCGAGCCGGGTGGTGGTGAAAATATTTATTACGAATGAACAGGAGGTATGTTTGGATCAGCCCGTAAGGGACCGATCCTTACAAACACTAGGTGGAGGTCCCTAGTATGGGACCCCAGTGGCGGTTGCCGCCGCCCGGGCGCGCCCGACTAAGGCTTGTTGGGTCTGTAAGTCGGGGCAGCCGAGCAGGGTCGCCTCCCAGTCCTCCCGGGTTGGGTTGGGGATGGGGGGAATAGCGGGGTTGGAGGGGCAGGCCCACACCATGTGATAGGTGTCAGAAGACACTGCACTACAGTGTGGGCAGCTGCCGCTAAATGAGGGGTCAAAATGTTTTAGCGCTGCCGGGCACAGCAATGTATTGGTGAGAAGGCGGAGAAGTAGCCGCTCATCCGCCTTCTTCAGGCCTTTACATGGGCTAGGGTAAAGGCGATGACAATTTTGATATGTTGTAATATCTTTGAATGTATATACCGAATTGAAATCGGGTTCCTGATCGGATGGGGAGGAGAAAACAGCCCGGTGAGAGAGCGCGCGGGCGGCTTCGTCTGCTGCCTCGTTTCCTGCCAACCCCTGATGAGCAGGGGCCCATATGAGGTAACGGTGTGCGGGGTCCGTATCCCGCATGTAATTTTGGTATATTCGATAGGCTAGGAAGGGAGTGCAGCCTTGTTCGACGTTCCGACAGGCCCCTCGCGAGTCGGTGATTATGTATTTTGAATTGGAATGTGAGGCCGCGAGAGCAATCGCGACCTCTCCTGCTTGTGTTGCACTGCGGGCTCTGAAAGGTAGGCCGTTAACTGTGTTGCTGTTGTGAACTACCGCGGCCGTGTACCATCCCCCGTGGTGAGGGCCGGAGGCGTCCACGTAGTATACACCTGTTTTGTTGCCATAATATCGGGCTAGCGCTTCCGCTCGTGCCAGGCGCCGACCACGAAGCGCGTCTCTGCCTCGCAACCCGCCGCGCTTGTTAGAAAACGAGATGGATCATGCGTCCGACCTGTTCGCCTACACGCTTGAGTTTGGCAATAGTGGATTCCGCCATGTTTCCCCAGAGTGCACTCTCTGCGGAGAATCGCACGCCACCCTGGACCACACCCCTTCGGCTGCCCTGCCGATCCTCCCCCGCAGGGAGAGCCCGCCATCGGTACAAGGGAGGAATGGGAGGCCCTCCTTGCGTCAAAGGAGCCGGACATGCAACTTCGCTGTGTGAACCGGGGTGCCAGTGCCATGGCCCTACGTGGCCTGGACACATACGCGTAATGTGAGGGCTGTGCGGTTGCCCTGAGACCTTGCACGGTCCAAACTCGCTCGCATAAAGTTTTCCATCCATCCATCCGGGATGAGCCTGTTATCGATGAACAGGCCTAGTATGCAGAGCTCCTCTACCTCTCTGATACGACCTCCCGTCAGAGAGATTTGCAAACTCGTGTTGTCTTTATGATTGGATCTGATGTGCAGAAGTTCCGATTTTGCGGGAGCACATTGGAGACCGCAGCCGATAGCGTAGCTATCGATTATGGTGCAGGCTCGCTGAAGGCGGTCCTCCATTTCCCCAACGCTCCCTTCGGTAGTCCAAATTGCTATGTCATCCGCGTAGAGTGCGTGATGGACGCCTTCCACCCGGCCAATTGGTGCGGGACCTGCATCATGGAAATGTTGAAAAGAAGCGGCGACAAGAACGCTCCTTGGGGTTTACCCCGTGTGCCCATTGTGTATGGTCCCTATTCGTCGTCCTCAATCTTGAGAAGGCCTGACGCTTCGAGAGAAAGTCTCGTACATATTTGAATGCCTTGCGCCCACAAGCGGTGGTAGTCAAGTTAGCCAAGATGCTGCCATGACGAACGTTCTCAAAGGCCCCCTTAAGATCGAGGGCAAGGATGGCCTTGTCGTTGTGGCGCTTGGCAGTGGGTCGTACTATGTAGCGGCGTAACTGGAGGAGGACGTCCTGCGCAGACATATGCGGTCGGAACCCGAACATAGTGTCTGCAAAGAGGCCCTTGGTCTCAATGTTTGGAGAGAGGCGGTCCCTAACCATCTTCTCCATAAGCTCGTGAGCCAATATGCGCGACTCTGACGACGGCATCCGGGCGCCGCCTGCTAGACCGCTTGCACATCCAACACGAGTGCACTCCAGAGGAGACGTGTCGGATTCCGGAGCTATGGCGTCACAAGCTCTGGGTCCCTCCACTCCCGCGCAACATGAACACGCATACACACGAAGGCAGACGAGAGGCGCGTGCTCGGGGCCTCGAACACCAACACGGATCTAAACAGGGTGTATACTACGTTGACGTGGCCGGACCGTCGCCCACTGGATTCTACACGGCCGTAGTAGTTCACCATGACCAATGCGTTAACGGCCTCTCCTTTCGAGCTCGAAATTCAGCGCAGGCCGAGGAAGTAGCCATTGCGCTTGCCGCCTCGGACCCGAATTCGAAGGTAATCGTGACAGATTCGCGTCGAGCCTGTCAACACTACCTGGCTGGCGAGGTTTCACCTTTAGCCTACTGTATATTGTCACAGGCCAGACGGAGAACAGTCGTAGACGTAGAGGGGGACCGCAGAACGGCCGAGGGTTTTAATCGCCCAGAACAGAGCCAGCTCGAGCGCGCCTCACGCGAACGCGACCACTTCGTCCTCGTCACGGCTTAGCGCGCAGGTAGCTCGAGCCAGGTCCGTGGCATTAGTCCCCCGAAAAAGAAGAGCATCGTCCCGATGCGAGGGTATGTACAAAGCAGAAAACGAACAGGGAAAGCAGGAAGACAATGTTTAAAAAAACGAACAAAAAGGAATAAATTAAAACGCAGAACCCAAACACAGTTTAAAGTGGAGCGTTATCGCTCTCACGCGAGAAGTATGGTTTAAGTCGCATTACATGCACAATGCCAGGTCCGTGGTTGCCGACGACCGGTAGACACAGTTCCACGTGAAACAACCTCATAATCCACGTTCCCAACACGACGGAGCACCTCATAAGGTCCGAAATATCGGTGCAGCAGTTTTTCGGACAATCCCTTTTGGCGGACAGGGGTCCACACCCACACACGGTCACCGATGTTGTAGGTAACCTCCCTGTGGCGCCGGTTGTAACGTCTGGAGTCCGTGTCTTGTTGAGCTGTGATGTGCAAACGAGCAAGCTGGCGAGCTTGCTCGGCTTGTTCGACAAAGGAGCCCGCATCTGGTGTCAAGTCATCATCCACGCACGGGAGCATGGCGTCCAGCATCATCCGCACTTCTCTGCCGTAGACTAGACGGAATGGTGTAAAGCGGGTTGTTTCTTGAGTCGCAGTGTTGTACGCGAATGTGATGTACGGGAGTATTTGGTCCCAGGTTCTGTGCTCCACATCCACGTACATGGAAATCATGTCGGCCAGTGTTTTATTCAGGCGTTCTGTGAGCCCATTTGTTTGGGGATGGTATGCTGTCGTTGTTCGATGGCTGGTGTGACTCAGCTCAAAGATGTCGTGGACAAGCTGAGCTGTGAATGCCTTCCCTCGGTCTGTGATGACGACGGACGGAGCGCCGTGTCGAAGCACTATTGCACGCATAAAGAAGTGCGCAACTTCGAACGCTGTGCCTTGAGGGAGAGCCTGCGTTTCGGCGTAACGCGTCAGGTAATCGGTTGCAACAGCTATCCATCTGTTTCCTCCCGACGACAAGGGAAATGGTCCGAGGAGGTCCATGCCGACTTGTTCAAAGGGTGTGTTAGGAGGCATGATAGGCTGCAACATGCCAGGCGGTTTCAGAGGCGGCGTCTTCCTACGCTGGCACTCACGGCAGGTCCGAATGTATCGCTTTACACATGAGGCAAGGTTGGGCCAATAGTAGTTCTGCCGCACTCTGGCAAGTGTTCGCGTGAATCCAAGGTGCCCAGAGGTCGGCTCGTCGTGGCAGGCGAGGAGGATCTCGTGACGGAGGGCGGCTGGTATAACCAGAAGGTAACTCTTACCACTGGAGGCGGAGTTTTTCTTATACAGCACTCCGCCTCGAAGACATAGGGATGGCAGCCTGCGAGCCAGGTGGGAGGGTATCGAGGGATGGTGACCTTCTAGATGTTCTATGAGCAGCTTCAACTCGTCGTCCGCACGTTGTTGGGCGATGATGTCGGACGACGTGACTGCACCAAGGAATGCATCGTCTTCTGCGTTACCTTCGTAAGGTTGCACGGGTGAACGCGACAAGCTGTCAGCGTCGGTGTGCTTGCGACCAGACTTGTAGATGATGGTGAAGTCAAATTCCTGTAAGCGTAATGCCCAACGTGCTAGGCGGCCACATGGGTCCTTCAAGTTTGTCAACCAGCACAATGAGTGGTGGTCAGTAATAACCTGGAACTGCCTGCCATACAGATAGGGGCGGAACTTTGTGATGGCCCATACTACGGCCAAACATTCCTTCTCAGTTGTAGAGTAGTTACACTCTGCACGGGAAAGTGCACGGCTAGCATAAGCGATCACTTTTTCGACACCGTTCGGACGCTGGACGAGAACCGCTCCAAGACCGACGTTGCTGGCGTCGGTGTGAATTTCAGTGGCGGCATCATCGTCAAAATGGGCTAGTACTGGTGGTGATTGTAGCCGACGTCGTAGATCGTCAAAAGCAGTTTGCTGCTCGGCGCCCCACAAAAATGGCTCCTCATCTCGTGTCAAGCGCGTCAGAGGACTGGCCAGCTTAGCAAAGTTTTTTATGAAACGTCGGTAGTACGAACAAAGGCCTAGGAATCGTCGGACGGCTTTTTTATCAGTGGGAACCGGGAAGTCCGCGACGGCAGAAATTTTGTCAGGGTCTGGCCGGATGCCCTCGGAGCTGACGACATGCCCGAGAAACTTCAATTCAGTAAATCCAAAATGGCATTTTTGCGGCTTTAGAGAAAGATGAGCTGATCGGACGGCTTCTAACACCACTCTGAGCCGCTGCAAATGTTCCGAAAACGTTGTTGAAAAAATGATTACATCATCCAGGTATACTAGACATGTTTGCCATTTAAGGCCGGTGAGCACGGTATCCATCATTCGCTGGAACGTTGCTGGAGCACAGCAGAGTCCGAAGGGGAGCACACGAAATTCATAGAGGCCGTCCGGGGTGACAAAGGCGGTTTTCTCCCGGTCTCTCTCATCAACTTCTATTTGCCAATATCCGCTGCGCAGATCTACCGAAGAAAAGTATTTTGCTTGGCGCAGTCTGTCGAGGGAATCATCTATACGAGGTAGCGGATAGACATCTTTTTTTGTTACGCTGTTAAGTTTTCTGTAATCCACACAGAAGCGCAGCGTGCCATCCTTCTTTTTTACGAGAACAACAGGAGACGACCAGGGACTATTCGATGGCTGGATTATGCCGTCATTGAGCATCTCCTTCACTTGCGTTTGGATGGCCTCCCGCTCTCGGGGAGATACGCGATAAGGCTGTTGATGTATTGGGCGCGCGCCATCGTGCGTGACTATCCGATGCTTAGTGATGGGCGTCTGACGTACCTTAGACGACGAGGTAAAGCAGTCCTTAAACTGCAGCAACAATTCTTGCAATTGCTGCCTTTCTGCGGGCGGGAGGCCCTCGTTTATGTGAACGGCGTGTACTGCCTCTTCGTCAACTTCACCAGGCGTGTCTTCTAGGCATGCGAAACACTCAGCCACCTCTTGGACAGGGTCGACGTGGGCGATGGCTGTGCCACCAAATAAATGGCGGTGTTCATTACTGAAATTGGTCACGAGGACTTCAGTGCGACCGTCAGATAGAAAGGCGAGCCCTCTTGCTACGCAAACACCCATGGTGAGCAAAAGAGAGACATTTGGCTCAACAACACGTTGTCCGCAATGTGGCGCGTCGCAAGTGACCCTAGCCAGAATACTCGCCCGTGGAGGCACCGTTAAGACATCGTCGGATATACGCAGTGCGGCTCTGCAATTCTCGGGGGCGGGTTTGGTGGCGGCGAGTTCAGTTGAAAATGTAACCAATCGATTTCGAAGGTCTATAGTCGCACCATTTTCTCGAAGAAAGTCGAGACCGAGAATGACGTCTCGTGAGCATTCAGGCAGAATGAGGAACGTTGCCACGAACGTGCATCCGCGCACCGTAATTCTGGCCGTACACATTCCGAGCGGCGTAACCACGTGGCCACCAGCCGTACGTATCTGTGACCCTGCCCACGGCATCATAACTTTCTTCAGCATCTTAGCCATCCTACCGCTCATTATCGAGTAGTCCGCACCCGTATCCACTAGTGCGCTAACCTCCTTAGAGTCAATCAGCACGGGTATGTCAAGGGAGACCTTGGTCTTACCAGACCCAGTCGTCGGCGCCGTCTTCGTCGGTGTCGTCGTCGTCGTCATCGGTATCGTAGTCGTCAATTCGGGAAGGGTCAGTCGGCGCGTCGGTGGAAGCTTTTCGGCAATACGGCGTTCGGCGGCCTCGCCTCCAAAGGTCGCCTGTTCTAGTTTTCCCGGTGCGGGCTCGAGGACCCACGCTGTGCACCAGGTCCATAACCGGACTGATGAGGCGACGAATGGCGAGGTGAAGGCGATCGGGACGTTCGGCGCGGAGGAGGTGGTGAACCACGCCGGCGGGTGACGTATTCGTCAAACTCCTGAGGCTGTTCGGCATGCCGCGGACGGGGACTACCTGCAGACAAGCCTCGGAATCCCAGAGGCCGATATGGACACCGCCGGAAGATGTGACCGGCCTCGCCACAATGGTAACACAGGGGACGTCGGTCTGGCGCACGCCAAATATCGGTCTTTCTCGGCGCCTGTCCTCGAGCTTGCCAGTGGGGAACCGGCTGCTCGGCGTGTACTGCGACTACCGAAGGGGCATACGGTGGCGCGCAGGGAACCGGCGCAGGACGGCGCAGCACGTCCGCATACGTCGCTGGCGGCCAAGCAGCTGGCTGTGGTGGCGGCTCTACTGGAGCGACGGGTGGTCTGAGCGCCTGCTGAACTTCCTCCCGAATGGCGCTAGTCAGAGAGTCCACAGGAAAAATCCCCTGAAGTTTCTGCAGCTCCTCACGGACCACAGAACGCACGATGTCCCGAAGGGAGCTTGTATTGGCCCCCGAAGCAGCATCCAGGGGGTGTAGAGCCGAGATAGGGTTTAGCTGCCGGTCGTAGAAATTGTACCGTTGCTGGAGCGCCCTCTCCATGAGCACAGCCTCGGAGAGGAACTCGGCGACTGTTCTGGGCGGGCTTCGCACAAGACCGCAGAACAATTGCTCTTTCACGCCTCTCATCAGGTGTCTGAGCTTTTTCTCTTCCGTCATGGTCGGGTCCGCTCGGTTGCAGAGGCGCGTCACTTCCTCCACGTACATCGCTACGTTCTCATTTGGTAGCTGAATGCGAGCGGTCAATTCACGCTCGGCCCGTTCACGGCGATCGCTGCTGGTGTAAGTCTCCAACAGCTGGCGACGAAAGTCCTGCCACGTCGTTAGACTCGTCTCGCGGTTTTCGTACCAGATCCGAGCGGCGTCTTCTAAGCTGAAGTAGACGTTCCGGATCTTAGCACTGTCGTCCCAGCCGTTGAAACGCGCAACGCGCTCGAACTGATCAAGCCAGTCTTGGGCGTCCTCTGAGTATCCGCCGTGAAAAGGCTTCGGGATCCGGGGATTTTGCAGGCTCACAAAAGAAGCAGGTATGAACGGGGCGCTGTCTGACCTTGCTGCCGTGGTCGTAGCCATGGGTGCGCTCTCTTGAGGCCGGAGTCCGAATTCTGGAGACAAGCCGCGGAGCCTGCGGCTGACACGATGGACGGGGGTTCGCACAAGAGGCACCGGGCTTGTGCTTCGGCTCTCCGAGGAAGGATGGAGCATCAGCCGAGAATACCCCGCACCTCCACCAGATGTCACAGGCCAGACGGAGAACAGTCGTAGACGTAGAGGGGGACCGCAGAACGGCCGAGGGTTTTAATCGCCCAGAACAGAGCCAGCTCGAGCGCGCCTCACGCGAACGCGACCACTTCGTCCTCGTCACGGCTTAGCGCGCAGGTAGCTCGAGCCAGGTCCGTGGCAATATTAAAGTGCGCAGTAAGAGAATCAAACCCTTCGCCCAAACGCATAGTTTGGACACCGGGCCGTCAGGGTGTTAGAGTTAATGAGGCTGCGGACGCGGCTGCCCGAGCGCTTACCTACCGAGCACCTCACCCAGGCTCTTCCGGCTAAGAGATTGTGCAACCGCTTCTGCGAAATTCTGGACGACTATTGCGAACGCCAACGGCTTTTCCCGGTCCCTGCTAAGAGTCTGAGTAAAGCCGATGAGCGAACTCTGCGGCACCTGCAGACCAACACTCTATTGCGTCCTGCAATAGCGAAACATTTCGACCCCAAAAGTGATGGGCGCCGCCCTCACTGTGGGGAATTATCTGATACTCTCCACATGGTTTGGGCCTGTCAGAAGAATCCTTCCCTTCCCCCCAATCCTTTCCTTTCCAGAGAGACATGGCAGGCAGCCCCGCTCAACTGCTCGGGGCTGGAGTCTCGAAGGGCTCTAGTCCAACGGGTGCGAGTACCGGCCTCGTTCAGCGGGGACCCGGGCTAAGGACTCCACCTATGTAAAGTGCCATTTTTGGGCATTCGGTTGCAACCTTCGGGCTGCGGCCGTGTATCTGTTTTTTCAGCCAGCGTCCGTCCCGGCGGACGCGGTTGTTGCGACGCGCGTCTTAACTCTGTCTTTTACTCGGTCCTCTTATCTTTCAACTCTTTTCTATCTGCACGTGGCAGCAGTGGTGGCTCGGCTTGAGCCAGTTGGCAGGCCCGTGCAATTTCCGTTTCATCCTTCTCTCAGTCGCAACCAACCAACCACCTGAAAACTCTCCTTTTGTTCATTAAAAAGTGGTCACCAGCTACCAACCCACACACAAACACTTAATATGGGTACCAGGTCACCAGGGCATCCCAGGGAACGAGAGCGCACATGCCTCAGCCCGAGCATTTCTCCCCCGGGCACCCAATGCGGATGCCGTGGAACCTCCAACCCCACTACTAACTTACAATGACATACTTCAGCACTTAAGATTATCCCGTCGGGTCTACCCTCCGCCGGCTAAGACACTAGATAAAGGGGAGGAACAACACCTCCGAAAGCTACAGACCAACACTTACAACAACCCACGAAGACTACATGCCATAGACCCGGAGTCATTTGACTCACAATGCAAATTCTGCGGGGAGAAGGCGGACCTGTACCATATGGTATGGGCCTGCCAACGAAATCAGGCGATCACTCTTAATAACCACCCAACGCAGGAGGGGTGGGAGGCAGCTCTGTCCAGCTCGGACGAAAAGAGTCAAAAGCAACTCATCGAAAGTGCCCGGACAGCAGCCTACGCCAATGGGGTTCCGGACTGAGAGCTCCAACCACCGCTAGAACCTCCTAAACCATTTCATTAAAATATTTTCACCACCACCACCACCACCCAAAGTGCCCCTGAATTTAACCGCGCCGATTACCGTCTCTTCCTCCTCCTCCTCCTCCGCACAGGCAGTGTGTGGACGGCCGAACGCCTCCACCGTTATCTTCGTGCTCCCAGTGCATGGTGCGCGAACTGCGACAGCCATGCCGTCACACCAAGCATAACTGCAGCTTTTCGCTTGTATATCCAGGCTTAACCAGAGCTACGCCACTGCATAATTTCTAAGGCGAAAGCCTTAATGGCTCATACTGTCGTGACCAGGACGTGTTAGCAAATTTGTCTGCTTTGCAGATGGGTCGAAATGGTCGTGACGTCACTGCGCGCGAATTTTGACGTGTGTCCACCGAAATATCTGAGAAAGTTGCTGCGCAATTTCCTTTCCTGAAATACAATTTTCGACTGGTGTCCACCGAGATATATGAGACAGTTACTGCGTAATTTCCTTTCCTCAAATACAATTTTCATTTTCTTCATTACAGCCCCTCTTTCTCTTTCTTCCTCCACTTCCTCCCTTCCTGTACGGTGCGGTTCAGGTGCCCACCGAGATGACAGAGAATTACAGCGCCATTTCCTTTCCTCAAAGAGCGTTGCGTACAAAGGGCAACGCATCGCGCCGAACGGGTGGTGGCGTTCCGTGGACTCCCTGGCAGCGCTACAACACGCTGTTGCTTTCCACTCCTAAAGGCAAAGATTAAGCGTCATTAATTGGCAGTTCATCAATGCACTAACAGAATGCGAAGTGAACAATCGCGTAGTAGAATGCAGCACTCAGGCTTTCGCCTTTCATTACTTTAGCCGCGAAAGTTCCTCATAATTTTTTGCAAAATGAATGACACAGTATCTGTCTCACATCTCTAGGCGGACACCTGAACAACCAGGTGGTCGAAATAATAGTAATAATGTTCTTTTTATTTAGGGGGAGGGGGGGGGGGAGGAATGCCGCAGTATCTGTCTCACATATCTAGGCGGACATCTGAACCAGGTGCACGACCCCCTCTATAGAGGAGGTTGTGACCAGGTGGTCGAAATTATTCCGCAGACGACCCCTATGGCACCTCTTTCGCTCTTTCTTCTTTCACTCCCGCCTTCCTTCCCTTGCGGCGGTTCAGGTGTCTACCGAGATATGTGTGACAGATACATTGCCATTTCGTTTCGGAAAAAGCAATTTACCAATTTTATCTATTTTTTTATGTTCGAGAGCGCCTAGCACCCGCTCTTGGTAGTCTCAACTAGCAAAATATAGGGCTTTGGAGGTGGTTTTGTTGGCGCCGACAAATTATTGCAGCAGAAAAAGAGCGTTAAAATTTAACTAAAATTTTCACGCTAATACTTGAGCGAAACGTAGATAATGGTTGCTAACCGTTTATTTTGCTTTTTTTGTTTAATCCCAGGGTTAAGTATTCACTTACATCGTTACAGCTTTGTTTGTTACTTTTTAAGGATACGATGTGATGCGAAGGTGATCGAGTGGTTATTTTATTCAGTTCGGTCTATGGTTTCGTTGGTTGGAAATGAAGAGGACGGCAACGATCCCCACCTAGCTTTGCAAGACCCTCAAAGTAGCGCCAATGCCAAAAAAACATGGATCCCAACATCCATCGAGGCAGAAGAGAAGCGAGGGCCGAATTCATCGAGAAAACATACGCTCCTCAAGCCACGACCGTGTATGCAGACGCATCTTGTAGAGGAGGAGACACCAAAATCGCTGTGGCGGCGGTGGTCGATTCATCTTTACGCGAAATGACCAGCGCGTCTCTCCGAGGCTGCACAGCTGCAGAGTCCGAGAAAGTAACCGTCGCTCTAGCGGTGGCGGAGGGCTATAGAACCGGGCGGTCGCTAACAATACTCACCGACTCTCAAACAGCCTGGCGAAATTACTTGAATGGCAGGATAGGTCATCACGCGCTCCGTATACTCCTCCCAGCGAGCTACAGAATTAAAAACCAGGAAGAACAAAACGACAAGATCCCACACAAAATTGTGTGGGTACCGGGGCACACGGGGGTGGCAGGGAACCAAGAGGCCAACAGGGTAGCTCGAGGATACATTACTTTCCGAGCATCCGACGAGACCGCGGATCTCGCGCCAGCATCCAGGGAATACTCGGCCATGCTACAAAACTATAGAGGCAGAAGAATGCGATATTCCCCACCACACAAATCTCTCAGCAGAGAGGAAGCTGTCGCTTGGAGACAATTACAAACAGGCTCTTTCCCAAACCAACATATACTAAACAAAATGCACCCTACGATATACGCGGACAAATGTTTCTGGTGCGACGAAAAACCTACTGTATATGACATCACATGGGCCTGCCAAAACATAGACGTGGTCCCCAAAATACAAAACCCGAGTGCGGAGCAATGGGAGACTCTGCTGTCCAGCGACCGCTTTGAAGACCAACAAGGTCTGGTACAGCGAGCTCAACGGGCGGCAGTGGCCAGCGGAGCCCTGGAATCAGGACAACCGACCATTGATTAGAGGCGGACGACTTCGACAGAGAAGGCTCCCGGGGGTAGAAGCAAGACGTCTCTGAAGATGCTCCCAAACCGCAGGAAAAAGCATTACTGAAAATAAAATTTTCCCTTCCTTAAGGTCCGAAAGCGACTCAGGCTATGAGGGACGCCGTAGTGAAGGGCTCCGGAACTTTCGACCACCTGGTGTTCTTTAACGTGCACTGACATCGCACAGTACATGGGCCTCTAGAATTTCGCCTACATAGAAATTCAACCGCCGCGGCCGGGATTGAAGTCGTCTTTAAGTCCATCCCCTACTAGTGATCGGTTAGAGCGGTGGGGTGTGTTGTGCTCCAGTACATGTCCGAAATGCCCGCTCCCAAAATGTAATCGCCACGTTACAGCGCGTCTTTTGGCGCGCGGTTCATGCGGGATTCCGTGGGCAGGGCATTTCGTGCTTCGTCTCCCGCGGCCAGGAACTATCGGCCCACCAGGCCCTGGTTCGGTGGACTTGTGCAGAGGTCATGACCAACGGGATCCCGGAATGAGGGACTCCGCCTAGTATTGTAAGGGGTGGGACCCACTAGGGGCCTCTCCCCGAGCACCTCTCTGCAAAATACTAAATAAAAGCTTTTCACCTCCACCACCACCCGCGGCCGCTTCCCCAGCGGCCGTTTTGCTCGCCTGTTAATAGTTGCGCGTCTATTTAGTTTATGGCGCAGTCGATGCGCCGGGTCCAATACAAACACGCACGGAAACCCAACGCCAATTACCAAGGCCTTGCACAATGTTACAGGAACGACAAAACAACTAGCGCACACGCTCAGGGATCGCTACCTGTGCACCACTAAGGACCCCCGGCAGGCGGCGTACTCGTATGCAGGCGAAGAGAACACGGAGCTGGACAAGCCGTTCCAGCTCCACGACCTCCGGGCGGCCTTGAGCAAAATGAAGCGGGGCACTGCACCCGGGCGCGACAAGATTACGGTCAAGCTCTTGGCCAACCTTCCCGACGCAGCCTACGCCGCGCTCCTCAAATACATCAATAGCATTTGGGACGGAGAGACTCCTCTCCCTCTCGATTGGAAATCGGCTCTCGTGACCTTTATTCCGAAGGCCGGCAAAGCTGTGGAGAACCTTCGGCATGTGGAGAACCTTCGCCCCATCTCCCTCACGTCTTGTGTCGGCAAGCTGATGGAGACGATGGTGCGCGACAGACTCTCCGATTTTCTCGAAACACAGCACACTTTCGCGGACACCATGTTCGGTTTTCGCCCTCACAAGTCTGCACAGGATATACTTCTGCAGCTTCACCACGACATCTTAGATCCTGTCGAATGTCCCCACAACGACAAGGTGGTCCTGGCTTTGGATCTTAAAGGCGCATTCGACAACGTCAAACACGAAGTAATCCTGGACCACCTCAGTAACACCAACTGTGGCCACGCCGCCGCGGTGGCGCAGTGGTTATGGTGCTCGGCTGCTGGCCCGAAAGACGCGGGTTCGATCCCGGTCGCGGCGGTTGAATTTCTTTGGAGGAGAAATTCTAGAGGCCCGTGTACTGTGCGATGTCAGTGCACGTTAAAGAATCCCAGGTGGTCGAAATTTCCGGAGCCCTCCACTACGGCGTCTCTCATAGCCTTAGTCGCTTTGGGACGTTAAACCTCATAAACCAAACCAAACCAACTGTGGCCACAAAACATTCAACTACATAAAGCAATTTCTTACAGAACGTCAAGCCTACATACGCATACAAGATGCGGAACACGGGCCATACACCATCGGCTCGAGGGGAACACCTCAAGGCGCGGTCCTGTCTCCCCTCCTCTTCAATTTGGCAATGCTTCATCTTCCCTCCAAATTGTCCTCTTTGCCCGGGATACATCACGCTCTTTATGCGGATTACATTACAATCTGGGCCACGCAAGGTAACCTGGGCCACATGGAATCCTGCCTGCAAGCAGCGGCGACCCTAGTCGACGACTACGCGGCCTACTGCGGACTCCAGTGAGCCACGTCTAAATCAGAATTTGTGCACATACGTCCCTCCCCTCGGGACACAACACCGCTTTGCATCAGTCTCCCCTCGGG
Source organism: Amblyomma mixtum (assembly GCF_055824585.1). Taxonomy (NCBI): domain Eukaryota; kingdom Metazoa; phylum Arthropoda; class Arachnida; order Ixodida; family Ixodidae; genus Amblyomma; species Amblyomma mixtum. The sequence goes on from NC_143013.1 coordinate 107,628,337, forward strand.
ACCGATCCGGGAGTCCAAGGAGATCCGCGTCCTTGGTCTCTTCATACACCACCAACGCAGAGTCGACACCACCCTAGCCAAACATCGCACGGTGGGAGACCAGGCGGGCCGCATGGTCCGCCGGGTCTCCAACAAGCGGGGCGGATTACGAAGCAAGGATGCACTGCGGCTTGCCCATGCTTTCGTAACGAGTAGAATCCTCTACTCAACCCCCTACTTGCACATGCGCAAACATGATGATGACCAACTGGAGGTCATCCACCGGAAAGTCATCAAGCGGGCTCTCGACCTCCCGGTCACTACGTCCAACCAGCGACTTCTGGCCTTGGGCGTGGTGAACACATTTCGGGAGCTTCGAGAGGCCCACTTAGTCAACCAATACACGCGTCTTGCACAGACCACGTCCGGTCGCCGCCTCTTGGACCGGCTACACATCAAACATGACTACCATATTGAGGAAAGGGAGAGAGTGCCAGAACCCTGGAGACGCGCCCTCCGGGTCCGACCCCTTCCCCGCAACATGTCCAGAGCAGACCATAGCGGTCGTCGCCAGGCGCGCGCGGAAGCGTTGGCGCGATACTATGGTAACCAACAACATGTGTATTACGTGGACGTTGCCGGCCCACACCACGGGGTGTGGTACACGGCCGCAGTCTTACACAACACAAACACAGTCAACGGGCTCACTTTCAAAGCCTACAGCGTAACACACGCGGAGGAGATTGCCATTGCTCTTGCTCTCACTACTCCCAAGTCGAAACACATCATCACCGACTCGCGAGGGGCCTCTCGGAACTACGAGTTGGGCTGGGCTCCCCCGCTTGCCTGGCGCATACTGGAATATAGCTGTCGATCTGAAGATCCAACTCCACGCAACCTGATTTGGGCCCCCGGTCACCAGGGACTCCAGGGAAACGAACAGGCCGATCAGGTCGCCCGCGCACTCTCTCCCCGGGCTATCTCCCTGTCCTTGGAAGGGTACTCCCAATCAGACAATCTGGCCATTACATTCAAACAAATCACCGATTACTACAAAAAGGAGCACCGGCGCTACCCGGCCCCTTGTAAGGGTCTGGATCGGGCTGACGAGCGCCTCCTCATCAAAATTCTTACTAACACTGTACTGTGCCCGGCGGTGCTTAAACATTTCAATACATCCTTTGATGGCGCGTGCCAGTTCTGTGGGGAGGTGGCTGACACCTTCCACATGGTTTGGGCGTGTCAGTCAAACCCAGCTATCCCCCCCAACTCCAACCCCACCAGAGAGGACTGGGGGGCGGCCCTGCTCGGCTGTCAGGACCTAAAGACCCAAAAGGCCTTGGTTCACCGGACGCGGGCGGCGTTGCTTGCCAATGGGGCCCCGGAATAGGGGCTCCACCTAGTATTGTTAGGGGAAAGGGCCAATAGGGCCTACCCCAATCACCTCTCTGTAAATATTTATTGCATTATAAATGTTTTTCATCATCACCGCGGTCGCTAGTGGGTTTCGACGCCGCGCTGTGTGGCCAATTCTCGGCCGTCTCCGACTGGAGCTGATCAGTTCTTTGTCCGAGGTACTCTTTTTCTTGGGTGAGGAAGAGTTTCTCCGGCGATGGTAATGCCCATTCATTTCTGTAAATAACAGCCGTCTTGTCCTGGGTTTTAGGCCAAACTGGCGCTAAGGTCTCCTTTTCAGTGTTTCAATGTCAAATTATTGCCTTTTAACCCTTCTCTCAATAGGTATGCTATCCTGTTTTACATCGCCCAAGAGCCATTCCTGTTAGTTACTTGAGATGTTTATGGTACCTCTTTAATTGGCTCGCCCTCCATGCTTAGTGTCATGTGTTCTTGTAGTGTCATGTGTTCGTCTCCGCTTCAAATGCCAAAGGCCCTTGTTCGATTCCCAGCCTCGACACACTTTTTTTTTAGTAGTAGTGACGTCGAAACACGGACTCTCATGCTAACATTCCTTGGTCACGACAGTATGAGGCATGAAAGGCTTCCGCCTTAAAAATTGGAAGACCCTTAAGCTTCGCCATAAGGAGTGGAATGCGACAGCGTGTTGCAGCGCTGCCAGGGAGTCCACGGAACGCCACCACCCGTTCAGCGCGACGCCTTGCGCGCAGGATAGAGCTTTGAACGCCACGCATTTTTGAGAAGAAGAAATGGCTCCCATCTCGGTAGACACCCGAACCCCGCCGTAAGGAATGGGAGATAGGTGAGTGAAAGAGGTGCCGTAATGAAGGAAACGAGGATTTGAGGCAAGTTGCAGTAACTGTCTCGCACATCTCGGTGGACACCCGCGGCCCCGATTCTAGGTCGCCGGTTCGAAATCCTGACGCAAGCTAACTAGTAAGTTTATGCTGATCGAAAATCTGAATGGTATTACACCATCTGGAACATTCGGAGCAAACTGTTGGCATGATAAGAATTTTTCCGACGAGTGGTGCTGGCAACTACTACGACGCCGACGGCTTTTCGACCGAACGGGCTGTATACGTTGGTGCGTAAACGACTGTGGATGATACCAAAAAAATTGGCTGGGACTTGGCCAAGGTTAGGCCTGGATATCTCGAAGCGAAAAGCTGCGATGATCCACGATAAACACGCGCTTGCGGCGAACATCAAACGATGACGCATAGCGCGCGGCAGCGTGCGCCTGTTCTATGGGAAAACGCGCCTTATATGCCCTTTCAAATACGCACTGCGCCGGCTGCGGCGAAAGGTCAAACAGTGGCGAGGAGGAGAAGCGGCGGCGCATATGCGCAGTAGCCTACGCCGTGCGTGACGTCACTCGCGCTCCGACATACGTCGGCGCACGTGAAACGCGGTGTTGACTAGCGTAGTGAAGCTGTTCGCTTCAAAAGAGCAAGCACACAGGCGAACAAACTTGACACACCGCTGCTTTTACCAGTCACGACTGACAGAAGGATGAAACGGAATGTGCACGGGCCTGCTGCCACGTGCAGATAGAGTTAAAACATGAGGAAAGAAGAGACACGCGTCGCAACAACCGCGTCCGACGAAGCGAAGACGCGGACTGAAATAAGTACCACCACCCCCAATTTAATTTAATTTACTTTTATTTACTTCAATTAAACTCAAATGTAAAATTAAATCACTTAACTAAGAAATTAATGTCTTACGGCGAACGCTCTAGATTCAACGGTAGCATGCGGGGTTATATTGCTAAACCAAAGTTACAGCAGCTGTCGCTGCAAAAAGAAAGGAAAACAATGCCAGCTGAGTGTGCGCAGCGGCGTTGTCTTAAAACAATTGGGCAGCATTAGGGGGACATCCGCCCTTCAGAAGCCGGACCTCTTTCATTGGTCACGCTGACGGCGCATTAAACACATTGAACATGGAAGCCAGATGACGTGAACTGATGTTCCATTATCTCTGCCTCTCTCAGCTTAACAGCCAGCGTCGCGGACGCGGTTGTTGCGACGCGCGTCTTTTCTTTCACTTTTATCTTTTAGCTCTCCTCTATCTGCATGTGGCAGCGGTGGTGGCTCGGCTTCAGCCAGTTGGCAGGCCCGTGCAATTTCTTTTTCATCCTTCTCTCAGTCGCAACAACAACAACAACAATTTTACCTAGACAAGGTGGCTTTCTTCTTAAAATTTGGGTGAGAATTTGGACATTTTGCATAGCGCGCCAGAATTTCCCGTTGGCCTGTAGCATAGCGCATACCTTTTTGAGTTTGCGCAATCTCTCTGTGACGCACCACAATGTCTACCCTATTTGATATCTGCCACATGTCAGAGGTACTTTGTGGACCGAATCTTTCTTTCTTCCTTTCTTTCATCCTTTCTTTCTTTCTTTCCTTCTTTCTTTCTTTCTTCCTTTCGTTCTTTCTTTCTTTCCTTCTTCCTTTCTTTCTTTCATACAATCAATCTTGTTTCACGTTTGACATGATACTCGTATGCCGCTGCTCTTCAGCGTGGCTCAGTGTTCACTTTCCTGCACATTCGCTTCAGTTTAAACGGCGCACAATAACGACGTCCAAAGAGGATGGCCAGTGGGCACGACATTCCTTTTGATGCGATTGCCGACAGTCACTAAATACCCAACAATTCGCGACAAAAGTATTTCTTAAGGTGAAAGAGTTTATGAACGCAGTTTTTTCACGTATTGGAAAGTGCCAGTATTCGAATCAATATATCCTCAGATCTCCCATTGAAAAGCTTGCATTTTTGTACTATTAACGCTTCTGCTACCGTCAAAAGCGCTCTCGATTGGTTTTCGATGGCAGTCTTAACTGTGTGATGCGAGTGATGGAGAGAGAGAGAGCTCTTTAAGGAAAAACAGAGATTTTATCCGGCGTCTATATTCGCTGATATGCTGCTCTGCGTAGGGAGGGGAACAGAGGAGTAAAGATGGAAGAAGGGTGGTAGAAACGAGTACATTCATTAAGAGGGTTGCAAGGCAACAGTTCTCTGCATGAAGACTACCTTGGCTGAGGCCAAAGTCAAGTTCTGTGCATGGACAGCTGTGTGTGGACAGCGGGGTCATCAACTGTTCAGCAATCAGAGTTTGTCTAAAACACCAATAGCCTCTAAATAGGCAAACAAGAATAACATTGCACGTGGCTGCTGTCTGTAGCAGCCCAAAAGACCTAATACGGAGTCCACTGTGAGGGGCACTTGGGTGACGGACTGCATGCATTGCTCATAGCGCGCACGGTCGTTGGCGTACGCTGGACATGCGGAGAGAATATGAAGCAGAGTTGCGCCGCAGTTGTCGCAATACGGACTGTCTGCGCTTGCTTGAAACGGTATCGTAGACTGTTCGTAAACGGAACATTAATACAAAGGCGAAGATAAACTGTTTCTAGTTGACGCGAAAGCCCGAGTGGTAGTCTTGATTTGAGCTGTGGGTCGATGGAATGGAGAAAAGGGTAATAATGAGTGGGCGAGATCTGGAGGCGGTTCTTTTCATCCTTGGTATATTATTGGCAAGTTGGGACGCATCCGACTATGTTAAGAAGATGCGCTTGTAGTTACAGGGCTGTAGACCTTTGAGGGCCGCTTCGTCTGCTGTCTCGTTGGCCAGGATGTCTCAGTGAGCTCGAATCCACTGAAAAATTATACAGTGGCCTTCATCAACAGCCAAGTGGTGCAGGTATCCAATGTCGTGAGAAATTGGCTGGTGATTTGTTCTCTTGAGTAGGTTGGGCAAGGTTTGTAGCGCTCCTTGCGAGTTCATGAAGGCTACCCAGCGTCCTGGGTTACGGCGCAGGATATAGGAGGCAGCTTCTTTTATTCCGTATAGCTCTGCTGTGGTGGAAGATGTCCTATGCTGTTGCTGCCATGAAAGCATTTGGCCTGATGAGGGCACATAAAGGCAGCCTGATGAGTAGTCGTGAGAAGTTGAGCCATCAGTGAAGAAGTGTGTGTGTCTTGCGAATACTGCTAAGCTAAGTAGTTCAGAGCAGCTTGTAGCAGCGCAGACTGCGGCATGTCGTTCTTCGCAGTGGCACCCGGTATGGACTGTTTGATTACAGGAGGTGAGAGGGTCCAAGGTGGTGGTGGTGAAAACTTTTAATTACGGAAATAGAGTTTGGGAGCCACAGAGTGGCCCCGCTACATGGTCGGCGTCCCTAGTCCGGGACACCGCATTACAATGCCCCGTCTCTAGCCCGTTTCACCAGAGCCCTTTGGGACTCAAGCGAGGAGCAGTTGAAAAGGGCAGTCTCCCATGCCTCTCTGGAAGGGGTAGGGGAAGGGGGGAGGTGGGGATTTTGAGTACATGCCCACACCATGTGGAAGATATCACAGGTTTCACCACAGTGTGGGCACCGCCCATCCGTGTTAGGATCGTAATGCTTTAAGATTGCAGTACAGAGTAGAGTACCTGCCTGCAGGCGCCTTAAAGTTCGCTCCTCCGTCTTACTCAGACCCTTTGCAGGGGCCGGGAAAAGGCGGTGGATGTCGCTATAATGCGTTATAATTTCCTTGAATCGCAGCAGCGGCTGGTTAGTCTCCGAGCCAGAAGAGCTGGGATGAGGAACCCGGTCAGTAAGCGCTCGGGCAGCCGCGTCAGCGGCCTCATTACCTCATAAGCCCGGGTGGCCAGGAGCCCAAATGATTCTTTTGGGTGTTGGATCAGTGGCAGTCCGTCTTAGAATGCAAGCAGCTAAGGGGGAGATCTCCCCTGCCAAGTAATGATCACATGCTTTTCGGGAGTCCGTAATGATGATTCTCGAATTGGCGTGGGCGGCAACAAGCGCTATCGCTACTTCCTCGGCTCGCATTGAATTCGGGGCTCGAAAAGAGAGTCCATCAACGTGCATTTCCTGGTGAACGACAGCGGCCGTGTAAAATCTCGTGGGCGATGGGCCTGCTACGTCTACATAATATACACCGGGTCGGGAGCCGTGTTGTCTCTCAAGAGCCCGAGCCCGCGCTTGTCGCCTGTTTACGTGCATGTCGGTGTCCATGTTACGCAAAACAATACCTTAGAACATGTTCAACGTTCTTGGGCAAAACATTTTAATATTATAAAATCGTAAGGTACTGGTATACAAATATTGAAAGTAATGGTCAGTTCTTCCCATACGTATAAACATATTTTTATTACAGTGTCTCCATCAATCAGTGCAAGAAATGTTTATTCTCTTGCAGTACATGACAGATGGGTTAGAATCGTTATCTGTGCGGCGATAACTTCGAGTGGCAGACATCCTGCTTCCGCAACTGCTCCCAAGGTAGAGGAGCTGTTCGGGAGGCCAAGACAGATCCACAGGCAGGTGTTTCGCGCTGCCTCTAGCGTACATATAACCCACAGCAATTCCGGCTTTCGTCAAGTTGTGCAGCTATTGCATCTTCCTGCCATCAGTCAGCCAAGTAAACAACTGGCTCCAACTTTTCCTCCTTTGACCCTGATACTGTCAGGGTCCAAGGAGGAAAAGTTGGAGCCAGTTGTTTACGTGGCTGACTGATGGCAGGAAGATGCAATAGCTGCACAACTTGACGAAAGCCGGAATTGCTGTGGGTTATATGTACGCTAGAGGCAGCGCGAAACACCTGCCTGTGGATCTGTCTTGGCCTCCCGAACAGCTCCTCTACCTTGGGAGCAGTTGCGGAAGCAGGATGTCTGCCACTCGAAGTTATCGCCGCACAGATAACCATTCTAACCCATCTGTCATGTACTGCAAGAGAATAAACATTTCTTGCACTGATTGATGGAGACACTGTAATAAAAATATGTTTATACGTATGGGAAGAACTGACCATTACTTTCAATATTTGTATACCAGTACCTTACGATTTTCTAATATTAAAATGTTTTGCCCAACAACGTTGAACATGTTCTAAGGTATTGTTTTGCGACTTCGTGTTCAAACGACTGTACTGCTGACGCTAAAACCACACCTTCATCTTGTAGTGTTTTGTTAATTCTTAATTTCACTTGTTTTGTGCAATTCCCTTGTTTTCTCACCTTCCCATAATTTTAATAACACGAATTGCAGTGTCAATAAATGAACAATAAATGAACAGGTATAGGCCCCAGGAAACAACGCCGCGAATTGTAAGAACTGCGAAAATTGCCAACGAGGAATTAACACCCCAGGCAAGATGGGATTCTCAAACCAAAAGAGGGGTAACAAACGCTTGCTTCATGACATTAGGCCTCTATGGTAAATGTGTCAGCGTGCTCTCAGCGTCTTTCACCAAGGAAGAAGTTGTGGTCTTGAAGCATGAATACACGTCTCTTGCGCACAAGTTGTCCCCCGTTTCTCATGTTTTTTTCTTCATTTCTCATTGCGTCTTTCCTACTTATTCTTTCACCACGCCGCCAGGGGTTCCAAAGTAGACGTTCGTGTAAGGAACAAAATACTGAGTAAATCGGGGTAAGGCTTCGGCAAAACATTCGCAAAGATCGGTCATGTCGTTATTGCTGCTGTTGTTGCCAGGGGAATAAATCTCCCTCCATTTTCTCTGTTTCCTTCCTCTTTTCTTTTTTTTCTCTTCTGTTTTGCCTTGCCTTTTCTTTTATTTCGTCTGGTCATGCTACAGTGACTGTAGTCTTGCCTTGCCTGGCGGATTTCTACTGCAGCTCCAGCGGACTCAAGTTACGCGACGACTCAGTGATGGGAGCCTCGGAAAAAGAGTCTTTGGAAAGAAACGGTTATTTCCAGTTTTTTCTCGAGGCATGGAAGGTTAGCTGGAAAACCGGGCATGGTTCATTGGCCCTTAAAAAGCCTAATTAACAGTCTTTGCGGTCCGCATTCAAAATATGGTAGAAGGCTTTGTCATCAAAAAAAGGTGTAAAAGTACTGTCTGTGTTGGCGTTATGGCTCAGTTGCAAAATATTTTGGAGTTTTGCCGTGCATGCTTTTCACCTGATAGAGAGGCTGAAACCATTGCGGGCCCGAAGCACTGGCATGTTATATTCTTGCACTCCGCATTTTTTTTCCTTTCTAACTGACCTCGCGCCAAGATGGTGTCACAAAAGTTTTGCGGTACGATGCTGCATGACAACGTGACTATACAAGGTGAGAATTACAAAACTGTGTGTTTATATCAGCTGTTTTCTTGCTACCGGTTGTGTCTGCAAGAAACATTTCAGTTTTTTCATGCAGACAGAAGTGTGGAGAGATTGCGGCAGTTCTGTCTTTCATTTCTGAAAAAAAAATCATAGCAGTAAAATTCCAAGTGGGACAGTCTTGGAGAAAAAAAACATCTATTCCATCACAACACACTTTCCTGCATTGTAAAAGGAAAATATGTTAGTTGGGAGTTGTTTATATTCAGTACGAAAAGCATCGACTTATTTACCTGTCGTCCAATTTGTCGCAGAGTCATTAGCTTAATTACTTCAGACAAAAGCAAGTTAAGTGCGTGGGCAGTGCAACCCTGCGCTTTGCCATAAGAAAATTGTCTTCTATTGCCACCCACATGCAGCTTTCGAGGTGCTCGCATTCTTGTAGCTCCTTGGCAAACTCTTTCTGGCTCCCAAACACTCAATATCTTTTGAAGTCCCGAGAGATACATACTTTTCTATCTGCCTGTGGTCATGAGTCTTCATGTTAGTGAAGTGGATTAGCACCCCTCTAGCCACACTCTAAACAGAAAGGAATAAAAGGAGAGTAAGCTGCCCTCCAGCCCACTGCCCCTTGTAAAAGAAAGGGCGCTAGAGGACTCCGTCATCATCATCATCATCATCATCAGCCTGACTACGCCCACTGCAGGGCAAAGGCCTCTCCCACGTCTCTCCAGTTAACCCTGTCCTTTGCCAGTTGCGGCCACCGTATTCCCGCAATTTTCTTAATATCATCCGCCCACCTAACTTTCTGCCGCCCCCTGCTGCGCTTGCCTTCTCTTGGAATCCACTCCTTTACCCTTAAGGACCAGGGAGTAAGGATTCCTTACTCCGCTTTTACTCCCATGTAGACATATTCTTGTTTAGAGTGCAGTTCCCTAACAGTACCACCAGAGTGTGAAACAAACGGCCGTAAAGCGCCCTGTGAGAAAGCGGAACAAGAAAACAGGCTGAAAACGGCGCGAACTTTATTTTTTTATTTATTCATACTGTGCGCATGTGCTTTCTGTGGCCCGTTTTGCCGCCTCGCATCGTCACAGGAAGCTGTAGAACGGTTAGTTCGACACCGTAGTCAATACTGTTAAACAATTCTCCGGGCGTACTGAACCTCCAGGAATCGTCCGCCCATCGAATGCCTGGACGGCGGCAAGAATGCCAGCCTTCGAAGCTTGTGTGCCTCCAGATGGTATCGTTTCCAAAAAACAAAAGAAAGCAGCCCTCCTGGTGTGTATCATTGGGGCAGCGGGTCACTAGACTTTTCTGGCACTCTGGTGGGAGGCATTCATCAGACGTTGCTGTGGACGTATACTGATTGGCTTGTTTCTCAGCTTCTTTCTTACTATTGGTGCTGTCAGGTTTCGACAGTATACTCCCGGTTCTCACTTCATTCAACTGGCTCCTCGATGAACTGTAAACTGGCGAACCGATTGAAATACCGTCCCTTACACAGTGAGCAGATGAAACTTCAGCAAACGGCAGTCTTCAGGAAGCTAAAGCACCAGGCAAAGCTCCAGACAAGCACTAAGCGAAAATTCGTAAATATATCTTTTTCTTGTAAGCTCGACATGCCTGAAAATAAGTCGCGTGCATAATCTTTTTTCCAGAATTTTTCAAATTTTCATAATATATTCGGAAAAAAAAGATTTGTTTATTGCTCTTTTTCTGGTATTCTAAAATTTCGGAAATTTTGAATTTCTGATTCACGGTTGGCACTCATTACGGCCTCTCGCCGTAAAACGTACTATAGTAGTTCATTTCGCGCACGTGTACTTTCTATCATGTCTCTTTGTCCGTCGTAACTGCAGCGCAATCAAGTGTCGAGAAAGATAAATTATTTGTGCAGTTTCGCACCGACCCCAATGTAACTCCAGATTTTCTCAACATTTTCGACCGCAAGCCGTCGCACAGAGAACCTTCACAGCTCCTTGTCAAAGTTGACGCAGACCGGCGCCAGCTGGACGTGTGCTCGTTACAGCTGCAGATTTTATGCCGGTTCGCGTCTGATAGATGGATATCCCCGGGCCCGTTACTAAACGAGCAGGTGTGTCAAGCACGTTTACGAAACGCAGCGTAAGCTCGAACTGACACTGAGGAAGAAAGCACGAAATCAGCTTACGTCGCCATAGCCTGCTTGCCGTTTGTGCAGCATGAATGCGCTGGCGCATGCCCCCGAGCTATTTGCTGAAGCTTCGAAGCGGAAGATAGATTTAAGCGGCTACCGAATGGCACCGCTGAGTGACAGCGAACTTCGCCTCTACATGGACGCACTGGAACTAGACCGAGCATCACTGGCCGTCCGGAGCCTCGCCACGTTGAACACAATAATCATCGCGCACGTCGACCGTTTGCCCTACCAAGGGATAGACACGTTCTGCGGCGACCTTCCCCTGCTAGACGACGACTCAGTTTTCCGCAAGGTGATAGAACAAAGACGCGGGGGTTACTGCGTCGAACTGAACAGCGTGTTCGGCAGGCTTTTGCTGACGCTCGGTTTCAAGTTCCACCTGAGAGGTGCCCGCACACGCTGGGGCTTTCCTGAGAGCACGCCGGTGACCCCGCTAGGACACGTCCTGCTCTGTGTAGACTTGGGTGATGAAGAAGGAGGACAATTCTTTGCTGACGTGGGTTTCGGTAGCCCGAATCCTTTTAAAGCGCTTCCCTTGGAAGGCGATGCGAACCCTTACCGCGTGCAAAAACTAGACGATCAAGACTACGTGGAGGTTGCCATTAAGCATACGGGACGCGATAATGCATCGTCGTCTTGGCGTCCCCTTTACCACGTGTTCTCGGCTCCGCAGAAGTGGATTGACTTCGTGCCTCACTACTGGCACCGCTCGCTGCATCCGCAGTCCTTCCTTCGCAACGTGTTGATGGCGGTACGATTCACGAACAACTCCTGGGTCACCCTAGTGAATGGCCGACTCCGCCGCCGTTCGACGAGTGGCCGAGTGGTGGAGGAACGCCACATGAAGGCCGCTGACGATGTGCTTCGTGTCTTGGAGAGTGAGCTTATGCTGAAGATCAATCCCGACATTGACTTGGATCGCCTGAAGACGCGAATACAGAGTGTACTCTGAGATTTCTTGCCATGCAACACTAGCGTGCAAGAGCTACTGAAACGTATAGGTGCTGTAGTTAGGAGCAGTATTTTGTAACGCGTCATTTTCACATTTCTTCCTTACTAACATCAATACACAGTGGCTTTTAAGGACCCCCCGTGCCTTTCCCGTTTGCTGTCAAATTGTGGCCATCGTTGTCGTTGGCCTCCCGAGTAACCGCCCCATTACAGAGCATTGTTTCGCCGTAAAACAAATGAAATCGTAGGTTAGCAAAGACAGCAAAGCTGTTAATTTACTACGACCCATTCTTGATCAAGAAAGGCAGAGCTTATTGCAAAATTTGTTATTTATGCTATATTCGATCACCCGTATATTTTCCTGGTAATTATGGCAATGCTTTGCCCTGCCCCCCTATAATCTTAACTGCTGATTTTCACTGATTGTTCTGTATAATGCCGTTCTCATAACCGTTGTATTACTACCCTCCATAATGCTGCGGCCGTTGGATGTATGCAAAGTATTATATACGCTCTTAACCGTGGGCTATTTTAGCTGCATCTATAGATACAAGGCTACAGCACAGAATATTTTACCTGTCGTTTTTCTCCAGTAACAGTATTGTACATTAATTTCACATAGACATCTTTAGGTAGATTTTTTTCTAGCGTGCAGCCGAATTTAAAAGACATTTTTGTAGTTTCTATTTTTGATTAGAGACATGAAATTACTGTGCTTTTGGAATTGCACATAGATGCTATATTTACGTTTTGTGCGATTTAATTCTACGGCTAGTGTTTCACTGTAGATTACTTCTGCAACATTCGAAATTTTCTCAGGTGATAAAATCTGTAGTCACGTTGATAGCAGTATAAAGTAGCGCCCTGCTCATTGGTATTACCTGGTCTTAAGGTGTGAGTCAACAGCTCGGTGCTTGTGCTCTCGCAGGAGAGCTTTCGTAGTATTACATGTACAAACCAATTCTGTCAGTTTTCTTTTAGCCGAGCGTTATAATTTTAAATCAACTAATGCCCCTAATTCAGCATTTCATGCGTTATTAGGGCAGCAAAATGTAGCACTTCTGAAACAGGCGATTACTCTGCGCACTTTGTTCGTAATTTTTTGAAGCAAGAATTTTTGACACATGTTAATATTTGCAAGGATGTTCTTCGTGTGTAATAACCATGCAGCTTTCGAATTATACAAGGGTGAGGTGTCGTTTTGGAAGGTAGAAGTGTTTTCCGTTTTCCGATAAAAAGGTTTTAAATAAAAACCAGATTTGCTGGGTAGCCCCTAATTCTATCTTAAACTCGTGCAGTCGTGCTATCGAAGCCAGTCACCTTTTTGCCTTCTACCACTGCACGGACTGTACACAGCGCAAGGACCTGCAAAAGTAAAAATTTCATCGCTCTGCTCCAACCGTTTTCATTTGTTGGTATACGGCACAGGTCACAACTTTGTATTATACAAAACGAAAAATTATACCATATATCTTAGGGTTATTGTCAGTTGCTTTAATTATTAACAGATCGCACGTATATGGTTACAAGGCAAAGTGAAGAACCTTAATTGGCGGGAAGCAGTTTTTGTGGTAATAGTCAATTTTCAGTACGGTACACTTCCATGGTGGAGTAACCTTAAGATCTTGCCATCGGGGGTAAGACAGGGTACAGTTGATTCTGCAACTAAGCTTACAGCGTAGTATTCAGACACACACGATAGACGAGACAAAAGACAGACTTTCACACATGAGTAGCGAACACAGAACTGTTTATGAGATACGCTTTTCTTCCAAGTTATGTTTTGCAACGCATGCTCTGCCCGTATCATTTTTTCTTTCTAATGACACACATGTTCCTTCCCCTCTATTTATGAATTCATTCGCTTTTTTATGAGATTTATTTCATCGTCTGTTATAATAATTAAAGGGCCCTGCGCCAGCGGCACTTGCATCGCATTAGCAGATGGTGAGACAAAATAGAACAAACTGACAAAGAAAGGCCCAGGAACACGTATACCTAAAAAAATCGAAGCAAATCATGCGTTTAAAAGTACATCACTTGGAAGAAAGACTTATCTCATAAAAAATTGTGAGCGCACGCTCGATGTGCGCAAATTCGTTTGTTTTTTTTCAGACTTTTTTCAGACAGTGGTAAACCATTTCAAATGCTTGTGGTGGCCGCAACCCTGTGTGTCCAGGGGGCTGAAAAGAGTTCATGCCACCCTACAACACCGCATACTCACGGGTTCTGCTCTTACTTCAACGTGGATGCTTAATGCAGGACTCACCTCGCCTTCACTGCGTTGATCTTGTCTTTGCGGAACTTGCATTACTTCTGGAGTTGACTCCAATACGACGCGGAGTAACAGGTCCTGATCGCCTCCCTCACGGGGCAGAGGGCGCCACATGATTCTCTGCAAGACATTGTTTACCTTCCTTGGAGTCGGTCAGTTAGGATGGAGGCATCCCGCCTTCTCGTTCTCCAACTGAACTGGACTTTTGGACCAATTTCTTCATGACACTGAACTGGATATCAGGTGCACATTCAAGTGGATCTTAAAGGCACCAATTCGATGAGTAGGGAAATATGAACTTTTGGCGGCACGTTCCATACTTGGGGTACCGACCTATTTCCGATTTATGGAGCACCTGTAGTGCGTGCCCCGTACAAATGTGGGTATCTGTTAGAAGTTTGCAAAATCCAACACTCGACATCCTCTGGATGAATCAGCGGTTGCAATTGCAATCTCTGTGAGGAGATTAATTTTGGGGCACTCAACAAGGCACTCAAAATGCGGGACAGCATAAGCTGTCCTTATAGTAGAAAATGTCGACAACCTCAAATGAGCCTTTCGCCACTCAGCAGCCGGAATAACATCAAATACGAACGCATGTATGAGACCATGGAGAGCTGAAATATTTACAAATAAAGTATGTAAACAATGTCAGTAGATACCCCAGTAAGACTCGTGAGGAGAAGAATTAACAGTAAAGGTTCAGTTCCCTTAACGAATGTTCGCCGTCAGGAATCGAAACCATGGTCACAGGGACAGCATGTGCCCTTAAGCCTCTGACTTGGACGCTGCTGCGATTCTATCCATTTCGAACGAACAAAAGCGTGAAGCTCAAAAGCAGGCCGGAGGTAGACACCAATACAAAGTGTAATATGAAACCGATATACATTCAGCAGCGTCCATTCCGGCATTAAACGAAAAACACCGATACAAAATAAAACGTGGAGTCGTTTGCAACCGAAAAGCACGTGTTTCTGGGCACGTTGAGGAAAACCAACGACCGTTTCCACAGTTGGCTTCACTTTCTCCTTCAAAAGCCTTAGTGGGAAAGGCCGAGGATTTCAACGCAGGCAGCCGACTGAATTATATGAATGATTTTTGTGCGAAGGCACTACTTCAAGAGGTCAAACCGGGTCACCGAGTTTTTGTGAAGCTTGACATTGAGGGCACTTGGCCAAACCATAAAAAATAAATAAACAGATCAGCTTCGCTGCCGACTGCAGGAGAACACTACGCTTTCACCGCAGCCGATCACACCTCGTGTTAAACTGCAACACACGCTCGCGCTGTGCAATGCACATAGTAGTATTCATCAACTAATACGACTATGGAACTAATATACACACTCCGGTGTTGTGCACCGCACATTGTCGTTTCATCAACTAATAATTCATCACTAATGTTGAACGAGCACTTTCGAAGTTGTGGACTGCAAGCACAAGTGCGCTAACATGATCGAGTCATCAAGGTCAACAAGCCTACTGCTACAACCAGTTGTGCACAACATCTATTGGTTTATTGACGTTTAACGTCCCGAAGCAAATCAGACTATGAGGGACGCCGTAGCGAAGGGCTCCGGAAATTCGACCACCTGGGGTTCTTTAACGTGCACTGACATAGCACAGAACACGGGCCTCTAGAATTTCGCCTTGATCGAAATTCGGCAGCCGCGGCCGGGATGGAACCCGCCTCTTTTGGGTCAGCAGTCGAGCACCGTAACCACTGAGCCACCGCGGCGGGGCTGCATAGCATCTGTACAAATGACGTGAAAAATTAGTTCCCTTTGCTTCTGCTGCCCCTTTTGTAAACTTTATTATTACTTATTTATTTACCTGGGGTGCTCTTGGCATATGACTTCGCAGATACAAGCGCTGTTCTTTCTCTCACCATCACACAACGCTTAACCTACTCTTAAACGTACAATATGCGATATCATTACAGAGCCCTCCCGTGCAAGCACTCTTCTTTGTCGCCTAGGCCCTGTCAACATGCCCATATGCCCGGAATTTGTCATTCTCTATCTTGCATTCATAATCGCGGGGAGTTCTCATATCCTTGCTGGCGCAGTGGTTCTGCCACCGGCGGGGCTTGTGAGACCCAGACTGCGCTTCCCGGGCAACCTCTCGCGGCCAATCATTAATTTAATTGCCACCTACCATGGTGTACATTTTGCCACCTGCCACAGTTGTGCAGGCAGGTTGTGATGAGGGCACAAGGTCACCTGATGTAGGTGGCAGGTGGGCCACGTCCTTTTTAGCTCACAACATCGACGACGACACCCACGACGTCGGATTTTCTGCGGAACGAGAGCCTTCATATTATCGCTTTGAAATCACAGGATCATCGTCGCAAGCTAAAGGTTGTGTTAAAGTTCTTCAAAATACAGCTCAGCAGGTCATTGAACAACAGATGGATGACGACAGCCTCTTGTGGAACGCCCGTTGTCTATCTGTGCTTGTCTGGCAAGCAGCATTTTGAGCACACAAAAAAAAATGGAAGGACGGTTACCGCTGCGTTACGCGGGATTCAGTGACAGCTGTTAGGGTATTTGTATTTTACGGTATGTTCAGGTAGAGAATATAGAGCGATTTCATATTCCCCACCTTAACCATGTTACCACGGGCCGACCTCTCCACCTTTTTCTCTCACTAAAATTCCTTTCTCTCTCTCATATCATTATAGTTCTAGAGCACTTTTTTAGTTTTTCCCGCATACTCATGTTTCGGACTATCTGTTCTCTCCAGTCTTCCGCTATAGGCGCGGCGCCACAAATGACCCTCTCGTCACGCGGTGCGTTCCGGAGTAGCTTCTGCAGATGGACCGCGCTAACTTCCTCCCTTCTTGCCACACTCTCGTTCCAAGGGTGGTTCAGGGTGGTTCCCGTGGCAACCACCCCCCGTTTGCGCCTTACGCTTCCGCTATGTCTACCTCCTTCCCCGATGACCACCCTCTGGTTAAAGCTTTCCTGTACTCTCGCCATACACGCCTCCTTCCACGGTAACTGCCCTCCGTTTGCGATTCCCCCGCCACACAGCATCCCCCTTTTCCATGGTAACCACCTTCCGGTTGCATCTTCCTAAACTTAAACTGTATAGGTGCCCGTCTCCTTCCACTCTAGCCTGCCCGGTGGTAACCACCAGCCGGTTACGGATTTCTTTACTAACATTTTACCCTCCTTCTTCCACGGTAACCACCCTGGGATGGTTCCTATGACAAAGCAAACACCGTTACGCCGACGAATACGACACACTACTACTAGTTCACTACTACTACTGCTACTACTACTACTACTACTACTACTACTACTACTACGACTACTACCACTACTACTACTACTACTACTACTACTACTATTACTACTACTACTACTACTACTACTACTACTACTACTACTACCACTACTACTACTACTACTACAGCTACTTAATACTACAACTATCACGACGCGAAACCCAGGAACGGACGCTTTAAAACAGTCGCTGGAAAACAAATGGCTCTGCATTTAAGGTATGTGCAGACCTATGATACAGGATGTCTTAGAAAGTCCAGTTTCTGTTACGTTTCCAATAGGACCCCATGCTTGACACTGGTAGCTTATATTACAGGTGAAATCAAATTAAGGATATAGGTTTAAGCAGACTTGCAATGTTCTGAAGAGATGAGCGGGAATGTTTTACGCAAAAATGCGGACACCAGGGGAACTGAAACGTGGCCATGGGTGGCATAGGGTCACAATGAGATATCAGGAAATTTGCCGGTGTACGGCGCCTAGAAGTGGCACACGACAGGGCAGGTGGTAATTCTATCGGAGACGCCTTTGTTCTTCTGTGTACTTTCCCGGGTTCTTTTGTCGATGGGGACGGTAGCTGTTACGGTTAGAAGAACTCAACGTTTTTATTTTCGTCGCAATTCTTTTCTGGACGATCGCACGGGCGGTTCACTCCGGCAGCAGGTCGTCACCGAGCTCGTCGTTGTCGAAGTCGTCATCGACCTGGTTCCTCGCCCTCGCTGCCGTTCGGGGCCTCTCTTCCAGGGGCCCCAGGGGGTCCTCGTACGAGGCGTCTGCATGGCGGAAGCCAAATTCACATCTTTGATGGGCCGCCCGTGCGCCCACCAGTGTGCTTGTGCACAACCCTGTTTCTTGCCTGGTAAACGTGCATTAACTCTGGGGCTTTGTCCTATTTATGGTCGCCTCTGGGCAGTGACAATGTAAACCTGATATGGAAAGGTTTCTGAAACAATAAAATTTTCTTCAGCCATAGTGGTTTCAATGCTAATGTGTAAGAAGCGTTACAGCATTGTCTATGTGCTAGCTCGCATAATGTATAAGATAGCATACTGCCCCTCTATTTACCTTAACTCGTGAATCACTACGCTAAAACAGTATAAGTGAGCCGGTAACACTTCAGAAAGAAAAGAATTTACAAAGCAGCTTGTTATACACCACTGCACTTTTTCCTCTTTTGCAACTCCCTCGTGGCACAGAGAAACTGCATTGTATGGACAGTTACCGACCCCGCCTACGCGCTAGCAGGCTTGCCCAAAGTTCACTGTACTGTGCACACGCTTTGCTGTCGTCAGTGACGAAGAGCGTATTCTCTTAGTTTACCCATATATATGCGATGACCGTGAGGCAGTGCTCTGTGACTTTCAGAGGTGGAATGTGCCACTGTTTGTAACTTGAAGGTACCCGAACTAAGAAGCGCGTATTATCAAGGCCAGTTTCGAAACCTGCAGAGATCACTGGCCTTCTCAGGCAGGGGTATATGATGCATTTTGGTTAGGCAGTGAGATACAGGCAAAACGATTACCGACATATGAAATGTAAGGCCAATAATGCCTGCATGTTAATACCATCACCTTCGGAATGATAGTGGCAAAGCGTCTTTTTTTGTCTTGGTGCTTTAAAGCAATTATTCCAGACCACGTGGCCGGACTTTTTTTGTGTTTTTGTGTTGCGCTAGTAGCTTCGTTATTCTATTGGGCAATGCATGTGGTCCGACAGAGATGTCAAAAGACAGTAGATTGATGGCATAAGCACTCCAAAAGAGCATATGGACGGGGTAAGCGCTGAAAGGGAGCAGATGGAAGAACACGCTTAAAAAAGAACGCTTTCTCGATCACCTCATGTCTTTTGCGGCGCTTTCTTCATTTAAGAAATGAAGTTTGCGACTGGTGAGTACCATAACGGGGATCACACGCCTCTAAATTGTCAAGCATACACATCATCGTACAGTGTGTGTGCTGATATGGTTATCGGCTTTCACGCCTATTAAGTCGTACAAACCACTCCTGTTTCTCGCCCTAGTGGCTTAGCCAGGCACTTCTGCATTAGGCTCGCCAAAGAAGTTAGCGGTGGATGAAGAGAAAGCGGGTAATTTTTTTCAGCGGAGGACCGCCTGACAAATGCAAGTGGATTTTATAGAGAGAGAGGCTTTTCAGCGCTTGCTCTAAGCATTTCGCTTGTCTGAAAACAAGCAAGCGGCTCGGTAATACTGACTCGAAGTTCGAAGTAGGAAAACATCATGAAAAATAAAATCCAATTGGGCAGCTGTTCTTTCAGTACGTTCAAAGACATAAAGTATATGTGCATACACTGCATCTTCGTGTCCCTGACTCTAGGAAACAAGGTTTATGGCGGGTATTGGTTGCCATTTTCGTTCACAACAAGAGCATTCTAAAGCAGGAAATTTTCAAGGTGCTGGAGTCATACCAGGTGCAACGATTTCCTACTGGAACGCTTTCTCTTGAAGACCCCAGTTTTTCACTCACATCGATGTGAGTAAGCGCCTGGCAGATTGTAGCAGCGCGTCATCTGGTGGCTGCAGACTTTGCTGTCGGGACTGTGATAAGCGTGGCCATGTTACGCTCACAAGGGAGGCGGTGTGGAGAACGGGGCTTGTTCCACAATTGGCGTGCACTGGTCAGTTCTCCGAGTTCCATGCCACAAGCGACGGGTTCCTTTGGACTTTAAAACTATCTTTAGGTTAACGCAATGGGCGGTACGAAAACAAGAACATATTGGGGAAAGAAAAGACGCATGTTTCCGCTTATTGTGGCAGACCGCATTGGTAAAGCTGCTCCATGCCGGAACTAGTTCAAGAAAAGCTGTAGCGCAGGCACTGCTGAACGATTCGTTACCAGCACCCGAGCGAGCAGGTCGGCCCATATAGCAGGGTGCCGGGCCACAAGGCAACATAGGAATGGTATTCGGTCTGCGCTTCTATGACCCGCAGCTTCTGTCCCCGATACTTACTGTGCCCTTCAGTGGAGCGCGGAGTAATTTGCCGCGGTATTTTTTTTTTTCCACTGATTTATCGAGCGTGCCTTCACCGCCTTATCTCGCGCCCACTGCCACGAATTTTCTCTTCACTGGTTTCAATGAGGCGCTCTCTATATACATCGTCTTCCTCAAGAAGACGCACGTATCTACGATTTTCTCTACCAGGCTTCAGCCCGTACTATGGCGCGATACAGTCAGGTAATCATAGGCGTTATAATTCATTCGCCCCGACGTACCTATTTCCCTTTGCGACGCCTTGTACGTCTCCTCGGCCTCGACCAGCGGTATCTGGGGCCTGCTCCGACCACTGCTGGTGGATGCACGGCCCTTGGTCGCAGCGTGCTCTGACTGCACGCTGGTGCCTGCGACAAGGGAAGAGAAATGAATGCAAGACTGCTGAGCACGACCTTTCTTCGCTTCGTAGAGGTGGTCACGGTGGATGTTGCTGCTATGGGCGGGTACTTCATTTTCCAGATGCTAAGTATAGATTGAAATGATTAATGACAACTGTTTCGTTTGTGCACAATATAGTGCGACGCAACAAACCAGGCGCGAATAGGATTCGAACCTGGTTCACTGAGGAACAAAGGCGCGCAGTGACGAGCAGAACAGCATGGAGATTTACAGGGCATTTTTTTTGTAACCTTTAGAGATTTGTAGTTTGAAATCTATGATAGATATGTCGGTGCGATCGCTGAGATGGATTGTACTGCAAATTGGAGATTATGCACCTCATATGTATACCGATAAATAATTAGACTATCAATTAACTTAAATTAAAACAGCATTTGCATTTGAGCCGCTTTTGAATGCTCTGAATCGGCAATGAGGTTCGAAATATCGAATGCGAGAAACACACATTAGAATAACTGTTTAGATGGTTTTCCCGAATTACTTAATTGTAAAATGGCATCGCTGCGCATGTTATTGTCGCAGACATCAAGTTAATGTCTCCTGCATCACTAAATAAACCAACTGCGCCTCTATTTGGTGCATAAGAAGTGCGAAAGACGCAATTTATAAATTTGCAGTGCGGAAAAGTTCACTCAACGTGACTTCTAACGCATATTTTCGACGTTCTATATTTCGAAATACACTGGCGTTTGAAAAAATTAAAAACAGGGCTCCCCATTCGGTGTTGACGACCATCAATTTCGTAGTATAATTTGGCCCCCTAGCATATAATGTTGTACTGGTTAATTTAGGTTAATTAAGCGTCTAATTATTGATCCACAAAAGGTACATAATATCCACCATGCTGTAAAATTCACCGACGCATGCTTCGCAGCTTTATTGAGCTAGAATTAAGGTTTCCGATTTCGAAAAAACCCGTTGTCTCTTTGTCTAAAGCCAGCGAGACCTGAAATAAACATCGCTGCGACTTGGTTTTGAATCAGCGGCGACGCGAACATATCAGCTTCACTGGCCACTGCACGAAAGCACTCAGCTATTTTTTTTATTAGCAATATTTTAGCAATTTTTTTCATTTCCAGTTCACGGTGAAAAAAAAAAGTATACAGTCGTAGCAGAGCAAAATAATAATAAAAATAAAATAATATTCAAAGTGACAGCCGCAGTTGAAAGCTGCCGTGCGACTCAAAAACGGTTAAAGTTTGCCAAATCCCTTAGTACTGGCATCCATAGAGTTTCTTACTGAAACTCTATGCTGGCATCTATTCAGGTTGCTCGCTCTAAGCATTCAACCGATCACCCGTTATTTTTAACTGCCACTGTCTCCCGTGCTGTGCATTGCCTGTCGTCGTCTTCATCAACATTCATCCTTGTGCAATGGATCCAGATCACGCTACTATCGCGCGTTAAGCGGTCCCAAAATTTATAGTGTGCTACCACTAAGGTTGAAAATTGGTTCTGAGGAAAAGAAATGAAACAGTACCTGTCTTGGACACCCGAAATACGCAGTAAGGGAAGGGATGAAGGAGGGAGTAAAAGAAGGAAGAAAGAAAGAGGTGCCCTAGTGGAGGTCTCCGGAATAATTTCAACCACCTGGGGATCTTTAACGTGCACTGACATCGCACAGTACACAGGCGCCTTTTTGCGTTTCGCCCCTATTGAAACGCGGCCGCCAACGTCGAGTTCGAACTCGGGTACCCCGGCTCAGTAGACAAGCGCCTTAACAACTGAGCCACCGTGGCGGGTGCACTAAAGCTCCAGTCGCCGATTTCGCCAATCATTTTCTGAACCTGACCTCGAAACTTTAGCCTCGAACAGAAAGCGCAATACTATGGCCAGGATTCTGGTTCATGCGCCCCTAGTTCACAAATCTGCCACCACGCGCCGCATGAAGTTGAGCTCCTCCTTCTCCTCTTACATTCCTGCTTCCTGGGTTGGGGGAGAGATGCCTTCACCTTCGCGCATTCTCCACTTTGTGTGCGCTCCCCTCACGTGAACCCAGCTTTTTCGGGGCCCCGGCAGAGATTCTCTTTATTCTTTTGTCACCCAGCGTATTCAAGGCGCGCTGATTGTGTCGCTCCCCTACTCGCTCCCTTCTTTGCTGGGGTGAAAGAAAAGAAGCCGGACCGTGGCTAGTGCGGTGTAGGCATGCCAACTGCGTCAAAAAATTTGGGGGCGGTTTAGCCCTGCTAACTACTAAATATTTTTCGAAAGCAAGTTTTTTATGTGGTCCCGACGCGCTCGCTCGTGAGCGAGCGCGTCGAGACCGGCCGTGCTATGCTTTGGTTGTTTGCTTTGAGAGGTTGAGTCGTGCCACATGAATGCGTACTTTAATCAAAAGTGCTCCCATCGCAGTGAGGCTATACTATGGGCTGCTGCATAAAGTGCGACAAGAAAGCGCGCCCGGGGTGGATAGAGGAGATTACAAGGACTCTTTTGCGTGATAGGTACATTTTTTATTAAGCGCGTACAGTGACCACATATGCATAAGTGGCACTGATATTGCGTACGCATTAACAATACAAAAGCAATGAAACTTCCAGGGACACTCGTTCAAGCGGCGAAATGCGTAATTCCCGACGCTCATACTTAGAGCTCACTCACGAATACTTGTATGCGGCTCTTACTCTGTGCATTAAACATATTGGCTTCGATAGCAGTAAGCTCTTCGAAACTTCTATCGATGTGGTGAAAATGCAGTACGAATGCGTTGAGTGAGCAAGTGCTGCAGTATAATAAGCGGCAACACCTGATGCTGCGCTTCATGCTTGTTTCACTGACTCATTGTGCGCGGTACGCGATTTATCCAATGTAACAATTAGTAGTGTGGTAGTTCACATTTTTTCTAGGTTGGTAAAGTGCCTCCGATGATTATTCGTTCACCGTCGATAAGGGCTTTACCACTGCTGCAAGCGATGCTAGTTTTGGAAAATATTCCAGTGGTGTACGCAAACTTTGAAGATCTAAAGAAGACTTCATAGAACGGCATGCTGGGAACTATTCCGAAGCGTTTCCCGTCTGTTCGGCAAGAAACTACGCCTTTACCCAGAGCAGCACTCAAGAGTCAAACCTTAGTTAAATGTTGTTGATTATAATTTAAATTTCTTGAGAAATGAAGAGAACTTATTTTTAGATAACACGACGTTTACAAGCTGACTGGGTTTCTCAAGCGCGGCGGCTTGGCGCTCCACCCCGACCGCTTGTGCAGTGGGCCGCTCGTGCGATTCATTAGCGAGAGGACGCTACGTGCGCGCGGCCCTGAATATGCAGTGAATTTACCCGTCACGGATGCGAATACGTGCAACAATACCTAGGCGCGCGCACGCGAGTGGTGCGAACATATAATTTTTTTTTTCATTTTGCATATGTTGTGCAAAGCTACCCCTGCCTTTTTTCTCTGTCGCTTCGCTACGTACTTCTCGCTATACTTTCCCTTTGCCTTTAATTCCACCGGCGCAGCTCCAATGTTTGAGGTCACCTTCATCATCATCAGCCTGACTACACCCACTGCAGGGCAAAGGTATTAGATAGCAATCACCGCGGCCGGCAACATTTTTAATTTCGTTATTGTATTTTTGTCAGTTGTTGTTGCCTCTGGCAAACCACTACTACTACTACTACTTCTTCAAGGAGGGACTGCAGGGGAGTTTCAGGTTCTTTTTAAGCCCACAAACGCGGGTTAAGAAGAGGGAGCCATTTCCAGGGAACGATTAACATTCCCCCGCGACTTTTAAATCAGCAAGGGCAGCAGTTTGGGCATGTTGGTTACTCATTTGCATTTGTGATGGAACAGCGCAAAAACCGCTGTCCCGGTGTTTTACTCTGTTCCATCACACACACACACACACAATTAACTGTGCCATGACTTAGGGCCGTTTCACATGCATGCGATTCTCGCCTGCGACGCTGTGACTGGGGAGGGCCGTCGGTCCAGCCGCAGACGGCCTGCGACCAAGTTCCGTCCGGTTGGAATTCAGTCGCAGCGTCGGTGTGTTCGCTCTGCGACTGACCAATGGGCAGCGCCGAGACGGCGCGTGTCACGTGGGAGCTGTTGCCGCGGCCACGGGCGGTCTCGAGGCGCGCGTGTCGAGACCGCCGCGGCAACAGCTCCCACGTGACATCACGTCACGCGCCGTCTCGGCATGGGGTCACGTGGGAGCTGTTCCCGCGGCGTAATCAAAACTGTTTGTTCTAATCACAACATACGAAATATTGCCTTGCATCTAAAAACACGCTGGCCATAACATCGTCAACACATTCCGTGCAGCCTTTCTGTCGAGTTTAATCGTGGGTTGCCTATGCAAACATCGACCAACCTTGCGTGTCCCTCCGACCGAATTCGCTGGATACGCGTTGCATGTGAAAGCACTGCGCGAAAATCACACTGCGGCGTCACCGACTAGGCCGACTATTTTCGTTCTGCGCAAGTCTGGCTCGGACTCGAGCACAATGGTTCTGTTGAAGTCAGTCCTGTTGACAGACGCCTCGAAGGGCTAGGCCACCGCGCTTCGCTCTACGTTCATTTGTTTGACGTAAGCATTGTGCTGCTTCACCTTACCCCCATATTTCACAGCCTACGACACCAAGCTCTTGAAGCAAGGTATTACATACCACGCCTTAGGCCTTTTCTTTAGGATGACTGTCTTTAGGACGGTGGAGGAGGCGTCCGATAATGGTGGCCGGCTTGTGTGTAGTTTACATCCCTTCCTTTTTGAAAATACTGGCCACGGTTTCGCTGACTTCGTCTTAATCAAAACTTGCTTAAATTTTACTGTACCCTTCGGACATGACTTTTTGGCAGTGTTCTTCCCACAAAGGCTACAAGAACAAGACGCGCTGTTCGCAACATAAAACCCTACTGAAAAAAAGGTCTATGATGCAATAACCTCATAGAGGCTTCATCATAGAATATCGTGCAATTTTTATGACATATCATACAATTTGTATGATATTCTGTGACATCTCTATGATGACTGTGTGATTTTACGGAAATGCATGACATTTCTATGATAATTTTCTATGATTTGTATGATCAGTATATGATATTTGTATGACAAACTGTATGAGTTTATTGCATCATACAACTTTTTCCAGCAGGGAACTGATGAAGAAGAGGGAGGGGTAGTATCATGAAGGGCGAAGGATGATGTGACTCATGTGAGCTGTTGCATAGGGGAGAAATTGGTGTTATTTTTTAAGAGCGGTTATTTTGCAACGGGGGATCGGTCGTGAGTGGTAAGGGGGCG